>NC_077230.1:231504504-232104504 GCF_027887165.1 Monodelphis domestica
GTGAACACATTTCTTAGGGGGGAGGGTGTGTCTGTGGGATGATATGTCTGTGTGTGGGGTGGATGTTTTATCACTTGTCTCCCTGGAACACTCTGGGACATGGAGTCCTCTTGTGCTTTGGAAGGAAAGGTTCCCAGAGGAGGGCCGAGGTGCCTGCTCATGCTGTGGTCCCTAGTGGGGAGTGGCAAAGTTTGGGGATGAACTGTTCCCAGGCCTGGGATTCTTGGTAACAATAGAGTTTATTTCCTGGGTAGTGCCCACCCTCTCAGGGCTTCTTAAGCCCTATAGCTCTTGTCTCTTATCACCCTCTATTGGGGCCCTCCCTAGTCCAAGCCTTGAGATATATAGATGTCAACCTATAGGGCACCCTTCCAGTTAGCTCCAAGGCCATGGCCACATCCCTTGTGGGAGGGGGGGGGAAGGCAGGGGGCAATTATAGCACTACTAGGTTGCCTGCTGGTTGGGGGATTGGATACTTTTACTAAGTTTTGGACTGCCTTAGGATAGGGAACAATAGTTTCAGATCCACAAACCAATGGCAAAATCAGGGCCTAAAGAGGATAAGTGACTTTACCAAGGTCACAGAGAAAAGGGCAGAGTCTTATATTCCCAGACTGGTAGCAGGAGGGTATCCTGAAGTATTGAGGGGGACATGTTGCCCTCTGGAGCAGGGATTCTTAGCTTTTTTGTGTCTTTGACCCCTCTGGTGGTCTGATATCACTTATAGACGCCTCAGAATAGTTTTTTTTCAACCCTTACCTTCTGTTTTAGTACTAGGGCTAGACAATTGGGGTCAAGTGACTTGCACAGGGTCACACAACAGAATTGTGTTGATTTTAAAAAATCTTTACCTTCTGTCTTAGAATACTTAGATACTGGGGGCAGCTGGGTGGCTCAGTGGAATCTGGCCTCAGACACTTCCTAGCTGTGTGACCCTGGGCAAGTCACTTGACCCCCATTGCCTAGCCCTTACCATTATTGGTTCCAAGACAGAAGATAATGGTTAAAAAAAAAAAGAAAACTTAGATACAAAGTATGGATCCCAAGGCCAGATAGCAGTAAGGTTAAACAATTGGGGTTGTAACCTGCCCACAGGTAGGAAGTGACTGAGGCCATATTTGAATCCAGGACCTCCTATCTCTGAGTCTGACACACTATCCACTGAGCCACCTAGTTGACCCAGCAGAATAGTGTTTTTAAGTAATTGAAGAAGATTAAATTTCAGTTAGAGTTATAATATTCTAGTGTCTTTTAGCCCTGACCAAGCACTGGGAAGTCCTTCAAATTTAATCTCATTCCTTCCTGTTACAGTTTAGAAAGTAAGTAATGCTGGAGTATGCTGAGAAAAATGAGGCGTACTGGGGGTGGGTGGACGCTAAATGGTGATAACTGAGGCGGAGCTGGGGAGGCTTAGGGTTTAGATCCTAGAATTCTTGTCCCTATCTGGAGTGCATTTTCCCCTCTGATCTCAAGACAAATCTTGTGGCCTCACTCATCCCGAGAGCTGGGATGTGAGGACAGTTAAGAGGGAAAGGCAGGACTCATATTAGAGTTGAGGGGGAACTGCCCCCATTACCCCCTCACTTCTCTGAGCAGAAGGCCAGTGGGTCCAGAAAGGAGGTCATCTCAGAGGAGGGTCTCTATTTTTCAGCCTCTAGTTCTGACACACTCATGGATCGCCCTTATAAACCTTCAGGAGCTGGTCCCAGAAAAATCACCACAGTGGTTTTGGGCTTGGCATTCTGACAAGTGGTGGCAACCTAAGATAAAAAGAACCCTTTTTTGCCAACTCTTCTGTCTCTTGTCTCCTTACCTGGAAGGGAAAAACAGGCCCCCCAAAGGTCCTCATCCCTGCTCACTCTTCCCAGTCTCCATCCCCACCCCCTTTCCAGAGTCCATAGGGAACAGCGTGTCCTTGAAAGGGTTAAGTCTGGTTGGCTGGGACCCTGGTTCTCTTCCCACCCCCCCACCCCCCACCACCAGGATTGGTGCCGGGAGGGGTGGTTAGCAGCTTGCTCTAGTTGGCGTCTCTCCCAGAATGCTTCGGAAAAGAACTCCCCTTTGACCCCCAGTACAAACTGAGCCCAGCCGCCTGAGGGGAGGAGGGAGGACTGCCTGCCCAGCCGCCTGCTCTGGGCTTCACCCAGCTCCCTCCCATCTCCAGCCTGTTCCTACGCCATGTTTTCCCTTCCCATGGCCACCGAAGCCCTGTTAGGGCAACATTCCATCTCAGCCAATGGGCCTCCCAGGGGGCTTTGGGGAGCATCTCTGGGCAGGCATCTGCCCACTCTCTGCCTGAAGTCCTTAAAGGAAACTATTGGGATCGGGATTTCTGGGGCCCTTCCTTACACGTCTCCCCTCCGATGTCCAGCCTCCCTGGAGGGTCCTCTGGCTGGAACTTCTGTGTTCTTCCCCTGGAGATCCCAGTCTTGGTGATGGAGCCTTCCCCTCCTCCCTTCACCCCCCACCCCTAACCAATCTTCTTGGATTGGGTCAGGCCATTAGAGGCCTCTCCCCTCTCAGTCTCTCCATGGAGAATGGCTGCACTAAGGCTTATTTTCATTGCCTCCTTCCCGGCTTCCAGGATGGGGGTGGGGGGAGCAGGGGGGAGAGTAGTGTGGCAAGGAGGCCGACTCAGGCCTGGCCCCCAGCCAATCCACAGAGGCCCTGGGGGGGAGGGGGTTCTGTGCAGCTCAGAGACTTCCTGGAGCTGGAGGGTGTGTGGGGGTGGGGTGGGGAAGTTGGGGGGATGCAGAAGGAGAGAGCAGATGAAAATGGAGTGTTCAGAGGAGAGCAGAGAACGGGGGCCCCAATGTCTGGGATTGGGGTGGGGGTGGCAGGAAGTCCCAGATCCCGAAGAAAACCGTTGCAGTTTCCCATCTCTCCAAGGGGGACACCGCAGGGGGCATGTCAGGGTGCGGCTGGGTGCTCTGCCCCACCCCACAATCCACACCCTTTAGCCCCAGCCCCTGACATAGATTCCAGAGTTGGAGAGTCTGTGTAAACGTGTGTCTCCATCTCTCTCCTCTCTGTGTTCCCCCGGGTGGCCGAATCTCTGCCTCCTTTCCTCACACTCCCTCCGCTTCAGGGCGGACCCTGGAGGGACCTGCCTTTGGCTGGAGCTCTCTGGTTCCGGTCTAGGAGAGGGCTGAAAAGGGGTCACCGAGCGAGGGGGATGGGGGGGGTTAGAGAAACCGACTCCCTCCTACCTCCCTGCCCGTGCCTGTTCCATCTTCTCCCACAATCCCGTCTCAGAGGGGGCAGAGGTGTCACTCCCTGTCCTCCGACCCTTTACCAATCCTCCCTCCAGTCCTCCTTCTCCTGGCCCCGGCCCAAGCTGGCTGAATCAAAAGGCTGGATGGCAAACAGCCATGATAACGTGGTTTCTGCCCCTGCCCCCCCCACTTTCCCTCTCCCTCCCTTTCCCCTTCTTCCTTACTTAGCAACAGCTCCCTGAATTCACAACAAACACTCTTGTGGGCTCCCGGGCTGACTAGGAAAAGCTGGAGGGAGCTGGGGGGCGGGGAGGACCCGGGCTGAGGGGGGCAGGTCAGGTGGAAGGATGGACACCCAGTCAGTACTGGGCAATAATACAGAAGGCAGGCCGCCTGGGAAGGGGCAGGGTAGGGGCTGGGACCCCTCCCTGCCCTGGCCTGACCCTTGACCCACCCCCACCACTGGGAGGTGGGGCAGGAGGAAGAGGAGGAACATCTTGCTCCTCCCTCACCCCCTTGGGCTCCTTCCCTAGTGAAAACCTAGCTGGGGTTGCCCCAGGAACCTGTGCCCCTTCCTCCCTCCTCTCCCCCACACCTGGGGCTGAGCTGAAGGAAATGGGTAGGATGGAGAGGACCATGGGGGGCGGGGGTGGAGCTGGAGCACCCATGTTGGGGGCAGGGAGGGGCATGAAGGGAGGAGCGGGGCAGCCTGGCTCCAGCGAGACCCCAGCTTTGCCCCTGGGCCGCCGGCCCTTTGTGCCGCTTTGATCCCAGCTCCCCCAGCAGGGAAGGAGTTATTAGGTGGGCCGAGGGAGGGAAGGGGAACACAGGCAGACTTCTAGGAAACCTTCCCCGCCCACACCAGCGCACTCCTTCATACCTAAGCTTTCCCACCCAGGTCGGTGACATCTTTGTTGTCAAGCCTTGGGAGGGGCCCCGGTCCCCAAAGGCCTGAGCTCTGCCTCGTTCCCTCCCTTTTGCATTGTAGCTCTCTTCAGAGTGGCTTTAGATGATGGTATTGAAAGACTTGTCTGAAGTTCCCAGGAGCTCGCCAGGGCCACACGGGTCCTCCGAGCCTGTGGGGCTCGCTCTTCCTTCTTTGGACGGTGAAGGAAACGGCCAAAGGATTTGAACGCAGGTCCTCTGATTCTTGAACTATTCTGTACTGTTATACTTTTTTTTTCTGCACTGACTATCCTTAGGCTTGTAATAGGAAAAAAAAACAAACAACTTACCTTCCATCTTTTTTTTAAGTCTTTACTTTCATGTTTAGAATCAATACTGGTTCCAAGACCTAAGAGCCATAAGGGATAGGCAGCGGGTTAAGTGACTTGCTCAGGGTCACACAGCTAGGGGGTATCTGAGGCCACCGTTGTACCTTATCAATTGCAAGAGAGAAGAGTGGGATAGGCAATGGGGGTTAAGTGACTGGCCCAGGAAGCGTCTGAGGCCAGATTTGTACCTTGTCTTGGTACCAGTTGTAAGACAGAAACGCAGCAAGGGCTAGGTAATTAGGATGAAGTGATACATAGCTCAGAAGTGTCTGAGGTCACATTTGAACCTAGGACCTCCCATCTCTAGGCCTGGCTCTCTATCCATTAAGTCACTTAGCTGCCCCTGCCATGTTTTTTTAACCAAACAAATAGATGTACGGTTTGACAAAAGACATCCTTTTTAGAAAGATTCCCTTAAAAAAATCCTCAAATTCAGGATTGCCTAAGACAATCCCAGACTATGCCCCCTGTTTCTCACCTGTTGGTACATCTTGCCCTTCTACCTTCTCCACTTCCTCTAAGATTGTCCTGGGTAATGAGGGTTAAGTGACTTGCCCAGGGTCACACACTCAGACACCGTGTCCGAGGCCAGATTTGAACCTAGATCCTCTCGTCTCTAGGCCTGGCCCTCAATCCCCTGAGCCACCTAGCTGCCCACTTAATAGTTGTTTTTGAGGCAATGCAGACTCTGCCTCCCTTAAATCCAATTTAGGTGAGAGTCAGAAGACATCACGGACATCATTTTGGTCCTCTTTGATTATAAAGGACAACAACCCAGATAACCAATTACGGTTCCACCATAGACAAATCATCTTACTCTTTGGCCTTCAGTTTTCTCATTTGTAAAGTTGAGGCTACTTGAGAGGCTGTTGTAGAAAAAAGAGCTGTGTAAACCTTAGACAACTAGAGAAATGGGAGTTATTATTAGACCTGGCTCTCCCACCAACCAGCTGTGTGACCTTGGGCAAGTCAGCTCACTTTTCTGAGAAGTTTTGTCATTTCTAAAGTGAGTAGGCTGGCTCAGAGGATCTGTAAAGTCCCTTCTAGCCCAAAGATTCAAGGTTACTGGAAGGGTGGAGCAAGATAGTACCTGTGAAGAACTGCCAGGGCCCTGTCCCTTTCCAGGAACCAGGATGGCACCCATCCTTAGGCATTGGTTGGCACCCCCTCCCCAGGCTGTCTATACAAAATTCAGCCTGGGCACTGCTCTGTAGCAGCATCGACTGAGGGATCTGGGGACACCTCCTTAGTTCTAATTTCCTTGGGGACCTGAGATGATTGAGACTGGGTTTGAACCTCTGGCAGGGAAATTCTGGAGGATGTCCACACAGTCATCAGCTCATACAGATGGAGTTTAGTGCAGTGAGGTAGGAGTAGCTAGGTGGATAGAGTGCCGGATCTGGAATCAGGAGGATCTTGGTTCACAATCTATCCTTAGATACTTCCCAGCTGTGTGACCCTGGGCAAGTCACTTTACCCCAATTGCCTAGCCCTTGCTGCTCTTCTGTCTTAGAACTGATACTAAAACAGAAGGTAAGGGTAAAAAAAGAAAGAAAAGAAAAAACAGGACTCAAGCGAGTGAATAAAAAGTTAGGACTCTGGGATGGGGAGGAAAATGACTGAATCCAAATGTGCCCAGTTCCCAGAATTCCTAAGGGTGTTGGGAGTAGAAGGAGAATGGAGACAATCTTGCTTTGAAGTGAACAAAGTGGGTTGTAGTGAAGAGGGCCCTGAAATTTGTGTGTGGAAACAGTTCAAATCCCAGGCCTGATACTCGCTGTGTGGTTTTGAGCAAATTGTTTCATTAGTTCAGTCTTTAGCACATAGTAGGCCCTTAATCAATGTTTATTGATTGCTTGATTGACCTTTCAGTCTGTTTTCTGTAAAATGGGGATAAGAATGATAATACTTGCAGTCTTAAAGGCTATTGCAAGGATAAAATAAAACGCCTATAAAAGTGCTTTGTAAATTATTAAGTATGGGGAAAGAGCCTGTTTAAGTTCAAGACCTGTTCTTTACCTCCTGGGTAGCCTTGGGCAAGTCATTCTTCTGCCTTTCTGGAGCTCAGTTTCTTTCTTTATAAAATGAAGGTGTTGATGGGCTTCGTCTTTATTCTCTCTTCCAGCTCTAAATCCAGTGATTCTTGGCATTTCTGCGTTCTTCTAGGGCTGCCCTCTTTGGGGCAAGGGCCCCCCAGGGTGGGTCACTCCGGGTGAGGTGAAGTGGGCTGAGACAGGTGGTCTGGCCGGGGAGCCCCTCCCTCGGCCCCAGGACTTGGTGTCCCTGCTTCAGGATTAAGCTGATTAGGATGTGGCGGAAACGCCTGGGATGCCCGGACACCTGAGTCTGCTGTCCAAGTGTAGGCCCTGCCCTTGCCCTGTGTGGTCAGTGCCCCAAGAGCAGGACAAAGCCCCCTGACTCCAGCTCCAGCCTTTGCCTTCCCTAACCCTGAGGCCCTGTGGGCCAGAGTGGACACCGAGATCTGGCTTGGGGCCAGGGGCCTTGGCTTGCCTCCCACTGGCCGCTGCTCCCTGCTGGGCTGGTCATGCCCATCTGTGCCTGTCCCCCACGGCTCTCTCACCGGGCAGGCTAGGGCTATTTTTGGGAGCCGGCTGGGGCACTGGGGCTGGTTTCAGATGTTCCAGGGTTAGCGGGAGAAAATGGGAACAGATGGCTAGAGGGTTCAGATCCTCATCAACCCTGGAGCAGTTTATTTTTAGGACCTCATTAACCCTTGGGGGGCAGGCTGGAGCCACCCTGAAATACACAGTGTTCCCTGGTCAAGGGAGGCCAGGTCTTTCCCCCTCGATGCTCCTTCCACTTTTCCCACAAACCCCCCGGGCCACATCTGTGCTTCAGGCCTGAGGCCTGGGGAAGGTAGAGGCCTGGAGCCACCCGGGCCGTCCGTGGTCCGAGCGGCCACCCGACTGGGGAGCAGAGGAAGCACAGATACAGAGGACACTTTCTTGCCACTCAGGGCTTTAAGGAGCAATCCTGAAACGAGAGGGGATCGGACGCAGGGAGATTAATGAGAGCCATCCAAATGGCAGCCAGTGGCTTAAGGGCTGGGGAGTAGTGCTTGGCCATGGGGATAGCCAAAGAAGAGGGCTTAGTCTACATACGGTAGAGGGTGTGAACCTTGGAGAAGGGAAGTGTGGAACCTCCCCTTTACCCTCTGCAGCCCGAGGAGATTCCGTGGAATCAGCAAACTGTTTCTGGAGCCCGGAGACCCTGGTTCCAGTCCTGCCACAGAGTTTGTGACCTTGGGCAAGTCAGCGTCCCTCTGGAGAGCTTTTTTCTCCACTGTGAGGTGGGAGTCATCCCTTCAAGGTCACATGGTTGTTGTGAGACAGTGATTCACCTTCACCTTCAATTGACTAAGGGGGGGGCAGCTGGGTGGCTCAGTGGATGGAGAGCCAGACCCAGAGACTGGAGGTCCTGGGTTCAAATCTGGCCTCAGACACTTCCTACTTGTGTGACCCTGAGCAAGTCACTTGACCCCCATTGTCTAGCCCTTACGCTCTTCTGCCTTGGAAAGAGTACACAGTGTTAAGTCTGGAGGTAAGGGTTTAAAAAAACAAAAAACAAAAACCTCATGAACAGTTCTAATCTGCGACAGTCCACTCTTCTGCCTTAGACCCAATACATGATATTGATTTTAAGGCGGAAGGTAAGGGTTTAAAAAAACTGCTGCATAAATATGAGGGGTTATAGGAGTCCTAGTATTTGTGTTTATCCTCATTTATATATTTATATTTGTAGGCAGCTAGGATAGAGTGCTAAGCCTAGTCAAGAAGACCCGAGTTCAAATCCAATCTTAGATATTAGCTGTGTAACCCGTGGCTGCTCACTTAACCTTTGTTTGCCTCAGTTTCCTCATCTCTAAAATGGGGAATAATAATGGCTCCTATTCTCCAGGATTGTTGTGAGGCTCAAATGAGGTAATATTTAACACATAGTAAGTGCTATATGTTAGCTGTTATTACTATTACTTTACCTCAGTTTCCTTGGTTATAAAATGGGGATAATAACATTTACCTTGCAGGGTTGGTTCAAGGGTCATGAGATAATTGTAAAATGCTCAGCACCTGGCAAATAGTAAGCATTATGTAAATGTTAACTATTATTATTTAGCCTCAGTTTCTTCCATTGTAAAAAGGGGGATAACAATAGCACTTCCTTCCTAGGGTTGTTGTGAGGATAATAAAAAAGATAACATGTAAAGCCCTTGGGACAGTGTCTGACATGCTGTAAGTGCTATATAAATATTGGCTATCATCATCATCATCATCATAAGCCAGACTTTTACATGCATCTCACAGGCACCTCATTACCGCCTAGTAGAACTGTGTAGGTTCTATGCATTTTGATCCTTTTTTCCCCCTTCTATCTTAGAATCAATCCTGTGCATTGGTTCCAAGGCAGAAGAGTGGTAAGGGCTAGGCCATGGGGGTGAAGTGACTTGCCCAGTATCTGAGGCCAGATTTGAACCCAGGTCCTCCCATCCTTGGGCCTGCACATTTTGGTACCTCCACGGGAGCCTGAGTATCATGTCAAAAAAAGGATGGGACCCTAGCGGGGGCCTTCCTGCCAGTGTATCAGACCCCACAGGGTTGAGCTTCAGCCTCCTGAGCCCTATCCCCTGGGAGGAAAGTGACCTGGAGGCAGCCTGTGGCCATGGGAGTTCGAGGCTAGCCAGAGAACTGAAGTGACTTGTTACGGGTTACCTGTGTAGTAAGAGGCAGGATTGGAACAACTGAAGCTCTGTGACCCCAATCCTAGCATTCCTTCCCATGCCTCTATCATAACATCATATTAGAACTTGACGATTTTTTGCTTTGTGAGTGGCACTCGTAATGTCCTTTTTGGAAGTCTCAACCTCTTTTCCAAGTGTGTGCTGAAGAGAAGAAAGAGGGACACCCGTGTTTAGGGGCGGCGAATATGGGGGAATCCTTGGAGGCCAAGCACCCCGATAACGGCAGTGGAGAGGCAGACAGATCGTCCCGGAAGGGGCTAGGGCTCCGCTTTGAGGAGCTGGCCAGTAATGATGGCACGAGGTAGGAGGAAAGGAAGAAAAGCCCCCTCTGCCAAGCTAAGGTATGCCCGTAGTAGACGGTCTCCTGGCTCTCTGGAGGCACGTTTCTTTGTATGTGAGGCTGTGGAAGAGGGCAGAGTTGGGGGACGAGACGGGCATCAGTTGAGTGGACCCTGAATTCCTCACGGCTTCCCCGGCCTTGAGTTTTCCCGGATGTGATGCTGATGCATTTTCTGTCCTCCAGGTCTTCATGTGGGCTGTGCTCTCCCTGGACCAGGGTGCATGGCCCTCCCCTTCTACTAGGGGTCATGGCAGTCTGGAGGCCAGTGTGGGAGCACGCGCAGGCCCCTGGGGAACCCTAGATGCCCTGGGTCAGGGATGTGGCAGGAGAGGTGGGCCTGCCGGGGGGCTTACCCATCTTGGGCAGTACCTGGGGCAAGAGCAGGTGTCGGGCAAGATTCTGGCCTTGGGTGTGCAGCCCGTGCCAGCGGTCTGCCTGAACTCCTCTCCTTCCACAATGGCTCCATTGTTCCAGGCAGGCGAGCAGCTTGAAGGAGGCTCCGTGGCCATCCCCCTATCCCCAAACCAGGGCAAGCTTAACCCTTGAGGGGCTAGGACCTGGAAAGGAGAGCCGAGGGGAACGAGCTCCCCTCACTTTGCTAGGAGTCCGAGTGGCTGGCGCTACCCGTCCCTCCCTGACCTCCGTATCCACACCAGAGAGAGCCACTTGGCCTTCTCATTTGTCCAGTGGGTCGTGCCTTCTCGCCTGTCTGCCTGTCCCCATTCCCCAGGACATTTCCTTCTGCTCTGGAGGAGGGAGCTCCTTCCAAGGGGTGGGGGCAGCTCTCACCTCCTCACCCCACCATCCTGGCAAAGGGGCCAAGGGCAGGAAGTGCCAAGGAGGCATTCGGGTGGGGGCCAGATATATTTGGGTGGTTGGGGCATTCATTCCAGCTACCACTGCCTGCCCTACTGGATCTGGAGCTCCCTTCCTTCCTGTGTAACCAGAGCTGGGCTGGGCCTAGCTCAGGATTTCGGTGGATTTAAAGGGACAGTGCCACTTCTGCTAGCCCCTTTCCCCACCCCTGGGCTGGGGGGACATCCCTTCTTCCCTGCCCCCCTCATTCTGCCCCCTCCCCAAGGTGGGGGGAAGGCTAGAGTCTAGGCACGTAGTCCACTGGATTAGACCTCCTTGAGGAGGAAGAGGAAGGGACTTGGGGCTCCCACGGTCTCCCCTTGCCCAGCCAGCCCCTTCCCCCACCTCTAGGCCCCCTGCCTCAGGTTGGGTTACCAGGCTCCTCCAGCTCCCCAGTCCCAGAGCCTTTGGGCGGGTGGGGTGGGCGGGGGTGGGCTGTGGTTTCCTGTGTTGGTTGTTTGTGCCTGGCCCCAAGTGCCCGCTGTACCCGGCTCCCCTTGGGTTTCCTGCCTTGTCTTGTTTCCTTGTCCCATCCCCCTCCCCACCCCCACCCTTTCCCTGCCCAAGCCCCATGGGAGAGAGCTAGCAGGGATTTGGACAGCGGCTTTTGGGGGTGCTTGAGAAAAGGAGGAAGCTGTAGATGGGGCTCTTCTCTTCCTGGGGAATCCGTGATGGGGGATCCCTGTCCCCCCCAGCTTCTGGCTGTTATGGCTGGAAGGCAGTAGTGGGGAGGGGGAGGGGGCTTCAAGGCAATCCCAAGTATTCTCTAGGTCTTCTTGGTGGCTGGGACCGCTGGGGAACTTCCTCAACCAACTCTTCCCCTGCCTCCTGGCTGGAACCAGACTGACTAGGGAGGAATTTCCGAGCCCCACTTGGGACCCCAGGAGTGGCGTAGCTGCTTTGCTTTGCCCCTCATGGTCAAGAACGCTGGGCCTTCCCACTGAAACAAACCTCATTTGCATGGCCTTCTTTTGGGTGTAAGAGGGGAGGAATGCCAGGAAGTGGGAGAAGGGGAAGGCCCCCAGAGCCTGGAAGTCCCCAGGCAGAGGTTCCTGGGTCCCAGAAGGGCAAGCTGGCCCCCCCATCGGAGTTTCCTGCTGTGCCAATTGTCCTTTGACCTCCCCACCCCTTGTCTGAGTCATCACCTGCTCAGGAAGAGGAAGTGACCTCCTGCTATGGGGCTTTCATGGGCCTTCTCTGCGGCCCAAGGGTCGGAATGAGGGCCCAGGAGTCCTGGTGGTCTTAGCTGGAGTCTGCTGTGCCTAGGGCAGCACCTTCCTGTTGGTGGTGGCTGTTCCTTAAAGCCCCTGCTTTGTTAAAGAATGCCCCAGTTCCCTTCCCCTCCCCACCAGGGTGAACTCTCTTCCCTGACCCTTGCTCTGTCCCGGGGGGGGGGGGGGGGAAGGGGGAAGGGAAGGGACACCTGGGTTCTAGGTCTGGGCCCCCCATTTCCTCCCTCCAACTCAAGGGCGCTTATAGCCCAGAGCTGTGGCTGCATTTCATAGATTCTATGCCCGGAAAGAAATGGCATCTTTTGTGACATTCTGAGAAGGGGTCCATAGATGTCACCGGACTGCTAGAGGGCCTTTGCTTTGCTATGACACAAAAATGGTCAAAGATTTCTGCTTTAATTTGTTTGGCTCATTCTGGAGCTGGGCCTGGGAAGGAGGCAGAATATCCTCATCGTCCTAGTGAGCAGTGACATAGTGCTTTAACTCTGGCTGATCACTTTACCTATGTTACCTCTTTTGATCCTATAACCCTGTGAGAAAGAGTGCCATCACCCTCTCACTTTGCAGATGAGGGACCGAGGCTGCCGAGAGCTAAGTGACATGCCCAGGGCCTTGCAGTGACTCCACGTCCAGCACTCTGCCCACTACATCCAGCTGCCTAGAACACTTGGCTGGATCCTGGAACTCCTATTTGTCCTCAGAAAAAGAGATGGCAAGTTAGCGAAGAACGGGAGGACCGCGCGTCTATATCCAGGGGTCAACCTGCTACCCACCGGGGCAGACAGGCAGGGCCACTTTCATGGGCTCGAACAAGCAGGGCTGCAAGGGGCTTTAGCTATTAATTGAATTCAATAAGCATTTATTAATCGTCTGCTATGTGCCAGGCACTGTGCTGAGCACTAGGGAGGATAGAGAGGCAAAGGACAGGCCCTGCCCTCCAGGGGAGACAATGTACAACAAATATATACAAACTATGCCAAGGATAAGTAGGAAGTCATGAAAGGAGGAAAGGCACCAGAATCAAGAGGGGTGAGGGAAGGCGTTAGCAGATGGATTTTAGTTGGGATTTAAAGGAAAGAAACCAAGGAGGTTGGTAATTGGAGTAGAAGTGGGAGAGCATTCCACCATAGGGAATGCCAGAGAAAATGCTCAGAGCTATTTTCTTTTTTCTTTTCTTTTCTTTTTTTTAAATAACCCTCACTTTCGGTCCTAGTAACAACTCTTAAGACAGTGGGGCAAGGACTAAGCAAACGGGGTTAAGTGACTTGCCCAGGGTCACATGGCTAGGAAATGTCTGAGGTCAGATTTGAACCCAACCCTGCCCCACCTAGCTGCCCCACTATTATCTTAATAATTAGATTCTAGTTTAACTTTTCTCTCCTTTTAAATGAGAAAGTTATGAATTGGAGAGAGAAGTCAGGTGACTTGGTCAAGCTTTGAACTCAGGCCTTGACTTCAGATCCACTGCTGTTTCCTTGGCATCCCAGTGTTCCCTGGCACCCTGAGGATCCAGACACTGGGCTAGGGATGGCACACGGAGAGATCTCCCCCTCCTACTCTCAGGAGTCTGGGGAAACTTTCTCTCCACCCCTCTACCTTGTTCCTCTAGTGGTTATGACCCTTTTCCTCCAAGCAGGTGACTCACACCTGCACCCAGTTTATGTACACATGCTGGCTCCCTCCCCGGTGCTGAGGCAATGCTTCTTCTCTTCCCGGGACATCTGATCCCTTCTCCTCTCCCCCCACCCATGGAAGAGGCTTCTGACCTCTTAGGCACTGGAGTTGAAGTCTTCCCCATTAGGCAACGTGGCTCAGAGCTTGCCGTGGTGCTTGGGCTAGAGCCCTTCATTGCCTCACCTCATCACCCACCCTCATGGGTTGGGGTTGGGGTGGGGTGGACCCTGGGAGCCAGAAGGGGAGGGGTTGGGCTCCTGGAGGGGGTAAGGGAGAGAAGGGGAGGGGAGACAGAAAAGTTCTGACTCATGTGCTCTTGACTCAACTTGCCTGATGACCGGGTGGGGGTGAGGAGGAGGAGGGTGGAGCTTGGGAAGAGGGGGTTGGGGCTGCAATGTTGGGCTTTGTCTAGAAGAGGGCCCAGGAAGGGTTTGGGGATCCTATGTAGCTTCTCAGCCCCTCTGGGTATTTTTTTTTTGGTTGTCTGGGGACAGGGGGAGGGGAACAATTTTCTGTCCGTTAGATAGCCTCCTGCTTCAGTTTTCTCATCCCCAGTCCTAGAGGTCCTAGTCATTGGGGCACTGAATGGCATGTTTATGCTGAGGGTGTGGTGGTTCGCAAGGTACTAGTGTGGGGAAATAGATGTGCCCAGGGCCCAGATGGCATGAAATCGAGCTATTAATTCTTATGTCTTTCTAGACCCCTTTCTCTATTTTTGAGGCTTGGAGGAGGGCAGTGGTAGTAAAGATCTGGGTGTGTGTGTGTGATTTTTTTTGGCACATCATATAGGGGGAACAGAATGAGGCAGGCACAGAATAATCTTTCTTTTCTTTCTTTCTCTAAACCCTTACTTTCTGTCTAAATAACAACTCTAAGACCGAAGGGCAAGGGCAAGCCAAACAAGTGACTTGCCCACGGTCACACAGCTAGGAAGGAAGCGTCTGGAGCTAGATTCAAACCCAGGTCCTCCCAATTCCAAGGCTGCCGTTCTAGCCACTGTGCCACCCGGCCGTCCCGAGGGTTCTTTCTGGAAGAGATCCTCAAGGAAGGCCGTGTAGAGCTGGGCTGGGAGTCCAGTGTCCTGGTTTCCTGGGAAGGTTTTGCCTCACTTGAGGTGTGGGCATAGCACGTCATTCTACTAATCTGGGATAGTTTCCCCTTCTGGAAAATAAGGGGACCGGTGGTATTCTCTAAGGTTCTCCTAGAATGTGAGGCCTGGAAGCGACACCACAGCTGTGCTGTCTGACTTGGCCTGGCACGTAGTAGGTATTTAATAAATGGCTTGACTGATGGAAGCTAGGGATCTTCTCTTTGGACCTCAAAGCAGCTGATTCGGAACTCTGGAAGCAGCTGAGCATGTTTTGGGGGTGTCTGGGGGGGCTTGCTACGTTGGTGGGCTTTTTCCAAGTGGGAGGAAAGGTGATGTCTTGGAGGGTCTTCCTCTGTCCCCTCCCACTCACCTGCTTGACCACGGGGGGGGGGGGGGGGGCTCTCTTCCTGGGGCCTCCGAGGACCAGGAGAGAGAAGCAGGGGCTGGATGCCTGACATGTAGGCCTGGTCCTGTGTCATTTTGGGATCGCGTCTTTATGTGCTTGGTGCCTCCTCTCTCTTTCTCTAGGTGGGTGCCCAGGGAAGGCCCCTAAACCCAAAGTCTCCCCCCCTTCATTCGCAGGCTTCCCTGGCCCGGCTTTGTTTCTGTTCACACGCGTGCCTCTGTGTCTGTCTGGATCTGTTGGGCTCTTGACGCCATATGTGGGCCTGTCTCTGGCGTATCTCTCTGCGTGTCTCTCCGTGTCAGTAGGTGTCTCTGTGTGTGTGTATGCGTGCACGCGTGCCTGCAGCCTGAGGAATTACACTGCAGTCATGTCATTCTCCCCATACAGCAGCCGCCGAGCTCGAGCCCGGCCCAGAGGGGGGGTTAAGAGGGCGGGGGAGGGGCGGGGAGGGGAGGGGAGGCTCCTGCATTCTTGCGGTTGGGGAGGAATCTGAGCCAACATTACTGGTCTCCAGAGGAGCCCAGCTGCAGCCCCAGGGCCCCGCCAGGCCAAGACTCTCTCTGCCGGCACAGGCCTGCTGGGGATGGGCTAGGGCCGCGACTAGGCCTTGGGCTTGGGCTGGGGTGGGGTGGGATTCTTTGCCCTCCGCCCCACCACGGGGGAGTTTAGCCAGGTTCACGGTTCGCAGCCCTCCATGATAGCAGGAAATAGGAGGACGGATCCTCGGATGGGAGACTGAGTTGAAAAAGTCAGGCCGGTCCAGCCTCATGTTACAGACAGGAAGCTGGCCTGGAGGGGCTCAGCTGCTTATCTGAGGTCCGCAGCAATCCTCAAACTCAGGTCCAGCGACAAACCTTTGCTCTTCCAACCTGTTGCCTCTGTGGCCTCTGGGGTTTCTTCTCTGGGGGATTTGTGGGAGCCTGTAAACTCCCGAAGGCAGGGCTCTCCGCTGGGGGGGCAGGGCGAGTGCACCCCAGGATGAATGGGCCCTCCTGGAGCCCCTGCACCTCCCCTGCCTCCCTTTCTGGCCCTCTCCGCCTCTCCTGTCATCCTGGGGGCTCCTGGCCGCTCTCAACTTTCCAGGAGGTTTCTTTTTGTTAGCTCCACAGGTCACCCAGCCTCTGGCCACCGGGGAGGGAGGGGGACGTTCTCCCAGGCGGCAGGAGCTCACCGCAATACCAGGGCTGTGGAGGGGGGGGGGGTCCTAAAGGGGGACAGAGCCGTGTTCCAGACGGGGGCAGAGGAGGGGAAGACAGTCCCGGATGGCCTGAGGGTTGAAAAATGTCAGCTTCTTGAAGACCAGAGGACCCCTGGCTCACCAGCTGGGCAGACCTCATGAAGAGGCCCCCTCTTTTCCCAGCAGGCTGGGGGCATTAATCCACAAGACTCAGGAAAGTAGGGGCTCCCCCACCCTGCCCCCCAGCTCTGTGGCATGGGCTGAGAGGCTGCTGGCCCCGCCCCTCCCCCTCCCCATGTGCCAGACAGTGCTTGTGCGGTCTAGCTAAGGGGCATACTGCTAGCGGGTGGGCACCTGCCTCCTCCTCCTCCCCAGGAGAGGCAGGCAGACGGGGCCAGGCGGCAGCAGCCGAGGCAGCAGTGGCGGCGGCGGGTATAGCCGCCAGCAGCAGCAGCAGCAGCAGCAGGACAGCAGAGCTGAAATAAATCTGAGCTGGTGTGGAATGAGGGGGGATAAATATCCTCTCCCCGTGATGTGATCTTTCCAGCGGCTATTAATAGGTCTCCGGGGAGAGGGATGGGGGGGAGGCTGCTGGGGGAGTGGGGCTGGGGCTTAAAGGGCCCACAGCCCTGGCTGCAGGAATCCTTGGCTCCGGGCTCCGCTCTTGCTTTGGGAAGCTTGCTGTCCGTAGCAGCACTGCCCCTCCCTTGCTTTTCCATCGCTGGCCTGCCGTGGGGTCTCCCTTTCTCCCCCGGGGGACTGGAGTGATGGACCCCTGCCCTCTAGGTCATTTCCCCCGTTGTGCTAAAGGAGACCTACCTGAGCAGTGATCCCAGATCTTCTCTTTCCCCTTCATCACCTCCACCTCTTGGCCGGAGGGGGCGGAATGAATGGTTGGGGGGATACCAGGAGGGGGTTAGGGATGGAGGAGGGAAAGAACAGGTTTGAGGGAGAAGGGGAGAAGGTCCAAGAAGAGGGTATACCTGCCAACAGAAGGACCTGGGTTTGAATTCTCTTTCAAAGGTTGGATAAGGTGATCTCTCAGGTGCCTACTGGTTGTCTCCTGTCTTGTGGATGTATGAAGAATTTATGGGAATGAAGAAGGGGTTGCCATAGAAACCAGCCCGCCCAAGGGGCCAATGGATTTGAGACTTGGGGTGGGTACCTGCTTGGGGATCTGGTTCCCCTTTGGATTTGGAGACCCTTTGCTGATCTCGAGGATAACCCTCAGCCTAATGGGTCACTGGAGTAAATCAAAGAGGTCAATTGGCTTGTTCCATCTCAAGACATCTTGTTTTCTTGAGGGAAACAAAGAACTGTACAATTGAGTTGGCCCCAGGGGTACTTAGCTGTCAAAGATAAGCCAATTCTTCACAAGATTAACACCCCTTCTCTCTTTCACTTCTCTTAGGCACCTCCACCTCAGGACAGGAGCCCTCGGGATCCTGCCACCATCCCTCCCAGGCTCTCCAGCCCCAGCCAAGCCAATGCACCCAGAAAATAAACTGACCAATCATGGCAAGACAGGGAATGGCGGGGCTCAGTCGCAGCACCAGAATGTGAGCCAAGGACCCACTTGTAACCTGGGCTCCAAGGGCGTGGGGGCAGGGAATCATGGGGCCAAGGCCAATCAGATCTCCCCCAGCAACTCCAGTCTGAAGAACCCCCAGGCATCTGTTCCTCCCTTTGGTTCACTCAAAGGGAAGGTGAAGAGGGAGAGGAGCGTGTCAGTGGACTCGGGGGAACAGCGGGAAGCTGGGACACCATCCCTGGACCCAGAAGCCAAAGGTACCCATAGCATCCTAATCTAGAAGACCCTCCATGTCCTATCCTATTGCCTTCAGCTACCAGTACCCCCTCCTGTTGGGAGTTTTGGGAAACTCCCCCCTTTTTCTGCCCTGGTTTAGGAGTTAGGGGTGGAAATAGGTAGGGGCTAGGAACCGGGTTTCTTGGTATTGTGGACCGTATCTCTATCTAGGCAGTGCCAGTCACCAAAGGGGCACATTGTCTCTGGCGGAATCTCAGACAAAGGGGTCTCTAGGCCTGTCTCTACCTTCTCACCCCAATTTATAGAAAGGATAGGGGAGGTGCATGGAGGCGGTAGGGGATAGGAGAAAACACCTGTAGGATAAAGTATAAAATCCAGGTAGGTCCTAGCTCCGAGGCATTCCTGGTGTCCTGAACTGGTGGGAGCCATTTGGGGAAGGCACAGGGGCCTGGATGAGTAGCTGCTCCCCCCTCCCCCTTCTTCCCCCCCAGTCCTAATTGGAAACAGTTGTGGTCAGGATTATTCTATGCTTGGTGCTGGTTGGGGGGGAGGGGCGCTAGGCGGCTTGAGCTTTGGAGCAAAATCAGAAACAAATGGTAGTGTGTTGGGGGCCAGTGGCATGGGGGCGGAGTGGGAGGCTGGCATGGCTCCCATACCAGACTGGGCAGTGCCAACAAACTTGAGAGAAGAAGGGAACCGAAATTGAGAATGAAGGCGGTGAATGGCCAGGACTTTAGAAATCCACTCTAACGCCTCTCCCTTCTTTTCACACACTTCCCTGGACAGAGGTGGCACCGAGGAGTAAGCGCCGCTGTGTGCTGGAGAGGAAGCAGCCATACAGCGGGGACGAATGGTGTTCGGGGCCAGACAGCGATGATGACGACAAACCCATTGGGGCCACCCATAGTGAGTTCCCATCTAGGCAAGGGTGAAAACTGTCAGAGAGAAGAGAAGCTCCTTAGCGTGTGTGTGTGTGCGTGTGTGTGTGTGTGTGTGCGTGTGTGTGTGCGTGTGTGCGCGTGTGTGTGTGCGTGTGTGTGTGTGTGTGTGTGTGTGTGTGTGTGTGTGTGTGTGTACACATTCAACACATTCAAGTCTTCTCCCACAAGGAATGAGACTTCACCTTTAGCCAGGAGCTGGAGAAATAGGGCAGCTTTACCCAGGACCCTTTAGTGTCAGAACTACAGATCCCCAGAATCCACCCTTCCCCAAGGCCATCCCTTTCTCCATTCCCTAAAGATGCAACACTTTCCCCTACCCCCACTTCTCCCGCAAAGACCTCCTCTTCTCCCTAGGCAAGATGGTCCAGAGGAACACCATATTGGCTTCCTCTCCTACCTCTGCCCCAACACACTAGTCATCACCCTGCCCTTCCCTGGTCCTTCCTTTCCCTCTTTCGAAAGGGAATTGGGGGTGATGAGTCACTCTTATCCCTGGAAAGCCTGACAGTAGCCACCTCAAATCCTTGGCCTGTGCTGCCACCTGCTGGTTTGGTCTGGGAGGGCAGAGCTGGTTCATGCTGGTTTTTGAGATGTGACAAGTTGGTTGAGTGGGTTAAAGGCTTTGTTCATTAGCCCTGACCAGGGGTTCGGACCTGGTATGAGCTATTCAGTTCTGTTGTGTTCCCGGACACCATTAATTTCTTCCAACAACCTCCAGAATGAGTCATGTCAATCACAAAAGATACCAGCAGTTCATGTGACGGGACCAGTACAAAACTTCTTTTTCCCTGCCCCTGTACAGTGCCTGTAAGATAACAGACATTTAACAGCTCCCTGATGATTTACTGACTGATTGATATATATATGATAGATATTCATCTAGTCTGTACTGAGCGCATGGACAAGACAAATTCTTTAAGGTCAAGGACCCTGCAGTGAAGTTGGAGGGAAAAGATTCTAGTCTTTTCTCTAGATGACTAATGTTGGTCCCCCACTAAACTGTAAGCTCTGTGATGTCTGTCCATGATCATGCTTTATCTAAACTTTGAATCTCTGACAACACTTAGCAAAGTAGGGATTTGAACAAATATTTGCTGAATGAATGAATGAACTAGAGGATCAGACTATCTCTGTGCATGTGATCTAGCGATGGTGTCAAACTCATTAGAAATATCTTAGATAACATAAATTAATATTCCTGCTTTATTATATTTTTATTTGTTTTGTCATGCAAAGAAACATCTTTGATAACCATAAATTAATACTGTTTCTGCTTTATTGTATTTTTGTTTGTTTTTGCTATGCATAGAAATATCTTCACTAACCATAAATTAATGTTATTTCTGCTTTATTATGTTTTTGTTTGTTTTGCCATACATAGAAACATCTTTGATAACCATAAATTAATATTATTTCTGCTTTATTGTATTTTTGTTTGTTTCCCAATTACATTATTTGGGAACTCTTACCTTCTGTCTTAAAATCAATAGTAAGCATTGGTTCCAAGGCAGAAGAGTGTTGTACAAAGATGAAGTCCTTCCCATCCTTCAAGTCCAGTTCAGTTGCTAGCATTTACACGTCTTCCATAATAACCTCTTCACCTCAGCCAACAGTAATCTCCCTTTCTCTTACTCTTTGGATATTGCCAAGTACTTGTTTCCCTTCTGTGCCCCTGTAGCATTTTCTTTTTTAAAACCCTTACCATTTGTCAGTATTAATTCTAAGACAGAAGAATAGCAAGGGCTAGGCCATCAGGGTTAAGTGGCCTTCCTGGGATCATACAGCTAGGAAGTATCTGAGGTCAGATTTGAATTCAAGTCCTTCTGACGCCAGGCATGGTGTTCTATCCACTGTGTTTCCTTGCTGTCCCTGCACCTATAGTGTTCTAATTTGTATCATAATTATTTTCCGTCTCCATCTTGTTTCCTCTACCAGATTTTAAGTTTATTAAGAGCAGGCACCATGTTTTTATTTACCTTTGCAACTCCTCTAGTACTTAGCTTAGCGCCTTACATGTCAAACATTCAGGAAATGTTTGTTGACTTTAAATGATGTTATTGCGAACCACTGTTAGAAGGCGATAGACTTTGAGTTGTTTTTCTAGAAGTGGGGTGGTTTGGCATTGAGCCATCTATAAGCTCATGTTTCCCCCCCACCACAACCCTTGTGATCAACTTATTTGTGAAACGACTGAATGAAATGAAGGGTGTTGTGGAACAGAAGTTTCCTCTTTGCTGGCCTGTAAGTAGAGCCCATGATTCTGACTTCATGAGCATTGTATTTGAACCCAGATCTCCCTCCAGTTTTTTTGGTTGACGTCATGGCTATGAAAGCCTAATAATACCTTACATCCTGCAGTGCTATTAACTTGTTTCATCCCCACTCTGTTCCTAGAAGGCATACAGCATTATTTTGAACCCTTGATTTCTGTCTTGGAATTAATACTGGTAGTCTTTACCATTCTTCTGCTTTGGAATTTCAAACAGTAAGGGCTAGGCAATGGGGCTTAAGTGACTTGCTCAGTCGCACAGCCAGGAAGTGTCTGAACCCAGATTTGAACCCAGGACCGCTTGTCTCTGGGCCTGGCTCTCAATCCACTGAGCCACCCTGCTGCCCCCTAGAACTTCATTTTCCCGAGTTTTAGACCAGGCTCTGCCTACTCTACCTTGCCTTCCTCTTTCTCCATCCCCCTCTCCCCTCTCATTGATTTACAAATCCAACCATCTGAGACTTGACTGATTGTAGTACAGTGTAGTACAGTGTAGACATAAATACACACCTGCTTAAGCCACCATCTTCCTCTCTCCTCTATGGTTACCACTTAGCAAAACTTGGCCAAGAGGGAGCAAATGAGATAGCCGGCAACATTAGAGACCCTTTGGGACCAGAATGTCTCTATGAACTTGTTAGGAAAAGGTATCTTAACCCCTTGTCTAGTTCTGATGGGCCAGCAGCGCTGACCCCCCCCCCCCCCAGTTTCCCTAAGTGCCTTTCTTCTTTAGTACCACGTATCCCCCTCGGTGAAGCTGGGCCGGAACAGGGGCCATTCGCTGGCTCGCTCACTTCCTTCCTCCTCTTCCTCTCCCTTTGCAGATTGTAATGTAGCAGACCCAGGCATGGCCACCACACAGCTGGGCCCAGGTCCAGCCCCCCCACCACCCCTCAATGAGAGTAGTGCCCCCGGAGCCCCCCACGGCCCCCCGGCTGGCCTTCGGACAGAGGGTCCTGGTGGTCCGGGAGGCCCAGGAAAGTCAAGCGCTCAGTTTGTCTATGTCTTCACCACCCACCTTGCCAACACGTAAGTGCTGCTGGGGGAGCATGCATGGTTCCGCGGGTGCTCCCAAGATTCCACCTGGGAGTGTGTCTATCCAGATGCCCTAGCCAATGCCTCGGGGACCCGGGCTTAGCACGGACCCATGGGAGGGCCAGCTTGGGGAGGCAGGGCAAAGAAAGGTCTAGAACCTGTTTTCCTTCTCTATGCAGTTAGCCCTAAGCACTCTTCTCTTTTGGCATTTCTCTCTTTCGCCCTCTTCCCCGATCCAGGGCAGCTGAGGCGGTGTTGCAAGGCCGAGTTGACTCCATTCTGGCCTACCACCAGCAAAATGTACCCCGTGCCAAGCTTGACCAGGTGAGTATTTGCATGGGCCCAGGGATGGGTCTGATCCAGACCTTTTCCTGGGTGGTGGGCATGAGGGTACGGTATCAGGGGGACAGCGTAGTACTGGGAGAGGAGGGTCCCTTTGCCTATTGCCTCCTCCCTCATCCTTTGCCTTTGTGGTCCCACAGGCTCCAAAGGTGCCACCTACATCGGAACCACTTCCTTTGAGCACAGCCTCAGCCGGTACCCCACAGTCCCAGCCGCCCCCTCTACCACCCCCTCCACCACCCCCTGGCAGCGCCCCCCCAGCTCTTCCTGCCTCCCTGCCTCCAGAGGGGCCACCTGAGGATACACACAGGGATCTAACACCCAACTCTGTGGGCGCCACCAGCAGCAATGCAACAGGGGGAACCCACCCCAACACCCCTACAGCTGCCACTGCCACAAACCCCCTGGCCCCAGGAGGGGAGCCTGGGGGCGCCCCCGGAGGCCCCACCCTGCTAGGGGAGGGCACCCCCACGGGCAATGGGCAGCGGGCCCTGACTGGCTCTGAGGGCCTATCGAAGGAACAGTTGGAGCACCGGGAGCGCTCCTTACAGACACTACGGGACATCGAGCGGCTGCTGCTTCGGAGCGGGGAGACCGAACCCTTCCTCAAGGCCCCTCCAGGGGCCGCAGGCGAGGGGGGGCCACCAGCACCAGCTCCCCCAGCACCCCAGCAACCCCCAGTGCCCCCACCTGGAGGCCTGAAGAAATACGAAGAGCCCCTACAGTCTATGATTTCCCAGACACAGAGCCTCGGGGGTCCTGGGCTGGAGCACGAGGTACCAGGTCACCACCCAGGCGGTGACATGGGGCAGCAGATGAACATCATGATGCAGCGGCTGAGTCAGGACAGTTTGACGCCTGAGCAGGTAGCCTGGCGTAAGCTGCAGGAGGAATATTATGAGGAGAAGCGACGGAAAGAGGAGCAAATTGGCCTCCATGGAGGACGGCCCCTGCAGGAGATGATGCTGTCCCAGGGCATGGGGGGCATGATGGTCCGGGGCCCCCCACCTCCTTACCACAGCAAACCTGGGGACCAGTGGCCTCCAGGAATGGGGGCCCAGCTTCGGGGGCCTATGGATGTCCAGGACCCAATGCAGCTCCGGGGAGGGCACCCGTTTCCTGGACCTCGTTTCCCTGGCAACCAGATGCAACGGGTATCTGGATTTGGAGGTATGCAAAGCATGCCTATGGAAGTGCCCATGAATGCCATGCAGAGGCCTGTGAGGCCAGGCATGGCTTGGACAGAAGACTTGCCCCCAATGGGGGGGCCAGGCAACTTTGTGCAGGGTGCAGTGCCCTATCCTGGTGGGCAGAGTGAGGCAGAGAGATTCATGACCCCCAGGGCACGTGAGGAGCTTCTGCGGCACCAGCTGCTGGAGAAACGGACGATGGGCATGCAGCGCCCACTGGGGATGGCAGGCAATGCCATGGGACAGGGCATGGAGATGGAGCGGATGATTCAGGCCCACCGACAGATGGAACCGACCATGTTCCCTGGGCAGATGACAGGCGGGGAGGGCCTGGCAGGTGCCCCTATGAGCATGGAATTTGGGGGCAGCAGGGGTCTCCTGAGCCCTCCAATGGGACAGTCTGGCCTGAGGGATGTGGATGCCCCCATGGGGCCCGGCAACTTGAACATGAATATGAATGTCAACATGAACATGAACATGAATCTTAATGTGCAGATGACCCCTCAGCAGCAGATGTTGATGTCCCAAAAGATGCGGGGTCCTGCAGACATGATGGGCCCTCAAGGCCTGGCTCCTGAGGAGCTGGCCCGTGTCCGGGCCCAGAATGGCAGTGGCATGATGGGAGCACCCCAAAAGATGCTTATGCCTTCCCAGTTCCCCAATCAGGGCCAACAAGGCTTCTCCAGTGGGCAAGGACCCTACCCTGCCATGCCTCAAGACATGGGTAATGCCCCTGACATGTTCAGCCCCGATCAGGGCTCTATGCCTGTGGGCAACCTGGGTACCACCCGGCTCAGTCACATGCCTCTTCCCCCAGCACCCAACCCTCCGCCTCCTGCCCCCATGCACCAGGCCCCAGCTAGAGGGCTGGGCCGACGGCCCTCAGACCTCACCATCAGTATTAACCAAATGGGCTCACCAGGTATGGGTCACCTGAAGTCACCTACCCTTAGTCAGGTGCATTCGCCCTTGGTCACTTCACCTTCTGCCAACCTCAAGTCACCCCAGACACCCTCTCAGATGGTGCCTCTGCCTTCTGCTAACCCCCCGGGGCCCCTCAAGTCTCCCCAGGTCCTCAGCTCTTCCCTCAGCGTCCGTTCACCAACTGGCTCACCCAGCCGGCTCAAGTCTCCCTCCATGGCAGTGCCCTCGCCAGGCTGGGTGCCCTCACCTAAGACAGCCATGCCGAGCCCAGGTGTCAACCAGAACAAGCAGCCATCTCTCAACTTGAACTCTTCCAATACCATGAGCAACCTGGAGCAAGGTGAGTTGTCATCAGGGCAAAGACAAGTGGAGAGAGGCAACTCGGAGCTCGGAGGGAAGGCATTGCTCATACCAAGGGCAGACGAGTCTGGAGACTGATCTAAGCTGACCGACCCAGAGGCGCTCGATAGAGCCCCAGGACCCCAGGGAGGAAGACGCTCCAAAGGGGAGGTCGATTTGCTCCAGGGTCAGCAATGCGTAGGATCGTAGGACCTAGAGCTGGAAGGGCTCCTAATTGAATAGTCGTTGCACACAGGAAGAAACTGAGGCCCAGAGAATTAAAAGGTTACTCCAAAGTGACAGAGGTTGCAGAGGGCAAAACTGAGATTCAGGCCCAGGTTCTTTGACTCCAAATTCAATGGCCTTAACCTCGTTAATTTGCCGGTGGCTGTAGGTAGGAAGGAGGGGCACCTGAAGCTCCTAGTGGTTGAAGGGAGACATTACGTTCCTGGCCCTGGCAGCACCTCCTGAACACACCTCAGGATCTGTGTCCGAGAAGCAAGTGGGTGCTGGGATGAGTTTGTTGAGATATCAAGTTAGTAGATAGTGCAGGAGTTGTCAGGCTGGTAATGTAGGATGAGGGGAAGTCATCCCTGTTCCATCTCTGGGAAGCCTTCCAGAAGCATCACCTCTTTCTCTCTCCTCTCTCCTGTAGGTGCCCTCCCTCCCAGCGGCCCTCGGAGTAGCTCCTCTGCCCCACCTGCCAATCCCCCCGGAGGCATCATGAACCCCAGCCTGCCTTTTACTTCTTCCCCAGATCCCGCCCCTTCCCAGAACCCTTTGTCGCTGATGATGTCTCAGATGTCCAAATATGCCATGCCCAGCTCCACTCCCCTATACCACAATGCCATCAAGACCATTGCCACCTCGGATGATGAGCTTCTGCCCGATAGGCCTATGCTTCCACCGGGGACCATGCCAGGTGGGAAACCAACATTCCTGAGGACTTGGCCTTTTGGTTCTTGCCCCCTGAGGAAGAATAGGAGGGAAGGGATTTTGGCTGTCCACTACCATAGAAGGGGCTAATGGACCAGGAGAGGCTAATGCCCCTTACCCCAGGGGATAAAGGATGACAGTGCTGGCAAGAATTTGGCAGTAACAGGAGTAACCATTAATGATCCTTTCTATTCCCATAGGGCAGAGATAGACATAGATATGTATATATCTATATGTATGTATATATGATTACATATGTACATATGTATAAATGGTATAACATTATATATACATATGTGTATGTAGATTTCTCTTGAACCTTTTAAGAGCTCTGAGAATTAGGGAGGAGCAGGGCTGCTGCTTCTCACTCTTACGGACAGGGTATTTGAGGTCCAAAGAGGTTCCCCAGATGCCCCAACTTGGGCTTACTTGCTGCTGCCCTAGGGATGCTGATACGGGGAGAATAGGAACCAGAATCCCCAAAGCCAACCATACCAACTGTGAGGGAGACGGAATGAGGGAGATGGTCAGTAGGTACCAGGTCTCATCAAAGACAAGGCAGGTGAATGCTGAAAGGGTTTGCCGCTTCCCTCCCCTGTCACAGAAGGCATGTGTGACCCCTTTGTCCTTTCCTTTCAGGGATCAACACCAATCAGCCCAACCAGTTGCACCTGAACTCGGCTGCCCAGAGCCCCATGGGCATGAACCTGCCTGGCCAACAGCCCTTGTCTCATGAGCCCCCACCTGCCATGCTGCCCTCACCCAACCCAATGGGCTCCAACATTCCGCTGCACCCCAATGCACAGGGGCCTGGTGGTCCCCAGCCGAACTCCATGATGATGCCCCCTGGTGCCCCAGATTCCCTGAACCCCTCTTGTGGTCCCATGCCCAACACATCCCAAATGATGTCCTCTAACCAGCTGGTGTTCCCCCCTCGGCTACAACAGCCCCATGGTGCCATGCCCCCTGGGGGAGGAGGCGGTGGGGGTCCTGGCATCCAGCAACATTATCCACCTGGGATGCCCTTGCCCCCCGAGGATCTGCCTAGTCAACCGTCAGGCCCCATGCCACCCCAGCAGCATCTGATGGGAAAGGGGCTGGCAGGGCGAATGGGCGAGCCATATCCTCCAGGAGTGCTACCAGGTGTGGCATCAGTGCTGAATGACCCTGAGCTGAGCGAGGTGATCCGACCCACCCCAACAGGCATTCCTGAATTCGACCTGTCTCGGATCATCCCCTCGGAGAAACCCAGCAGCACCCTGCAATACTTCCCCAAAAGCGAGAACCAGCCTCCCAAAACTCAGCCCCCCAACCTCCACCTCATGAACCTTCAGAACATGATGGCTGAGCAGACCCCTTCCCGGCCCCCCAACATCCCAGGTCAGCAGGGTGTCCAGAGGGGTCTCAACATGTCCATGTGCCACCCCGGACAGATGCCCTTATTGGGCAGGACAGGTGTGCCCCCACAGCAAGGCATGATGCCCCATGGCCTCCATCAGGGGGTCATGTCCCCTCCTCAAGGCCTCATGGCCCAGCAGAATTTCATGCTGATGAAGCAGCGGGGTGTAGGGGGGGAAGTATACAGTCAGCCCCCCCATATGCTCTCTCCCCAAGGCTCCCTAATGGGTCCTCCACCCCAGCAGAACCTTATGGTGTCCCACCCCCTGCGGCAGCGCAGTGTGTCTTTGGACAGCCAGATGGGCTACCTCCCTGGTCCTGGCAACATGGCCAACCTACCCTTCTAGCCAGCTTGGGATAGGGAGGTGGGGTATGTGGGTACATGAGGTGGGGAGGATCTGGTATGGGAAATTTTACAAACTTAAAAGAAAACTCATCCCCTACAACTTTTGAATGGCCTAGTGTCATGGGGTGGGGGGTGGGGGGGCCTTGTGTGTTGGAGTGGCATCTGTGGAAACCAGATATGCTGTTGGCTTGGGGTGAAATAGTTGGGGGTGGGAGGGGGGATTGTTAATTTTGGTTTGGGTTTTTATTCGGTTTCAGCCCCCAGGACTCCCTCTCTTCCTCTCCTTTCCTCCCTATTCCAATTTCTTGGGAGTTTGTTCTCCCCCTTTGTTGGTTACTCAGCATCAGTGAATTAACATGTGTTTGTTGGTTCCAAACTCTGCTGGGACGAGGGCGAGAGATATCCAGGAAGGAGAAGACGTGGCCTGTCTCTTTCCTTTTCTGCTTTTGTCTCTTTGTCTTTCGGACTTGCCACCTCTAGGTCTCTGTCATTCTCGTCTCTTGGTTTTCCTCTCTTGCTCTCCACTTCCCTTTTTCCTCCTGTCTTCCCATCTCACTACTCCCTCAGATTCCCAAGTGGTGTAGCTGATGCCTCTCTTCTCTTTCCCCTATCCCATCACTTCCCCCATGCAGACAGCTGGGTGGATGTCATTGGCCATCACTGCTGTAAATAAGGCCTGCGCTTTTGTGCCGGTGTGTGCGTGTGCTGTATTTCTGTATTTTAATAGACGACTCAGAAAAAAGGAAAAAAGAACCCCCCCTTTTTTTAACCTGTGTTCTCCCCTGGCCCCCCAAAGAAAACCCAATCCTCTGACATCTCTCACTGGGACATGCAGACACCCTCCCACACCATTTGCAGAAAGGGCTCCTCTAGTGCAAGGTCACTCCCCCCCAAAACATGGTGGCTCCATAACTTCCTGCTTAGGGCTACCCAGGCAGGCTTCCACCTAATACTTCCATCCTGGGGGCACCTAGCAGGCTGGATTGGGATTTCGAATGTCCCTTAATGTCAGGTCCTTGCTTTCCCCAAGTTGTGCATCTGGGGTGTCTGCCTCTGCCACCTTTCCTCCTCCTACATCTTAGCCCCAACTTAAAAGCTTCTCCAGAGTGGAGATGCCAGAGTAGGGACCTTAGGCAGGGGCTTCTCATTCAGTCCCTCCTAAATTCCATTTGGGATCTTGGAAGAGTTTTTTCTCTTCCTGATGGCTCGGGATCCCCGAGTCCCCCTGCCCAGTTATGGAACAGATTGTCATGGCACCAGCAAGAACTGCGCCCTGCTGGAATTGACCTTGTTACTTAAAACCATGGGACTGTGCCACATACCAGTGTCCTCCTGAAGCCACCACCCACTTCCTCTTACCAAAGGGGGAAGGAGAAGAGGGAAGTCTCTGAGTCAGTACCCCACCCCCACCATGGGGACTGTCTTGTAGAAAAAGCCTCATGGGTCCTTCCAGACATTGAGTCAATTGACCATGTCCTCCTATCCTCCAAGCCTCCAGATCCTGTCTTTGGTAGGCTTGAATCCCCTCTTCTCCTCCCTCTAAGAGTCTCCTGTCCCTTCTCTTCCAGTGGCCTCTCTCCATCCTCCCAATCAGGGAGGTTGTGGGGATGGGCACCGTGAATCAAAAGCCATAGACAGCTGTGTGTTTTGTCTCCCATTTGCCCTAAAAAAAGGAATTATTATTTTTTAGTTTAGTTTTGTTTTCCTTTCCTGCCTTCAGGGAAGGCCTTTTGTGCTGAGGGCCAATTCCAGAAGGAGAGGTGTCTCTTTCCCTTGGGATATATGCCTCCCTCTCTGCCAGCTTTCCTGCCCCTCTAGGGACAGGCCCCCAGGTCAGTAGCCATGATACAAAGGGATATGGCCTCTTCCACCCCACTCCCCTCCCTGGCATCTGGTGCTGTCCACCTGGCCCATTGTCAGCCTAATCAAGTTCTTTCTCCCCATCCCTCCCCCAGAACAGCTCGGGGGGTCCAGGACAGAGTTCTCTTGATTCTGAACACCACCTTCATTCACATCAGACTCTTCCTCATCCTCCCACTCTCACTAGGCACTCTGCCCATCCTGGGTTGTACTCAAAGAGAATCATCACCCTGTCTTCTTTCTCACCCTAGGATGACCAACATCTTGTCTCTTCCCAAGCCCTGGGGATTCTTAGTGTTTCCTGATCCTTAGGGGAGAGGAGCCACATCTGACCCCTTCCCACTGCCCACAACAGGCATTTTTCACCTCTTCACACCTTCTACCACCACTGAAGTCAACCCACCAGCCTCTACTCCCCCTTCCAATTCATGGCCATACCCCCTGCCCCCAGCCATTTTGTATCATTATATAAATATATATATATATATAAATATAAATATATAAATACAATATGTGAAGACATCTTCTTGGTTTTTATTTTGAAACAATTTTTAGGCTTGTTTCGGGGGTCTCTGTGCTGCCTGTACTGTATTGACCTGTTTTATAGGTGCCTTTTTATTAAAAAGAAAAACTTCAAAAACCAACCTTTTGCCTTCTGCCTCTGTGTCTGATGGATCCATTCTCTGCCCTGCTGTTTGGGTTAGACAGGATGGCTTGAGGCCTAGTGCTCTGAAGGTTAAGAGATACTAAACTTGGGGGCAGCTATAGGTGGCTCAGTGGATGGAGAGCCAGGTCTAGGGATAGGAAGGCCTGGGTTCAAATTTGACCTCAAGACATTTCTTAGCTGGGTGCCCCTGGGCAAGTCACTTCACCCCCACTGCCTAGCCCTTACCACTCTTCTACCTTAGAACCAATACACAGTATTGATTCTGAGATGAAGGTAAGGGTTTAAAAAAAGAAAAAGTAAAAAAAAAAGTGAAACAGCTTTTCTGCCTTGGCAATCCTGAAGGGGTGGCCTTTGGGTTTTCATTGTTCTGAGGTAGAAGGTGTGGGGTGGCTGGTCAAGCTAGGCCCTTCTGAGCGAGAAGGAGCTTCCTCTGGTTCCATCTGAGCAGCCCCTCAAAGAGGAGTGGATAGCTGCTTCCTTAGGGGTTTTGGGACTTCCCTCCCAGAGGTTGGTGTTGGGGCCCCATCCTGTCTCTTTCCCCCCTCACTTCCCTTACCAGAGATACTCTTGGTCCTGGGAGGCTGGGGCACTAGTTGCCCCCATTCTCCTTTTGAAGCTTGAATCTGCCTTCTAGGTACCAGCAACTCTGGGCATGGGCCTTTGAGGGGATGCCAGTTTAGGAACTGTACCAGAATCCACATTAGGCATATCAACTGATTAATTGGTAGATATTTATTGTGTGCCTACTATGTACCAGGCACTGTACTAAGCACTAGGGGTACAAAAGGAAGCAAAGAAACAATAAACCAGTCTGCTTTCAAGGAGCTTACAGTCGAATGGGAGGCTCAGAGAATCACCAGCTAGATAGGGGTTCCCTACCCAGGATCCTTAGTTCTTGGCTTGGAGGTAGCATTGGTCAGACACCAGTCTGATCAGATAACCTCCAGAAGGCTCTTCCAACAGACCTTCTTTGCTGGCCTTGTTCCTTCTAGAAGATTCTCTAACCACTGAACCTCGACAAAGTCCTATTGTTCGTCATTGGTGGGCTGCAACCCCTTCTCCAAGGTCAGGACAGTCTCGTGAATATACTCCTCTTCTGGGAGGGGAGGGAGTAGGGAGGGTGGCTTTCCTAAATTCCAGAGTGGAATAGAGTTTGTCCATTGGGTAGATAGCAGCAGGTATTCCAAGTCTGTACCCTGACCCCAGGGCAAGTCGGAGCCTCGACCCAATCCCCACCTCCACAGATACCCACGTACGGTAGCTGTGCAGATGATCAGAACTGTTTCCTTCAGGTGAGGCTTTCCCTCATCCCCGGCCTGAGACATTTCTCATCTTTCTGGCCAGCATCAGGATGCCAACTCAGCCCTCACACAACTCAGAAGTTTCCAGCCCTACCTAAACCTGGGCTGAGCTGAGCTAGGGAGGCTTTGGAGATGCCCGTGGTCAAGGCCGAAGGCAGCTTCAGCCAGATTAGGGTTTCCAGGAGCCTGAATGGGTCAGTCTGAGCTCCCTGTTTGCTTGAGGAGGGCCCTCAGATGGCATGGTTGTGAAACAAGCTAAGGGGGAGTGGGGCTGAAAGAATTAAGGGGGTGGACAGATGGAGGGGAGCAGGGGAGAGCGGGAAGCGTTTCTGCCCACATATCAAGTGGGTCCACCTCGTCTGGAGCCCTTTGCCCAATGGTCTCTGGGCCTAGGTTTGTGAGGGTGGACTCTCCTAGAAGACAATGAATTCTTTTCTTCTTAGAGGTTGAGGGTGACCAGGGTACAGTTTTCTACAATGCAGGGAATAAAGGTGACAGGGTCCTGAGCCTTTTGTAGACCTCACTGGAGAGTTTATCCCTGAAGACCGAGGAGGCTATGTGACGCCCTTTACCTCATTTCAAGCTAAGCAAACTGGGTAAGAGTCATTTCAAGCTTCTGCCTCTGTCTCTGGGTCCCCATCCCAGGCTCAACTCTCCGGCCTCAAGGGTCTGGAACAGATGGAGAAGTCCCTCAAAGGAGAGGGTTTGTCCGAATCTCCCATGCCCATAAAAATCTACTTATACTCAGACTTCAATGCACAGCCTCATCTACAGTCCCCACGAGGGACGGGGATCCTCTCCACCCTTGGAAGGGGAGAAAGAATGGGACCCTAGAAAGTGGTGATAGAAGTGGCATTCTCTGATTCTGAGCTGCTGCCCTTGCGCCAGCTGGAGAGGAATCGGTGGTGGGCAGCAGGGACCATGCAGCCCAGCTTCCCCAGCAGGTGAATTAGGTCACTTCGGAACTTTACACCCACAAAGGTATAAAGCACAGGGTTGAGACAGCAGTGAGCCAAGCCCATGAACTCGCATGTGGTGATGGCTGTTGCCAGGTGGTCATTCAGCTGGCAGGACTTGGACACAGCGTCTAGCATCACCAGTGTGTCTAGGAATATGACCACGTGATAAGGGGACCAGCAGAAAAAAAATACCCCCGTCACCAGGATGGCCACTTTGATGGCCTTCTGCCGCTGGTGCCTCCGCTGGGCCTGGCACAGGCGCCTCACCACCCCTGCGTAGCACCAGCTCATCACCAGCAGGGGGATGAGGAAGCCCCCCACGTGGTACAGGAAGCGTGAGGTGAGCCACGCGTTACTGCCCGCCAAGCCTTGGCCAGAGAAACTGCAAGTGGCGGAATTGTTGGCACCACTGTTGCTGACCTTCACGAACAGGAGCTCGGGGAGGGCACAGAGGAAGCTGGCCAGCCAAACAGCGGCACAGGTGGCGTGGACCGAGAGGAGGCGACGGTGGCGGTAGGTGTGGACCGCATGGACGATGGCCAGGTATCGGTCCACGGCGATGCAGGCCAGGAGCAGGCTGCTACAGTAGAAATTGATTTTGTGTAGGGCGCTCACCGCTTTACAGAAGAAGGCCCCGAGCACCCAGCCCACGGCGCCCTCAACCACCGCGAAGGGCAGGGTGAGCACGAGGAGGAGGTCGGCCACAGCCAGGTGAAGGAGGAAGGTCTCTGTGGAGCTTCGGGACATATGATGGCTCTTCAGAATCACTAGCACCAAGGTGTTGCCCATCATGCCCAGGAGGAAGATGGCACTATAGGCCAAAAGCACAAAAACTGCCTTCAGGCCCAGCTGGTCTGCCCAGCCACCCACCTCAGGGCATAAGTACTCGTCTGGCTCCAGCAGCTCATTGCTATGGTTGCTATAGTTACTGAAATCTGGAAACTGGGGGGGGACAAGAAGGATGGGGAGGGAGAGACAAGAGAAAGAGAGGTGAGGACCACAACCTTCTTTTCTGAATGATCTGAATGATTTGCTTTTTTTTCCCTCCCCCAAACCCTTACCTTCTATCTTAGGATCACTACTAAATATTTTTTTCAAGGCAGAAGAGGGAGATAGACTAGGCAGTGGGGGTCAAGTGACTTGTCCAGAGCCACACAGTCAGGAAGTGTCTGAGGTCCCATTTGAACCCAGGACCTCCCTGTCCCTAACCCTGGCTCTTTATTCACTTGAGCCACCTAGTTGCCTCTTCTCTTTGTTCTTGTAATGGCGCTCAACATGCCTGTGAGCATTAGGGAAGAGCAGAACCAGAAGTCAATATTGGGTCCAGGAAAAACTGGGTTCATTCAATTAATTCATTTGTTCATAGAGAGACAGCATAATATTGTGGTTAGAAAGCTGACCTTGAGATCCAGAGAGCTGAGGCTCATGTCCTGCCTCTGTTAGATGGCAGCTGTGTGGTCCTGGCAAGTTACTTAACCACTCATTACCCCTGGGCAAATTGCTCCGCCTGTTAAGCTGTTGATGCAGTACTGACTTGCATCAGTGGAGAGAGTTTCCATACCAAAAATTCCCCATGTGGCTGAAATGAGAGGCCTGGACTGCCACAAACACCACCTCTCCTACCCAAGTAAAAAAGTGTAAGGTAATGAATGTGCTGGATACAAAGATACAAAACAATATAACTCTTCCCCTCAGATCGCTTACAGTCTCCTGGTGAAAGATATATATGTTCACAGGTAAATAAAGACAAAGATGTAGCAAGGCACCTTCTGCTTAGTGAGTCTCTATAATTGAGGAGGGGGCAGCAGACCCTTGACACTTGGCCCAATCACTTTGTATCCTAGTCATCGATCCAGTCTGTCTTGTGGATAGATATTCCTTCCTTCTCCCCTTCCTCCCTTCTCTTCTTTCTTCCTTCTCTCCTTATTCCCTTTCCTCCTTTCTCTTCTTTGTCCTTTTCCTCCTTCCTCCCTTCTCTCCTTCCTTCCTCTCTTCTCTTCTTCCTTTCCTCCTTCTCTCCTTCCTTCCTTCCTTCTTTCTCTCCTTCCTTCCTTCCTTCCTCCCTTCTCTTTTTTCTTCCTTCTCTCCTTCCTCTTTCTCCTCTTTCTTCCTTTTCTCTTGCCTTCCTTCTCTCCCTTCTTCCTTCCTTCTTTTCTTCCTTACATTATTTTTTTTTGGAGGCCAACAGGATTAAGTCACTTGTCCAGGGTCAGGCAGCTAGTAAGTGTCTAAGGCTATATTGTAGAAAATAAAACCAATCTATGCCTCCCCTTCACTTTCCCCGATTCCCATTCTCCGATCCATGGTGGATGTGGCCAAAGAGGGAGAGCTGAGGAGAGGGGATGGGGAGTAGGGTGCCGCCAGAGGTGTGAGCTGAGGGGCAGCGGCAGCTGTGGTTTCAGACATCCTTCTCTTCCCCCTTCCCCCACCCCCTCAGCCACTCAGGCTGTTTATGGAGCTAACCACAGAGGAAGGCCCTGATCACTGTTTTCATACCTTTCACTCACAGCTGCCTCAGCCACACCTGTTCCTCATTGCCCTCCTCTGCCCCTGGGTCCCCCCACGGCCCCTGCCCTGGATAACCAAGTATTAGCTGGCTCTGTGAGGGAAGAGGACCACCCTGTAAATGATGGAGGCCCTGGGGAGCTCAGACACTTGTTCTCCCCGCTCATGGGGCCCCGTCCCGGGACATCCTTTCCCCACCATGCTGGGGGGCTCCTATGTGATCTCCCTGAGTGGAAACAGCTGCCTGGCTCCAATGTCACTGGCAGGCCTTTCTGGTTCCCCCAAAGCTGAGGGCCTGCGCTTCTGAGGTGGCCTCGGCTTTCCTCTGGATGTGCCTTGCAGAGATGATTAGAATGGAAGTTCCATGAAGGCAGGGACTGTTTTCAGTTGTTCTTTGTATCAAGAGCCGGATACCTATGTGGTAAATGCCTGAGAAGGGTGTGATGAGGGGCAGCTAGGTGGCTAGAGAGAGCTGTTTGGTGTTGGGAGGTTCACATCTGGCCTCAGACACTTCCTAACTGTGTGACCCTGGCCAAGTCACTTAACCCGCCATGGCCTAGCCCTTGACACTCTTCTATTGGTTCTAAGGTGGAAGGCAAGGGCTTAAAAAAAATAAAATGTTTTACAAAATGCTCGACAGTTGATTGATTACGGCATATTTTTGCTTAGCACTTCTCAGGGGGCGCGGGTCTGACATGGGATCATAGCCTCGCCTTGTTAGTGGGAGCCCTCTCCCAGCCTGGGTCCCTCCTCCTTTCCTGGTCCTCGGGGCACTGCTAGGCATCTTTCTACCCTCTGAAGAACGAGATGGACGTGGGGAGGGAAGGGAAGCTAATAAAGGAGGAAATCCAGGCAGAAGAGTCACAAGATGGGCTCTACTCTTGGCTTGCTCGCACTTCCACCCTCCTCTTTTCCCTTGTGTGTAAAATAGGAGGGTTGGAAGCTTGCTTTCCTCTGGCAGGAACGGCAAGATTTTTAGCCTCCCTGGCCTTTGTCTTCTCTGTAGAACGAGGGGGTTAGACCTCCCTTCCGGCCCTGGTCTCTGCTTTCTAAAATCAAATCCTGTGATATCCCTGGATCTTGGACCCTCTGGAGCCTCCCCTTTTGTTCCCTAGGCCTAGTCTTTCTTTCCCTTGGGTTGGGTGCAGGAGCCTCACCCACACTGCCATCTGATAACCATTGTCTCTTTAAAAAATTGCTTAAACCCTTACCTTCTGTCTTAGAATCAATACTAAGTATTATGTACCTGTGTACACAGAAGAGCAGTAAGGGCTAGGCAATGGGGGTTAAGTGACTTGCCCAGGGTCACACAGCTAGGACGTGTCTGAGGCCACATTTGAACCCAGGACCTCCCATCTCCACTCTATCCACTGAGCCACCTAGTTGCCCCCTTGTCTCTTACTAGAATTCAGAGGGGACAACCAGGAACACAAGGGAAGAACAGGCCAAATTATACAGAGTTGCTTAGTATAGGGCAGAAAGAGACAGAATTACATCAGAGTGCCAATACTGCTCATCAGAGAACCTGGGACTAGCTAGCCAGATGGGTACAGCAGCCCCGTTTTGATCTGTGTCAAACGTGTAGACCCACAAAACATCAAGGCTGATTTCCATTTTGATTTTTTGGGAGCCCTAACAAGTCTTATCTGTGACCAGAGCAAATTAATTTCTGGAAATATGGCGATCGTGGCAAAGAGGAGAGCCCAGGAGAGGGGGCAAGTTTGTCTCCAGAGAATTTCCTCCTCTTCTATTGGAGTTGGGGGGACAACGTCCCCCAAAGAGGGTCAGTGGGAGCCGGAGGGCTGTTATATTGCAGCTAAAGGACCTCAGTTCCCCTGGATGTCAATGCCCCGGGACAAAGCCCTGCTCCATCTGTGCTTGTTCCAACTCTAGGTTTATCTTACATTTGGCGGGTAATTTATTTAACGTCAATGTGTCTGAAAATTGAACAAGGTGAGATGATGGATTTGTGTTCCTTCCTAACTCCCTGAAGGTGGGAGGGAGGGAAAGGATTTCTTTGGTTCTGGGCTTTCACACAGTTATGATTTGGAAGAAACCCCCGGAGGATGAGGGGGTGAGAAGGGAGGGGAGGGAAAGAAGCTGGTTTGTGGGGAGAGGAGTTGACACAATGTCTCAGCAGGAGGTGTCAAACTGCAGCTTGGGGGATGAGGAGGAGTGACAAGTGTAAAAGCCTCAGTCAACAGTTGGGGGGGGTCCCTGCTCTGGGGGGCCCCATGGGGAGAGGCAAAGAATATGCAGAATATACCAAGGAATATAAGGCAGTTTTGGAAGAGAGCTATTAGTGGCTGTGGATATAAAGAAAGGCTTCATGTAGAAGGTAGGGCTTGAATTGAGCCTTAAAAGAAAGTGGTGGGGGGCAGCTGGTGGCTCAGTGGATTGAGAGACCTAGAGATGGGAGGTCCTGGATTCAAATGTGACCTCAGACACTTCCCAGCTGTGTGGCCCTGGGCAAGTCACTTAACCCCCACTGCCTAGCCCTTACCACTCTTCTGCCTTGAAGCCAATACTGAGCACTGATTCTAAGATGAAAGGTAAGGACTAAAAAGAAAGAAAGGAACTTAAAAAGTGAGATATCTTCCGGGCACGGGACAGCCTATGCAAGAGTATGGAGAAGGTCATGGGTAAAGAACAGTAAGAAAGTTTGGAAGGACCATAGTGTGCATGCCAAGGAGTAACGTCATCAAGTCAGAAAGGTCGGTTGGAGAGAGACTGACAAAAGCTTCAGAGGTCCAACAGATGAATTTCTATTTCATCCTAGAAGCAACAGAACCCTGGAGTTTATTTAGCAGGGAAACGACATGGCTGGACCTGGGGTTCAGGAAAAAACATCTCTTTAGCAACTGAGGGAAAGATTCTTGGGATGAAGAGAGCCGAGGCAATGAGAGCCATCGGGGGAGCCTTGTAAAAGTCCCTTTGAGAGAGGCTGAGGGCCCAAACCTGAGTGGTTGGCCAGGTGAGGAGAGCCCAAACAGGGCTGGGAAAGGCTTGTCTTACTGCAGGCAAATTCAAATGATGGTGTGTGACAAAGAAATCCCCCACCCCCCTGCCCAGCCCCCGCTAGAGAGCAAAAACCAGGCAGGAACCCTTTTAGCTCCCTAAATATTAACTGAGACAGACCCTCCTGACTTTCTGGGGCTTACAGTCTGGCAAGGGCACTGACAGCTGTATTTGTTGTGACTCGGGCATTTTTCAGTCGTGTTTGACACTTCGTGACCCCATTTGGGGTTTTCTCAGCAGAGATACTGGAGCGGTTTGCCATTTCCTTGTCTCATTCATTTTACAGATGAGGAAACTGAGGCAAACAGGGTTCAGTGACTTGCCCAGGGTCACACAACTGGTAAGCATCGGAGGCCAGATTTGAATTTAGGAAGATCCATGTTCCTGACTCCCGGCTGACATTCTCTTCACTGCACCACCTAGCCACCCTGATACCTGTATACATGACTTCAGTGCATAACTGAAGATGCTCAAGGCATCAGAGGGGAAGAAAACAAAGAGCTTCTCCAGCTCTACAGGAGACGGATCCTTACTTTGGGAAGAACAAGGACAGCTTCATGGAGGAGGTGGCCTTTTACTGTTTGGATGCACTGAGTTTCAGCAGGCAGAGATCCGGGGAAGGGGATGCTGAGGGTACAGAATGATGGGCACAAAAGAACTGGAAAGATGGGGCCTGAGCTAGGAATGGTGAAAATTCTTTTTGACTGAAGCATAGGAGATGACAAGGATAAAGACAGAGACAGCTAGGTAGTGCAGTGGATAGAGCTCCAAACCTGGTGTCGGGAGGTCCAAATCTGGCTCCGATTCTTTCTCCCCGTGTGACCCTGACAAAGTCACTTAGCCCTAATTGCCTAAACTTGACCAGTCTTCTGTCTTAGAAATTGATACTAGTATTGATTCTGAGACAGAAGGTAAGGGTTAAAAAAAAAGATAAAGGTAGAAAGGCAGGACGAGCGATCACATCAAGAAAGAATACAAGATGGGGAGCCAAAGGATCTGGGTTCAAATCCCCTCTCTGCCTCTATTTGCACGATATTGAGCAATTCACTCTCCCCTCTCTTGGCTTCAGTTTCTTTGTGTGGAAAAGGAGGTAGTTCAAACTGGATGGCCTCCAAAGGCTGTTTTGTCTCTCAGTCCCTGACTAAGACTATCCACCGGGATATTATAAGTTTGACATATTTGGCAGGCATTAGCAGGCAGAAACATCTATCTATTTACTCTGGGAGAGCAACTCAGTCACAGTTAGACATCTGTACATGCCCTGTGATAGCGACACCAATATGGGCATGTGCCACAAAAGAAATATGCTCATGGGTTCATGGGAAATGGCGTGCCCTGGCCCAGAAGGAAGAGAAAACAAAGGAACTGCACACGAGAGTACCGAGCCAAGTTCTGTCTCACCTGGGTTAGTGAGATACCCTGAGCCTGAGGAAATGGAGAGATGGAAAGTTTCTGGAGAGAAGAATGGCCACAAGAGGTATCTAGAAGGTGGTGAGATGAAATCAGGATTTTACATTCAGCTTTCTTTATCCCAGGGTCAAAAAGACTCCTCTGCTACTGAGTTGGGTCTCTGTTCTTCCCTTCTCCAACCTACTCAAAGAGTATTTTAAAATATAATTTTTGGAGTACTTGGGTGGATCAGTGGATTGAGAGCCAAGCCTGGAGACTGGAGGTTCTGGGTTCAAATTTGACTTCAGATACTAGCTAGCTGGGGGACCCTGAGCAAGTCACTTAACCCCCATTGCCCAGCCCTTATCACTCTTCTGCCTTGGAACCAATTCATGGTACTGATTCTAAGATGGAAGGTAAGGGTTTAAAAATAATACAATTTTAAAAGTATTTCTTAGCAGCAAAGGGTAGGTAATTAGGGTTAAGCGACTTGCCCATGGTCACACATCTAGGAAGTATTTAAGGCAAAATTTGAACCCAGGCCTCCTGACTCCAGGCCTAGTGCTCTATCCATTGTGTTACCTAGCTGTCCCTGAAGAGTATTGATTAGAATGAAAGCTCCTTGAGGGCAGGGACTGTTTCATTTTTCCTTTGCATTCCCAGAGTTTAGCATTAGTGGCATATAGTGATTAAATGTTTGTCGATCGATTAATGTATTAATATTAACTTGGATGGGGTCCCTAATGATATGCCACAGAACTTTTATCTTCAGGTCTGCCCTGTTCACTATTTCTTTTTTTTTCCCCCAGAAAATCTTATTAAGTTAGTTAATTTCAAATATTTTTCCATGGTTACATGAATCATGTTCTTTCCCTCCCATTCCCCCCCCCCCCCCAGCTGACACACAATTCTGCTGGGTTTTACATGTGTCATTGATCAAGACCTATTTCCATATTATTGATATTTGCACTAGGGTGATCGTTTAGTCTACACTGTGTCTTATCAGTGACTTGGATTAAAATTCTAGATGGCCTATGTGCCAGATTTGCAGATAGTCCAAAGCTGAGTGGATGGAGGGAGAGGAAGAACCACTTTGTTGGGGGACAAAAATCAGGATTAGGGAAGATCTTGACAAGTTAAAAGAATGGTTCAAAATCAACAAGACACATTTGAATAGGAATAGTCAGTCATAGAGTTCGGAACTTGAAAGGAGTTTTATGAAGGCCAAACAGAAAGGCCTTCATTTAGGTTAATAAAATCAGTAGAACAGTATAGGCCAGGTGAGACATGGCAAGACTACCAACCAACTACCAAGGCAATGGGGGTCAAGTGACTTGCCCAGGGTCACACAGCTGGGAAGTGTCTGAGGCCAAACTTGAACCTAGGACCGCCCATCTCTAGGTCTGGCTCTCCATCCACTGAGGCACCCAGATGCCCCCTTTGGGCACCATTTTAAAAAAGTTATAGTGGACTTATTCATAATAATATATATAATAGTAGCTAGCATTTATATAATTCTTTATGATTTGTAAAGCACTTTCCAAATATTTTCTCACATTATAATATATCATAATATTAATCACAATTATTATTTATATGATATTATAATATAGCATTGCAGAGTGTAACATTTTATATTTCTATAGATTTCCCAAGCATTTTCCCCATAACGATACTTTGGGTACATAGAAGACATCTTATCTTACCCCCATTTTATAGGTGAGGAAACAAAACTAGACTCCAAAGCAGCCCTCGGGAATGACCACTTGTCCAGAGTCTCACATTTCAAGGGAAGTATTGAAGAACTTCCAGAAAAGAGTGACCAAGATGTTGAGGGGTCTGGAAACCAGGTCATGGGGATGGTTTGAAGGAACTAGGAGGAATTACCCTGGAGAAGCCAAGATTTGGCAATATGTTGGCTGCCTTTCATTATTTCCCATGCAGGGCATGGCTCTGGAGTAGGAAGAGACCTCAGAGGCCAAGCTAGTCCTTTTATTTGACAGAAAAAGAAACTGAGGCTCAAGGAGTTTAAATGGCTTGCCCAAGATCACAAAGGTAGCAAATTTCAGGAGTAGAACTTGAACCCAAATCCTGGGATATGGGGAGTGGTTTTAAGGGTTATACATGTTTTCTATAGATTTAGAGGGCAGAACTAAGTCTAATGGGTAGAAGTTATAGAGATGGAGATTGTGGTTTAATATAAAGAATTTAGAAATACTTTGAGTTGTTAAAATATAGGACTGACTTCTCTACAAAGTTGTGAGCTCTTCATCCCTGAAAGTGGCCAGAGGAAAAATGTTCATGGATTAGAAACGTCATAGAGGGTCAAGAGGATTTCTGAATTAGGAGGGAGGGGGGAGACGGATGATGGTCTCTATGGAGGCAACATGGCCAGGGTAAAGAGAAACAGACTTGGAATCAGAGGACTTGGGTTGGGATCCCATCTCTACCACTTAATTTGTACATCCAAGCTACAGTTCCTCCGAGTCTCGGCTCCTCTGTACAATGATGGGATTGGACAAGGTAACCCCTTCTAATTCCCCGTCTATAATTCCTTTCTAAGACTCTAATCTTTTTGTGATCCTCTATGTTTTCACTCTTTTTCCTGGGACCCTCGTTTCTAGGCTCATTACCAGGGAAGCTGGTTTATCTATTTGACTCACCCTGTGGCAGGTGAGAAGGATCAGCAAGGCTGGCACCACCAGCCAACATCAGCCTGGCAGTGCAGTGGGCGGCTGCCCACTCTACTGGGCTCATGACTCAATCCAAGCTGAAGCTCAAAATTCCCATGAGTGCTGAGTCACTTTGCCTGGGGGAGGCCTCTGCACACAAAGTCTGGGTCACAGAGCTGAAGAAGGTTGTGTAAGCTCCCTGGCTCCAGTTGGGAGATTTTGGACACTTGTGGCCTCCCAGACCCTCCTGCTTGGTGGGAATGGCTCTGCCAATTTTGTGCCCATCTGATCCTCTCCAACTACTGTCAGTAATAATGGGGCGTATCAGTCTTTCCCAGGCAAGTACCTGCAGCAACTCAAGCTTGCCCATGTGGGAGATGGAGGAGCTTCCAACTTGCCTAGAAACCAACTGTATCAAATTCCAGATTCCTCCTCATTTTAGCTAAGGTTTTCTTTGACTTTTGGAAGCATGGGCCTCATATGAGACAGTAGTACACTTCTAGACCTTAAGTTCCTCCTCACCTTTTCTCTGCTCCTAGGCTTAGAGTACTCAGGAATATTGGTCCTCAGAGCTGAGGACTAGCCCATTTCTGACATCTCTGGTACTCCTTTTGTGGCACCAAGGAATTGGATACCAAGTTGATGTCCATCTACTGGGAATGGCTATACAGACTGTGGTATATAAATGTAATGGAATGTTACTTTGCCTTTTTTTTTAACCCTTACCTTCTGTCTTGGAGTCAATACTGTGTATTGGCTCCAAGGCAGAAGGGTGGTAAGGGCTAGGCAATGGGGGTCAAGTGACTTGCCCAGGGTCACACAGCTGGGAAGTGTCTGAGGCCAGATTTGAACCTAGGACCTCCCGTCTCTAGGCCTGGCTCTCAATCCACTGAGCAACCCAGCTGCCCCTTACTTTGTCTTTTAAGAAATGATGACCATGGAGAAGGATGGAAAAACTGACAGGAATTGATTCGAGCAGTCAAGCCCAGAAATCAGCATGATCAGTGTCTACAGCAGAAAAAGGGGTTGATCTGCCTGGCTCTCTCCACCTTTGGCCTCCCAGGTTGGGAGGGGGTCTGTGTAGTGGAATGGGAATATTTCTCTCCTGCAGCTGGGAGATGCCTCACTGGGCTCCAAGTTCCCCGTGTGCAGGAGTGTCCAATGAACCAGCTATGGGTGTCCAGAGGACCAGACTGACCTGTCAGGCCTTTAGGTAAACCAGTTGGGCCTCCCTCAGTACTACAGAATCATGGAAACATCAAATTGGAAGGAATTTCAAAGGCCACCCAGTCTGACCTGTCCTGAGCAGGAGATCTCCCTCTTCAGTGTCACCTTTGAGTGATTGTATAGTCTTCAGCTAGAGTAATAATAGCTAGCATTTATAGAGCACTTTAAGTGCTATATTTTCACATTGACAAATGTTATCTTTTTATCCCCATAATAACACTTGGAAGGAGAAGTTATTATTATCTTAATTATACATTTATATGGAAACCAAGGCAGAGAGAGAGGTCAAGTGACTTGCCCAGGGTCCCACAGCTAGTAAATTATCTAAGGCTGGATTTAAACTGAGGTCTCCCCAACTCTGGGTCCAGTGCCATCTCCTGGGCCATCTGGCTGCCAAGAGGAAGCTTGCTATCTCCTGATGCAGGTCATTGTACTTTTATATAATTCTATTTGCTGGGAAAATGCTCCTTAGACCAAGCCCAAATCTGCAATTTCTATTCATTTCTTTTAGTTCTTTCTAGTCATCAGCAAGTATTAATTAAGCAATAAGTAAACAACCCCATATAACAAAATTATAACTCTATATCCCTAAATAAAGCCCATATATGCACATAGACTTATATCTGTATCTATATGTGTGTATACATGTGCATATAAAATTATATATGTAAGTATAACCATATGTGTATACACATATCTATATATAACTATAGGTATAGACTATACCTATACTATATTGTACTATATACAATAGGTATATATAGGATTATATGTGTCTATAACCATGTGCATGTATATAACCACCTATATGTACATGTAAATTATATATTATACATAACCAACATAACTTACATATATAACCATATGTGTATATATAAAACTATATAATGACATATATGTATGTATAACCATCTATATCTATGTATATATAACTATATGTGTATATATAACATATATACTTAAGCATGTTTAATTTGTATGTTATACACATACATGACAATATATGCATATGTAAATATGTGTGTATAGAATATAGGTATATCTAAAACTACATGTGTAATGTAACTATATTTGTATATATAACTATAAGTATAGATATATAAGTATGTATATATCCATGTATACAAATGACATTTGTATATATAACCATATGAGTATATACCCATATAATCAAATATGTATATATAACTATGTGTGCATATACACAACTAAATATAATTGTATATGTATAGATAACTGTAAGTGTAAGTATATAAATATAGAGCTATATATAGATATAGCTGTATATAAGTGTACATATTGTAAGGTTAAAATTAATGTCCAACAACTCCAAGTATTATATTTTATAATATTTATTAATAATCACTTGAAGTAGAAGAAATAAAAGGACAAAAGAAAAAGCCTGAGTAAACATTTGCTTTCCCAACTGCCATGGGTGGGGGGGGGAAGAGAGAGGGGCGGAGCCACACAAAACTTATATCCTCCCTACATTAGCATGAAACATGAGAAGGAACATGGGAAGCTGGGAAAGAGAGTTTTGGGGAGCAAATTCTAATTACACAATCTATAAAAACTATACATATATAAGCCATATGTATATATAATTACCTAAAAGCTGTATATATATATATATATATATGTGCATCTATAGGAAACTCTCTCTCTTTCACTCTCTCTCTCTTCTCTCTCTCTCTCTCTCTCACTGTAACTGTACCTAATTCCATATAACTATATAAAGCCATATGTATGACTCTAACTCTACACACATACATGCTCTGAGTTAGAGATCATTTAATCTTTAGGGCCAAGAAGAGGGAGTGTTTCCATAGGAAAGACCCTTCAGATACTTGGAAGATAGCTATGGTGGCTGCCCTAAACCTTTTTTCCAGCTTTACCCGCCTCAGTTTCTTCAGTTGATCTTTCCTTTCTTTCTTTTTGTCAGCTCTCTCTCCTGGCTTCCCACCACCCTGCATTGAAAGGGGCACGTTCAAAACTTGCTTTAATTTCTCCTGTGACTCCAATACTTTGGGATTTCTCTGACGTCTCTGCCATGTCCTAGGAAGCTCATTATTAGGAAAACCTCATCCTGCGGGGAGATCCTCTGAGCCTTGGTTCTCTGCCTCTTTGCCATTCTGTCTCTCTGGAGCCCAGAGTCATGAACACCAAAAGTCCCAAGTCAGAACATTTCTCACCTCGATACATTACTCTGCGTTTGCTCTGATGTTTACATCCCTGGTGGCCTCTGCCCCCTTTTCAGCTGGTTTTTGTGTATTCTCTTCCCCTATTAGATTATGAGTTCCTAGGAAGCAGTGGCTATTCCTCCTCCTACCCCCCCCCCCCCATATTTGTAGCCTTAGTGCCTAGCCCTGTGGCTGGCACATAGTAGGTGTTTAATAAATATTGCCTGACTATTGACTAATGTGTCCCCTAGAATTACAGATGGGCTGCCCAGGCCACAGGTGGCCAAGTGTGACCCCTCACTCAGACAATGTGATTGAAGAGGGGAAAGAGAGTGGCCTCTCCCCAGCTCCAGCTCTGCCCCGGCATTGGCTCAGGCTCCTAGCAGACAAGCTCAGAATTCCTGTGGGGTGAGCCATCCAGGCCTAAGCATCCCTGTGCCTGGGGCAAGAGTGCATTCCTCTCCACCCCTTCTGCCTTGGGCCGCCTGGCTCTGGTTTTTAGATCCGGCAGTTACCCCCTTTTCTCTGGGCCTCTGGGCTGAGAGGTCCAAACAAACAAACAGACTCTCAACTCTCTAGGACAATCTTTAAAGCTCCCAGTCACAAGTTTAGCCTTGAGCGTTGGCCACCCTGGTTCCAGCATCAGCTTGGATCCAGGAGCTATTTCTGTAATGACAAAGGAGAGAATGGCACATAGGAATGAAGGGTTCTGGGAAATGCTAATTAAAAAAAAAAAGCAAAAATCCAACCCTTCAGCTTGGAAGTGCTCTATATTCAGAAAACTGCTTTCATTGCAACTCTGGGCTATGGGCAGGCCAAATATTCTCATTTTATAGATGAGGGTAATGCTATTAATAATGAATTTTATTTTTAAAACAATAAATATCATGCTGTTGCTGCCTTTTGTATGGCCTTTTATGGTTTGCAAAGCACTTGATGTATATTCTTTCATTTTAGGGTCCAGGGAAATGAAGTATCGGAGTCACCCAGTGCATGTGGAGTGATCTCGTCTCTTCTCCTTGCCCCCAGACCTCAAGGAGCAATTGGATGTGTGACTCTAATCGTTGGAGCATAGATTTAGAGCTGGAGATGATCTTAGAGGTCATCTAGTCCTACCCTTTTATTTTACAGTGGAAGAAACTGAGATTGGAAAGATTTAAGGGACAAGGTCACTATCAAATAGTCAGTCAGTTAATGAACACTGTGCTAAGGGCTCGATATCAAGAAAGGGAAAAGGGAAAAGGGAAAAGGCTATTCCTGCTCTCCATGGGAGAGACAACAAGCAAATAACCATATACAAACAAGATCAATGCAGAACAAGTTGGTGATAATCAAAAGAGAAGGCTCTAGCTTAAAGGGGATAAAGAAAGACTTCTGCAGAAGGAGGGGATTTTAGCTGGGCCTTGAAGGAAGCCAGAGAAGCCAGGAGGCAGAGATGAGGAGCAAGAACATTCCAAGGATGGGGCACGGCCAGGGAAAATCTAACTCCAGATCCAGGTGGGCTTCTTTCCATTCTCCCATAAATTGTCAAGTACTGTTTTGTTTAGTGGTCAGCTAGCCATGTTTGCTTTTAAACCTTTACCATCATTCCTGTGACAACTCTAAGACCAAAGGGCAAGAGCTAGGCAATAGGTGTTAAGGGACTTGCTCAGGGTCACGCAGCCTGGAAGTATCTAAGGCCTGATTTGAACCCAGGTCCTCCCAACTCCCAGCCTGGTGCTCTATCCTCTGTGCTACCTAACTGCCTGGGCTATGCTTGTTTTCTAACTCCCCTACGAAAATGTAAGCTCTATGAAGGCAGGGATGACATCTTATCTAAAGTTTTCATCTGCACCCAGCACTTGGCAGCAGTCTGCACACAGCAGAAATTTAATAAATGTTTATGGAGTCTATTCATATTCTTGACCATTCCAGGACTGAGGATCAAAACGGGAGAGGAAAACCAAAGATGATTAGTTTCTTCATTCTCCATTATGGAGGGAGATTCTCTGCCAGAGTCCATGTTGGTTTGAGCAGAGGGGCCAGGGAAAGAGAGAGAACTAAACAATTAAGAAAAGTCACTCCAGCCCCTAAAAGAGCTCAGTTTGAGATCCTCTTGCTTTCTCATTCAACCGCCTGAGCTGGAACCTCAGAACAAACCCTTTTCTGGCCCTTGCAGCATATAGGGGAAAGGGTCTGTTCTGTTTTTGCCCTGTAATAGTCTAGGACGTGAGAAGGGACAGGAAACCCATCCAGAAGGAGGTTTGAGAAGGGAGGAGAGAGAGCAAATCAAACTTTGAGTGCTTCTTACAGCTAGATTTTTTTCCCCCTCTTTGAAGAAAAATGGGTAGCTGGGAAAGAAGGGAGGTAGGAGGCCTGGGTCCTAGCTCTGGGTCCCAAAACATTTATTGGGTGTAGAAAGATCTAGAACCCTTCCCTGCCCTCAGAGTCGATTGGAGGGAGATGCTATGGAAGTTTAAAAAAGAGACTGAGAGGGGCAGCTGGGTAGCTCTGTGGATTGAGAACCAACCCTAGAGACGGGATGTCCTAGATTCAAATCTGGCCTCAGCCACTTCCCAGCTGTGTGACCCTGGGCAAGTCACTTGACCCCCATTGCCTAGCCCTTACCACTCTTCTGTCTTGGGACCAATACATAGTATTGACTTCAAGATGGAAGGTAAGGGTTTAATTTTTAAAAAAGAGGGAGACTGAGGCACAGCGACACCCTAGGAGAGAGAAACCCCAAACCAAGCTGGCTCTAGAGTCTAGCATTTAGAGATTTCTGACCTGATGACACAGCTGTCCTGTGAAGATACCTTGAACCTGTAATGCTTTATTGAGTTGGAATCAGTCTAGAGAATGGACTTTCCTTTCAAGGCTAGTTCATTACTATTTTGCATAACCCCAACCCATGTGCTTCAGCTGCCTCCTGCCTCTGTTCCCCACTTCTCTTCTGGAGCAGGAGTCATCTGGAGTCCACACATTCTGTGGATAGACATTAGGGCATCCTGGAACTTGGATGGGGAAAAAAACCCATCTCATCTCTGTTTTCATTAACCTCCAAATGAAATGGATCGTTTCCTTCAGTTATTTTAAAACATGATTCCGAGGAGTCTTCACCAGATTGTCTAAGGGGACCCCGACACTCACGTGAAGGGTTCAGAACCCCTCCTCTAGATTCTGGGAAATGGGCCTGAGGCTCCTGCCTAGACTCTGAGAGGGGGTAGTCTCACCGTGTGACCTGAGGTTGCCAAAGATTTCTTTGAGCTCTGGTTTTCCCCCTTTGTGGGGCTCTGTGGAGTCCTCAGACAACTGCCTGTCTCCCAGGAGACTTGTGCTGGGTACAGTGCAGGGGAAACCCTTGACTTCTCGGAAGTGGGGGGCCAGATTGAGTCCAGAAGTTGGTGAAGATGATGTCAAGCCACTGGGTCAGCGGCCCTGTGGCCAGCCTGGCTCTGGAAGCAGAGGCTGAATTTCAGTAACCTAAATAGGGTGGGAGCAGGGAACTGGGTGTCGTCGCTGGGGACGTTTCAGCGTGAATTTGGCTGTCTCCCCACTGGACTTTAATTCTACTGAGCCATCTGGGTCCGTCAGCCCCCTAGGGAATTCCTTCCCTGGAGAGGGACCAAGGGACTGAATCCTTCGTTGGCCTGTCCTACCTTTCATCTTTCTATGTCCTCTCTCCACCTTCCTTCCCATCCCCAACTTAAATTGCTATACCTTGGAAAGTTAGAGGTGGACGCCAGGACCCTGGCGGATTGGGAGGAAGATGAATGGGCCCAAGGTGGTAAGGGAGGCATTTCTGGGCAGTTCTAGTTCTACACAGCCATCGCAGGCCTGAGGACAAATCCTTTCTCTGGGTGAATGTCCCTGGCTGGAAGAGAAAAAGGCAATAAGACCTAAGAATTGATTCTTAGGAGAGGTTTGCCCTTCTTCCTCCTCCCCTTTCACCCTTCTCTCTAGGAGAGTCTTGTGGTCCAATTCTGAGTTGCTCTGCTCCCTGGAGTCAGGTATTTAAGCTGCTTTTTCCAGGCAGAGAGCCCTGATTTCTGGGACTGAGCCACTTGATCAGCCCACACGATAGTGAGGGCGAGCCTTTGGAGGGGGCAGAGGGAGGAAAAAGTGATGACAGGGCACCTTCTCCCTAGGCTCTTTTAAATATACAGGAACTGATGCCTCAAAGCTCACGTTCCCTGACTTCCCACCACTCCAGCTCACTCTGATGCTTCCTAGCCGGACAATATGCTCTTTGAAGGTAAGGACTGAGTCATCTCAGCTTCGGATTGTACCCAGCTCCTAATGCAGTACACCCTTAATACGTGTTTGGCAAGTTGCGCAATCATTCCTTCCCTTCCTTTTGGGGCCACAATTATAGTATCTGACTGTTTCATGGCTTACAACTATAAACACCTTGAGGGTAGCTTTATAGGAAGAGATGCTCAAGACAGCAGAGGGCCACTGAATGCTAAAGGCTCCTGGTGGTAGAAAATATTTCCCTTCTGGCCCCTGAGTTGGGGGTGCAGGGATGGGGGTTCTCAACCTTATGTGTTAAGTGACTCCCTTTGGCAGCCCGATGAAAACCTGTGACCACTTACTATGTTTTTAAATTATTAAGTAGTCATGCTTTTTCATCACCGAAGGAAATACTGACTTTTAGTTAGAGATGAGTAAAAATAAAGATGTAATTTTTTCCCTATCTAAGTTCTTAGACGCCTTGAAATTTAGTCCATGCACCCCAGGTTTAAGAACCTGAAATAAAGAGTGACTATTTTACCCTTTTCATGGATATGGAAACTGAGGACTAGGTTTTAGGTCACGAATTTGAGTTGAAAGGGACCTTAGAACCCTTCCTCTTACCCCCTCACTGGGCCAGATTTGTATCCAGATCTTATGGCTCTTTCCCCCTATGCCACAATGGATCCATGACTTGAATTTCTATATCCCATTTGAGATCTTTCCAAGTCTCCTCCTCGTTACTTGGGTTAACCATGGATGGATCTCTCCAGTGGGCTAAGTAAGCTTAGAGATCAGGCAGGAGCAGCGACTGCTCCATAGCTATAAATTCTCCTCCTCCTTTCTTCCCCTCTCTCTTCCTTCCCTCACCGCCATCCCACTGGAAATGAAGGCCGGGTTCTTAGGCTGTTCTTCCTCTTCCATCAGATCCTCCTCTCCCTACCTCCCCACCAAGATGCTATTTTAAAATAGGAAAAAAAAAAGAGTCCATTGATTCTGCCCTCTTTGGTCTACTCACCAGATCGCCCAAGCTTATGCTGATGGCCTCCATGTCCAGGGTGAATTGATAGTTCATAGCAGCATGAATGTGAACCTGCTGCCTGCCTGCCCTGGGATACTGAGTGGCTTTTCTCTGGCTGGGAGGCTCTAAAAAGGTGGTGGCAATGAGCCGCAAATTTAAACAAATCAGCAGCTCACAGTCCCTGGAGCTGCAAAAGACCCACCGCCTGTACAACTCATCACATTTTTTTTTTCCGATGGGTCTCGTGTATTTGTATGTGTGTATGTGTGTGTGTGTGTGTTTTTAATTAAAAGGGAAAATCCCCACAGTGGCGGTGCTAACCAAGTGCTGAGGCTTTTTTTTTTCCTGGTAATGTTTTGTGTTGGAGTTGATGATGGGTCTTGAGAGGCCCCCTCCCTTCGGCTAAAACCTCTCTCATTTTTTGCCCAATGCCCTCATCTTCCTCACTCCAGGGTGACCCAGAGTTACTCCTTCTCCCCAGCCCCCTTCCTCTCGGAAGCCCCTCTTTCCTGTCTGCTTTGGCGCACCGATCTTACCTTCCCTAAAGGCCAGGGAGGAGAGTTCCTCTTTGCTTTCAAACCATCGTTGAAGCAAGATTTCTTAGGCTTGAATCGGAGTCCTCTGTTCAGGCTCTCTTTCTTTTTTCTCCTCTCTTCTTTCATCTTTCTTTGTTGGCTGCTTCGATGGGTCCAGAAGCTGAACTTGGATGGAGAAGGCTCTGGGGGCGAAGGAGGATCTGGGGCCCAGAGGGGGCCTGAGGTCCCTTGCCCCTTCTCTCCAGTGTTTATCCCACTGGAGATCCCACAGGTGCTGTCTGATAGAGGAAGATGGGTGACCCTCGATAGGGCCTAAAGCCCAGCCTGGCAAGCCCGATTCTTAGCTGCCCCCAGGCCCTAGTCCCTGGCTTGTGGGGTGGGGAGAGGATACTATGGGATGTACACATCCCAGCCTGCCTTGTGCATCTCTGAGGGAGACCCGACAAAGCAGGAACTGCTGGAAGTGAGTTTAGAGAAGCACTTATTGGATCCTGATAAAAACAGACCCGGGTTCTACTGGGGAGGAAGGTGAAAGGAGGAGAAAGTTTTGAGGGAGATACTGGTTGTTTTTTCTTCCCATTAGCTCCATGTCTGAATCTGGCTGGGAAGGAATGGAACGTGAGCTCTGTGGAAGCTCTTGGCCTCCAAACAGCTCAGACCAGAAACCTCAATTTACCTGACATTTGCTCTATGCCAAGTCCCAAGCTAGGGTACTGAGATACAAAGGTGAAAAAAATGCCTGGGCCCCTGTCCTCAAGCAGCTTACAGGCTACTAGATCGCAAATCCCTTTTTTTTTTAAACCTTACCTTTCCTCTATACTGTATAATGGTCCAAAGGCAGAAAAATGGTAAGGGCTAGGCAGTGGGGGTTAAATAACTTGTCCAGGATAACACAGCTAGGAAGGGTCTGAGGCCAGATTTGAACCCAGGACCTTCCATCTCTGAGCCTGGCTCTTAATCCACTGAGCCACCCAGCTGCCCTCCTCAAATTCCCTTCTATGGCTCTTTGCTGGGATCGTTTAGATGCTCGGATCATCCTGCTGACAAGCAGGTGTTGGTGTTGAGTGAAGAGAAATACAGACTGAGGTTGTACTGTGCAACTCGAATAGTGATAGAAACTCAACCCTAACACACAGATCCTGAAACCAATGGCCTAGATAATTGGGGACAGATCTCAGTGCGTGCTGGACAAGTGGCATATTCGACCAGGCTCACTTGCTATATTTGTCCCTGGGCCCCTTCCTGGGCTCAAAGAGACCAACATGGGGAGGGGAAGTTAATGAATGGAAAGTATGTTAGTGACTAGGATATTTCCTCTTCTTTAGCTTATCACTCAGTATTTGCCTTCAAAAACCAAACTTCACCTTTATACAGTGATTCAAGGCCCAATTCAATTCCACACATTAAATGTCTACTGCGGGCAAAGCACCATGCTTTACAAAGCACTTTCTCTACAGCAATCTTGCTTGAAAGGTAAGTAGTGAAATGACTACTATCCCCATTTTACAGATGTCGAAACTGGAACCCCGACACATTGAGTGTGTATCAGAGCCTGGATTCAAACACGGCTCTCCTAGGTCAAAATTTAGCATTTTCCCATGACATGATGTTTCTTGGCACTGCCCTGTTCCCTGTGTTGTTGGGAAATTTGGGGTCCTAAGCTGAAATTTTGTCAGAGTGGGAAGCCCATTTTCTTCATAACTTATATTTTTGGGGAATTGCTGAGAATTTAAGTGACTGACCCAGGGTCACTGAGCCAGCATGGGTCAGAGGCAGGAACTTCCTGAGGCTTAGGCAGACCCTTGCTCTAACAAGTCACTCTGTATTCTGCTATGGGGACCTTGGAAGCATGGATTAAAAATTAATTGGAGTGGGGCAGCTAGGTGGCTCAGTGGGTTGGGAACCAGGCTCAGAGATGGGACATCCTGGGTTCAAATCAGACCTCAAACACTTCTTAACTGTGTGACCTTGGGCAAGTCACTTAACCCCCCACTGCGTAGCCCTTACCACTTTTCTGCCTTAGAACCAATATACAATACTGATTCTAAGACAGAAGGTAAGGGTTTAAAAAAAAAACCTAATGGAAACTAAATAATCTAATCTTAGAGAATGGGTGATTCAAAAAACAAATCATAGAGATATACAACCTTTGCCCTTCCAGAGCCTACATATGGTCTACCTGGAGAGACAAGGACAACTAGAGCAATGGAGAAGAAAACAAAAGAGTGACTAATACTAAATTATATGGCAAAAGCTATAGAGGATTCAGTTCATGTATTTATTATGTTCCTACTGTGTGAAGAGCGGAAGAGCGAAGATCTTCATAGATGGAGGGAAAATCTAAACTGGGAAGATCAATCCATCCACAAACACTGGCTAGTTGCTTGCTATGTATCAGGCACAGTTCTAAGTCCTGGGGAGGCAAAGAAAAGCAAAAACAGTCCGGGCTGTCCAGGAGCTCACACTCTAATGGGGGAGACGAGGCGCAAATGCCATATACAAGTACGATATATTCAGGATCCTGTAAGAGAGAGAAATCTGGAAACTCTGGGAATAAGCCTGGAAGAGAATATATGTAGTAATATAATTTCTCTCTCTTACAATCCATCGGGCATAGTCATGGAGGGAAGGCACCCGTACGTTCGTGTACCACAATTTGTTTAGCTATCTTCTGATCTCTCCATTCAGTGCCCTTCCTTCTGCCATGTCCCAGCATTGGCTCCTACTCAGTTAAAACCTCCCTGTCTTTTTCTCTGCTAATCTCCCCGACCTTTCCTTGGAAACTGGTTTTTTTGAACTTCAGTGTAAGACTTTACATTTTATCAAATCTTAGAAGCTAGAATTAGAAGGAACTTTAGAAGTCATGTGGTCTGAGCCTTAATATAAACATGAGTTAGGTAGCTAACCCCAGCTTAATACTGACTTTTAAAGTTCATCCTATTGGTTTCAACTTACAGAGATATTTTGGAATCCCCATTCTAATCTGCCCTCTACACAGCTGCTAAAGTGGCTTTCCTAAAGCATGGTCATTCCCCTGTTCTATAAACTCCAATGGCTCCCTATTACCTAGGATCAAATATAGACTCCTGTTTGGATTTAAAACCCTTCATATACTATAAAGTCAAATAACTTCAAAAGACTTATGAACTTTGATTATCACAAGGACCAACCACAATTCCAGAGAACTCCTGATGAATCATGCCACTCACTTCTTGATAGAGAGGTAATGGACTCAGAGTGCAGATCAAAACATATATATGTATATTTGTTGTTTAGATTTTTTCAGTCCTGTCCTACTTTTTTTGTGATCCCATTTGGGGTTTTCTCGATACTAGAGAATGGTTTGCCACTTCTTTCTCCAGCTCCTTTTACAGATGAGGAAACTGAGGTAAACAGGATTAAGTAACTTGTCCAGGGTCACACAAGCTAGTCTGAGGTTAGATTTGAATTCAGGTCTTTCTAGCCCAGTGTTCTATCCACTGTACTATCTAGCTAATATATTGTAATGAATGAAATTCTCTGGGCCATATTTTTAGTTTAAAAATATTAATTTATTAGTTTGCCACTCAAAAAAATCTAACTAGCCAGTGGACTTCCTCATTATCTACACAACAGAGTTCACAGAATTCAAGTTAGGCAGAAGGCGGGTACCAGTGTGAGAGAGAATGTGAGCATCCAGGGTGGGCCTGAGTAAGAACAGAGGCTTAAGCATAAACAACCAAGATGCTAGGTAAGTGAGTTAGGTCAAAGAGAGGGGTCAAAGTGAACAGCTAGGTTGCTAGGCAGCTAGGCAGTTAGGCAGGAGAGCTGTGAAGCCCCCCAAAAGGCCAACTTCCTGTAGTGCAAGCTAATATATATATATATATATATCCTCCCTGATATCGTCATTTAGTCTCTCCCCAGGTCATCTCTGATTGGAGAACAATCACACAGGAAATGAACTCAGAGGTGGGTCTTCAGGGTTCCAAGAAGGCCCTCTTCCTCCATGCTATGTGGTTGCCAGAATGGTTGCACAGCACAAGCTTCCCAAAAATGGCAGCTGCCTAGTTGATTTCATTACTAAGAGAGTTCTTATTTAGAGATAGAGAGCAGATCTCCACCTTGCCTGTCAAATAGCTAGAAAGAAAGAAAGGTGAACCCTATCCGTATAACTTGATAAAGAAAGTTTTGTAGTTTTAAAGTCAAACTGTTCTCAAAAAAATCCCAATTCAATATTAATTTTCCATTCCCCATATGATTTATTGGAAGACATAGTCTATATCTATACATTTCAAGATTGTCTCTTTGGGATACATAATGGCCTGAAAGTATTTCATAGAGGATCTAACCATGCTTGGGTGTTGTTTTTCTTTTTAATTTAATTTAATCTTTAATTTTTTTCTCCCTGTTGTTATGATTCTTGTTCTCTCTCTCCCCTCTTCCTTTCCCCCTCCTGGAGTTGACAAGCAATTTTACTGGGTAATACACCTATTATCACTCAAAACCTATTTCTAAATTATTCGTTTTTATAATAGAGTAATCTTTTAGAACCCAAACCCCAAATCATATACCCAAATAAATAAGTGATAAATCATATGTTTTCTTCTGCATTTCTATTCTAATTGCTTTTTTCTCTAGATGCAGATAGCATTCTTTCTCATAAATCCCTTAGAGTTGTCCTGAATCATTGCATTGCTTTTAGTAGCAAAGTAAATTACATTTGATCCTCCCACAATGTTTCAGTTACTGTGTATAAAGTTCTCCTGGTTCTGCTTATTTCTCTCTGTGTCAGAAATCCATCGATTCATCATTTCTTATAGTACAATACTATTCCATCACCATCATATACCATAATTTGTTTAGCTATTCCCCAGTTGATGGACATCCCCTCATTTTCCAATTTTTTACCACCACAAAAAGTACAGCTATAAATATTTTTGTGCAAACAGATTCTTTTGCTTAGATGTTTTTAATCATCATATTAAAATAACTGATAGACCCATTAACAGGAAGCTATTAGGGGGCATTCCCCTATTTAGCCCAAGAGTTTTACAAACAAAATATCAGTGCACGCTGAGGGCCAAAGGGAAATGAGTGATCCAATCCCTGAAGTTCAGTCTGTTATATCTAAGAGCTCACTCAAAGATTCATAATGTAGTGTGATTTCTGGGGGCATCTTCTATTGTATCTTCTTAGGCCATCTGGAATCTTAAAGCAATTTCTCTGGCAGATCTTTCCCAGTCCAAGTCACTGGTAATATCTTCCTCTAAAATGTCTTTAAAAAATCGATCTTAAGGGGGCAGCTGGGTGGCTCAGTGGATTGAGAGCCAGGCCTAGAGACAGGAGGTCCTAGGTTCAAATTTGGCCTCAGACACTCCCCAGCTGTGTGACCCTGGGCTTACCCCGCATTGCCTACCCTTACCACTCTTCAGCCTTGGAGTATTGACTCCAAGACGGAAGGTAAGGGTTTAAAAAAAAATAGATCTTAATATGAAGAATCTATGAGGATATAACCTTTAGGATAGCTTCTTATCCCCACCCACCTCAGGAGAGTTAGATTCAGTGTGGAAAATTCATATCGAATTGAGATATTTTTTGAGAAATAGTTCCCCTTTTGCCCCTCAAGAACAGTTGGATTTTAAAGCTACAAAATTATCTTTCCCTCAGGCTATGAAAACTGGGTTGGGTCCTTCCTTCCTTTATCTAGATCTTTTACAAAAGGGTGGAGACCTGATCCCTATTTACCTATAAACAAAAACTGGATTAGGAGGTAAAATCAACTAGGCAGCTTGGACCATACTGGGAAGCTTGTGCTAGTGCCATCATTTTGGTAAGGGAGGAAGAGGGTTGGCCTCTTGGCATCCTGAAGTCCCACCTCTTCCTGTGATTGAAGTCTGAGTTCATTTCCTGTGTGACTGTTCTCCAATCAGAGGTGTCCTGGGGAGGGACTAAGTGACAGCATCAGAAAGGATATATATTGGCTTGCACTACAAGAAGTTGGCTTTTTGGGGGACTTGCACAGCTCTCCTACCTAGCTGCTGAGGCTACTTGCACTCACATCTTGTGCTCTCTCTCTCTCTGGGACACTGCCTCCCTCCCCCCCACCCCCCAGTCTTTTGTCCCATTTAAATTCTGTCTGTTTGGATTGTGAAGGAGTCCATTGGCTAATTAGATTTCCTTGACTTGGAAGATTACTAAATTAATGTTTTGAAATAAAAAATACGGCCTCTAGAAAATTTCATTTGTTATAATACATCTCTCTCCCTCTCCCTCTTCCTCCCCCCCTCTATATTTACATATACACACACATATACAAATATTGAGCCAATGAGGGAATTTGTTTTCCTTGATTGTACATGTTTATAACATATACATGTAGATAGTAGATAGAAAGCTAGACTGGAATCAAGAATACCTAGGTTCAAAAGCAACCTCAGACTCTTACTAGATGAGTGATCCTGGGCAATTAACCTCTTTGCCTCAGTTTCCTCATCATGGTGGATAATAATAGTTCCTCTTTCTCAAGGTTGTTGTGAGGATTGAAAGAAATAGCCTGCAAAGCATCTTACTAATAGCTATGATTAGTATAACAGAGGCTTTGATTTTCTTTCTTAAGGAGGAGGAAGAAAAGGCAGATTTTCACTGATCAAAGAAAAATTAAAGGGGCACCTAGATGGCTCAGTGGATTGAGAGTTATTCTTTTTCTTTTTTTAAACCCTTACCTTCCATCTTGGAATCAATACTGTGTATTGGTTCTAAGGCAGAAGAGTGGTAAGGGCTAGGCAATGGGGGTCAAGTGACTTGCCCAGGGTCACACATCTAGGAAGTGTCTGAGGCCATGATTGAGAACTATTCTTAAGGAGGTCCTGGGTTCAAATCTGAAACCAGACACTTCCCAGCTGTGTGACCCTGGACAAGTCACTTAACCCCCATTGCCTAGCCCTTGGGCTAGTTTTGAGTCTAAGATGGAAGGTAAGATTTAAAAAAAATAAAAACAATAGCAAAAACCCTTCCAACCTACCTTTCTAGCCTTATCACATGTTATTTCCCTTTTCATAGCTACATTATGATCTAGCTACATTGGTCTCTTAACTGTGCTTCAAACTGTTTTTTCTGATTGGTCCTCATGTACCTCTGCTCCCCACACACAAACTGTGACTCCTTTCTCCCATATTTTCAGCCTTATTACATGTTATTTCTCTTAACATACTCTGTGGGGTAGGATGGATCAGACCTGGGACTTCACTGATATAGGGAACTCCCAGATGAGGAAAATCCCTCTACTGATACAAGTCAGCACCTTCTCAGCAACTTATAATGTTAGAGAACTGCCTAGAGCACTGGGAAGTTAAATAACTTTCTGAAGATCACCTAGGAAGTAAGTATCTGAGGTGGGACTTGCCCCTAGTCTTGCTAGCATTCCATCTATACGCCATGATCCTTCTATGCATTATTAAACATCCTACTCTATATTCCAACTAAACATGTTCCCATACAACATCATTCCATCTCTCTTCTCTATCCCTTTTTAGGCACTCCTTCCTCAACTCTCTCCTTACCTCCACCTCCTGGAAGGTGCCCTCTGTAGTTAAGAGAGGCAGGGAGGTGGCTCAGTGGATTGAGAGCCAGGCCTAGAGACAGGAGGTCCTGGGTTTAAATTTGACCTCAGGGGGCAGCTGGGTAGCTCAGTGCATTGAGAGCCAGGCCTAGAGACAGGTCCTAGGTTAAAATCTGGCCTCAGACACTTCCCAGCTGTGTGACCCTGGGCAAGTCACTTAACCCCCATTGCCTACCCTTACCACTCTTCTGCCTTGGAACCAATATCCAGTATTGACTCCAAGACGGAAGGTAAGGGTTTAAAAAAAAAAATTTTGACCTCAGACCCTTCTAAGCTGTGTGACTCTGGGCAAGTCACTTCACCCGCATTATCCAGTCCTTACCTTTCTTCAGCCTTGGAACTGATATTGATTCCAAGACAGAAAGTAAGGATTAAAAAAAAGAAAGAAACTTGCTTTAATTTCAAACATTATCCTTCATTCCTCTCTCTATTGTCTTGAACTCACTGAAGCCAGGCTGCCTCTCTACCCCCAGACTCACTGCTCATGGTGGGGCTGTCAGAGTACTCATTCCTTCCTAAGGCCACTTCTAGACTATCCCTCTCTTACATCACCTAGACTTACATCACCTCTCCTCTTTCGAGGTTCATTCAGTCTTTATTCATCACCTAATTCAGACGGGTATCCGTTATCCACTGAAGCACAGAGTATTCTCCTTTCTCCCTTAATGAGTTCAGAGCCTGGTTCACACCTTCTCCTCAACTCCTGCCCTCATGCCAGGGGATTTTCTCATGCATATGGATGTTCCCTCAAATACTCTAACTTCCTAATTTCTCAGTTTACTCATTTCCCCTCTCGCACACCTCAGCCACACTCAGAAATGGCCACGCTCCTGATCTTGTCATCATCGACAACATCAATGATTACGAACTCAAAAAACCAGGCAGCGTTCTGGATCTGGAGTCAAATCTGGCCTCAGACACTCCCTTCTTCCTAATTGTCCTCTTACTGTTCATGGCCCTAATAACCTTCCTCAAAAATACTCTTTCTCACCTCTTATATCCCATCTGTTGTCAAGTCCATTCGATTCTACCTTTTTAGCACGCCTCTTATTCTCCTCTTTTATCACCTGACACCTGGACTATTGCAGCCACCTATTGCTTGGTCTCCCTGCCTCAAGTCCATTCTCCACTCATCTACTAAAGTGATCTTCCTAAAGCCCTGCTCACTCCAATAAAACCTTACAGTCCAATGGCTCCCTATTGCCTCCAGGACCAAATATAGAATCCTCCATTTGGTTTTTATTGCCCCTAATCCCTTCCTAATTTCCCAGTCTTACATGTTCCTCCTTTCCACATACTCTGAGATCCATTGATAAATCTACTGGCCTCCTTGCCTTTCCTTGGACAAAAACACTTTATCTTTCCCTCAACCCTGAACTCTTACTATCATCCATGCCTGAAATGTTCTTTCTACCTCCTCGTCTCCTACTTGTAACTTCCTGGCTTCCTTCAAGTCAGCCCCAGTCCCACATTTTGCAAGAAAATTTCCCCAATCTCCCTTCATGCTAGTGCCTTCCCTCTGGGATAATCTCCAAGTTATCCTGTATCCATTTTCTACATTCATAGTTGTTTGCAGTGTGTCTTCCCCATTAGAGTTCAAGTCCCCTAAGTGCAAGAACTGTTTTGACTTTTCTTTGTTTCCAAGGCTCTTAGCACAGCTCCTGGCACTTACTTAGTAAATTGTTGTTGATTTAATGGCTCTCTGAATCCCCAGTCTTCTCCAAAGTTCAGTCAAGGGCCTTCTTCTAGGGGTAGCCTTCTTTGATTTCCCAAGCTAGTACTTTTCTCACCAATTTATCTATTTTTGCCTATATATGGACATGCTATCTTTCCCTTCCCCTTAAGTAATTAATAATTAATTTATCATTATCTTAATTAGTCATTAAATTTCTGATGGTAGAGATTGTTTTACTAATCTTGAGAGCCCTGGTGCTGAATAAAGTGCCTGGACTATAGCAGGAGTTTTTAAAATGACTGTTAATTGATTTAATAAATCCTTAAAAGTCCAAAATCTTAATTCTGTCAATCAATGTCATTCCAATTTCACATTACCTGACCATTTGCTAAGAATAACTAAAAGCAACTTTTCTCAGGCCCCTAAAGAACACAAAAGTAACTAGATTTCCCAGGGGGCAGCAGGGTAATTTGCCCAGAGACCTGTGACATAAGTTTCAATTCAACATTTATTAAACATCTGTATTTTGAGCACTACTTTAGGCTCAGGATGAGATAGACCATTGTTCCTCTCCTCATTGAGCTTAGCTTAGGTACATTATACTTGCACAAATAGAATAATATATATATATATATACATATAAGTTCATAAAAACATTTAAAATCATTATTGATATCATTTGATTTTATATCACCATCTCCCAATATACCACTCCCTCTACTCCAATCCGGAGAACCAACCATTTTAACAAAGAATACATATATACATTTGTTAACAGAGAATTTATATATATATATGGGTGTGTATATAAATAACTCCCCCCCCCCCTTTTATTTAGAATATTTTTCTATGGTCACATAATTCATGATTCCCATCCTCTTCCCTCCCCCCTCCTGGAGCTAACAAGCAGTTCCACTGGGTTATACATGTATCATTGTTCAAAACCCATTTCCATATTATTTATATCTGCAGTAGCGTGATCCTTTAACATCAAAACCCTCATCATATTCCTATCTCACTATGTGATCGATCATATATTTTTCTAATGCATTTCTGCTCCCACAGTTCTTTCTCTGGATGTGGATAATGTTCTTTCTCACAAGTTCCTCTGAAGAGTCCTGGATCACTGCATTGCAGCTAGCAGAGAAGTTTCTTACATTCGATTGTACCACAGTGTATCAGTCTCTGTACAATGTTCTCCTGGTTCTGCTCCTTTCACTCTGCATCACTTCCTGGAGGTCATTCCAGTTCACTTGGAATTCCTCTAGTTCCTTATTTCTTTCCATCACCAACATATACCACAATTTGTTCAGCCATTCCCCAATTGAAGGGCATCCCCTCATTTTCCAATTTTTCATCACCATAAAAAACGCAGCTATGAATATTCTTGTATAAGTCTTTTTCCTTATTATGTCTCTGGGGTACAAACCCAGCAGTGCTATGGCTGGATCAAAGGGCAGACAGTCTTTTAGCTCCCTTTGCGCATAGTTCCAAATTGCCTTCCAGAATGGTTGGACCAATTCACAACTCTACAATTTTGCCACATATAAAGAACTTTTTTCAAAATTCTGACTTTTTGTAACTCATTATGCTTAGTGTTGGGGATAAAGAGTAAACCACAAAGTGGTATCTGCCTTCAAGGTGCTTAACTTCTATAAATCCAAAGAATATAAAAAAAGTAATTTCAAGTGGGAGAGAATAGTAACTCACTGGGGAAATCAGGAAAGAAAACAAGAGTTAGCACGAGCTAAAACTTGAAGGAAATGAGGGACTCTATAGGCTGAGAGTGAATTTCAGACATGAGGGACCAACCACTTGTTTAAGGGTTTGGAGGTAGGAGATGGATGCCAAGGAATAGCTCTAGGGCCATTTGAAAGGTCAGGAAGGTGAATAATGGGAAATGAGTGGGATCCAGATTGTGGAGGATTTTAAATTCTACCCCTAGGAGTCTGTTTTATGCTAGCGGGAATATTAAAGATTTTTGGAGTAGTAGAGTGACATAGTTAGATCTATATGGAGTACAGAAGGGAGAAAACAGAGACTGGAGTCAGGGGAATAATAATAGGAGGCAAGTGCAATAGTTCAGAGTGGTATGCTAGAGTATTTTGGTAAGTATTTAACACCTGGCTCTCCAAAAATGAACAACACACTTTTAAATTTAATCTGCATTAATTACATTTTTTCAATCATTTTCTTAAGTCTAGATAATCAACAAAACAATAAATTAGGCCATGATTTGTAGTATTTTGTGAGTTTTGAGGTGTAAATGCCTCAGCTATCTAGAATCAGTAAGGTCTGGCTCTAGCATGCCCCTGACTATGTGATATATAGTCTGTGACGTCCAAGGAGAAGAGTTCATTACCATCTGGGAGGAACAGTAAGGGTTTATGGAGAAGATGTCACTAAGTTGGACTTAACAAGTTATATAGCAATTCAATAACAAAGAGGAAGCAAAGGGAGGGTATACCAGCTGTGTTGTTGTAGTCTAGTTTCAATCGTGCCTGAATCTTTGTGATTCTATTTGGGTTTTGGCAAGGATACTTACCATTTCCTTCTCCAGCCCATTTTAATGAGGAAACTGAGGCAAACAAGTTGAGTGATGTGCCCAGGGTCACACGAGCTAGTCAGATTTGAACTTATAGGTCTTCTTAAATTCAGTCCCAGTACTCTTTCTCCACTGTTCCACCTAGCTGCCCTTACCAGGAATAGAGAATGACATCACCAAGGGATTAGGGGAAGGAGAAAGTGAGGTGGAAGTGGATGCCATCTTGGTTGGAACACAAGCATTTGTAAAGGGAAGTAGTATGAGTGAAGGGGAAAGGTAGCGTGGTCTTAAACTGCAGAGAACTTTGAAGGTCAAACAAAAGAGTAAGACTTTATTTCTTTAGTGGCTCCCTCTTAATCGACTTTGTGACAATGGGTAATGCACTTAAGCCTCGTTTCTCAACTGTAAAAACAAGGTTTAGACTAGATCTCTAAGGTCTCTTCAAATTCTTTATCTAGGATCTTCTCATCCCAAGGGTTTGGAGCAGAAGAGAGGTGAGAACCCCAACATGTATAAGCAGAGCTATAACTAGTGGCTCTGGTTGGGGGACTCAGGGGACTCAGAGGCCACTGGTTTGGGGGCAGAGTTCACTTTCAGTGTCATGGGTCCTTGACTTGCAAATGGGCTTCGCCATTGTGGTCAGGGTATAGAGCTCATTCCTCACTAGTAATCACCCTCACGTAGTCACCCAGGGTAAAAGGGGATGAGCCACTTGTCACCTATAGAATCTGTCTGGCAACAACAGGCGCCACTCCATTCCCAGCCCTGAATAGAGGCAGAGTGACCGGTGAAGGACTGTGGTGGACAGAGGGGTAAGTCAGTCCTGGGAGGAGATTTATATAACACAAAAAGGTAGTCAGGAACTAGGAGAGGTGGGAAACAGTGACCAAACCTTCAGAGAGTGATGACGTGGGACCAGGCAAGGGAGCAGAGTGGGCTGTGAGGTGGGGGTCAGGGAGGCTGTGGGCATGGGGGAGGCATAGGTCTGGGAGGTACAGGGTGACAATGTCAGGGCTCTCAAGTGTTGGGTGTCCTGAGGCAAAGTTTCAATTTCCCTGTCCTAGTTACAACTCTGGGCATAAGGGGGATTTCTGGTGGCTCTGTGAAGGATAGAATGAAGAGGGATGATGGTGAAGGCAGGACAGTGTGATAGGAGGCCACTATAATAGCCTGGTGATGAGGTGGTGATGAGGGCCTTTGCTAGGGGGATGGTAGTGAAGATAGAGAGGAGGGGACAGATTGGAGAGATGTGGAGATGGAATAAACAAGACCCGTTCATTAACTAGTGTAAAGGGTGATGTGGTACATGCTCAGACCCCATGAACTCTCTTGGCTGATGCCTCCTCTCTTCATGGAGGATGCAAGGGAGCTGACTTCTGGGAGAATGGTGATGATATTAACAGAAGTTCCTGGGAAAGACTGTGTAGCATGCATGGAAATTCTGTAACAGGATCCAGTTGGCAAACCAACCAACCAGCAAATCAACCAACCAATCAACATTTATTATGTACCTATTATGTGCCAGGCACTATGGGGGATTCAAAAAGAAGCAAAAGAAAATCCCTGCCCTCAAGGAGTTTACAATCTAACAGGGAAGACAAAATGCAAACCTATATACAAAGCAAGGTATATACTGGATTAATAGGAAATAGTTAAAAGAGGAAAGGCACTGGAACTAAGAGGGGTTGGGGAAGACTTTAGTTGGGACTTAAAGGAAGTCAGAGAGGTCAATAGTTGGAGTGGAGAAGGGAGAGCATACTAGCCAGAGCACTGAGAAATTAAGTAACCAGCCCAGAGCCACTGAGGTAGCATGGGTCAGAGGCAGGAACTTCCTGATGCTGGTCACTCTGTTACTGTACTACTGAGGCCTTGGAAGCATAGATTATAGTGTCTCATTTGTGGAACAACCAGGAGGCCAGTATCACTGTCCTGAATAGAATGTGTTGCAGAATAAGGTGTAAGACATCTAGAAAAAGAACTGTGGGAGTAGAAACCCAGAAGAAAACATGATTTATCCCTTGTTTATATGGGTATAGGATTTGGTGTTTTGGTTTTAAAAGATTAATTACTCTATTACAAAAATGAATAATATGAAAATGGGTTTCGAGTGACAATATATGTAAAACCCAGTGAAACTGCTTGTCAACTCTAGGAGTGGGGAGGAAGATGACAAGAATCATGTAACTATGGGGGGGAGGAAGAATAAGGTGTATGTAAGAGGTCTAGAAAGGGAAGAGGGGGTTAAGTAATAAATGAATGCCAAATAGAGTATTTTATATTTGTTCTTGGAGGCATTGGATGCCACTGGAATTTATTAAGTATGTGGTAGGGAAGAGAGAGGGTGGCTTGATGTTTTGTTTAATGAGAATCACTTTGGTGGCTGAATAGAGAAGGGATGGGAGTGGGGAGACTTTTGGTAGGCAGACACACTAGCAGACTCTATGTGTGAGGTGAAGAAGGCTGGCCCCACAGTAGTAAGAGGAGGAGGAATAATTATGAGACGATGCAAAGGTGAAATGACCAGGATGTGGCAACAGATTGAAAATGGAGGGGGAGAAATAATGAGCAGTCAAAGATAAACCTCTGGGACTGGGAACATGGTGGTGGTCTTGGCAATAAAAGGGAAATTTGTAAGTGAGGAGAGTAAAAGAAGAAAAATGAGTTTAGTTTTGGATCAGTTCAAGATTTCTGAAAATCAGTTGATGGGGAGCGTGGTGGCTTGGTGGCTCAGTAGATAGGATGCCATGCCTGGAGTGGGGTGGACCTAGGTTCAGATCTGGCTTTAGACACTCCCTAGCTTGCGTGACCCTGGGCAAATCACTTAACCCCATTTGCCTAGCCCTTGCCCTTCTGCCTTAGAGTTGTTACTCATAGAAAGTAAGGGCTTTTTAAAAAGAAAAGAAAATCAGTTGAGTATGAACCAGAAGTGCTGCTGGAGATGCTTGTACATTTGTTCTCACTATATCTTAGAAGCAAATATTCCTCTGGCAAAGCTCCTTAAAGTTAAATGGCTAAATGCATCTGAGGTGCGAGTTATTAGCCTCACCCTGACGATGAAGGGGAAACACACCTGGTGGGAGATTGAACTGTTGGTGTTCTACAAAGACCTCCCAACTCTTCAGGGGACCCCAGAAGCCCAAAGGGAAGAAATAGCAGGTCTGGCTCTGGCAGAGACGGTCAGGGCACACTCATTATGCTAACGGTAAAGATTAAAGCAGAGGGGAGAGCCATTCTAAGACAGAAGGGAAGGTTTTAAAAAGGAGAGAGAGAAATATCTCACAGGTAACCAAGGCTATTAGCACAAAGGTTTCATCTCACTTGGAAATGGTCAGGGATCTCATTGGAAGCTTCCTCTCATCCTTTCCGTCTCCATTTTTATGTGTTCTGTTTCTATTCCAGGTGCTCTATTAATAACAGAAATTCCTACATACAGTCTTAGGCCCCTTTCAGGAGAGTCCTGTGTGTACCCACCTCCAGGCCTTTCTTTGCCAGGGTCCTTCTTCCTCCTCTGCTCCAAAACAAAGCATTTTGCTTCTTCAAAATCATGCTCAAATTTCTCCTTTCTCCAAGAAGCTTTTCAAATGAACCCCATTTTATTGAACTTCCCCCTTCTGTCTCCAAAACTTTCATTTTATTGAATTTTAACAAACATCCCAAATGGGATCACAAAAAAGTAGGACAGGACTGGAAAAATCTAAACAACAAATATACATATATATGTTTTGATCTGCACTCTGAGTCCATTACCTCTCTATCAAGAAGTGAGTGGCATGATTCATCAGGAGTTCTCTGGAATTGTGGTTGGTCCTTGTGATAATCAAAGTTCATAAGTCTTTTGAAGTTATTTGACTTTATAGTATATGAAGGGTTTTAAATGCCAAACAGGAGTCTATATTTGATCCTAGGTAATAGGGAGCCATTGGAGTTTATAGAATAGGGGAATGACCGTGCTTTAGGAAAGCCACTTTAGCAGCTGTGTAGAGGGTAGATTAGAATGGGGATTCCAAAATATCTCTGTAAGCTGAAACCAATATAGATTGCTCAGTGGAGAGAGCACCAGACCTGGAATGGAGATGACCTGGGTTCATATTTGACTGTAGACACTTCCCAGCTGTGTGACCCTGGTTGAGTCACTTAACCCTAATTACCTAGCCCTTATTTCACTTCTGCCTTGGAACCAATATGCAGTATTGATTCTAACACAGAAGGCAAGGGTTTTGAAAGAAAGAAAGAAGGAAGGAAGGAAGGAAGGAAGGAAGGAAGGAAGGAAGGAAGGAAGAAAGAAAGAAAGAAAGAAAGAAAGAAAGAAAGAAAGAAAGAAAGAAAGAAAGAAAGAAAGAAAGAAAGAAAGAAAGAAAGAAAGAAAGAAAGAAAGAAAGAAAAGGTTGGAGTGGGACAGCTGGATGCCTCAGTGGATAGAGAGCCAGACCTGAAGTCAGGAGAAATTAATACTTGCATAGATTCTAAGACGATGGTAAAGATTTGAAAAATAAAATAAAATAAATATTTGTAGAATGACTAACTGATGGGGGGATTGGACACCAAACACTGGTAACAGCCTTACATAATATTGCTTGATGAATGCATTAGAGAGGGAAATCTTGGGAGGAAAGTGGGTACCACCACAGGACATCAGAGAAGTCTCCCTGGAGCAAGAGGCTTGAGCTGAGATAAGAATAAGCAACAATGAATTTAACAGGGAAAAAGAAGTTCAGGTCCAAGATAGATCATGAAAATACATAAAAAGTGCTTCTGAAAAGTGCTTACTTTTTATTGTTGCTCAGTTGTTTCCAGTCATGTTCTCTCTTTGACCCCATTTGGGTTGGTTTTCCATTTCTTCTCCAACTCGTTTTACAGATGAGGAATCTGAGGCCAACAGGGGTAAATGATTTGTCCAGGGTCACACAGCTAGTCTTGGTTTGAATTCAGTTCTTCCTAAGGCCTGGTGCTCTATTCGCCCTTGATTAATTTTTCCTTGCTTATATTACTTTGAAATCCTTCTCTAGTCTTTTCCTTGTTTCTTATCTTCCTCCCTTCTGGAAGGATCTCCCCTTTTCCTTTCTATTTGCTCACTATGAGACTACAAAGAGCTCTGTCTGTAAGCTCACCTTCATCCACACACTAGTTTGCTTTTTTTTTTTAAACCCTCATCTTCCATCTTGGAGTCAATACTGTGTATTGGCTCCAAGGCAGAAGAGCAGTAAGGGCTAGGCAATGGGGGTCAAGTGATGTGCCCAGGGTCACACAGCTGGAAAGTGTTTGAGGTCAAATTTGAACCCAGGACCTCCCGTCTCTAGGCCTGGCTCTCAATCCACTGAGCCCCAACACACGAGTTTTAAGAGGTCATTAACAGGGGGCGGCTAGATGGCTAGTATCCTGGGTTCAAATCTGACTTTAGACACTTCCCAGCTGTGTGACCCTGGGCAAAACACTTAGCCCCAATTGCCTAGCCCTTACCACTCTTCTATCTTGGAGCTAATAAGTAATATTGATTCTAAGACAGAAGGTAAGTGTTTAAAAAGAAAGACGCGGTTAGTACACATTATTATTTCTATGTCACAGATGAGAAAATTGAGGGTAAGTGAAGTTAGGTATCTTGACTATGGCCTCCCATTGAGTGTCAGGGCCAGGACTTGTCTCCTTTGATATTTTGGGGGGCAGGCACCCACTTAATCACCTCTAGGTCCCTTTAGATCTATTGTTCTCAAAAGTACCTTCTGCCCCAATAACCTTGCGGTAACCTTGATCTTGGCTCAGCTGCCTGCGCAGCACATTTTCCAACCCCAGGACTCTCTTACCTGTAAGCTGGCAAGATGAGAGTGTGTGTGTGGGCGATGGATGGCTCCTGATAGTGACAGCCTTTACCAACCCACTTCCTGTGTTAATGTGTATTGTACTCTTGGTTCTTCTTGGCCCTTTGGTAGTTCGGATGAGTCAGCAACAATCTGGACTCTTCCTCCAACCAGCCAGAACTCCAGGAGTAATGGGCAGGGTGTCTACGGGCTCAGGGCACTAATATTTCCTCCGGAACATTTTTCTCCAATCTCCCCAAAGTCCAAAACAAACTCCAAGTCTATTTAGAGAGATGCCGCAAACTCAATGTGTTCCAAAGTGAATTTATTATCTTTTCTCCTAAACCAACTCCTCTTCCTCCTCTTTCAACATTTACCTTCTGTCTTAGTAACAATTCCAAGGCAGAGGAGCAGTAAGGGCTAGACAATGGGGGTTAAGTGACTTGCCCAGGGTCACACAGCTAGGAAGTATCTGAGGCCAGATTTGAACCTAGGATCTCCTGTCTCTAGGCTTGGCTGTCAATCCACTGAGCTACCCAGCTGCCCCTTTACCTTCAGTCTTGAAACCATTAAGTATTAGTTTCAAGGCAAAAGAATGGGAAGGGCAAGACATTTTGGGGCTGAGTGACTTGCTCAAGGTCACACAGTTAGGAAGTGTCTAAGGCCAGATTTGAACCCAGGTCCTCTTGACTCCAGGCCTGGCTCTCTGTCCACTGATTCACCTGGCTGCCCCTAAACCAACTTCGTCTAACATCACTATTTCTGTGTAGTGCCACTATTCACTTACTTGCCTCTTAGGCATCTTGGTTTTATCTTGGACTCTCCCCTCTCCTTTAATCTTTATCTCTAGTATAATGAATATGCCCCAACCATCTCTGCTGGGACCAGGCCTGCAGCTTTGCCCCTTTGGGGCTCTGGGGTACCCTCAAGAGTTGGGATGTCTTTCTAGAACACCCAACCGGTTCCGGCTCCCACCAGGTGTGTTTCCCCTTCATTGTCAGGGCCTGGCTCTCTATCCTCTGGGCCACCCAGCTGCCCCACATCTTGAGCTCCTCTAAGCCTGGAAGAGCTCTTCTCTTGGTGACCTCCTTCGATCGCTGGCTTCCCTTCTTCCCCCTCCCTGGGGTGGCCCCGGGGCTCACTTCTACTGATTAAAGTGTTTTCAGCTCTGATTCAATACTTAGATGTCGATTTTATCAGGGAATTCTTGGGACACTTTTTGAAGATTGAGGGCATGGAGCAGAGAGGCCCCCATCAAACGATAGGGGTTATAGAGGCAATGCTGATAAGAGTTCTAGGAGAATTCCAGAATCATACAAGGGCTTCGAAAAGATGGAGCAGAGGGTTTATACAGGGAAACCATGAGAAATGAGGTTATTTACCACACTTTGGTTTCTCCAGTTGTGTAACAAGGGCCTTGTACAACTCCCAGGCAGGACCCCTCATTTCTTTGAAGTTAGTATGAGATGTTGTTGATGTGTTGCAATTAAACATTTAATTAGGAGCACAGCTGGGTAGCTCAGTGGATTGAGAGCCAGGACTAGAGATGGGAGGTTCTAGGTTCAAATCTGGCCTCAGACACTTCCCAGCTGTGTGCCCTGGGCAAGTCACTTAATCGCCATTGCCTAGCCCTTACCATTCTTCTGCCTTGGAACCAATACACAGTATTGATTCTAAGATGGAAAGTAAGGGTTTAAAAAAAGAAAAACATTTAATTATAATTAAAATTCTCTGGAGACTGTATATTAATTTATAATTATTTATTAAATAGTGAAAAGTGGGTCCGGCACATGACTGATCCTCTAGCTAACCTGAGCTCGATGCCCACCTTGAGTCCTTGTTCCTTCCTGCTACTTCGCCAGAACAAAAAGCAAGCTTCTTTCATCTATAACTGATACCCCTTCCATGACGTCGATTTTTGTGGATCCCCCTGATTTGCCTCAGTCTTGACCTGAGTCTTGACTTGACCTCAGTCCAGGTCAGAGGACAGTCTTCTGGATGCCAGGGGTCAGGTGGGACAAGAGGCAGTCATCTTCCAGGATGCCAGGATGCGGCTTCTGGTATCCCCCTTAGTCAGATAAGCCTCAGGTCTTGTTCTCAATCCAATCCAAGGGTCGGGTCTGAAGGGAGAACCAGCTCATGAGAGAACCACCCCCAAGACTAATCTTAGGGTGCCAAGAAAGAGGGGTACAAACTGGTACTCAATCCTCACAGTTGGTGTTCAGTGATTTCAGTCCTGTCCGACTCTGAGTGACCCCATTTGGGGTTTTGTTGGCAGAGATACTGGACTGGTTTACCATTTCCTTCTCCAGCTCATTTCATAGATGAAGAACTGAGGCCAACAGAGTTAAGTGACTTGCTCAGAGTTACACAGCCAGGAAGCATCTGAGGCTAGATTTGAGCTCAGGCTCAGCTCTCTAGCCACTGTGCTACCAAGCTGCTCCATGAGATGTTTTAGGTCATTTTAATTATGAAGATACGCCCCCAGTCTAATGCATATTCTCTATTCACAGGCTGGGTAGGAGACACAAATAAAATAAGGTTGTATAGTACATAGCAAAGTATTTCATCAAGATGGACTAGGAAGACAACACACAGAAAGACAAATGGGCAACGATTCATTTTCAGCCCCCCATCCCATATACGAAATGAGTTCAACCACTAGAGATGCCCACAGAGAAGGAATCAGATCCTCAGAGAAAATCACACAGCTGGTTGTGCAACTTGGCTTCCAGGACCAGCATTAAAACCTGCAGATACTTCTTGGGTAGGGATTGGCCTCATTTTGGGGACCTGACTCCCAATCGCTTCTCTTTGGATTTGCTCTGGATTTCCTTCCTTGATAATCTTCAGATCCTGAACTGGGTGACTGTGGACTGAAATGCTAGCATCCCCTGCCCAGAAAGCCTTGACCCGAGGACACTGCAACTCCAGACTGTCTTCAGCACACTCTTTGTGGCCCTCTTTCTTAACTGACTCAATCCCTGGGTACTAGCAGAAATGCCCCCAGGGCCTTCCCCAGTGGATGATTGTTCTCTTATCTCAGTCATTATGGCCAGTAAAGTTAGATAGAAATTAGCCTTACAGGCAATGAGATTGGACAAGATATAGTCTGATACAACCAGGCAGCTAAATGAGATGGTAGATGGAGTACTGGACCTGGAGTCAGAAAGACCTGAATTCAAATCTAGACTCAGATGCTTACCAGCTGTGTGACCCTGGGCAAGTCACCTAACCTCTTTGCCTCAGTTTCCTAAAAAATAATTAGGAATTATAACAGCATTTACCTTCAGGGTTGTTGTAAGTTCGAATGAGATATTTGTAAAATCCTTAGCAGATGAACAAATTGTGGTATATGTTGGTGATGGAATACTATTGTGCTCAAAGGAATAATGAACTGGAAGAATTCCATGTGAACTAGAACAACCTCCAGGAATTGATGCAGAGTGAGAGGAGCAGAACCAGGAGGACATTGTACACAGAGACTGACACACTGTGGTGCAATCGAATGTAGTGGACTTCTCTACTAGCAGCAATGAAATTTTCCAGGAAAATCCAGAGGAACTCATGAGAAAGAACACTATCCACATCCAGAGGAAGAACTGTGGGAGCAGAAATGCAGAAGAAAAACAACTGCTTGATCACAAGGGTCATGGGAATATGATTGGGGATGTAGACTCTAAACTGATCACCCCAGTGCAAATATTAATACTATGGAAATAGATCTGGATCAATGACACATGTAAAACCCAGTGGAATTACATGTTGGCCACAGGGGAGGAGGAGAGGGAAAGAACATGAATCATGTAACCATGGGAAAATATTCTAAATTAATTAACTAAAAAATTTGAAATCATAAAATAAATAAAATAAAATGCTTAGCAGAGTGCCTGACTCACAGGAAGCATGACATTATTCCTGGCAATGATGACAACTATCCTATTCTATCCTCAATGTGGCAGTAATAATATCTGTAAAATCAGGATAATACTTGTTCTACCTACCTCACACAGTTGTTCTGAGGAAAAGGGATTTGTGAACCTAATGGTTCTTTATAAATGTGAGTTACTATGAGGTTGTTGATATAGTAGTGGGATCCCGTAAAGCATTAAAAACTAGACTGGGGAGTTTGGGATACAATAAGATAGAGAGATCTGAGTCTAAATCTCAACTCAGACTTTTACTAGCTGTGTGACCATAGGCAAGTTGCATAAATTCTCTGATTGTAGGTTTCCTTATCTTTAAAAGGTGGGGGTTAGACTAGAATTCCACAGAAGTCCTTTCCATCCCTAAGTCCAAACCCCCATGAAATTGGGAATTATTACAGGTTATTGAGTAGTAAAAGGACATAAATGAAATGATGCTTGAAAAAGGATATTCCTTTGTGATGGCAAATAATTGGAAACTAGAGTGATGTCTCTCAATTAGGGAATGGCTGAACAAATTGTGGCATATGATGGCGATGGCATACTATTGTGCAAGAAGGAACAGGATGATTTCAGAAAGAGCTGGAAAGACCTTCATGAACTGATGCAGAGTAAAATAGGCAGGACCAGAGGAACATTGTATACAGTAACTAAAACATTGTGGAATGATCAAATGTGATAGACTTTGCTACTAGCAGCAATGCAATGATCCAGAACAACTCTGAGGGACTTATAAGAGAGAATACTATCCACCTCCAGAGAAAGAACTGTGGGAGTAGGAATAATAGATGAAAACATATGATTTATCACTTGTTTATTTCGATATATGATTTGGGGTTTTGGTTTTATAAGATTATTTGCTTACAAAAATGAATACAAAATAAAAAATACAAAAATGGAAATAAGTTTTGTGTGATAATACATGTAGAACCCAGATTGAATTACTTGTCAGCTCAGTTGGAAAACTTATGTGGAAATTTGTTATTAAAATAAAAAATTTAATAAAGAAGAAAGGTTATTCCAGATTGCCGGGCCTGAACCAAGAATGACAAATATTAAAGTTTCATTGGCCCCACTGATGCTTGCTTTGTGGAGGGGGAGGGTGCAAGAGAAGAAAACAAATTAAATCTACATTTTCCCATCTACCTCTATTCAGTGTCCATGCAGGGCCCAAGATGGAGAACTTTGGATCAGTGTTTGGTGAGTTTGGAGCCCTTGACTTGTGGCGGGGACTCGGTGCTTTTCCGAGAGACAAAAAAGTCTGAATGGGAAAGTGAAATGGCCTTTTCAAAGCCACAAACTCTGAGTGTTCCCTTCCCCAGTGAAAGTGAGCCAGCCTCAGATAAGAAGGTCATAGGGCTTATGAAACTCCTTACAATTCAACCCGGAGATTTGGGAGATGGCAGAAAAGACTCCAGGCCAAGCCTATCAGCCCTTCTATCGCTTAGCTCATCGGAGACAGGTTTCCAAATGACTAGACTAGCTGCCTCAGGAAGGAAGCTCTTTGGGCTGCAGTCTTTGGGCAAGTGATGGGCACCCCAAAATAGTTTGAGGTGACACAGCATCATGGACGGGAGGGCTTCGTTCAGCCTTTCCCCTCCTCCTCCCTCCAATATGTGTGTGGATTTACTCACAGGAAGAAATAGTTGAGGGTAAATTGAGGGGAATAAATGAATGAATGTGGGGGAGAGGGAGAGGTAGAATGGTTGTAGCTTAGTCTGGTCCTGGAAGAAATGGAGGGGAAGTGAGAAATGGAAGCCACCACACCTGAGAGCAAGGTTACAAAAAATGCTAAGCTAGCAGTTGTGGAGGAGAAGAAGAAGAAGGAAATTGGGGAGGGCATGGGGTGGTGGTAGTGGTAAGAAGAGGCTCTATTCTAGGGGAATGGGCCACATATTTTTTTTGCTCTCCCTCAGGGAAAGATACAGCCCATTAGTACATTGGAGTCTGACCAAGATGAGGCCAGATTAAGCCAGGTTCGTCTGACAGAGAAGAGCCTGAAGGTCCCGCTAGAAAAAGAGCAGGGGGCTTCGCGGGCTGTGTTTGGAAACAACTTGATTGCCTGAAAATGAAATGCAAAACAGCAAGATTCAATTTTTGAGTCACTGGCTTGGTAGCAGCCCTACATCTTCTCAAAAGTTTATTCACTTCCAGATAATAGGCAGGTGCACCGGGTCAGCCAAAGGGTCTAGGCTAGTGGCAAAGAGGAGAACTGTTCTGGGACTCCTGTTGGTGAGCAGGATCCAGGTTTCCTTCTGGAGATATATTCAGAGGATCTCCCACTTCTCATCCTAGGTTTGGACTCACTTTCAATTACAGCCCAGATAGAGGAAGAGATCCCACTATCCAGACCTAGGGGGTCATCTCTATTACACTGAAGCAAGAAGAGGTGTCTCCTTAATTGCAGCAGGAAGAGTTTAGGGTAGAAAGAACTTCTTCCCTACAAGTGATGTTGGAACTTAGAATCCAGGGCTAAAAAATAAAGAATCTCTTCTCTATTCTTCAAAGACTAGAGAAATTAAATTTAATAATAATTCAACAAATATTTATTAAGGAACTAGCACATACAAGGGATATAAAGACAAACATGGAACTCCCAGACTTGAGGAGTTTACTATGGATGTTTCATGGCACACTGGCACAGAATCAGGAAGACTTTGGTCTCAGGAGTATAGCAGATGCTATAGGGTTTTTTTTTTTTTTTAAGGGTTTTAGGGTTTTTTAAGGGTTTTAGGTAGAGAAGAACTTAACTTTCTGTAGTAATTGAAACCCTACCAACTGCAAGGCTACAGCAAAGGGAAAGGGTTAGTTTATCCTACAGAACATTCATTCATCCATCAAACATTTATTAAGTATGTAAAGCTTTGGATTGGGCCTTAGGAAGACAAAGCTAAATTTAAGACTTGGGCCTTGTAGACAATGAGCTCAGGACCTACTAGAAAAGAGGTGTGGCACAAAAAGGCATATAAAATATAAAAGAGCACACAATAGAACCCAAGAGTATGAAATGAAGAGTAATTAATTTTTTTAAACCCTTACCTTCTGCCTTACAAGTAATACTAAATATCTGTTCCAAGGATGGAAGGGCTATTGGGGAAATTGGGGTTAGGTGACTTGCCCAAGGTCACACAGTTAGGAAGTATCTGAGACCATATTTGAATTTAGGACCTCCCATCTCCAGTCCTAGCTGTAATTAATTGTTTAAAGAGTTCTGAGGAGAGCCAGGAGAACACTATATAAAGTAACAGCAATATTGTGGAATGATCAACTGTGATAGACTTGGCTCTTCTCAACAATATAATGATCCAGGACAATTCTGAGGGACTCACGACAAAGAATGCTATCCACCTCCAGAGAAAGAACAGTTGGAGTCAGAATGCAGATGGAAGCATATAATCTTTCAATTGTTTATTTGGGTTTATGTTTTGGGGTTTGGGTTTTATAAGATTACTCACTCACAAAAATAAACAATATGGATAAAAAATAGAGTTCTGAGGAGGGAGAGATCATTTCTGATCCATCAGATGCCTGATAGTCAATAGAGTGGTCTACCATTTTTACCATTTTTTCAGCAGTGACCTCCTAAACACTTCCAATGCCTGCCAACATAAGGATTTACCAGGCTGGCTTGCTGGAAGTGTCTCTCCTTTCTTTTTCCAGAAGAGATGGCACAGCAACATGGGCTAAGGCAGAATGAAGGAAAATCTCAAGCCTGGAATGGCAGAGGGTGGCTCATGGGGAGATGGTACCAAAACGACCTCTCATGCTCTTCATGTACCCTGTTTCCCCTTACAGTTAACCTAGGCATGGAATACATCTAAGAGGTTCTCAGAAACTAACACAGAGAGGAAACCAAGGGCTGATCAAGGTCTCTTTTATATAACCTGAATAGAGTCAGAAGAGCAGCCCTAGGTATGCGTGGGTGTCCCCCCAGAAGGAAATGGTGTCAAATGTCTGATCAAAGATTCTTGGCCTTAAGGGGAGTTCCTTGGTTCAGAGAATCCTTTGGAGGTCAGTTAGTCCATCTCTTTAAGATTCTCTTTTCTAAGCAATTTTCTTGCCCACGATTCTGGTAAGCTCATTTTTCAATGATTTCTTCCATTTGCTGGTTTTCTCTTCAGACTCATTTTCCACAGGCTTAGTTGGCCAAGGCAGCTTCCTTTACCCAACCTTGTCCCAAGTATCATCAACCCATCCCTACAGTAACATATCCTGCTAGTGCTTTTTCTGTGGAAAGTAGTGGACGCCGCGGAAAACATTGTGAAGATCCCCTTCTACCATTTATCACTGTAATCCTATCTGGTTAAGAAGACAATGGGGACATCCTGGAAAGGAAGTGGCAGACAAGGTAATAAATCCAGGGGAGGTAGTACAGTAGTTGCCAGGAAGTCATCCTGAGTCACTGATTTTATATGTATGATCCTATGTCTCAGAATGGTAGTTCTGGGTTTACACAAACTAGGCTCACTCTTTTTTTTTTTAATTAAAAATTTTTCCCAATTATATACAGAAACAACTTTAAATAATTGTTAAATGATTTAGTGGCTGCTAGATGGTGCAGTGGATAAAGGGCCTGGAACTCAGGAAGACCTGAGTTCAAACCTAACCTCAGACACTTACTAGTTGTATGATCCCAGGCAAGCCACTTATCCCCTTTTGCCTCAGTTTCCTGATCTGCAAAGTGAGCCGAAGAAGGAAATGGCAAGCCACTCCAGTATCTTTGCCAAAAAAACTCCAAATAAAGTCATGAAAAGCCAGATACCACTGAAATAAATGAACAATAACAAATACCAAATTTAATATGGCATTTCCATATTAAATTTCCACTGGTCTGGTTGTTTATATCCCTTCTGAACTTTTTTCTGTTCTCTTCTATATTTTTTAAACCTTTACTTTCCATCTTAGAATCAATACTGTGTATTGGCTCCAAGGCAGAAGAGTGGTAAGGGCTAGGCAGTGGGGGTTAAGTGACTTGCCCAGGGTCACACAGATAGGAAGTGTCTGAGGTCATATTTGAATCCAGGATCTCCTGCCTCTGGCCTTAGTGCTCTATCTGCTGAGTCACCCAGCTGTCTCCTTCTTCTATTTGTTTTTAAGGATTAATTGATGCTTTTTTCTTCATCATCACTATTACTTCCTCCTCACCCCCACAATTTTCCTTCCCTCCCTCCTCCAAAAAACCACCCTACCTTGGAACAAATATAGACATGTAAAATGCATTCATATGTTGTCCACCTTTGAAAAGGTGTGTCTCATCTTGCCCCTCCAGTCCGTTATCTCTGTGCCAAGAGATGAGAGATGTATGAGTCATTATTAATCTTCTGGAGTTCTGATGGATCAGTGATTAGTCATATCATGAGCAGAGTTTCTGAGTCTTTCTCAGTTGTTTTCCATTACAATGTTCTAATCACCACATAAATTGTTCTCTTAGTTCTCATCAGGTTCACCCCCTAATGGTATTTCTCAAAAATCTCTTTGGGTAAACTTCAGACACACGCCAGCTGTGTGAGATTGGGCAAGTCACTTAACTCCATTAGCCTAGTCCTTGCCCTTCTATCTTAGAGTTGTTAGCAAAACAGAAAGTAAGGGGTTAATAAAATCTCTGCCTTGGGTCCTCATTCAGGGTTTCCCCCAGGAGCATCAGGATTTGATTCATATCTAGATCTTGACAAAAAAAGAGTAAAAAGCTCTCAGCAATCATGTAAGTGCTCAGCCCAAGAGAATATCATATAGGATGGGCTTTAGAGTATCCAACAGTCCTGGAGACAGGAGGTTGAAATCTGGCCTCCAACATTTCCTAGCCGTATGACCTTGGGCAAGTCACTGAACCACTGTTACCTAAGATGTTAGACAAGGGTTAAAAAAATTGTGTATGTGGAATAGGAGAGGAGTTGTTCAGCTAAATGGTGCAATGGATAGAGCCCTACTAGGCTTAGAGTCAGAAAGACTTGAGTTCAAATCTGGCCCCAGATGTTTACAAGTTACGTGACCCTGGACAAATCACCTCACCTCTGCCTCAGTTTCCTCATTTGTAAAATGGGGATACCAATAACACCTATCTTCTAGAGGTGTGATAATCAAATAAGATAATTGTAAAGCATTTAGCACAGCACCTGATACATGGTAAGTATTATATACATGTTACCTATTATTATGGAGGGGATGTTTCACTTCCTTGACAGAGGGGAATATAGATTCACTTGACTGAAGTTAGGTGAAGTTATGTTGTCAATTGCCATGTCTACAATGGGCAACCAAGAGTATTTATTCTAAAAAAAATTCTTTCCATGATTTGAAAGAGTAGGTAAGGTTAGGGCTGTTTCCCAAGTACCCCAAGAAAGTAGGAAGGTGGTCTAGAGGACAATTAGAGATAATCGGGAACCACAAGAGTGAACTGTTTGACAGTATTTTAATTTTGTTTCACTACTGTATGTTTAATAGACCCCTTGGCCATAGAAAAATCAAATATCTATAGAGCATCGGCATAGAGGACTAAGACAATATTTTAAAATTTCCTCAATATCAATTTTAGATTCATCCAGAACCAGATTCAGGGAAAGGTTCTTTTCTGCCAGGTCTTTTTTTTAAACCTTTACCTTCTGTCTTAGTGTCTATACTAAGAATCAGTTCCAAGGCAGAAGAGCAGTAAGCGCTTGGTAATTAGGGATAGTCATATAGCTAGGAAGTATCTGAGGCCAAATTTGAACCCAGGACTTCCAGTCTCTAGGCATAGGTCTCTATCCACTGAGTCACCTAGCTGCCCCTGGACATATGTTTTGGGGCCACTGAACACTGTTTGTATCTGTGTGTATATTACTTTTGTAGTTATATCTCTTTTTTTGTGGTGGCAAAGAATTGTAAATTGAGGGGATACCCATTAATTGAGGAATAACTGAACAAACTGTGGCATATGATTGTGATGGGATACTATTGTGCTATGAGAACTATTAAGCAGGATGGTTTCAGAAAAACCTGGGAAGATTTATATGAACTGATGCAAAGTGAAGTGAATAGAACCAGAAGAACATTGTACACAATAACAGCAATGCTTTTGATGAACAACTGTGAATGACTTAGTTATTCTCAGCAATTCAGTGATCCAAGACAGTTTTAGAGACTCATGATAAAAAAAATGCATGTCCAGAGAGAGAATTGATGAAGTCTGAGTGCAGAATGAAATATAATTTTTTCACTTTATTTTTCTTGCTTTTTTTGTAATGTGGCTAATATGGAAACATGTTTTGCATGATTTCACATGTATAATTTATATCCTATTGCTTGCCTTCTCAATGGGTGAGGGAGAGGTGGAAGGGAGGGAGAGAAACTGGAAATAAAAAAAATTTAAACGACTACTAAAAATAAATAAATAGTAAGTTTATTTTTAAAAGAATTTAACAGCTGCATTATATTGTTGGCTTACATTAAACCTGTGATTCAGAAACACCCACCAGACCTTTTTCATATGAACTGCTTACTGCCAGGCTAGATCTCTCCACACCTGCATTTCTAATGCTGATTTTTAAAAACAAGTGCAGGATATTACATTGATGCATTTTAAATTTCATCTTATAGTTATTGACTTTGTAATCTTTTCCATTCTTCTGGAATCTTCCATTCTTTGAGATAACTTAACCCCTCCTCCTCACCAACCCCTACATGTCTTTAAAATTTTGTCAACTCCAGCATAGATTTCTTCTGTAAGTTTTTGATCAGGTCCAGCTGCCTCCTGATTTCATTTTCATACTGTCCTTTCCACTTCCTCAAATAGCACATTGTTTACTTTGGTGGTAGAATAAAAATGTGTTTGAATTGGCAAAAAGATCAAAATAAATCACCTTGGAAACATGGCAAACCTGTTCTGTTTAACATCTATTTGTTGCCCTTCTAGGTTCATCAGTCAACACCCATTTATTAGATACTATGTGCCAGGCACTAGGCTAAGCTCTGGGGATACAAAAAAGAAGCAAAAGACAGTCTCTGCCCTCAGGGAGCTTACAGTCTAATGGGAGAGACAGCATCCATCAAATATATACAAGGCAAGCAATACAGATAGGATAAAAAAGAAAATTAACAGAGGGAAGGCACTGGAATCATCAGATTTGGTTGAATTATATTTTGGGGGGTTTTCCTTTTCACAGTTTTCTGCTGTTTTATAAGACAATGCTGCTCATAACATAACCTTCTGCCATCTTTCTCCATGATGTTTTGCAGATGGCCTTGTATTTCATCTGTTATTGCTTTAAGCTTTCATGTTTCTTGAGCTAGAAGAGAAAGCATCTGCTAGCTGAGGCAGTTTGGGGTTTGTTTGGTCTCTTCCTTTTTGTCAATTGCTTTACAACAGTTCAATTATGCTCAGAAATACTGATGATCTGACTCAATATCTTTTAAAATTTATTTTCAAATTTTCAAACTCAAGAATTTGTTTAGATTGATCACATCTTTTAGAGATGTGATAATGACTCCCCACTTTCTGAAGCCACATCTCTTTTTCACCCCTTCCAATTTGCTATTAATTTTGAACTTCCTTCTAATTAATTGTTGATCTGACTGCAACAGACAGTGAATTGTGAAATAATTTCCACATAGGTCACCCACTTGTTCCCACTTAGTTAAAATAGAGTTAACTTCAGGGCATTATTTTCAGAACTTGTCATATCTAGCACTTCTCAATTCTCTCTCTCTTTTTTTTTAACCCTAACCTTTCGTCTTAGAATCAATACTGTGAATTGGCTCCAAGGTAGAAGAGTGGTAAGGGCTAGGCAATGGGGGTTAAGTGACTTCCCTAGGATCACACAGCTGGGAAGTGTCTGAGGCCACATTTGAACTCAGGACCTCCCATCTCTAGGCCTGGCTCTCAATCCACTGAGCTACCCAGCTTCCCCCTTCATTCTCTTCTCAAAGAAAGAACTCTTGATGCACAGACCCAAAGCTTTAAATGCCCTAAAAGCTTTAATCTTTAATTTTCCAACCTTGAACAATATTTTTGGACCTATTTTTCCCTTTCCTCCCTCATGTCTACCTTCTGATTTGGTTTAGAGGATCTTATCAAGTTTTGCTTTTTTCTTAAATCCTTTTCTTCAGTCTTAAAATTGATTCTTGGTATCTGTTCCAAGGCAGAAGAGCAGTAAGGTTGAGGCATCTGGGGTTAAGTGACTCACCCAGGGTCACATAGTTAGGAAGTGTCTGAGGGCAGATTTGAACCCCGGATCTCTCTTCTCCGTGCCTGGTGCTCTATCCACTAAGCCACTTAGCTGTCTCTTGTCAATTTCTTCATGAAATGTCTTTCTGTATCCTCTGCAGTAACTGCTATGATGTAACCTGCAACTCCCTTCATATCAAGCCCTTTGCCCATGTTTATCCCAAGTAGCACAGGGTGAGATAACCAAGTGTCTTATGAAGTAATGTTTCCTGCTGCCCTTGGGTGTGTGATGAAACCTTTCAGCCAACCTCTTGTCTCTCTGATGAGAAGCTATGAATCATCTTTCCACGTGGCTACAATTTCTTTATTTGTTCTGCTTTGATTATAGAGAGATTTATTGATAGGAAGGTGATCTAGTTCCTCCAGCAGTCAGTCTGAAGTGTCACCTTTGAAGTTAAATGTGTATAGACAAGGATCCTCAGTCCCCTTCTACCAATCCACTACCATCACTCGGGGAACTGGGCAGGGCTGAGTCCTTTTGTTTTTAGTCTATTTCATGGGTCATTCTATTGCCCCCCAAATTCATCACCATATGTTCACCCTGATCATGATGGACCTCTCCATCTATCTAGAGTGGATCTCAGGGGCAGACACATTGAGTCACCAGGACCATGAGCAAAATCTTTCCAAACTGGCTGATCCTGCTAGAACCTGGTATGAAGAAGAAAAAAATTAAGGGACTGAAAAGAGATTGTAACAATTGACTGAGAGGCTTACTTTTTTATCTCCATAAAGTATTTATGAAAATTATCTATGTGTCATAGAGCTTTGAGAACTGAATTGGAATGCTGAGATTTGTGGTTCAGGGGGACAAGGATTCCTTTTTAACCCTGAGAACAAGCTGGGGCTATTTTAGTCTTTGAATCAGAAGGCTGACTACATTTGCCCTTCAAGTAATCCCAGGCATGATTCAAGTTGGCCTTCTGGTTCAAACATCCCAATAGCCCCAAATTACACTTAAGGCTGAGAGAAAATGCTTGTCCCTCTGAATGACAAATCCCAGGATGCCCTTCAGAATGTTCTTAAACTTCTAATAATAGCCAACATTTATAAAGTGTTTGAGGGAAGCTAGTAGGTGAGATTGAGAGCTAGAGCTAGAGTCAGGAAGATCAGAGTTCAAACCCAGCCTCAGACCCTTTGGGTGACCCCTAGATAAGTCACTTATCCCAGTTTGCCTCAGTTTCCTCATCTGTAAAATAAGCTGGAGAAGGAAATAGTAAACCACTCCAGTTCCAAGAAAACTCCAAATGGAGTCAATGAAGAATTTGACATGACTGAAAATAACTAAACAACCACAAAATGTATCAGGTACTATAAAACAGCTAAGTGCTGTTTTAAAAAATCATAATAAAATTTTGCCCAGATTACATGTCAATATAATTTTTCATACTCATTTTCTGATATTTTGCACTCCATGTTCTCTCTCTCTCCCCCCATCTCTCCCCAAGAAGGCAGGTAATATGATATAAGTTGTACACACATTATCATATAATACATATTTCCATGTTTCTCATGTTGTGAAAAAAGACGCATATTGCTTCTACTAGAGAAAAATTCATGGAGCATATAAAGAATGGCATGTTTTAATTTGCATTCAGACATCATCTGCTTCTACTATGGCGATCCTTTTTTTGTTGAGTCTCTTGGAGTTGCCCTGGATCCTTTCCTCTGTTGATAAGTTAAGTCATTTCACAGTTCATCATAAGTTATGGTTGTTCCTGTGCACCACGCTCTCCTGGTGCTGCTCACCTCACTTCACTTTGCATCACTTCATATAAATGTTTCCAGGCTTTTTTCTTTTATCATCTTGTTTACCATTTCTAATAGCACAGTAGCATTCCATCACAGGCATATAGCCATTCCTCAACTGATGGACATACACTCAATTTCCAGTTCTTTGCTACCCCTCAAAAGAGCTGCTATAAATATTTTTTGTACAGGCAAGTTCTTTTCCCCTCTCTTTGAGATATAGACCTAGTAGTTGTATTGCTGGGACAAGGGGTACACAGAGGTTTATGGCCCTTTGGGAATGGTTCTAGATGGCTCTCCAGAATGGTTGTATTGGTTCATAAGTTCTTCCAGCAGCATATTAGTATCCTGATTTTTCCTCATCCCCTCCAACATTTATCATTTTTCTTTTTTGTTATATTAGCCAGTCTCATGAGTGTGAGGTCATTTCTCTAATCAAGAGCAATTCAGAGCATTTTTCCATAGGACCGAAGATAGTTTTAATTTTTTCATCTGAGAACTGCCTGTTCATATCCTTTAACCATTTGTTGTGCTAAATTTAAAATAGTTATCTCAGTTGATCCTCACAACATCCTTTTGGGGGGGGTGTTAGGTGCTATTATTATCCATTTTATAGATGAGGAAACTGAGGTAGACAGAGGTGAAGTGATTGGCCCAAGGAGACACAACTAGAAAGTATCTGAGACTAGATTTGAACTCATCTTTTTACTCCAAGCATGGAGCTCAATACATTGCGCCACCTAGCTGCCTTCAATTATTTTTGCATTAAAAGAAGATAAGTGTCTCTGGGAGGTGAGGAGTGAAGAAGGGAGGGAATTTGGAACCCCAAATTTTAGAAAAGTAATGCTAAAAAATTGTTTTAACATATAATTGGGAAAAATAAAATACTGAAGGATTTTAAAAATAAGCAAGAAAAAAGAAAATATTTATGGGAATATGAAAAGGAAACCTTTAGACAACCACATTTCTACAATCACAGGACTAAGAGATATAAAGGATTCATAATCAAAGGAGATAACAGATATAAAGCACTGCACAAACCTCAAAGTGCTATAAAAATGTCAGTTATTATTATTCATAGGGACTAGTCAGGGGAGTTCCCAGTGAACATGATGAGCTTCCCAGTGAACGTGGTGAGCCTTGGCAGATACAAGCACAGAGATACTTGTTCAAGGATCCACTACTGCTGTTGAATAGCTCTTTTGAGAAAGATTAATGGAAGGGCATGAACAAAAATTTTACAGGCCAAGAAGACATAGATAGGTTATGAATTATATCAGCAGAAGGAGTTGCTGCTTGGCATTTGTTGTTGTTTTTAAAAACTCTTACCTTCTGTGTTAGAATCAATACTATGAATTGATTCCAAGGCAGAAGAGTGGTAAGGACTAGGCAATGGGGGTTAAGTGACTTGCCCACCGTCACACAGGAAGTATCTGAGTCCAGATGTGAACTCAAGACTCTGCATCTCTAGACTTGATTCTCAATTCACTAGCTAGTCCTTTGTTTTTAAAGTGAAATCACAGGGTGATATTTTGACTTGCATATGAATTGGATTGAAGTGAGGCTGAGCTATACAGAGTCATGAGTCTCAGTTTCTCTTCCAGAGTCATTGAAGTCCAGTGGCAGGCAAAGGTCAAGAGGACTAATGATGGCCCAAAATTCAATAGATGACCTTGGCATCTTGAGGGTCTGACCAAGCTCTCAGAACTTCACAGCACCTCCTTTAGCTGCCTTTCATGGCTATTGGAATAAATTGTTCTCATCCACCCATTCCTCCAGGGAAATCTTCACATGCTCTGGGAAGACATCTCCCTAAGTCACTGACAGGTTCAGAAGGAGTACACATTGATGAGATCACTTGTCTGTCAAATTAAAAGGTTATTGATATAACATAGGGAATACAGAAATACATATTACATGAAAGCTCTGGTATAACCTATATCATATTATTTGCCATTTGGGGAGGAGGGAGGGAAGGGAGGAAGAGAATTTGGATTGTAAAATGTCAGAAAACAATTGTTGAAAATTTCTACAAGTAATTGAAAAAAAAAAAACCCAAGCAATTTGACATGGGGGTGGGAAGTTATTGGATCAGGCCAGCCAAGACAATATTGGGTTATGATTCTTTTTAAAAATTAATTAATTAACTTATTTAGAATATTTTCCCATGGTTACATGATTCATGTTCTTTCCCTCCCCTCTTCCTCCCCCCTCCCTGAGCTGATGAGCAATTCCACTGAGTTATATATGTGTCATTTTTCAAAACCTATTTCCATGTTATTGATATTTGCAATAGAGCAATAGATCTTTTAAAGCCCAAACCCCAATCATATACCCATCAAACCACATGATCAATCACATGTTTTTCTTATATGTTTCTACTCCCACAGTTCTTTCTCTGGGTGTGGAACTCTCCCAGCGTTCTTTCTCATAAATCCCTCAGAAACGTCTTGGATCATTGCTACTAGCATTGCTGCTAGTAGAGAAGTCCATTACATTCAATTGTGCCACAGTGTATCAGTCTCTGTGTACAATGTTCTCCTGGTTCTGCTCCTTTCACTCTGCATCACTTCCTGGAGGTTGTTCCAGTTCACATGGAATGTTTCTCTCTTTCATCCTGTTAACTTACTTCTCCAGGATTTTTGTCACTTGAAAAAAATTTTTTTTTAAAATTTTTTAATTTTTTAAATTAAAGCCTTACCTTCCATCTTGGAGTCAAGTATTGGCCCCAAGGCATAAGAGTGGTAAGGGTTAGGCAATTGGGGTTAAGTGATTTGCTCAGGGTCACACAGCTGGAAAGTGTTTGAGGCCAGATTTGAACCCAGGACTCTCAGTCCACTGAGCTACCCAGCTGCCCCCCTGAAAATTTAATAATATATATTTTATGTAATTATCTACATGAGTGATAGAAATGTTGAATGGGAAGGGACCAAATAGAGCCATAAAAAAACCCTTTCTAGGTTGAATCAGCTTTTCTAGTTGTTGAATCACACTATTAGCTCACATTAAAGTCATAATCACTTTTTTCAACAAATGTTAATCAATTGAATCATTCATGAATCAATACTTGGAGGACTTCTAGAAAGATAATAATCAAAAGGAACCAGATAGAAAGTGAATATTTGATTAAGAAGATGGTGCCTGAGAATGGGTTTTGGAGTTCCAAATCACAGTTTAAAATGAGGAGTGATGGGTTCTTGGGCAGGAATGAAGGGCTGGTAAAAATGTATTTACTTGTAATCTTGAAAATCTAACCAAAAGGACATTAAGCTAATAAGTATGATAGATGGAGAAAACTGACTATACATATCTGCCAAATAAATAGTGGTATAAGAAGAAAAATAATACTAGATGCTAAAAAAATCACAGAAGACAAACTCTGAAAGAAGCTAGCCATAAAAGCCATGACTTCAAATATCTATTCAGGCAGTTAGGTGGTACGGTGGATAGAGTAACAGGCCTGAAGTCAAGAAATCTCATCTTTGGGAGTTCAAATTTGGCTTCACACACTCACTAGCTGTGTGACCCTGGAAAAGTCCCTTAACCCTCTTTGCCTCAGTTTCCTCATCTGCAAAATGAGCTGGAGAAGGAAATGGCAAACCACTCTAGTGTCTTTGCTAAGAAAACCCTATATGGGTTTTCTGATGTAACTGAACAGTTACAAGTTATCTATTCACAAAGTATGAGTAAGAAGCAAGATAAATACATTCCAGTACAAGGGAGACAAATGTGATCTTAGGAGTGTCCCTGGAACTTGTTAAGGTGAGCCCATTCTGTTCCATAACCGTAATAGAAACAGGAAGAGTGAAAAGTGTGTTAAGGAGGGAGCATTCCAAACATTTCTTGGCTCAGGGCCCTAGCACTCTAGAGCTTGCATGGCTGAATTTGATCTTGGGGTTCTAGACTTTGGAAAAGGAATAAAGAAAGGGAAAAGGCAGCCAGAACCTCCAGGTCCAAGAACACTCTTTTTGAGTCGCCTAGGCAAGCATGTGACTCTGCTCCAAGGCCAGCAAGGCTGCAAATAGAGAATCCCATACTTATCCCCATATGTTCCTGCTATCTTCTTAGAATCTGTTTGAAAATAAGGAAAATGAGAAAAGGCCAGGAAATCCTATCAACTCTCTTTTGTAAGGCAGCACAGAGCAGTGCTCCCTCCCCAAATTTCTGATCTTCCAAGCTCAACATTCAAATGAAACTTCTCCCTCTATAGTTAGCAATGTGATATCTTCACACACACACACACACACACACACACACACGACCAACAGGGGGCAGCTGGGTAGCTCAGTGGATTGAGAGCCAGGCCCAAGATGGGAGGTCCTGGGTTCAATTGTGACCTCAGATACTTCCCAGCTGTGTGACCCTAGGCAGTCACTTAATCCCCATTGCCTAGCCCTTACTGATCTGCCTTGAAACCAATACATTAAAAAAACCCAACAACAAAAAGCCCTTACCTTCTATCAATACCAATTGTAAGGCAGAAGAGTGGCAAGGGCTAGGCAATGGGGGTTAAGTGTGTAAGAATTTAAAATTAGTTTTTTTGCTAACTGTGAGATTTCTAAAGCAATATTATGGTTGCCGATTTAAAAATACTGCAGCTTAAATCAAAATGACTTTTAGCAGCTTTATTTACAAAGAAGTGGAAAGAGTGAAAGTGGAAAAATGTAGATAAAGAGACAGAAAGTACTGTCTAGCTACAAATACCCTAAATTTAATCCTAATGTCTCCAGATAGCAAATGCAAATCCAAAGTTCTAATTAGGAAGATGAAATATGAAGAGCCAGGAGATGCTGAAGAATCTTTGGAGGACCTTCAATGCACAAGGGGCTCAGACCACCAAGAATCTCACCATAACTCACACTGAAGGGAGTGTCCCACTGAAGAAAGGAATTAGTCCAATCACCACCGCGTGCCCAGGATCCATTGAAAGAGTCTCTTTCTCTAGTCTGACTTACCAACACAGAGAGCCTGACTAAATCCTTGAGTTTTATCCTGGCCTTTTAAAGCAGTTTTCTCCACATCACTTCCTGTCACTCTCCCACTTTACAGGAAGCAATTGCAATCTTTCAATTTGCCCAGCACTGCAGAGGGATGGGGGGAGGAGAGGGGCAGAGCCCTCTGGAGTTGTTACCCACTCTAGCAAGTGACTTGTGAACTCTCATACTTAGTGACTGGTAAGGTACTAAGTAGGGGTACTTGAGTTTTTGATCCATTAACTTAAAAGTTGCTAATTGATAGACAAAGAGAGTTTGATTCACTCTTCATAAGTGACTTGCTCAGAGTCCCCCAGCTAGCAAGTGTCTGAGGTCAAATTTGAACCTAGGCGCTCCCAATTCCAGGCCAAGCACTCTCTCCACTTTGCTACCCTGCTGTCACAGCAATGATGTCTTCATCACAAGATCTAATGGCCTTTTCTTAATCCTTATCCTTCTAGACCTTTCTGCAGCCTTTGATGCTATTGATCACCTTCTCTTCCTTGATATACACTTTTCTATATATTTTTGTGACACCCCTCTCTCCTGGTTCTCCTCCTACCAGTCTGACTGCTCCTGCTCTGTCTCCTATGGTGGATCTTCTTCCAAAATGTGTCCGCAAATTTGAGTGTCTCCCAAGGCTGTGGCCTGATTCATGTCTTTTCTCTCACATTATTATACTTGGTAATCTCATCAGTTCCCATGAACTCAATTATCATTTCCACACTGATGAATTTCCAATCTACCTATTGTGAATTTTAAAACTACTCCACTCTACTCAGACTGTACTTTAGAAGATTTGATTTAGCTATTTCCTGATTTGTAACAATGGAGATACTTGGTCTAACAATCAGGTCTTGGGAACTCTACATTGCTCCACCCTACTTAGTTTAACAAGGTCAGGAATGTCTGCACCCATACTCAAGGATTAAGTATCTAAGAAGATGGCCTTCAACAGACATGTGCAGAAATGGCTGAAAGACCCCTGGGCTGTCCTAAGTCAAGCTAAGCTATCATTGGTACAGATGAGATGCAGGAAAGTGACCTAAAACCGTCTATATAAGGCACATCACTTCCTCTTTTCGCCCTCTTTCCCCAGAGAGGTGGCTCTGGCTGGCAGCATGCTAAGCATTTCGATATCTTGGCATGGTGGCAGCTATTTGTCTAGGTTTTGGTGGTGAGTTTGCCCTTGAGCTGATTCAGGTTCAGGCATCTTGGCTGAGCCCTCTTGGAGTTCAGGCTGATTCCTTCCTCCTTTACTCTTCAAAACCTTACCTTCCTAGAGCCTCTGGTTTTCCTCCTGGCACAAGCCAGGTGGGAAAAATCCTACACCCTTTACTTCTTCCTTCTTAATTTCTTTCCACTATATCAATTAAATGACCATAAATTTCCAGCTGATTTGGTTATTATTTTTTTTTGTATTTGAGATATCTTTGGCGGCCAAATAATTAATATAGTTTAGGTCACAATGCTAAAATTATCTTTTACACTATACTGCCCTAACCTCTTTGCAGACCTCCAGGCTCACACCTCCAACTGGCTATTAGACATCTCAAACTAGATGTTCCAGAGACATCTTAAACTCAACCCTGTTCAAAATGGAACTCATTACTATCATTTCCCACCCAACTGCTTTCCTGGACTTCATTATCTCAAGAAACTCTTCATTCTATAAGATGAAACCAACTTTGAAATGTTCACCTCCTCAGATCATTTCCCATCCTGTGATTCCAGGACTTCATCATATCTGCATCATACCAAACATTCTGTCCCTGTGCTCCCCCCCCCTCACCCCTGCTTTTCATGGGCTGTCTTCTGATATTAGATCCTAAACTCCTTGAGGACAAGGACTGTCATGCCTTCCTCTAGATTCTCCAATGCATGACACACGGCCTGGCCCATGTTAGGTATTCAATAAATGGTTATTGGCTCTGATTATCTTTTCCTCCAAACCTTCCCCTCTTCTTAACTTTTCTTTTCTGGTGAGAACACTTCCTCCTGCTCAGGTACCTGGAAAGGATAAATCCCAGCAGTCTTTTGTGATAGTACTAGACCTGTGACAAAACAGAAAAAGGCCTCATTCCAGGAACAGGCTTACCTAGGAGGCCACAAGCTCAGGGTTTGCTTCTGGGTGGGAAATAGTAACAATGATAATAGCTAATGTATTGTTATTCAGTCATATTCAACTCTTCAAGACTCCATTGCAGGGATACTGGAGTGGTTTTCCATTTCCTTCTCCAGCTCACTTTATAGATGGGGAAACTGAGACAAACAGGGTTAAGTGATTTGCCCAGGGTCAGAGAGTTAGTAAATGTCTGAGATCAGATTTGAACTTACATCCTCCTGACTCCAAGTCCGGCAGCCTATCCACTGTGCCACCTAGATGCCCTAGAGCTAAAAATACAACTTAACTATGTAACAGTCACAGATGAGTCATTATTTTTTCTAGCTCTATAAAATGATTCTTTGGTAATATGAATGGTACAGCACCGAATAAGTAAATCTGTTTAGGTAGTATTGTCATTCTAATTTTGGGGCAGGTTTTGAACCCAGACCCTTTGACTACAGATTTGTTGCTCTTTCCATGGTACCAGGTGATAATTGAACCCATGAGAACAATGGGGAAGAAACCATGAGAGAGTATGTGGAGAAAAGAAAGCCTGAGACTGACTCCCATGCATAAGCTACAGAAAAAGACTAGGAAGGAGATCAAGAGAAGGAAGTCAGACAAATAAGGGGAGAACTAGGAGAGACAGAAACAGAGATACAGAGAGAGAGACAGGAACACAGATGGAGACCCAGAGAAACAGAGAGAAAAAGAGACAAAGAAAGAGATGGGGAGAGAGACAGGGGAAAGAGGGTAGGGGTGAGAGAGAGAGATTGAGAGAAAGAGAGATTGAGAGGGGGAGAAATTGAAAGAGAGAGAGAGAGAAAGAGAGAGAGAGAGAGAGAGAGAGAGAGAGAGAGAGAGAGAGAGAGAGAGAGAGAGAGAGAGAGAGAGAGATTGAGAGGGGGAGAAATTGAAAGAGAGAGAGACAGACAGAGAGAGAGACAGAGAGAGATGCAGCTCTGGCTACTATAGGGAAACGACCTGGAAGTCATGGTATGACATGGAAACGGATCCCACCCCACATTCCCCCCAAATAAATCTTTTTTTTTTTAAACCCTTATCTTCTGTCTTGGAGTCAATACTGTGTTTTGGCTCCAAGGCAGAAGAGTGGTAAGGGCTAGGCAATGGGGGTCAAGTGACTTGCCCAGGGTCACACAACTGGGAAGTGTCTGAGGCCAAATTTTAACCTAGGACCTCCCGTCTCTAGGCCTGGCTCTCAATCCACTGAGCTACCCAGCTGCCCCCTCCCCCAAATAAATCTTTCTCTGCAATTTTGAGTCACTGAGCCCAGAGATCCCAAGCTCCTACTTGCAAGGCCAGATACAAACAGGAAAAGATGGAAAGAAAGGTAAAAGAGGCAAGGCTGAATGGGGGGGGAAATGGAGAAAAAAGGCTACAAAGCACTGCTGAAATGGGTTCCTCAGGGCCCAACATGCTGGAGCTCTTCTGAAAATCATTCCAGGAAAGTGGCTGTGAAATAATAGTTTTCCTTTGGGGACGGACAGAGACTGGCAGGCAGGCTAGGTGGCATCTCTGGGGAGAGGGGAGAAAGCCTCTGGGGAATCTGGCTTTCCCCACAAGAGTAAATGAACCGTTATGAGCAGCCCTGAAAATATGGGATGGGAAATCTGAGCAGGAAATTTCAGAGCTCTGCTGGGCTGGCCCATGCCCACCTTCAGCAGCTGTCTGGCAGTTTTCTTCTTTGCTAGATGTGGAGAGGTAAGAACTGGCTACGTTTTGCAAACTGGTCTGACAAGCTTACTGACCTACCTCTGTGCAAATAGCAACCTCTCCCCAAAGTCCTCCTTAGACTGGTTTCATCCGTGATCCTCTAAGTGTTCGCTGGTTTCCGTGTCACACTGGGGGAGTTACAGTGAGTTTCACAGAACTGCACTGCCCAGACAAGGGGGCTCTCTAGGTTCACATGGGCCTAGATTCATCTTGGGTGCACCTGACCCCCAAAGCGGGAAGTCATATTTCTGGCTTGTTGCTCCTACCTTGGAGTAATCTCTAAAAGAAATCTTAGGGGGGCAGCTTGGCAGCTCAGTGGATGGAGAGCTAGGTTTGGAGATGGGAGGTCCTGAGTTCAAATCTGACCTCAGACACTTCCTAGCTGTGTGACCCTGGGTGAGTCACTGACCCCCCCCCCCCCCCCATTGCCTAGCCCTTACCACTCTTCTGCTTGGAAGTGACACAGCCTCAATTGTGACAAGATAAGGTTTACAATAAATAAAATAAAATAAAGCTTGGCATGGCTCACGTCTATAAAGACTCACCAAAATGTGGGTATTGGGATGCATTCTAGAAATGATACTTAATATACAACAAGGATATCAGCTGAAGGCAACTTTTTTTTTTTTAATCTAAGGCAGAAGAGTGGTAAGGGTTAGGCAAAGGGGGTTAAATGGCTTGACCAGGGTCACACAGCTAGGAAGTGTCTGAGGCCAGATTTGAACCCAGGACTTCTGCCTCTAGACCTGACTCTATCTAGTGAACCACCTTGCTGTCCCCCCTTCCCACCCCCTCCTCTTTTCTTCTTTTCCTAGAATTCCAAAACACTCATCCCAAAAGAAAAAGGCCCCCAGAGAATCAGGGTCATTTCTCCTAGCTTTTCTTCTAGGCCACAGAATGAATAGCCCCACCTGCCTTCCTGACAATCACCTTGGGCACTCCTGCTGAGTCATGAGGAATGTGGGGACCAATCGTGAGTTTCTGTGTTATCTCGGTAAAGTACAGGTCCCTCCGCATGAAGCCAAAGCACGTCTAGCTCCATGGGAGGTGCCCCGGCTGGCAAAGATCCACCATCTGGTTTTGTGACGTGGATTGGAGAGATCCAATTGATCAAAGGTCCCCAGTGACCTCCCTTTCTCCCCACAACAGAGCTAGTGATGGGTAAGCAAATGGCAAAAGAGGTCCGGATGGATCTCTCTGTTCTCTAAACACTCTTCCCCTACCTGTATCCCCCCAGATCCTAAAGCACTACTGACGCCTTCACCCCCACAGGAGGTGCTGACTAACCTGATATCAGCAAGCTATAGGATGTATCTTTTTCCATTTTAAAGGTGGACCGCCTTCATGTAATTTATTCATTCTGTATGCCTCGATTCCCTCCCACTTTTATAAGATAGTTTATGCATCTTAAGCAAGATGATTGATCACCTCCCCCCATTCTAGATTGGTACCACAGGAGAAGTAAGACGCTGCCGAGGGACAGGTAGCTAGGTATCTCAGAGGGTAGAACGCCAGGCCTGGAAGAAGGAAGACCTGAGTTCAAATCTTTGTGACCCTGGGCAAGTCACCTAACACCAATGGCAAGGTCTTAGTATTGATACGAGAGAGAGAGAGAGAGAGAGAGAGAGAGAGAGAGAGAGAGACAGAGAGAGAGAGACAGAGACAGAGACAGAGACAGAGAGACAGAGAGAGAGAGACAGAGACAGAGAGAGGCAGAGACAGAGACAGGGAGTCAGAGTCAGAGAGACAGAGACAGAGAGAGACAGAGTCAGAGACAGAGAGACAGAGACAGAGAGAGACAGAGTCAGAGACAGAGAGACAGAGACAGAGACAGACAGAGACAGAGAGACAGAGACAGAGAGACAGACAGAGAGAGAGGGTGACAGAGAGAGACAGAGACAGACACAGAGAGGGTGACAGAGACAGAGAGAGACAGAGACAGAGAAAGAGAGAGATACAGAGAGAGAGAGAGAGACAGAGAGGAAGAGAAAGGGATGAAGGAAGGAAAGAAAGAAGGAAGGAAGGAAGGAAGGAAGGAAGGAAGGAAGGAAGGAAGGAAGGAAGGAAGGAAGGAAGGAAGGAAGGAAGGAAGGAAGGAAGAAAACAAGTCAAAGATGAAAAGTAATGTCAAAAAAAGATGAGGGGGGGGAGGGCAGCTGGGTGGCTCAGGGGATTAACAGCCAGGCTTAGAGGTGGGAGATTCTGGGTTCAAATCTGTCCTCAGACACTTCCTAGCATGACCCTGGGCAAGTCATTTAACCCCCATTGCCTAGCCCTGACCATTCTTCTGCCTTAGAACCAATACACAGTATTTGGAAAATAAGGGTTAAAAAACAAACAAACCAAAAAGACCAGTGGGCAGGAAGGAGAAACATGAGGAAATAGGTTTGGCCACTTTCTTTCTCTGCTGTCACCTAAGGGTCTGGAGACTTCCTCTGAGGGACTCTGACCTAGTTAATGCATCTTTTTTTTTTTCTCTCTCTCTCCCCTACCCTTTCTCAGAAGTAAGATACATGGGTAGTTATCTTCAGCCCACAAAAGCTGCTTAACTCTAAAGGTGAGGGCTACTCAAGTTTCTATGGATGGACAATTATAGGCACTCAAAACTGAGATGAAGTCCTGCTAATTCCATCCGGAATTATTTATTTGGCATTATTATTTAGCATTTCTTTGGATCTGGATAGCTCTGAGTAGGAGGCTTCTCAGTCCAGCTTCTTCTCTATCTGATTATCAGGAAAATCTGTATGTTCCATGAATTGGACCCAGAAGGATACTAGTAAAGAAATCTGATCCTCCCTTTTGTCTACGTTGGGTGTCTTCCTCCTTTTACCCTTTTAATATCACATTAAGGCAAATCTGACCTCAGACACTTCCCAGCTGTGTGACCCTGGGCAAGTCACTTAACCTCCATTGCTTGGCCCTTACCGCGCTTCTGCCTTGGAACCAATCCATGGTATTGATTCTAAGACAGAAAGTGAGGGTTTTTTAAAAATCATATTAAGGATGATTGATTGATTCATAATCAGTTTGTTTACTGCGTCTACACTCCCAGCATGGACTTAAAAAAAAATTCAGAGTGGACTTTATAACGGAAGAGAGAGATACATTTATGGTGAAAAACATGTCTTGTAGGTCCCAGGGAATGAAATCAGTCTGGCACACAGCCTGAGAAGACAAGGGAACCCTGTGGGAAGCCCTGTGCTATATAGAAACAATGGACCCAGAGATAGCAGATGGCCCAGGAAGGAGCCCGGATAACGTCAGGGTGGCACAAGTCTAGCTACTGGAGTTCCTGTACCAAACCAATTTCTCCTCAAAGGAAGAGTTATTGGATCAACCAGAGCCAAAGAACTTCAAGAAAAAAATTCATGAATTGGAGGAACAAACCCAGATCTAATAGTGCCTCCTAACCATAGTTAGATGAGCCTAGCAGATCCTGACGAAGGAATTCAACTTTCTAATTATTCTAAGATTTTGATTCTCTGTTATCCAAGTACTTTCTCCTTGGGGGGGGGTGCTTCAATCCCAGGGAATTACAGGATTGGAGGGACTTTATAGGCCCCTGGGAGAAGTATAGACTGATAGGAGAGAGAAAGGCAGTTGTCTTGACTCTTTATGGGGTAGGTATGTAATAGTCATTTGTGTTTTCCTTTTTCTTTTTTTATCAAGTTTTTTATGCTTTTTAAACCCTTACCTTCCATCTTGGACTCAATACTGTGTATCGGTTCTAAGGCAGAAGAATAGTAGGGACTAGACAATGAGGATTAAGTGAGGGTCACACAGCTAGGAAGTATCTGAGACCAGATTTGAACCCAGCACCTCCTGTCTCTGGGCCTGGCTCTCCATCCACTGAGCTACCCAGCTGCCCCCTTCTTTTTTGGTCAAGTTAAGTAAAACCTTTTCTATATTTGTCAGTCCACGAACATGCATTGGAGTTTCCTTTAAAAAAAAATTTTTTTTTCTAGATCTAGACACAAGCCCGTTTCCAGGGGAAACCCTGGGTGGGGGCTCGAGTCAAAAATAAGAACAAATTTGTTGAAAAGCTCTTCCCATATTAACCCCAAGATTGAACCATGTCCCTGTAAAGGCAGACCTTCGCTTCTGGGCCATAGGTAACGTTAGTCATATCTATTTCTGTCTCTAGCTCAAGGTCCAGATTTCTCTTTTCTTGTGTTCGCTAACTCTGACACACTCTGGCTTAGATAGAATGAGATCTTCGGCATTAGTTCTGCTGCATCTCTTTGCTTCCCGCCTCTACACATCATTGTTTCAGTTCAAGTTTGGGGATCTTGGAGCTGGGAAGCTCTAGGAAGGAAGCCCCAAGCCTCCCATACCACGCTGCCACCTTGTCTACAATATGCCAGCCACTGAGTCTCTGCTCAGATACCCCCAGTGACAGGGCACTATTACTGAGTAAAGGGTTTCATTTTCAAATGATTCTGGTTCTTGGGAAGTTTGCCCTCAGGTTGAGCTGAAATCGGCTTCCAGATTTCCATGCCAAGCATCTTCAGTTCTTTGGAGTGTTTTGCATATGGCCCAGTTTCCAGATTCTCCGCTATCCCAGGCACTTTCTTCTGGTCACCGTCTACTTGTACAATGCCCCTCTTCAGACGTGGCGTCCAGGCTTAGGGACAGGACTCCATGAGGACACCACCTGCTCCGTGCATGAATGAACTCCTTCTGTAATGTGGGGTACTCTGGGACGTTCACTTCAAGGCATCCATTATTGCCACTGAAGATTGCATCCGATTTGTTGGCAGCTGCAGGACATGGTTGACCCTGGAGTCTGCTTTCCAGTGAGGTCCTCTAAATCCAGTGTTTTTCTTTTTTGGGGCACTGTAACAGAAGAAGGTTTTCAGAGGGAGCCGAGGAAAGGGAGGGCAGGAGAGGAACTAGAATAAGGCGGTGGAGAAAGTATCTGGCCACAATCTGGGTCATCAGCTTGTGCCACCATTTACTTTTTTATTGTGATCTCACCAATCACACAAATTGACAATCAACTTAATAATAGTAAATATCTTCAAATAAAACCATTCACATCTTTAAAAAAAACAACAACAAATCCAGCCACAGCCACAGAGAGTAGATGGACCTGTCCAAGTCCCAGCCCTCATCTCCCATCTCCTCTTTTCCCACTGTGCTTTCTGAGACTTCTGTTCTTGTGTAGTTGAAAGGCTACTGGATGTAGCGGACTTGAGTCTGACTTCCCAGCCCTGCCATTTATCATCTCAGTCTTGAGACTATTCCCATCTTCTGGAACACAGAGGAACTTGGCTTTCTTCTGAAGCCACCATATTCTTGGCATCTTCTGCAGAGGAGAAGTTGGATATTCCTTGTTCCTCATTGCCACCTTCAGCCACCATCTCTGCTTCCTTTGAGGTGACTGGAGTAGGGCTGTAGTACAGCTAGGTGACTCAGGGGATTGAGAGCCAGACCTACATCCTGCTAGGGATGTTCTAGATTCAAATCTAGCCTCAGCTACTTCCTAGCTGTGTGATCTAGGAGAAGTCACTTAACACTTCATTGCTTAGCCCTTACTGATCTTTTGCCTTGGAACTAATCTATAGTATTGATTCTAAAACAGAACTTAAGGGTTAAAAAAATCAGATCATAGATCACTTTGCCTCCTTCCCAGCACATTCAGCACTTGGCTCACAGTTTTCTCTTCTGCTAAAACCTCTATCTCATTTAGTTTCTCAGTCCCTTAACTTTCTCATCTCCCATGACCTCTATCTCCAACTTTCACCAATGGTTCCCAAGTGGCCAAACCTTAATTATTCTCACTCTAACTTGTATCATTCTCTATTCGCCCCCATCCCTATCTCTCCCAGTTCAAATAAATTTTCCTCAGTGCTATAATTCCTACTTAGAGCTCTGATGCTGACTCCTCTTTTAAGAAACATTGTTTTGGGGGGCATCTGGGTAGCTCAGTGGATTGAGAACCAGGCCTAGAGATAGGAGGTCCTGGGTTCAAATCTAACCTCAGCCACTTCCTAGCTGTGTGGCAAGTCACTTAACCCCCATTGCCTAGCCCTTACCACTCTTCTGTCTTGGAGCCAATACACAGTATTGACTCCAAGATGGAAGGTATGGGTTTAAAAAAAAAAAGAAACATTTTTGTTGATATTTTTTCTTTTCTTTTCATATCACTTTCCAAATATATCGCTTTCCCTCTCCCCTCCCCAGCAAGCCATCCCTTATCATCAAGATTTTTCAATAAGGTAGTGCAGCAAAATCAAGCATCAATTTTGTCTGACCACATATAATTGTTGTACAGGGGTATGCTAGAGCCAGGAACTGGGTCACAAGAACTGATTGCAAAATTTTCACTGCACTTTGAAAGTCTTCAAATGGTGGGACTTGGTGATATATTATTTTGCCAATTGCCTAGATTTAAGAAAGCAATGGAGAAAATGTTGATAACACACATTAAAATTTTAAATTTGTCACATGTGCTGCCTCCATCAGAAATCCGGTTGTTAAATGTTTACTCAGACCTCACTGTCTATAGTTCCTCACTTCCACAAGTAGGAAAGGAAGATGTATTTTCCTCAGTTCTTCTTTAGGACCAAGTTTAATAACATCATTATTGCTTTTTAGTTGTTTTTCACTTGTGTCTGCTACTTCCCGACCTCATTCAGGGTTTTCTTGGCAAGGATACTAGGGTAGTTTACTATTTCCTCCTCCAGCGAATTTTACAGATAAGGAAACTGAGATAAACAGGATTAAGTGACTTGTCCAGGGTCACACAGCCAGTAGGTGTGTGAGACCAGACTTGAACTCAGAAATTTAAATCTTCCTGACTATAGGCCTGGTACTCAGCTGCCCAGTAATTATAATTACCCATCTACTATTAACTCATTAACCTCTTTTTTTGTGGGTGAGTTGGTCTAGACCTATGATTTCACTGTTGTGTAGTTTATAGTCAAGTAACTCCCCTCACTCCCCCTCCAGGCTTTTTACACATTGATTCTATATAATACTTGTTATTAAGATGATCCCATACTATATTTTTGCCTGATTATTTTTCCAACCTAAATATAAGACTTTAACATGATCAGTTTTTAACTTCATCTTTTTAGTTTGGGCCAAACAGTTTCGGCCTTTTGAGGTAATTTTTTATCTTGATTTTCTCATCTCATATATTAATTATCAATTCAGTAACTTATTAAATGCCAAGGGGCTATTTTCAAAGAAAATAATCATTATGATGAAGCTAAACCAGTTTGTTCTTTAAAAAATCATAGCTTCTACTTCATGATAAATATATCTGTCCTGATGAGTAAGTAGATTTTTGGAATCTGTGTTAAACTTATAAATAGCTAAATAACACTAATACACTGTTGGTGAAACTGCGAATTGATATAATTATTGTCAAGAACAATTTGGAATCATGCCCAGAGGACCATAAACCTTTGACTTAGCAGTTCTAGGTCTATATCCCAGAAGGATCAAGGATAGGAGAAAAGGACCCCTTTCTACAAAAATATTTCTAGCTGCTCTTTTTTTGTGGTGGCAAAGAACTGGAACCGGAAGGAGCCTCCATCAATTGGGGAATGCCTGAACAAGTTGTGGTATATGATTATACTGAAATACTATTATACTATAGGAAATGATGAATAGGACAATCATGGAAAAACTTGGAAAGACTTATAAGAAATGATGAAAAGTGAAATGACAGAACCAGGAGAACATTATCCATAGTAACAGCAATCATGTATATGATCAACTGCGAATGACCTAACTATTACCCACAACACAAGGATTCAAGATGGGAAAGGCTATCCACTGCCATAGAAGGAACTGATAGAGTCTAAATGCAGACTGAAACATACCATGCTTCACTTTATTTCCTCCATGAATTTTTCTCTAGTATAAGCAATAATGTGTCTTTTTAAAAAAAAACTCTTTACCTTCCATGTTGGAATCAATACTGTATATTGGTTCCAAGGCAGAAGAGTGGTAAGGGCCAGGCCATGGGGGTTAAGTGATTTGCCCAGGGTCACACGGTTGGAAAGTGTCTGAGGCTAGATTTGAACCTAGGACCTCCCATCTCTAGGTCTGACTCTCAATCCACTGAGCTACCCAGCTGCCCCTAATAATGTGTCTATGGAAATATGTATTGCATGACAGCAGATGTATTACCTTTATCATGTTATCTGCTGCTTTAGGGAGTAGGGAGGAAGGGAGAGAGGGAGTGGACAAAGATTGTAAAATGTCATGAAGTGATTCTTAAAATTGTATCTATATTTAATCTAGAGAAAAATATAAAATAAAAATGAGATACATTAAATAAACTCAAGTGTAATTTAATTTTTGTTTTATGTTTTTCTCCCCTTAAATTCTGCTTTCTTGGTTTCTAAAATGAGTAGAAATGATTATTAGTTAAGTGTGAAAAAATGCTAGCAATCTAATTGCAGTGGACTACATTTTGATATTGATAGTGAAAAATACATTCTCTGCAACTGACTACCTATGTGACTTTGGGCAGGTCACTTCTTCTCTGTGGGGCTTAGGGACAACTAGCTAGCACAGTGGCTAGAGTGTCAGGCCTGGATTTGGGATGAACTGGGTTCAAATGTGATCTCAGACACTTCCTAGCTGTGTGACCCTGGGCAAGTCATTTAACCTCAATTGCCTTGCCCTTCCAAGGCAGAAGGTAAGATCTCTTTGGATATTACTGAAGAAGAGGAAGGGGAAGGAGAAGGAAAAGGAAAAGTAGAAGAAGGAGAAGAAGGAGGAGGTGTTATAATTATCCCTATTAAGGAGGAGGTGTTATAATTATCCCTATTTTATAGATGAGAAAACTGAGTCAGACAATGACTTGTCTAAAGTCACACAGTTAATAAATACCTGAGGACAGATTTGAATTCATCTTTCTCACACTATATCCAGTGCTCTATCCACTGTGCCACCTAGATACCTCTGGCATTCAATATCTAAGGCCAGATTTGAACTTAGGTCTTCTTGACCCCCTGCCCAGTGCTCTATCCAATGTACCACCTAGCTGCCTAGCTAAATAACCAGCTCTAAGGTCCCTTCAAGATCTAAATCTATAATCCTATCACTAATGAACTAGTTTAGGTTATGGAGATATAAAGATGAAAAAAGGACATAGCTCCCATCCTCAAAGAACTTGTAAAAATAAGCATAATGTAGGAAGACTATACTAAGGTTGAGGGAGACATTTAAAATGTTACTTAAATTGAGGAGCAAGAGAATATCTTTTTCTGGGTCATCAAGGAAGGTTTCATGGAGGAGGTAGAACTTGAACTGAGCCTAGAAGGCAAAAAAAAAAGTTTCCCCTTTTTCATTGAATTTTTTTCTATGAACAAAAATAGATTTTTCTCTTTCTCCTACTCCTTGTTTAAGAAAGAAAAACCCTTGCAACTAATATATATATATATATAATCAAGCAAAACAAATTCTCACACTGGACATATCTCTTCTATCTTTTTCTAAATTAATTAATTGGTTCCAATCTGGCTCCAGACACTTAGCTAGTGACCCTGGGCAAGTCACTTAATCCCAATCACCTATACCTTACCATTCTCCTGTCTTAGAGTTGATACTGACACAAGGTAATGGTTTTAGGGGGGGAAATTTAATAAAATAAATCAACCAATGATTTTTTCCATAAAATCAGTTTCTATTAATTCAATGGAGTTTTTAACTTTCAATTATATTAATCCTTTTATTTTCAGGATTTCCATTTTTAGTGTTTAATCAGAGATTTATCATTTTTTATTTTTCTAGTTATTTTTAATTACATGCGAATTCACTGATCTGCTCTTTCTCTCTTCTAATTATATATGTGTTTAGAGTTATAATTTTCCTCCTAAGTATTGATTTGACTGCATCTCTCAAATTTTGGTATATTATTTGAGGTCATTCTCTTTAATAAAACTATTGTTTCTATAATTTGTTCTTTGACCCTCTCATTCTTTAGAATTAGATTATTTAATTTTCAATTAATTTTTTTTTAACGCTTACCTTCCATCTTAGAATCAACACTGGGTATTGGTTCCAGGGCAGAAGAGTGGTCAGGGCTAGGCAATGAGGATTAAGTGACTTGCCCAGGGTCACTCAATTGGGAAGTATCAGCGGTCAGACTTGAACTCAAGACCTCCTGTCTCCAAGCCTGGCTCTCATCCACTGAGCCACCTAGTTGCCTCAGGGATTTTTAATAAGTAGAGATGTGGAGGTCAGAGAATAACCTGTGTGATTGCATGGAGCAAAAGTCTACAGAGCGAGAGATAAGGAAACAGCTGGAGGTCCTAGCACAGAGCATCTAAAAAGCAGGGGTATAAATTTGGTATGAATGAGAGAAGGGAGAAACTGGGTAAAGGGAATTCAGTTAGGAACTATTACAACAATCCGGATGAGAAGTAATAAAGGGCTGAACTAGGGTGGCTGCTATGGAAGCATTGATAAGGAGACATAAGAGAAGAGCTCTGGAGGGGGAACTAGCAAGCCTTGGCAGGGGATTGTGGGGAATGAGGAAGAGACAAGACTTAAGGATGACTCTGATGTTTCAAACCTGGCTGACTGGAAGGCTGGTGATGCAATGAGAAGAAATAAGGAAGTGGGTTGGGTCAAGGTTTTGTGAGTAAAACACTGGATTCAGTTTGGGAGTTGTTAAATTTGAAATGCCTATGGGACATCCTGGTAGAGTTGTCTAGTGTGTAGGAAGAGAGGCAAAACTGGAGCTAAGGAGAGTGATGAGGGCTCTGATTTGGGGAGTTGTATGCAACACCGTGATAATTAAAGCCATGGGAATGGATGAAAGGGTCAAGGGAGAGAATGGAGAAAGAGAAAAGGAGGGGCAGCTGGGTGGCTCAGTGGATAGAGTGCCAGACTTGGAGACAGGAGGTCCCACATTCAAATATGGCCTCAGACACTTTCGAGCTGTGAGATCCCTGGCAAGTCACTTAAGGCCAATTGCCTAGTCCTTACCATTCTTCTGCTTTGGAATGCTTTGGAAGTATTCTTCAGTAATGATTCTTAGGTAGAATGTAAGGGAGAGAGAGGGGGTGGGAGAGAGAGGGAGGGAGAGAGAGAGAGTAGAGAGAGGGAGAGGGAGAGAGGGAGGGAGAGGGAGAGGGAGAGGGAGAGAGAGGAGAGAGAGAAAGAGGGAGAGGGAGAAGGAGAGAGAGAGAGAGAGGAGAGAGAGAGAGAGAGAGAGAGAGAGAGAGAGAGAGAGAGAGAGAGAGAGAGAGAGAGAGAGGGAGAGGGAGAGGGAGAGGGAGAGGGAGAGAGAGGAGAGAGAGAGAGAGAGAGAGAGAGAGAGAGAGAGAGAGAGAGAGAGAGAGAGAGAGAGAGAGAGAGAGAGGGAGAGGGAGAGAGGGAGAGAGAGAGAGGACATAAGACAACTTTGGGGATACCTACACTTTAAAGACAGAAGGAAGAAAATGAACCATGGAAGAAAGACAGATAAATGGGTAGAGAATCAGGACAGAAAAGGAAGAGATGGCCAATAGTGCCAGATGCTATAGAAAAGGTTCTGGAGGTTAGAGAGTCATTTATCTGGTATGTTGGAAATGAGATTCATGATTTGGGAGAGTTTGGACTAGATCATTTCTGAGGTCCCTACCAACTTCTAGGAGATTCAGCAGTCTTATAGATGAAGAAAAAGAAATCCAGAGAGAAGTGCTGTGTTCAATTCTATTTACTTTAATTCAATTAAACAAACATGGATAAGGACCTATCATGTATGTTTAAAGTATCATACTGGCAGTGTGGGATTGTGAATAGTAGAGCTAGCTTTGGAGTGAGGAAAACCTAGACTTAAAGTTCTGCCTCTGACAGACCCTCCGTGACCCTGTAGAATTGATCTAAACCCTCCGGACCCCAGAGAAGTCCTAGTCTATAGGCTGCAGAGCAATAGTTAATATACACTGGTAGAATTATTCCCCTATTAGCAGTTCCCACCACAGTTCACAAATCTAGACCATGTGTGTTGAGGTACTGGGCTACATGCCAAGGATACGAAGACCAAACAACCAAAAACAGTACCAGCTTTCAAAGACATATTCAACTATGTGTGTGTGGATATATGTATGTATGTATATATATATATATACATATATATATATATAATGTTGAATATAGAATATAGATAGTTAAGTAAGTACAAAGCAATTTCAGGTAAGAGAACTAATAATAGGGAGACTCAGGAAAGGATTTATATAGGAGATGGCATTCCATCTGAGCCATGAAGAAAGATTAGAATTCCAAGAGGAAACTAAAAAACAATCAATTCCCAACCCTTTTTATTGACCTGAGTTCTGTTCATTCTGGCTGACACTATCCTTACAAGATAGTGCTATGCCTTTGTCTTCATTCCCTATTACCAGTCCTTGTCTTCATCTTTCATGCATATCTTTTTTTTTAACTCTTACCTTCTTCCCCAATTGACAAATGAATAAAAGATATGAACAAGTCATTTTCAAACAAAGAAATCAAAGCCATCAATAATCATATGAAAAAAATGTTCTAAATCTCCCTTGATTAGAGAAATGCAAATTAAAGCAACTCTGAGGTACCACCTCACATCTATCAGATTGTCCATTATGGCAGTGAAGGAAAGTGGTAAATGTTGGAGGAGATGTGGAAAAAATTGGAACACTAATGCATTATTAGTGGAATTGTGAACTGATCTAACCATTCTGGAGGGCAATTTGGAGCTATTTGCAAGGGGCTATAAAACTGTGCATACCATTTGATTATAATATCACTACTGGGATTGTATCCCAAAAAGATAATAAAAAAGGGGAAAGGATCTACTTGTACAAAAATATTTCAGCAGCTCTTTTTGTATTGGCAAACACCTGGAAATTGAGGGGATCTCCATCAATTGGGGAATGGCCAAACAAATTGTGGTACATGTTGGGTGATAGAATATAAGAAATGATGAGCAAGATGATTTCAGAAAAAGCTGGAAAGATCTGTGGGACTTGATGCAGAGGAAAATAAACAGATCTGGGAGAACACTGTACACAATAATGGCAATACTGGACGATGATTATCTGTGAAATCTTGGCTATTCTCAGCAATGCAATGAAAGACTTATGATGGGAAATGCTGTCCATCTCTAGAGAAAGAACTGCTGGAATCATCTTTTGCATCAATGTATTTATGGTTTTATTTTGAGATTTTGGTTCTGTATGAGTGTGCTCTTACAACAGTAACCAATATGGAAGTGCGTTTTATATAACAATAAAAAGAAAAACTCTTTAACTTCTCTCTTAGAATATATACTTAAGGGGGCAGCTGGGTAGTTCAGTGGACTGAGAGTCAGGTCTAGAGATGGGAGGTCCTAGGTTCAAATCTGGCCTCAAACACTTCCCAACTTTGTGACCCTGGGCAAGTCACTTGACCCCCATTGCCTAGCCCTTACCACTCTTCTGCCTTGGAGCCAATACACAGTATTGACTCCAAGAGGGAAGGTAAGGGTTTAAAAGAAAAAAAGAATCAATACTTAATATTGATTCCAAGGAAGAAGAGCAGTAAGGGCTAGGCAATTGAGGGTAAGTGACTTGCCCAGGGTCTCACATCTGGGAAGTGTCTGAGGCCAGATTTGAAGCCAGGACTTCTTCTCACCTCTGGATCTGGCTTTCAATCCACTGAGCCACTAAGCTACCTTCTCCTATACCTTTTAAAGGATGAAATTATCAGTATGGTAAATCATTCAGGTCTGAAGTGCTCTGCTCTTGGCAGAGGGGGAGCTCCAACTCATGTCTGGCAAATTCAAGTCCCCATCACTCCTCTATTATGTCCTTGTCAACCTTGTAATTTTTTTTTCCATTCCTTTTATCTTTCTTCTTCCTGTTGAGCTTCTTTAGGCCAGAAATTGTTCTGTTTTTGTCTTTGTGTACCCCATTTTACAGTAGCAGAGTGCTTTTCACAAAGGAGTTGCTCAATCGATGTTTGGTTTGGTTTTACTGGACCTGTGGTTTTATAAGTTCCAGGAACTCCTAGTGAAGAAACTCCTTCAACCAATGCAGATTGCAACTTAGAGTCAGAGAGTTGTCTGGGGCAATAAGATGTTTGGTGACTTGCGTAGCCATTATATGTCAGACAGAACCTGAACCTAGGTCTTTCTGAGAAAGCCAATTCCCTATTCCACTACTTTGTTTTTTTTCTAGTCTTGTCCCACTGTCCGTGACCCCATTTGGGGTTTCTTAGGCAAAGATGCTGGCACGAATTACCTTCTCCAGGTCATTTTATAAATAAGGAAACTGAGGCAAACAGGGCTAAAAGACTTGTCCAAGGGCACACAGCTAGTAAGTATGGAAGGCCAGATTTGAACTCAGGAAAATGAGTCTTCCTGACTATAGGCTTGGCATTGTATCCACTGTGCCACCTAGCTGCCCTATCCACTATGCCACTTTTTAAAAAAATCCTTACCTTCTTTCTGTCTTGGAATCAATACTGTGTATTGGTTCCAAGGCAGAAGAGAGGTAAGGGCTAGGCAATGGGGGTCAAGTGATGTGCCCAGGGTCACACAGCTAGGAATTATCTGAGGTCAAATTTGAACCCAGGACCTCTATCTCTGGGCCTGGCTCTCAATCCACTAAGCTACCCAGCTGCCCCCAGATATTATTTTTAAGAGGATTAACAACCACTCCCCCAGGATCCTGATCCCAAAGACAGTAGAACATTCTAAATGACCTTTCTGGATTTGTGCCAGTCTGAAGATTCATCGTGTGGAAAGTGGATCCTCCCACTGTGACACCAGCCAGCTGTTTATACTCTAGACAAGTTCCCCCCAAGTGTGGGAACTTTAAGTTTCTCTTTTGTGGCCCCCACCTTGCAGGCCTAAGTCTTGGAGGGGGAGGCCATATGGGGAATACCAAACCGGAAGAGGACATTTTGAATTATACATACCTGACAAGACCTCTGCACAGAAACAAGAACTGAAATATCGTCTGGGCAAGCATGCAAAGCAGGTCTCTATTTCAGTCTGAATCATTAGGAGTGGGCCAGCCCCCATGGACAAGATTGATGGGCCCAGGAAAGCCCGATGACCCAGAGGCAGAAGCTGTGTCTGCTGGGGAAGCCCATCTTCCAGGAGAGTGGGCTGAGCCCCAGCTTGGGGGCTGGGGGCAGAACTCTACTGCATTTTCCTTGTCTGGGTCATGCTTCGGGACTCCTTGCTCCGTCTGAGGAGTGGAGTCAGAAAGAGAAATATTCTTTCCCCCAGCTTTCTTGAAGCTCCCTGCCACCTGCCATAGCTTTGAAGTTCTCTGCTTTTCTTCCCTCTGTTCTCTGCCCCTGCAGAGTTAGCATGGCCCCAGCACCGAGAATTGGATCTTGCCAGTGGTGACCAGTCTCCGGTAGCTTTGCCTGCTATTCAGCATGACCCATTAACGTAGAGAAAGAGCCAGCTCATGTGAGTGATCTTGTAGATCTCTGTTAGGTTGCTGCCTTTGGCCCATCCAGCGTAAAATGCTAGAATCTTGGGGGCAACTGGGTGGCTCAGTGGAAAGAGAGCCAGGTCAGAGGTGGGAGGTCCTGGGTTCAAATCTGAATTCAGCTACCTCTTAGCTGGGTGACTCTGGACAAGTCACTTGACCCCCATTGCCTAGCCCTTACCATTCTTCTGCCTTGGAACCAAAACACAGTATTGTATTTTGAGATGGAAGGTAAGGGTTTAAAAATACTGGAATCCTAGAATATTAGGGCTAGAAGATACAGGTAGTATGATGCAGTGTGGCTAAAATCATACCTCTGTTCCTAACTATCCACATGGCCTTGGCCAAATCTTATGAACCTTAGAGAATCTTTTGTGGCTGCTAGGTGATACAGTGGATAGAGTATTGGCTTTGGAGTCAAGAAGGCACTCCATCTCTCAGTTTTGAGACATGATAGCCAACCCTCAATATAAAGTAATTGAGGCAGCTAGGTCGCACAACGGATAGAGAACCAGGTCAGGAACCAGGTCTGGAGTCAAGAGGTCCTGGGTTCCAATCTGTCCTCGGACACTACCCAGCTGTGGACAAGTCACTTATGCTCTATCTGTTTCAGTTTTCCTCCTCTATAAAAGGAGGATAATCAAAAGTATTCAGATCCTGGAAGGATCAAATGAGGTAACATTTGTAAAATACTTTGTATATCTTAGAACTATATAAATAGTATCCGTCTCTTCTTTCAACCCCCTGCCATATACATCTTCTAGGAAGCTAGGCATAATAGAGTATTCAATGTAGTCAGAAGACCTAGATTCCAATCTAGGCTGTATCACAACCCATGTGACCTTGCACCTTGCTGAAATTCTGTTTTCTTATCTGTAAAAAAAAAAATTGGGTTGGCCCCAATGGCCCTTACCATTCTAGTATTCTATGAATCTCTGAGTTTCTTCATTAACTCAGATTTTGTCTTGGTATAACCTAAACTCATATAAATAATAGTCAAATCCAGATTATTTGCCTATGGATAATATGCAGATAAATTTTCATTCTGGTTCCCATTTCTTACCAATGAGGAAAGGTAAATGAGTGTTGATGAAAGGAAATATTGGTGATGTTAGCCTAAATAATACACAATAGTACCAGGCACATGAAAGACATGAAATACTTTTAATTTAATTGAAGTTAACTGAAGGAAAATGATGTCCCTATGCACTGCTAATCTACGTCAAATTGTTTTAGAGTTTATCTATACAGTCTCATGTAGTCTATTTACACCAGCCTCCTAAATGATCTTTACAAACCAGTCTCTTTCTTTCAACCTAACTGCACATTGCTGCCAAATTAATCCTTTAAAAGTTTATTTTTTAACTTTCTTCCTATCTAAAATACTATTCAGAATCAGAATTTTACAGTTGGAATGGACCTCCTATTCAATGCATGAATACTCTCTACAGCATCTTTAAGTAGCCACAAGATGACTAGATCATACATTTAGAGCTGGGAGGGATTCTATAGGGCTTCTAGCTCAATTCTCTTATTGCATGGAAGAAGAAAGACCTTGGGCAAGTGATTTGCTCAAGGGAACTCTGGGAGTAATTGTGGCAAAGCCGGAATTTGAATGCAGGTCCTCAGAATATAGCTCTAGCCTCTGTTCATATTCATAAAGTAATGGGAAATTCATTACTACCCAAGGCAGTCTTTTCCATTGTCCAAGGCTTTAAAAAAAAAATTTCTCCCTTAATATTGAGATGAAATTACTCTCTCTGGTTCTAATCCTGTTTTCTGGATCAAGCAGAATAAATTTAATTCCTCTTCCAAATGATCAAAAACACTTTAAATATTTGATGACATCTTTATTGTCCCCCTCCCTGATCTTAGTCTTCTCCACACTAAATACTGCTACCTTAATAAGAAATGCCTGGGCACCTTCTCATCATGCCAGTCACTTCAGCTTGTTAATGTCACTGCTACAGTGTGGTACCCTGAACTGAACACAATATCCCAAATGAGTATTTTCTCTTTATTGCTTATCTTTCTTTCTTGCTTTTTTCTGGGTTTTTAAAAATTTAACTTATCTTTTACATTTTAAGTTCCAAGCTGTCTCCCTCCCTTCCTCCCTCTGCACACTAGAGGGAAAAGGTCACCAGTTGACAAAGAGCTAGATAGATAAGATTCGATAACAGATAAAAGATTAGATAACATAGATTAGATAGAGAGAAATAGGAGGTATAAGTAGATAGACAGATAGGTAGATAGATACATGGATAGATAGAGGGATAGATGGACAGATAGAGATAGACAGACAGATATTTAATTTGTTAGTTGAAGGAAAATGATATCCCAATACTAGTAATCTAAGTTAAATTGTTTTGTAGTATGTATGTATATATATATACATACATATATATGGAGAGAGAACAAATATGTAGTACATATATTTATGTAAATTATATAGTTTTATATATATATATATATAGAATATATATGTCTAGACATATACGTGTATGTAAAACCACACAGTATATACTTCTATTTATCAGTTCTTTCTCTGAAGGTGGACATTCACCATTATTCTTCAAACAAAATAGATGTTCCCTTGGTTCTACTTATTTCACTCTTCATTATTTCATTCAAATCTTTTAATATTTTTCTTTTTCTAAAAAAAAAATCCTTATCTTTTGTCTTAGAAATAATCATATTGGTTTCAAGGTAGAAGAGTGGTAAGTGACTTGCCCAGGTCACAAGCTATTTGAGGTCAGATTTGAACTCAGGTCCTCCTGTCTGTAGGCCTGGCTCTCTATCCCCTGAACTGCTGCCCTTTTCCCATGTTTTTCTAAAATAAATCTCCTTACTGTTTCTTAAAACACAGCAGTATTCCATTACAATCATATATCACAACTTGTATAGTCATTCCCTCAATTCTCAACTGAGAATTTTCTAACCTGGATAGAGGATTACAAGACTTCCATTCTTCTCATTCTGGATGTTAGAGCTATGTTTTTACTGCTGGCTTTTGTCTTTGTATCCCGGTCATTTTTCACCTAGCTCCTCCAGGTTAAAATTTTCTTCATGACAAAGAAAAACATCTCAATACAATCTTGTAGAAAGCATGTCTGCCAAGATATACAGTTTTCTGTCTAGTAGCCCCCTACCTTTTCATCACAAGATAGGAGAGGAATTTCATGATCTCTTCTTCAGGACCTCCACTGGTTTTTCCATTCCTAGGAGCTCCTTTAAGTGATCTTTTCCTCTATGTCGCTATAGCCATTTTGGGGGGTATGACATTTGTTGTTTTGGGTAACTGTAGTGTTACACTGTTGAATTTGCTGTCCATCATAACCCCAGGATGGTGGTTGTGGCTTTTTTTTTTCCACTTGAGCTACTGTAAAGCCGCATCTTCCCTCATCTTCTATTTTTGCAGTTGATTTTTTTTTAATGTGTGAAGTAGTTCACACATATCCTTCCTATTACATTTCATCCTTTGAGACTTACTTATCAACCTAGTCTGTCAAAATCTTTTTGAATCTTGATTCTATTTGCCAAAACATTAGTTACACGAACCTTCCCAGCTTTGTTTGGTATGCTCACTAAAATTCTGGAAGACATTTATGTTGTTATTCAAGTTAGTAATTGATCTTTTTTTGTTTTAGCTGAGCTGAGGCCAGAGTCTAACAGCCCACTATCTCCAAGTTACCATCAATCAATATTTCTGTAGGTTCATTCAAACAGCCCAGAATCCTGCTATCACTTTACTTGCTTCACATCTCTTCACCTTACACAGAATACTGCTAAACTCTAGGCATTCATGATACATTGATTTTTCTTAGGGAAATCATTTGTGACTTGCACAATTTCTTCTTCTGAGATAAGTTTATTTAAATATTCTATTTCCTCTTTGGTTAATGTGGGCAATTTATAATTTTGTAATTTATACATATATAAGCATAGGAATATAGATAGATACATGGCTGATTATATTATGTGATATATCAATATCATTGGTATTATATAATAGATTATGATATTTGAATGTAATAGACTATATTATATTATTAGAAATGACAAATATTGGAAATATAAAGAAAATAAGGGAAATAGATGAAGAGATGAAAAGAGAAGAATTTATACTATGATTACACTAAAAAAAAAAAAGAATAGCCACAAAATCAAGAGAAAAAAGTATACAAGTAAAACAAATCCAAAGGAAACTTGAAAGCAGAGAATGCTTATATTAGTATACATATATAATTTATATATTTCTTAATTGTAAACAATGTGAAATTTGTCATTTTGCACATAATCTTTTTTATGTATTTATTTAGTTAAATGTTTTTGGTGGTGGTTGTTACAAAGTATATAATAAAAATGTTTAAAATAGAATAAAATGCTAAAAATATATAGATAACTTGCTCCCATTTGATCCTTACAACTCCAAAGTAAATGCTATTATTATCCCCATTTTGAGAAAACTGAAGGTAACTATGTCTTGTTTATGATCACACAATTAGTGTGTGAAGGATCTGAAGTCAAATTTGAACTCATGTCCCTGATTCCTGTTTGTTTTTATGCAGTCTTTTTTCATCCTTAATATATTGTAAAGGTGAAAATTAATGGTTGGACAATAATTTTATGAAATTATGGGGTCGCCAATATTTATTATATCTTGAGTCAGAAATTTATTTACAAGTATTTATAAATAGAGAGGAAACAATAAAGAAGAGAAATGTGAGGGAGATAGAGAAGTTATCTAGCTTATCAACCTAAATGTTTGCTTCAGGTCTGATTAATCCAGGCAGAGATTAATTAGCTCTCAAACCAGGAAGGCTGGTGGTTGAGTAACCAAGAGGCCTCCTCTAAAATGGAAGCTAGGGGGGCAGCTGGGTGACTTAGTGGATTGAGAACCAGGCCTAGAGATGTGAAGTCCTAGGTTCAAATCTGGCCTCAGACACTTCCTAGCTGTGTGAGAGTGTGTGTGCCCAGCCTAGCTGGGCAAGTCACTTGACCTCCATTGCCTAGTCCTTACTACTCTCCTGCCTTGGAACCAATACACAGTATTGATTCCAACATGGAAGGTAAGGGTTTAAAAAAAAATAAAATGGAAGCTAGCCTCTCAGGAAACTAGGAAAGTAGTCAGCCATTCACTCACCCAGCAAAGTAGTCCAACAGTCAGAGTCTAAATTGAAACTGAGCTCTAAACCCACGATCCAAGCCACAGTCTCCAGAAAAGCTCCCTTGAAGACTCTCTTCAATCTCTTCAAACTATCTTCTCAAAGACCATCTGCTCTGAGGGAGTTCAAGGTTGTTTTTATGGTGACTTCTTGTCTCCTCCCATCTTCACAAGGGCCAGTCACAGTTTCCAAATTGTCTAGCACTGACTAAGGGGCAGTGTCTGTGGGATCCACTTCTCACCTTCTGAAGGTAAATTTCTCATCAAAAAGGTTCACAGTTTCTTGACTGAACAGTTTCTCAGGGTGTGAACTCTTGTGTGAACTCTTAAAAGAATTCACAAGTTTCTGACTGGTTGAGTTAAAAAAAGGGTGGAGCTTTCCAAGCATCTTGCTGGCTTCTCACCTAGCACTAAGTAGAGTGTTCAATCTTTTGTTGATTCAGTTAAAAAGGTAGACAAAGGAGAGTTAATCTTGTCTTCAGTCTAGTGAGTTACTAAGTACTGGTACTTAAGTTAATGTTAACCAAAGTGTAAACACCAACTAAGCAAAGAGAATAAAGAATTCCTTTCTCACAAGTGTAAACTCAGAATAGACAAAGAGAACAAAGAAGTCCCTTTCATATTCCAAGTCTAGCAGTATTTTCCATTTTACTACCTAAATGCCTATAATTATACAACTATATATTCCATTTTCACTTTTTTGTTCTTTCCATTTTGTATTCATCATTAATATTGCTTATCTTTCTAGAAGCTCCCTCTTCCCCATCTATCAATCAAATGCCTTCTGTTACTACCTCCTCCTTCCTTGCTGTCTCATATGAAATGGCCTTATTTCCTACAAAGGCGAACCCCTCTGTCTGCACAAGGGATCCCATTTCTAGCGATAGATTCTCTCCTTTGTCATCTCCATACTATCACTTAAGTTCAATCTCTCCCTGACTACTAGCTCTTTCTCTACTGCCTACAGACACATCCACATTGACCTCAAACTCAAAAAACCCTTACTTGATCCTTTTATCCCTGGTAACTATAGTTCTCTATTTCTTCAGCACCTTGTTGCAAAACTCTTTGAAAAGGTCATCTACAATAGTGGGCCTCCACTTTCTCCTCTCTCCCTCTCTTAACTCCTACAATCTGGCTTCCTACTTCATCACTTCACCCAAAACTGCTCTTTTCCAAGTTACTAATGATACTTTTTTTTTTGAGCCCTTACTTTCTATGTATTGATTCTAAGGCAGAAGAGCAGTAAGGACTAAGCAACTGAGGTTGAGTGACTGATTGCCCAGAGTCACACAGCCAGGGAGTATTTGAAGCCAGAATTGAACCTCCTGTCTCTAGGTCTGGCTCTCTTTCCACTGAACAACCTAGCTGCCCCTACTAATGATATCTTTTTTATTTCTAAACCTTTACCTTCTGTCTTAAAAATCAGTTAGTTCCAAGACAGAAGAGTGGTAAGGGCTAGGCAATGGGGGTGAAGTGACTTGCCCAGGGTCACACAGCTGGGAAGTGTCTGAGACTAGATTTGAACCCAGGACCTCCCATCTCTGGGCCTGGCTCTCCATCTACTGAGCTGCCCCTGACTTCTGCTTTTCAATGTCTTTTTCTGGAGCCTCCAGATCACAGCCTCTAACCACAGGGTTCTGTCCTAGGTCCTCTTCTTTGCCCTGTTTATACTACTTCATTTGGTGATCTCATCCCCCCCCCCCCAATGGATTTAATTACTATCTCCATGATGAGGATTCTGAAACATACCTCCTCTGCCTCTTCCTCTGCCTCCTCCTCTCTGCTAACCTCCAATACTGTATCTCCAACTGCCTTTCAGACATCTAAAACTGGACATCCAAATAGACATCTTAAATTCGACATGTCCAAATCAGAAGTCACCCTTCTCTTGGCTAAAGCCTCCCCATATTGGACCTTCCTTTTTACTGTAGAAGGTAACAGCAGCCTCCTGATCCCTCTCACTCCCGAGCCCCGTGTCATCCTGGACCCCTCTCTATCTCTCACCCTCCCATATCCAATCTGTTGCCAAGGCCTAGAGATTTCCTCACTGCATCAGCTCTTAAATGCTCCCCTTTGTCTTCTCTGACAGAGCCACCACTCTGAGGCAGGCCCTCCTCACCTCGTATCTGCACCCTGACTACAGCCTGTCGCCAGACTCTCCCTCCTCCAAACCACCCTCCATCCAGCCACAAGAGGGATTTTTCTAAAGGGCGTCTCCAATCCCGTCATCCCCCACCCCTTCCCCGACTCAGTAAACTCCAGGGATTGCCTATGGCTCCAGGATCAAAATGTTCTTTTGGCATTTGAAGCCCTTCATGATGTAATCCCTCCTACCTTTTCAGCCTTCTTACACCTGACACTTCGATATGTACTCTTTGACACTGGCCTCCTGGCTAGTCCACAAACAAGACACTCTATCGGTCTGTCTTGGATTTTCTCTGTATCTCTCCCCCATGTCCTGAATGCTCTCCCTCTTCAATTCCCTGGCTTTCTTTGAATCCCAACTAAAATCCCATCTTCTGTGGGAAGCCTTCCCCAGCCCCTATGAATTCTAGAATCTTCTCTCTTTTAACTATTTCCTATTTATTTAGGGAGCTAAAGGGTTTAGTGGACAGAGTGCCAGGCCTGGAGTCAGGAAGATTCATCTTCCTGAGTTTAAATCTGACCTCAGACACTTACTTTGGGCAAATTACTTAAACTGTGTTCATCTAGGAGGTGACTAGGTGACTCAGAGGTTTAGCGTGCTAACTTAGAATAAGGAAGACCTGAGGTGAATCCAGCCTCAGACACTTATTAACTGTGAGATCTTGGGCAATTCACTTACTCTCTGTTTACCTCAATCTGCTGGAGAAGGAAATTGTAAACCATTCTAGTATCTTTGCCAAAAATACTCTATGGGCATTTTGGTCCATGGGGCCACTAAGAGTCTTACATGATTGAATGACAACAATAAATTTATCTCACACACACACAAACACACATTGTTTGTATATAATTGTTTGCTTATTGTCACCCCCATTAGATTATAAACTCCTTTGGGGCAGGGTTGTTTTTTTTTTGCCTCTTTCTGTATCCCCAGTACTTAGCACAGTGCCTGCCACATAATAGGTGCTTAATAAATGTTTCTGACTGGTTCTTATTTTTATTTTGCATCAGTTCATATATTAACTTTCCCATTAAATTTCCCAAGCTTCTCTCTAGTCATCATATTCATCTTTTCTTATAGCATAGTAACTTACCTTCAATCATATTTATGTGCCACAACTCATTTAGCCTTTCCCCAATTAATAGGCATGGACTTTGTTGTTTCCATTTCTTTGCTACTATAAAAAATGCTGTTGGGAAACAATCTTCATAAAAACCTCTGACAAAGGTTTAATTACTCAAATTTACAAAGAGCTAAATCAATTGTACAAAAAATCAAGCCATTCCCCAATTGATAAATGGGCAACGGACATGGATAGGCAGTTTTCAGAAAAAGAAATCAAAACTATTAATAAGCACATGAAAAAATGTTCTAAATCTCTTATAATCAGAGAGATGCAAATCAAAACAACTCTGAGGTATCACCTCACACCTAGCAGATTGGCTAACATGACAGCTATGGAAAGTAATGAATGCTGGAGGGGATGTGGCAAAGTAGGGACATTAATGCATTGCTGGTGGAGTTGTGAATTGATCCAACCATTCTGGAGGGCAATTTGGAACTATGCCCAAAGGGCGATAAAAGACAGTCTGCCCTTTGATCCAGCTATAGCACTGCTGGGTTTGTACCCCAAAGAGATAATAAGGAAAAAGACTTGTACAAGAATATTCATAGCTGCACTCTTTGTGGTGGCCAAAAATTGGAAAATGAGGGGATGCCCTTCAATTGGGGAATGGCTGAACAAATTGTGGCATATGTTGGTGATGGAATACTATTGTGCTCAAAGGAATAATAAAGTGGAGGAGTTCCATGGAGACTGGAACAACCTCCAGGAAGTGATGCAGAGCGAAAGGAGCAGAACCAGGAAAACATTGTACACAGAGACTGATACATTGTGGTACAATCGAAGGTTAGTGGCAATGCAGTGTCCCTGAACAATCTGCAGGGATCTAAAAAACACTATCCACAAGCAGAAGATAAACTGTGGGAGTAAAAACACCGATGAAAAGCAACTGCTTGACTACAAGGGTGGAGGGAATATGACTGAGGAGAGACTCTAAATGAACACTCTAATGCAAATACCAACAACATGGAAATGGGTTTGAATCAAGAACACATGTGATACCCAGTGGAATTGCGCGTGGGCTATGGGAGAGGTGGTGGGAGGGGGGGGAAGGGAAGAAAAGAAAATGATCTTTGTTTCCAATGAATAATGTTTGGAAATGACCAAATAAAAATTTTTAAAAATGCTGCTATAAATAACTTAGTCTATTGGGGATCTTTTTTCTGTCTTTGATCATCTTCAAGGATATGCCCAATCTTAGCACAGTTTCAAATTTATAGTTCTAAACCTTCGAGCTGTGACAAGGAAATCACTTTAAAAGACTGATATATATTAATTTAAGGTTGCCAAGGAATTCAGCTATGTAATTCCTATTGAAAACTCAAGTCAGCCGTCAACCTTTTATGGAGTTTAATTACAAACAGGATGAAGAAAGGTATTAGAGATAGAGAGAGAGAGGGAGAGAGAAAGGGGAGAGAAGGGAATAGGGCTTAAATACCCCCTTCTGTTTAGGCTGGGCCAAAGGCCCAAGCCCTTAGATAGCTGGGGCAAAGAAAGGAGATCAGTCCCTATCACTCACGTGACCAAAATGGAGAAACAGTCTCAGGGGCCTCCACCTCCAGCTTCCTTCAGAGCCGACTCTCAAAGCACCACCTTTCCAACCAACCACCTCCGTCCTCAGACCCCTCTATCTTTAAGGAAAAACATCCAAGTTCCCTCCCCTCAGTTCTCACATCTACCAATCACTGTCCATGTCTTCCCTGTGCCAATGGTGGCTCTACCTTAACCCAGGACCGCCCAGAGGTCTGTGGCTTTGCACATGTCTGTTGAAGGTCATATTCTCAAATAATTAAATCTTGATCCTTTGCTACAGCCCTTCCTAAATCCTGTTACCCTGAGTAGGGTAGAGATTGGAATAATTAAATTTTGATCTATGCTGCAGCCCTTCCTAAATCCTGTTAGGACTGAGTAGGGTGGAGATTGTAATTTCCAAGACCTGGTTCTGTCATTCCAAGTATCTCTATTGTATCAATTCTAAAATCAATCATGACTCAAAGAAATTCCTGTTCTATGCTTAAGCATAGGTCAAAGCCCTTTCCATTGTTCAGCAAAAGGTTTCTGTCCTAAAGTAATCTTAAGGAGGGAGGAGGAGGAACCTCCCATGCCAATGGGGTTCACATTCCAATAGAGTTCCCACTCTCAGTAGGAAATTTTTCAAGTATGAAATTTCCCAATGGTGAAATTTCCAACATTTATAAGTCTAAGAAATTTTAAGGTTTACAGAGCCTTCTTCCTAATATTGAGTTGAGGTTTTCCTTCCGCTATTTGAAACAGCATTCTATAAGAATTCATGGCAGATCCAGTCTGCTGAGAGCAATCTGTTCTGGCTACATGTCTCTTATTACTTAGAGACATTGTTGGACTCCACAGCTGGAATATTTGTAGGCCCAGATGAACCAGATATTGGGAATTTTTTGTCATTGGCCAATTTTTGTGAGGTAGAGCATCTCCCTAGAAACCTGTCTATTGAGGTCTAGGTCCAGTCTGGTAGGATAACATGTTTGTCTGTGTTTATGTCTGCGTATCTCCTCAACAGTTCAACATATAATGTCTCATGGCATGGATATGACCTTGGATATTTAATATACTCATAGAAGCCAAACCCTAACAGGCTCTACCAGTCTGGAAAAAATCCCAAGTATGGGTTTCATGACTGACTATACCTATTTTTTGATGACAAAAGTTGCTAAGTTAGAGGATGAAGAAGTAGAGAACTTCTATGAAGTTCTATGAATACTCAGAAGCCTCAGTCCTGACTGTCATGAATATTTTCTTTTAAAGAAGAGAAACAAAATTACTTAGTATTGATTCTAAGACAAAAGGTAAGGATTTTTTTAAAAAGGCATAGGACATGGCCAACACTGAACATCTCCAAAAGAAGGATATTTAGAATAGTATCACAGAGAAGAAACATGAGGTGACTTATGTGGGAATCATTTTGGAATCAGCTGTCTATGGGCAGTCAAATCATTGACTAGTTAGAGCAAAGGAAAAAATTAACAAATTCAAGGAAAGGATAAAGATGAAAAGAAGGAAAAGTGCAATTTATAACAACTCTAACCCAATCAATTGTTGACTCTGCTGTTGACTTTTGATTCAGGCCCAGTCTGGTACAGTAGTTTGAAGTTAGAATGAAATGAGACACTCCCAGACCATCTAATAGTTAACAAAAGGAAGCTTAGTCACTGCATGGAAATGATACACTATAAAGATAATAGCATTCATTCAGGTGAACACAGCTTCCTGACCTCTTTATTGGCCCAAGATGGTATACCAGCTGAGCCTAAAGGAGAGCAATTCCTGCCTCTTTGTGCTAGATTTTGTCCCTAAGCCACCAAGAAGCCTTGTTAATGACTTGAACCTTAGCCTCCTAAGGCAATTAAGTTGTAAGGATGGCTTCTTTTTTAAAAATTAATTAAATTAATTAATTTAGAATATTTTTCCGTGGTTACATGAGTTATGTTTTTTCCTTCCCCTCCTCCCACTCCCCTCCCATAGCCAATGTGCAATTCCACTGGGTTTTACATGTGTCATTGATCAAGACCTATTTCCATATTATTAATATTTGCATTAGGGTAATTGTTTATAGAGTCTACATCCCCAATCATATCCCCAACAACCCATGTGATCAGTCATGTTTTTCTTCTGTGTTTCTGCTCCCACAGTTCTTTCTCTGGATATGGATAGTGTTCTTTCTCATAAGTCCCTCAGAATAGTTCTGGATCATTGCACTGCTGCTAGTAGAGAAGTCCATTACATTTGATTGTTCCACAGTGTATCAGTCTCCTCCACAGTGTACAATGTTCTCCTGGTTCTGCAACAAAGGATGGTTTCAACACCTTATTTTTTTAAAACCGGGCCTTCCATCCTAGAATCTATACCATATATTGATTCCAAGGCAGAACAGTGATAATGGCTAGGCAATGGGGATTAAGTGACTTGCCCAGGGTCAAATATCTGGGAAGTGTCTGAGATCAGACTTGAATGCAGGACCTCCCATTTTTAGGCCTGGCTCTCAATCTACTAAGTCATTTAACACCCTCTGTTTTCAATACCTTTCAAGGAAAAAGTAGCTTAGCCTACATAGCAGACATTGCTACCACAAGAATTATGAAAAATGAAAAGTGAATAAAAATAGTAGCTAACATTTATATAGTATTTCAGAGTTTGTTTTGCATATATTGTATCACTTGAATCTCACAACAAGCCTGTGGGAAGGTGATATTATTATCTCCATTTTATAAATGGGTAAACTGAGTCTAAGAAAGCATAAGTGACTTGTCCAGGAACTCATACCTTATAAGTGTCAGAGACAGGTTTCAGTCCAAACCTCCTTGACTACAAGTCCAGAACTATAGCCATGATACTGAACTGCATCTACAAAAGTAAAGATATTAATTTTGGTCATTGAAATTTCTTGGATCAGTTTAACTGTTAGCTAAGCACAGTAAAGAGGCCAAAAGAGCTCAGAAAACAACTTACTCATCAAATATTTGATTTCCTTAACAAACAGAAAGACACAAATGCAAATGGAAAAACCTGTTGAGAATACAAACTCATTTGCAAGTCATTACACAGAAGAAAAACTGGAAAGTTACAAGGAATATCAACAGTGAAAAGCAATGGAGAAGGGAAAAATACCCTGTAGAAATATTGACCCAAGATCTAACTTGGGGATCTAACAAGATCCCCAAAACATTTATCTAGAATCTAGGACAACAAATAAATGTGAAATGGAACCCATCTGCCAGCATTTCTGTAGCAATTTGTAAAAATTTAGTTTCATCATGGATGACAGTGGAATCACCACTTTGGAATTCTAATACTTCTAATATTCTATCAATGGAACTCAAGAAATGAAGTTGGGAAGAACTGCCATTCCTTGCCAAACTCAACCAGAAAAAAAAGTGACTGAGAAAACATCAGCAATTAAAGACCCATAGCTAGTTTACTTTCTCATCTCTATTAAATGTTTATAAGAATGCTGTGTATTCACATTGACTTTTAGTGAGGGAAGTGTTCTACTCTGGGGGAGCCCTAATTGTCAGGAGCTGTCCCTAACATTTGCAACTGACATCTATTGCCTTTGGTCCTGCCTGCTAGTGAGGGAGGCCGGAAAATGGCCAAACTTGAGGGCCTAACAAGCTGACCTGTCAGAACGGTAAATATACCAAATCCTAGCAGGAAGGCCTAATGAGCTGGTCAGCCTTGAGAAACTTATCAGAACCGTAAATATGCCAAACCTCCAGCTGCAGTAGGTACCAGATAAAGGCCAGGAGGACCCCAACAAATATGTCAAACAACAGGTCAGGGGGACCCCAACAATATAGAATTGTCAAAGCTCCAAGAATAGTAGGAAGCAGATAAGGGCCATACGTGCAGGCAAAATTCCAAGGATGGTAAGGTACCTACAGAAAAGTATAAAAAGCCCAGCCTGTCAGAAGCAACTCGGAACTCTGATGATAGAGGTTCCCACTGATGCGCGTATCAGTTCAATAAATGGCCTTTCTCTGCCAGTTTGCATTGTTCGTGAACTTCCATGGTGGTGGGTGAAATCCAGGACCTTAACATTAGTACCAAAGAACAAATGTAATTTGTCTTCTATAAGGCAGACCTTTAATACCTCAAAATAGGTATCCTTCTCTTTCCTTGCATTGCAACCCCCTCCCCCATTCAGTCTTTTCTTCTCTATTCTAAAAATGCCAGTTCCTTCATCTGATTTTCATATCATTTGGGCTATACCATCTTGGTTGCCCTCCTCTGGACAGTGTCCAGACTATGAACGTCATTCCAAAAACATGCATTTTCAGGAATAACAATCAAAATAAACTACAATTTGGTTTAAAAAAGGATGCTGTGTACTTATAGAGTAATATATGTGTGTATGCATATATCCATCTTATGAAAAATGAATAGTTAAACTTTCACATAAAAACGTTCTTTACAACAGATCACATCTTCAAGGACATAAAAGTGATGGAGAAGTGTGGAGAAGACAAAATCCTGATGTGTTTCTTGTTGATTCCCTGAAAGTCCAAAACAAAACCTTGAAGGATTTCTTCAGACAATATCTCTTCTATGCGTATGTTCAGATCATAAGAGATTGTTCTAGCTATTTAACCACAGAGTTATCTCTGATTATTAATATCAAGCCAAGTGTAAAAGAAAAGGACAAAAAGTTGACAAAAGGCATTTACCACCAATCATGGACAAAGTTCAAATGGTGATGATCTCCAAATGCTCTAGTTTGTGGATGACATTGTGCTGAGTCCCTCAAGCTTCAGATCACCACGGTCTCTTCAATGAGATTATGTGAAGGAAATTATTGAGGGGATTTTGATGACAAGGATAGAATCTAAACTCTGGTACCCCCTGGGGTCAGCAGGAAAGCCAGCAATCAAAGTAGGAGACAATGAGGCAGGAGACAGGCCAAATGTCCCCCCCTACTCACCCCGCAGCCCAGGCAAAGGAGAAAAGGCAACAGTTGGCTCATGAGGCAGAGAGAAAGTTAGATAATCTGAGAACCAACTGGATTTTGGTCTCTGACTTCCAGAAGGAAGATTAAGATGTACTAGGTGGCTGCTGTGGTAAGGAGTTTTAGACTTTAGCAAGCTATGGTGGCTAAGTTGGATCCTTTGCCCACTGAGTTTTTCTATTAGTAGATATCTCTTGGGTAATCACTAAACTGGCCCCAGAACTGAAAAGGAGCAGAAGAGTGGGCTGGATCACATTTGGAAAATTTTATTTAATTAGTTAATTTAGAATATTTTTCCATGGTTACAAGAATCATGTTCTTTCTCTCCCTTCTCTCCATTCCCCCTCCCATAGCTGATGCGCAGTTCCGCTGGGTTTTAAATGTGTCATTGATCAAGACCTATTTCCATATTATTAATATTTATACAAGAGTGATTGTTTAATTTATATCCCTAATCATATCCCCACCAACTCATGTGATCAAGCAGTTGCTTTTCTTCTGTGTTTCTGCTTCCACAATTCTTTCTCTGGATGTGGATAGTGTTCTTTCTCATAGGTCCCTCAGAATTGTCCTGGATCATTGCATTGCTGTTAGTAGAGAAGTCCATTACATTCAATTGTGCCACAGTGTATTCATCTCTGTGTACAATGTTCTCCTGGTTCTGCTCCTTTCACTCTGCATCAATTCTTGGAGGTTGTTCCAGTTCATATGGAATTCCTCCACTTTATTATTCCTTTGAGCACAATAGTATTCCATCACCAACATATACCACAATTTGTTCAGCCATTCCCCAATCAGAGGGCATCCCCTCATTTTCCAATTTTTTGCCACCACAAAGAGGGCGACTATGAATATTCTTGTACAAGCCTTTTCCCTTATTATCTCTTTGGGGTACAAACCCAGCAGTGCTATGGCAGGATAAAAGAGCAGGCAGTCTTTTAGCGGCTGGATCACATTTAGGGACTTTTAGTCATCCTTAGCTGCTTCTTACTGCCAAAACCCATCTTTTTTAACATTGATTTCTTCCCACAATGCTCCTTGGCCATGAATCATGAAATAATAACCTCAAAAGAATTCAAATTGAAAGTAAGACAAAAGATAATGGTGGCTATAAAGGGACTTCAACATATTAACAATGATGACATATACAAGAAGTGGCATAAAAGATGTCATGAATATATGTATGACCAGAAAATTAAATGGCTGGTTATATCATGCTATTTGGGATATTGGTCCAAGTGTTGCACTGATATCCATAAATTATTAAAAGACTTAAAGGGTCAACTCTAACATGTTAGGTAGCTCTGCTTCCATTTTGCCACTGGAAAAAAAAAGTAGCTATAAATAATTTTTTTTTTTGCCTATGGAAAATCCTCTTTCTTTTACTAACCTTGGGGGTATAATTCCAAATTATTTTCTAGAAGGCAACTTACATTGTACTTTGTGATATTTTACCATGTTTTTGCTTCTGGCTTCTCTATACAGGATTGTAGATTTCTGGTTTGCAGAGACAAGACACAATCTAATCTCATCAATTTATTTTACAGCTGAAGAAACTGATACCTCAGAATTCATTCAGAGAAACAAAAGAGCTAGAATATCAAGGGAGATATTGCAAAAAAGTAGGGATGAAGGAGGAATCTCAGATCTCAGACTATTCTAAAGCGGCAATCATCAAAACCATTTGGTATTTGTAAAAAAATATAGTAGCACAATGAAACAGAGTAGACCAGGGAGAAGCAGAAATAATGGAATTCAACAAATCATTGTTTGATAAACACAAAAACATAAATTACTTAGGAAAGAACTCCATGTTTGATAAGTGCTAGTTGAGAAGAGAATCAGTTTAGCAAAAATTAAGTTTATACCAATATCTTACACTATAGTCCATAATAAATTCAAAATGGATATGCAACCTGATTAAAGATCACATTTAAAAAAATTTTTTTTATTTGAGCATTTCCAAACATTATTCACTGGAGACAAAGATCATTTTCTTTTCTTCCCCCTCTCCCCCTTCCACCTCTCCCATAGCTGACGCACAATTCCACTGAGTATCACATGTGTTCTTGATTCGAACCCATTTCCATGTTGGTATTTGCATTAGAGTGTTCATTTAGAGTCTCTCCTCAGACATGTCCCCTCAACCCCTGTAATCAAGCAGTTGCTTTTCCTCGGTGTTTTTATAAAGATCACATTATTAAACACAACTAGTATCACATACTGTACTATAAGCAGGAGATGTAGTCTAACAAAAAATGGAGAGAGACAATTACAAAAAGACAAATAGATAATTTTGATAGTATGAAATTGAAAAGTTTCTGGGATAAGAAAAGAAGCAGTTGAATGGGGAAAATATCTTTCTCCCAAATTTCTCAGATAAGGGTTTGGTATTCAAGCTATATGGACAACTAACAGAGATATATAAGACCAAAAATCATTCCTCAATTGACACATGGTCAAAGGATATTGATAGTTCTCAAAAGAAGTGTTGCAAACTATTAACAATCATATGAAAGAATACTTCAAGTCACTGTGTAATTAGAATCTGCTCCCCAGGACTCTCTCTCCCAGCATTCCATGTTCCTTTTCACATTATGTACTAATGTAGGGAGGATATAAGTTTTGTGTAGCTCCACCCCTCGCTTTCTTTTCACCTGATCACAGCTTTGGGGTAGGCGGGAGAACTTATGGGGAGAACTTACGTGGGAGTACTTACATATTTTTGTTAGATAATTAGGTTTGAATTTCTATTTCTTTTAGTTTTTATTTTCTTCCTACTTCAAGTGATTATTAATGAATTTTATAAAATATTATACTTGGAGTTATTGCATATTAATTTAAATCTTAAATCACTAATAATAAGAAAAATGCAAATCAAAACAATACAAAATTTAATCTCATATCCAAAGAACTGGCAAAAATGAGAAGTTAGTGTTTGAGAGGTTATTGAAAGATAAGCACACTAATGCACTGTTGGTGGAGCAATGAATTAGTGCAACCATTTTGGTACACAGTTTAGAAACATGCAAATAACTAAAATTATTAAAATGTCCATACTCTTTGACCCAAAGATTCTATTATGAGGCATATATCCCAAGGAGTTCATTGATTAAAAGAAAGTCTTCATATATTTCAAAATATTTATTGTAGCACTTTTTGTGGGAGTAAAAAACGTAGGAATAAAGTTGATGCCCATTTACTGGGGAATGGCTAAACAAATAGTGCATGAATGTAATGGAATATTACTTGCTGTAAGAAGCAATGATCCAGAGAAGCATGGATTTACATGAACTGACTCAAAATGAAGTAAGCTGAGCCAAAGGGGGTGTGTGTGTGTGTGTGTGTGTGTGTGTGTGTGTGTAATCTAAAGGGGGAGACAACATATAAACAACTATTGGTAAACAAAGGTGATGAAGAAACAAAAGATAAAATTTAGTTCTTTAAAAAAGAAAAATTCAAAAATGAACCTGTAATAGAAGCAGTGTAGGACAATGTAATGAGCATGTCTTTAGAGTCAGTGCACCTACAATTAGATTACAGCTTTACCTTAACTCTCTGGGTCTCAGTTTTCTTACCTATAAAATGGGATTGAATTAGATGGCCTCTGAGGTCTTTTCTCTCTCACTCATAATATATTTCTACTTATTTCATCAAATATTTCTAAACTACAAATAAAACAAAACAGAAAGCTTCAACATTTGTTTTTAAAATTCTGAACTTCAGATTTTCTCCTTCCCTCCTCTTTCCCTTCCTTGAAAAGGCAAGCAATTTGATATAGATTATACATGTGCAGTGATATAAAACATTTCCATATTAGCTATGTTTCAAAGGAAAACACAGATCAAAAAACAACACAAGAAAAATAAAATTAAAAAATGCTTCAATCTGTATTCAGACTCCATCAGTTCATTCTCTGGAGGTGGATAGTATTTTTCATCTTAAGTCCTTCAGGACTGTGCTGGAGCATTAAAAAGATCAGAATAGCGAAGTTGTTCACAGTTGATTAGTGTATTATATGATTTTTTTAAAAACCTTTACCTTCTATCTTGGAATCAATACTATGTATTGGTTCTAAGGCAGGAGTAGTAAGGACTAGTCAATGGGGATTAAGTGACTTGCCCAAGGTCACACAGCTAGGAAGTGTCTGAGGTCAGCTTTGAACGCAGGACCTTGTATAATTAGAATTTGCTCCCCAGAAACTCTTCCCAGCTTCCCATGTTCCTTCTCACATTATGTGCTAATGTAGGGAGGATATAAGTTTTGTGTGACCCCGTACCTTGCTCTCTTTTCCCTTGATCTAGGCTGGAAAAGCAGGCTTTATGCCAGGCAGGACAATCTACACACATGGGTTTACTTTTTGTTAGATAATTAGGTTTGAACTTCTATTTCTTTTAGTTTATTTTATTTCTACTTTAAATGATTATTAATAAACTTTATAAAATATAATACATAGAATTATTGGATATTGATTTAAATCTTACAACCTCCCCATCTCTAGGCCTGGCTCTCTCTCAATCCACTGAACTACCCAGCTGCTCCATATAGTATTGATTCTTAAGACAGAAGTTAAGGGTTTTAAAAAATGATAATAGGGAGTGATGGGAGGGGAAGGAAAGAACATGAATTTTGTAACCATGGAAAAATATTCTAAATTAATTAATTAAATGAAGAATTCCAATTTTAAAATAAATGATAATTTTTTAAAAATAAGGCATAAAGAAATTCCTCAATCATCATCATGGAATTTGGGCATTGGCTGTTGGATAAAGGCAAATGACCATACAAATAAAAGGATTAGTCATTGGAAGGCTGTTGGATCAGCTCCAATATGGTAGCCTTAAAAAAGCAAGAGTCAGCTCTGAAAGAATTTACTCATTAACCTTTCTTTTCCTTTACTGATTGTAGAATGCAACAAGAGGCAGAAAGAATTTCTCCCTGCTCAACCTCAAGCTCCACTGATTTTGGCATTTAGCAACAGAAACACATGGGAGCACCCAGTGAAGTTCAATTGCAGCATCTAATTGAGTGGAGTTGGCAAGAGAAGTGGAGAGTTCATGACCTTGAGTTATATGTATATCCGAAGCCAGGATTTCAGCTGATCCTGAAGCCAGACGTACTCCATACCATAACCAAGTATCAGAACTACATTTCTCACACAAGACCAAGAACAGAGGGTCTGGTGGAATGACTTACCCGGGAGAGATACTATGTCCCATAAAGAAAAGTGCGAGAATATCACAAGAAGACACTGGGACAACCAGAGTTACAACTTAAAACATAGATACAACTTGCCTTACTCAATGTAGTTCTCAGGTGGGTGCCTCTCCACTTGTCAACTCTATGGGCATCCAGTTTTCCTGCTGACTTGTGTATTTATTGAAGAGTATACCACAAATATGTGGCAGGATATTTAGGTGCCATGCCATTTTTCTTAGTATGACATTTCTTTTTTTTTTAACCTGTCTTAGTATCAGCTCTAAGACAAAAGAATGGGGAGCATGGGGGAGGGTAGGCAATTGGGGTTGAGTGACTTGCCCAGGGTCACACAGCTAGGAAATGTCTGATTTGAATCAAGGTCCTCTTGACTCCAGGACTACTGCTCTCTCCACTGTGTTACTCAAATGTCTCATGACATTTCAATAAGTGCCTTTGTTTTGAGTTGTGTTCTCAGGCTGAAGGTAAACAGCTTTATTTTTGGTGGAGGCTTATAAGTTATAGTTTTAGGTACAGAGAACCACATATTCCTGGAGGACCCAATCAGTAATTGTGGGTTTAAGGGAATTGTCCAAAAGAGTGATAGATATATTTCACAGAATCACAGCATTTTTAAATTGAAAAGAACCTCAAAGGACATCCAGTTCAACCTCCTAATTAAATCATGAATTCCCTCTATGAGATTCTCAATAAGGGGTCATTCAGTTTTAACTTAAAGACTTGACAGGAATTTCTTATCCAAAAAGGCTATTCTATTATCCACCAGTTCTATTTTTGGATTAGTCTAATTGCGAAGAGGTTGCTTTTTTTTATTTTGATCTGGACCAATGACTTCATTCACTCAGGGGACTCCCATCAAGAAATCCCCTCTACCAGTGCAAATCAGCTTCTGTAACTTGGTCTTAAAGAGTTGCCCAAGGGTTAAATGTTTTCCCAAGGCCACTTAGCCTATGCATTGAAACCAGGTCTTCCCAAGAAGCCCAGCTCTTTCTATACCAAGCCATGTCTCATTGTGCCCCACTGTATTCTTCACTCATTTGTCCCAGTTTTAACCTCTTATCTCAAAGGAAAAGTGATATGAGTGGACATGAAGTAACAATGAATCGAATTAATAAATTTTTTTGGATTACATATTGCAGAAACAAGAAATTCCCTTGTAGGGATCTTTCAATTAAATCTGGAGAGGATAAGGGTGTATATATAATCATATCATAAAAGGAAGTGATACAATAGTGGTCTGGCTGAAACCAGGAAGAGGCCATCACCTCCTTCACCCTAGTCTGGAAAGGTTCCTGAAAGGAAATCATGGACTAGGTCTGGAAGGAGAAGAAGGAAGCTGAGGATGTTACTTGAGAATTCTTGGCATTTCTTTGATTGAAACATTTTATTTCTTTTTCTGTGATGTTCTCATTTCATAGAGTCCTAGGACTGGAAGAAAATGATGCCAAAAGATAAAAAAAAAATTGAGGACAAGAAGGGACCTGAGACCATCTATTCTAAGCTCCTTATTTTATAAATAAGAAACCAATGGCCAAGTGATCTGCCCAATGTCACCTAGGTAGTAAACATGGGGGCAGGGGCACAGGTAAGAGATTTGAACCCAAATCCTCTGACTCCAAATCAAGAGTTCTTTCCACTCTACCTCTTTCTAGCCAGTTATCTACATGATCCCCAAAGAAACTTCTATACAAATCCATTCCCACAAATGTCTTTTATACTTACCAAGTTCTCCTGAAAAGTGATTTAAATAGTTAAACTATAAAAGCAGCTGTCTTAAGCAAATGTAAAAATATATGGGCTTTGAGGCAGCTCTCTCAGATAGATGGCTAAATGTCTATTTGAGTTTAAGGGATAGACCAGAAGGTCTTTTGAAGAATCTTCCAAACACAGAATTCTAGGATAATTTAAGTATTTGTGCTTAATTTTGCCTTTCCTTTTCTAATAACAATTGTAACCATGAAAATATGGTTTGCCAAGACTGTAAATTGCCAAACTGTAAAGGTTTTGGCCAAACTGTAAAGAAAATTTTTAGTGTCTTGATTTAAAAATCTAAAATTAAGTGGTTGCCATGGGAAAATTCCCAAATATGAAAATACCCAAGTCAGCTGGGTTTTATGGAGATTTTAATCAATACAAATGAAGGAATTAAGGGAAGAAGAGAGAGAGAGAGAAAGAGAAAATAGTAGAAAGGGCCTAGGCCAAATGGCCTAGGCCTGAACCTAAGAAAGAGCGATTCAACCTTTATCACTCACCACAAGATCATCTTCAAGCAAGCTCCAACCCTCTGAACTCCAACTCCAACTAACTCAGTTTCGAACTCCTCAATTACCTGAACTGCCTTCTCCTTTTAAAGAAATTTTCTCTTATGTCACCTCCCCTAAATTTTCATGTCTACCAGTCACAGTAGACACTTTCCCCAGGACTGCCCATTCTTAGTTCTCATCTTCTTTTGTTCTCACCTTCTCTGGTTAAATTAAATCCTCTGAGTACTTCACACCTCTTTTGTTAAGCTTGACTTTTGTAAGTTGCTTGACCTTTTAGTGATTAATTTAACCTTTATAGGTACTGAGCACCTTTTTGTATTAGATCTAAAAATAGACCTAGCTTAAGGTTTTAGCTTCACTATAAGTATGAATTAGGGACTTTTCATTGTTCAATCAGGAGTTTTCAACTTTGTCTTCTCCTAAGGCACTGTCTGAGTAGAGTGGAGTAATTTTAAATGGTTTCAATACATTCCTGACCAAGTACCTCCACTGTTAAAAATGGGGAATAGCTTAATCAAATCTTCTGAAGCAGAGTCTGAGCAGTTTTAAGATTCACACAATAACTAACATTCATATAGTGCTTTAAAGTTTATAAATTACTGTGTCATAAGAAACAATGATTAGATTAATTTTAGAAGAACTTGGAAAGAACTATATGAGATAATGAAGAATGAAATTAGTAGAACTTAACATTACATACAGCTATGGATTTAATATTTGGAGAATAATTTGTGAATGCTCCCCTCCAGACAATGAACTGAGAAGTAGAAACACAAAAGATATAATATATATATATGTATATATATACATATATACATATATGTTTGCTGGATGTTGCTTTCTATGACATGAGGAGGAGATGGGTTGAATTCTTGAAAGAAAAAAGTTTGTGAACTGCTTTAATGTATACCATTTCATTGATAAGACCCTTTGTGTGTTATGTTGAGAGAAGCAAATAGGAATCACTTCCTACAGTTTCTCTGACAACCATTCACCATTAGAATCATAAATCCAGAACTCAATGGGGCCTTAGAGGTCATCTAGTCTGACCCCCTCGTTTTCTAGATGAAGAACTGGAGACCTAGAGACTTGCCCATGGTTCATCAACTAGCAAAGTAGCAGAACTAGGATTTGAAGCCAGGTCTTCTGATTACCTCTAATAGACTGCTGAGCCTGGTGTCAGGAAGACTCATCTTCTTGAGTTTAAATCTGGCCTCAGACCCTGGTAGTGTGACCCTGGGCAAAGCATTTAACCTTGTTTGCCTCAGTTTCCTCATAAGCCAAATGACATAGATATGGAAATGGCAAACTACTCCAGCATCTCTGCCAAGAAAACCTCAAATGGGGTCATGAAGAGTCAGACACAACTGAACAACAACTTCTGATTACAAATCCAATCTGCACTGTCATTATCTGTTCTACATCTCTACTTTCTATCTACCTACTCCATTATGTATCTCCTAGTCAGCACCTTGTCTCACTTGTCTAAACACTGCCCCTTTCTCTCTTCTAATAACTCCTTATAATATAGTCAAAAATTTTAGTGGTTCTCAATGCCTCTGTATTCCCCAACTTATAATTTTTTTTCAATAACTCTTACCTTGTCTTAGAACTGATACCAAGTTGGGTTCCAAAGCAGAGAATGGTAAGTCCTTAATGCTCTTCTGTCCTAGAACCAACATACTTAGTAACTATTCTAAGATAGAAGGTAGAGGTTAAAAAAAAAGAATGAAAACTAGGCTAGAGACTCAATATTAAAAAAAATTACTCAAAAGATCACATGTAGTTGGAAAGCATCAGTAAGTGGAATCTATTAAATGTTTCCCTTCTTGTTATTCCCTATCCTCACTCCCCTACAAACAAAACCCGTTATTGCCTCCTTTTAAGGAAAAGCCATAAGGACATATACTATATAGAGTAGGAGTTTCTCTGTTAGCCAGCTGAGAATACAGGTGCTATATCCATTCTGCTGTACAGAATGATGGGGGATGGGATTTCTTTGCAGCCAAGGAAACATGAAACTGCTATTAGAAGCCACTGGTGGATCCCAAAGCAACAGATGGTTCTGGATTGAGTGTCAGAGCTAGTATTCTTTAGCATCAAGAAGTGAAGATGGGTTAAAATTGCAATCAACACCAAAATAAAAAAATCAGGGATTTAGTGTCTAGTTTTACTGGTTGCCAAGTGGTGCAAGAGAATACCAACACAGCCTCTGTCTTCAAGAGAATTCAAATCTAAAAAGAAACACAAGGCAGAAGTGTATGCAACTCTGCTTCTGCCTAAATGGGCTTATTTTGCAGAGGGATAGATCAGTAGTTAATGTAACTTACTGGAGGGAGATTTGACTCTTGGTCTGCAGAAAGAATTCTTAGTGCAATGTCATTTTCCAGTGAAAGAGGTTTGCTTCAGTTTGTTGCAGAGAGTTCCAGATAAAAGAGGACATGTGAAAAGAGAGAAAGATCTCATTCAGGAAAGATCCACTCATAGCAGGCTCTGGAATTTTGAGCCCTGGAAGTCAAAGAACATGATGGGGATTGCGTCCCTACATGTCCATGGCTCCAAGGGCTACAGCTTGCCATTCAGTTTTCTTTCTTTCTTTCTCAACTGCCTAGAGGTTCTTCCTGACTCTCTTATATAGGTATACAACATTATTGTCATCATGATCTCTGCCAATCAGGAGTTTATGGAGCCCATATAATAATAATTTATAAATAAACATTTAATTTTTATTGACTACTGAGCCTTGGTCTTCCCCTTGATGGTTCCTCTGTACTGAGTCCATGGTAGAAGAGTAAACAGGGTGGGCTCCTCCTAAAGCCATCTCAAGATCTTCATGGGTCTTGTTAGCAGTGTTGGAGAAGGAGCAGGAAAGAAGGCAGCTTTGTAGATGCCTCCACCTTCCCTCCTAGTGGGATCTGAGTGGCAGGGATAGGATTAGAACTGGTTTCTTTTTTAAATGTTCAGTAATTATGCCTTTCTTAAAATGGTTGAGAATTTTGTCATGAATCCAAGTCAGTCTCACTGAGCTCGAATTTGAAAATTCCATGCATTTTCATAATAAAAAAAAATCAGGATAACATTCACTTAAAATAATAACTAATTTAGATAGCTATTCATTAATTTCACAATTTAAACTTTGCAAAGCACTTTATATATGTTATTTCATTTAAGCCTCACAACTACCCTGTAAAATAGGTGCTAATACTATCCCAATTTTAGAGATGAGGAAACTGAGGCAGAGAAGTAATTTACTTAGGGTCAGAAAGTTAATATGTATGTGTAAGAGATAGTATTTGAACTTAGGCCTTCCTGATTAAGTCCAACTCTCTATCCACTATGTTAGCTAGCCTTAGAGCACCTTCTGCATTCTTTAGAATCTTAAAGGTTGATCCCACTACAGGATCTGTATTCCAAAGAGATAATAAAAAAGGAAAGGGGATCCATTTGCATAGAAATATTTATAGCAACTTTTTGTAGTTGCAAAGAATTAAAAATGGAGGGGATGCTCATCAATTGGGGAATGGCTGAATAAATTGTGGTACATGTTGGTGATGGAATACTATTGTGCTCTAAGAAACGATAAGCAGGATGATTTCAGAAAAAGTTGGAAAGACCTACATGAATTGATACAGAGCAAAATAAGCAGAACCAGAACACTGTACACAGTAACTGCAATATATGGTATGATGGCCAACTGTGATAGACTTAGCTACTCTCAGCAATACAAAGATTCAGGACAATCCTGAGGGACTTATGACAAAGAATGCTATCTACCTCCAGAGAAAGAACCATTGAAGTCAGAATGCAGAAGGAAGTGTACAATCTTTCAATTTCTATCTATCTATCTATCTATCCATCCATCCATCCATGTGTGTAACTTGAAGAACTCTTCCCACAGTAAGGGGTTATGATAAAGAACACAGCTTAGACTTAAAAATTATTTTCTTTGGGCAATATTTAAGAGAGTAGATAAGTGTAATTCTAGCTCAGTATGCCCTCTTTCTGAGAAGGGCTAAGTGGCCAGCCCCTCATTCCAACATCCTGCTTTTCCTCCTTATAGGAAGCAAAATCTCTTTTGGAGAAACATGAAGGGAGAAGACTCTTTAAGAGATATCCTTGACTCCTCTGGCCACATCTAGACCCATATGAAGATATATAACATATGTAAATAAAACAATACAGTGTATCCACATACATCCTATACAAGAGAAACAAATTATATTAAAAATACAAATTATCAAAATATTTAAAAATTCACCAACCCCTGCTCTCTATGGACCCCAGGTTAAGAAACATCTGCTATAGATAATAAGTCTTCAAGAGGTAATAGAATCTTGGACAAGTTATAGTTTAACTGTCATTTTTTGACATTCTGTAAAGTTACTTGTCATGGTTGAAGGGAGACTGTGAGAAGACAGAGAAAAAAAAGATGGAAATAATTTTTTCCTGAGAAAACTGTCTCTAAGTCTTATAAAGAAATATGAAGCAAAAGAGACTTTTTCACTGATCTGAATTGTGGGTTTACATTTCCAGAACTGAAAAATTAAGCATTTAGTGATGGTCAGAGAAGACTTGGGTTAATTGTTATCACAGATAATATATTGTAAACAATTATTTGTACCTTGCTGATAAATGTTTTAGATAGAAAATAATGTTTATTTGAGCTTTGAGTTTTATATAAAGTTATATAAAGTTAGAGAGAGTTTTATATAAAGTTATATAAAGTTAGAGATAGCTAAAGTTTATGGAGAAAGGACATTTCTCTGATTTATTAACTAACATTTAATAATTAATATTAATTAACATTAAATGAATTAAAAATTAACATTAACTAATAAGGTGGGGGCTCAGAGATAACTGATTAATTAGAAAAGTTTTCATTTTAGCAATTAATAAGAAAATAGCAACTATACATTCTTAGGGGCAACTAGGTAGCTCAGAAGATAGAGCACCAGGACTAGAGGTGGGAGGACCTGGGTTCAAATCTGGCCTCTCTCATTTCCTAACTGTGTGACCTTGGGTAAGTCCCCTAACCCTACCTGTCTATTCCTTACCATTCTTCTGCCCGGGAACAGATATTCAGTATTAATTCTAAGACAGGAGGTAAGGGTTTTATGTATATATGGGTACACACATACACACATACACACACACATACACACATGATTGCCTTACACAAAAAAAGAAACATACATCTTAGAGGTTAGGATAGAATCAGTAAGTAAAATGAGCTTATAGCAGGAAGGAAATAGGGTAGTCACCTCATATGCACTATGAGAGAGTGGTTAACCCTAAAATCCTACTATAACTGGTTTTTTTGGCTAGGATTTTGAATGTCTTTCTCCACAGGTATCTTCTCATTATAAACCCATTATAGTAAGACTGTGTTGATGATTAATGACATCAATTTGTATACTTTCCTACATATTAATTGCATATAAGTATTGTTTCCATATTTATTATTGTATGTGCTCAAAGTTAAATAACAAGTCTAGCATTATTGGTTCACTAAACATAATTTTTTGTTACCACTGCTTGGTAACATACTTGAAACTACTTGAAAAAATGGAGTGGGGCTGGGTTTCTACCCCAAAGATAATAAGGAAAAAGACATGTGCAAGAATATTCATAGCCACACTCTTTGTGGTGACAAAAAATTGGAAAATGAGGGGATGCCCGTCAATTGGGGATGGTTGAACAAATTGTGGTATATGTTGGTGATGGAATACTATTGTGCTCAAAGGAATATAAACTGGAGGAATTCCATAGAGACTGGAACAACCTCCAGGAAGTGATGCAGAGCAAAAGGAACAGAACCAGGAAAACATTGTACACAGAGACTGATACAGTGTGGTACAAGCAAATGTAATGGACTTCTTTACCAGCAACAATGCAATGACCTAAGACAATCCAGAGGAATTTGTGAGAAAGAACGCTATCCATATCCAGAGAAAGAACTGTGGAACCAGAAATGCATTAGAAAAATATATGATCAATCACATAGTGAGATAGGAATATGATGAGGGTTTTGATGTTAAAGGATCACGCTACTGCAGATATAAATAATATGGAAATGGGTTTTGAACAATGATACATGTATAACACAGTAGAACTGCTTGTCTGCTTTGGGAGAGGGGAGGAGAAAGTGGAGGTGGAGGGATCATGAATTATGTAACCATGGAAAAATATTCTAAATAAAAATTTAAAAAATTAAAAATTAAAAAAAGAAATGGAGTGGGGGGTGGGGGTAGTAATATGGAGCCAACATAGAAGAGAAGGTACATGGATCCATCTGATCTTTACCAAATTACCTTCCAAAAACCTATGATATAATGCCTCAGAATGGATTCTAATGCAGCATTTCCCACAAAAAGATGAAATTTCTCAGCCCAAAACAAAAGACCAGCACAAGGGATCTAGTATACTAAGATGGAAGTGATACATGAAGCAGTATGCCAGGGCTGGCCCTATTGCAGCAATGGACCCTGAGTATAGCTACAGCAGCAACAAAGGCTTCCAGAGCTCTCAGCCATAGATGGTAAGGGGAGATTGGACAACCTCTGAGAAAGATATTACAGGGTCCTTTTATTGGTTCTGGGGGTAAGACTCTTGTTGCACTGCCCATTTGCAGATCCGGGAAGCAGTCCTAGGGGACATGCTTGGGGGGAGGAAGAGCATTAGTATATACCAGCACTTGTAGCCACAGACAAGCAGGGACCCCTAGTTACACTTCCAAGGTGGAAAAGAGTGCTTGTGATTACTCATAGACCAGAGCACAGGCCAGGAGAATATTAAACACACCTCTCCTTGGAAGAACTGAAAGTGGATAAAATTCTAGAGCCAGCTCTGAAGGCAACTTCGCAAAGAACCTGAAGTTTAGAATAGTTCTCCCTTAATCTCAGTTACAATGCCCATCTTTAACAATTTTTTAAATTAAAAGAAAAAAGAAAGCTGGAAAATAAGCAAACAACAAAAAAAGAAACTCAACATAGAAAGATATTTTGGTAACAAGGAAGACCAAAATGCAAACTCAGAAGAAGACAACAGAGTCAAGACTGCTGCATCCAAAGTCTCCAAGAAAAATAGGAATTGTTCTCAAGTCCAATAGTGTTTAATAGATAAGCTCAAAAAGAATTTTAAAAATCAAATAATAGAGGTAGAAAAATTGGGAAAAGAACTGAGTGATGCAGGAAAAGAATGGGAAAAAAGAGTCAACAATTTGGTAAAGAAGACACAAATAAATACTTTAAAAAACAGAATAGGCTAATTGTTAAAAAAGGCAAAAAAAAATACACAGAAGAACTTCTTAAAAGGCAGATTTGGCCATATATAAAAAGAGGTACACAAATTCACTAGGAAAAAGAACTCATTTCAAAAAAATTGGCCAAATAGAAAAGGAGATAGAAAAGCTTATTCAAGAAAATCATGCCTTAAAAGTTAGAATTAAGCAAATGGAAGCTAAGGGCTCCAACAGAACATCAAGAAACAAAGTCAAAAGAATAAAAAAAAAACCCAGAAAATGTGAAATATCTCATTGGAAAAATAATTAACCTGGAAAATAAATCCAGGAGAGATAATCTAAGAATTACTGGATTACTTGAAAGCTATGATACACACACACACACACACACATACACACACACACACACACACACACACACACACATATATATATATTTTAAAAGTCCTTAGATATTATCTTTCAAGAAATCATCAAGGAAAACTGTGCTGATATTCTAGAGCCAGAGGGCAAAATAGAAATTGAAAGAATCTACCAATCATCTCCTGAAAGAGATCTCAAAAGGATAATTCCTAGAAATATTATAGCCAAATCCTAAAACTCTCAATTTAAGGAGAAAATATTGCAAGCAGCCAGAAAGAAACAATTCAAATATCATGGAGCCACAGTCAAAATAACACAAGACTTAGCAGCTTCTATATTAAAAGATCAGAGGACCTGGAATACAATATTCCAGAGGCAAAGGAGGCATGACTTCAACCAAGAATCATTTACCCATCAAAACTAAGCACATCCTTAAAGGAGAAAATTGGGTGTTCAATGAAAACAGAGGACTTTCAAACATTCCTGATGAAAAGACCAGAGCTAAATGAAAAATTTGACTCTCAAAAGACTCAAGAGAAGCACAAAAAGGTAAACAGGAAAGAGAAATTGAAAGACAATAAGATTAAGCTATGCACATCCCTATATGGGGAGATGTTGTTCCAAACATACTTGTTCCAAAGAACTTTATCGTTATTATGACAGTTAGAAGGAGTATACATAGACAGAGGGCAAGGGTGTGAGCTGAATATGATGGGATGATATAAAAAAATAAATAAACTTAAGGGATGAGAAAGAGAAATGCATTGGGAAGAGGGAGAAGGGAAAAATAGAAAGGAATAAATTATCTTACATAAAAGAAGCATGAAAGAACTTTTATAGTAGAGGGGAAGATGGCAGAGGTGGGGAGAGAAGTATGTGAACCTTATTCTCATAGGAATTTGGCTCAATGATGGAAGAACATTTACAAACAATTGGGTATAGAAATCTATCTTACCCTACAGGATAGTAGGAGAGGAAGTGGATAGAGAAAGTAGTGGGGCTGATAGAAAAGAGGACAAACTGGAGGAGGTAGTGGTCAGAAACTAAATAGGGAGAAATGGGATGGAGAGTAAAACACAGTAATCATAATGATGCAAATTTTTTAAATAAATCTTTCTAATAAAGGCCTCATTTTTAAAATATAGAGAAATAAGTTGGATATATAAGAATACAAGTCATTTTCTCCAATTGATAAGTGGCCTAAGAATATAAACAGTTCTCAAAGTAATTAAAGCTCTCTATATCATGCAAAAAATGTTCTAAATCACTATTAATTAGAAAAATGCAAATTGAAACAACTCTGAGGTACTAGGTCTATCAGATTGGCTATTATGATAGAACTTGGAAGGGATGTGGAAGAGTCTGATCCCAGACCAAAGAAAACTTTTTTCTCTTTCTTAAAAGTGAAATTTTTTAAAATTTGAGCTTCCTTCCACAAAAGAATTAATATGGGAAAATGGTTTACATGATTGCACATGTAAAAATCTCTATGAGATTGCTTGTCATCTCAACAAGGGGAAAAGGGGTAGGAGGATAGGGAGAGAGGGAGGCAGAGAATTTGAGACTCAATATTCTTTGGAAAATGTTTTTACACGTGATTGGGGAAAATAAAAAATTTAAAAAGCTTTAATAGTCAATAAACATTTATTAAATACAAGAAATAAAAAAGAAAATAAAAATGGATCATGGCCTCAATTTCAAGGAACATTTTCCCCCATTAACCCAAGACACAACTGTTCACCTGAAATCTCATCACCAAGCAGATTAACTCAGGTTTTTAAATTTTTATTTATATAATTAAATTAGAATATTTTTCCATGGTTACATGATTCACGTTTTTTCCCCTCTCTTTTTCCCTCCCCTCTCTTGGAGTCAATGAGCAATTCCCCTGGGTTTTACATGTATTATTGTTCAAAACCTATTTCCATATTGTTAATATTTGCAATCGAATAATCATTTAAAGTCAGCATCCCCAATCATATCCCCATTGAATTACATGATTGATCATATGTTTTTCTTCCATGTTTGCTCCCACAGTTCTTTCTCATAAGACCTTCAGAATTGTACTGGGTCATTGCATTGCTGCTAGTAGAAAACTCTATTACATTCAATTGTGCTACAGTGTATCAATCTCTATGTACAATGTTCTCCTGGCTCTGCTCCTCTCACTCTGCATCACTTCCTGGAGGTTGTTCCAGTTCCCATGGAATTCCTCCAGTTTATTATTCCTTTGAGCACAATAGTATTCTATCACCAACATATACCACAATTTGCTCAGCCATTCCCCAATTGATGGACATCCCCTCGTTTTCCAGTTTTTGGCCACCACAAAGAGCGCAGCTATGAATATTTTTGTACAAGTATTTTTCCTTATCATCTCTTTGGGGTACAAACCCAGCAGTGGTATGGCTGGATCAAAGGGCTAGTATTCTTTTAAAGCCCTTTGGGCATTTAACTCAGGTTTTGATACTCAACACCTTCTCAACTCATCTTCTGTTGCTTCTCCCTACTGATTAGAGGCTTTGGGGGTGGAACACTAAGCCTCTTCCAAAACTTTCCTTTATAGGGGGCTCATATATTCCAGGTAACTGTATTTTCCATCAATAGTTCTACTTGGTTTCAACTCCATAAAATATAGAATGCCCCCTCCAATGGGTACCCCCTAGTGGTTGCCCTTTTCCACTCTATTTTTCAGTTTCCTGTTTTGCATTGTCCTTCCCAAGAAGATTGTAAGCTTCCTGAGGAAAAGAACTGTCTTTTTTCTTATTTCAATCTCAGAATCAGGTCTGTCTGTAGCTGGTGGCTCACTCCTGTAGTGCCCCATTACTCAGGGGAGGTTGAAGCTGGTGGAATGCTTGAGCTTAGGAGTTCTGAGCTGCAGTAGGGCTAAAGCTTATCAGATGTCTCTATTAATTTTGGCACCAATACGGTGAGCACTTATAATCACCATTGTCCCTAACCTTTCATCTATATAGGATTCTCACTAATGGGACATTTAGGGACATCGTGGGAAGGGGCTTTTGGGCACTAAAGAATATGTCAAAAGAAGAAGTAAATCTATTCCCCACTTTGTCTTGAAGATGACAAACAATGGCTCTAAGGGAGTCAAAGGAAGAAGCTTCAGCTGATTCCAAGCTAGAGGGTCTTTGCCCTATCTACAGGAACTTTTATGGTGCTCCAGTTGAAGGGAGTACATCACTGCTCCAGCCAAGCCAATGGCTGTAGGAAAAAGAAGGGAGGAGAAAGACTATAGCTCCCCATTAAAAGATCCAGCTCCAAAGGCCAGAGGATCATTCCATGCTGCAAGGACACTGACCTGAAATAAGCCTGCTCAATAGCTGAGCAACCTGCCTGGCTCAGCCTGGCAATAGCTGCCCAGTGGCAAAGCATCCTGATCAACCCTATTTGGTAGCCAGAGGCCTTTCTGTTACTGTCTGGTGGCAGTTACCCAGTTACCCAGAGTCAGAGAGGTTAGCCTGGTTCCATCTGGCAAGCACCCACTACTTAGTGGCTGCCTAGAACAGTCCAGCTACAGCAATACCTGAACCAGAGTCAGTAGGGCCCTAAGCAACCTGTTTGACCAAGTCGAGCCATAGACTGGCCTATCCTGCACAGAAACCTCATCCTAGGAAGAATAAGCTGGTCAGAGACACCATTCTAAGAGAGACACTGATGAACTCTGCAAGCTATCTCAGATGAATCATGAAACAACTCAGAATGAACTCTGTGAGGATCCTCTGGAAAGAGAAAGGATATTATTGCTATTGTAAGGGGTTTGGCCAGGTGTGCACCTAACCAAGTATATTATTTGTAGGAAAGTGTGTCCTTGGTGTTGGAGAACACCAAAAAACTACTGCCCTTGATATGTCATTTGAGTAAATACCTTTGCTATAGAGCTAATTGGGGCTACTGGCTGATTAAGGGGAAGCAAAATGGTGGGGGCTTATAAGCAACCAGGTTACCCCTAGGAGAAATCACAGCCACCCCTTTGGACCCACTCTGCCAATGGTAGTATGAGTTAGATAAAAGAGCCTCAAAGGGTATTACATAAATAATAAACATACGTACCTAGACAAATATATCTGAGGCAATGTGCTAATCACTAACTCCTTTGCTGGATTTTGTCTTCTGTGAATTATTGGGATTCTCCTTTGCTACTCTTTCTACATTGTTGCTACTCTTTATAGTGCTTTGTAGATATAGAGATATTACAAAGACCTAGGGGGCTCTTACCCATAAAAGAGCTTTGTCTCTGGGCTCAAGCCCAGTGAGTTCAAATTGGAGGAAGCTCGACCCCAAAGAGAATAAATCAATATTTTTTAATCTCCTTCTCTGGCTCATTTAGCCCCTACCTTAGAGTTCTAGGGGAAATAGCTTACATAAAGTTTAGGTATGGCATATGTCCGGGTTCTCCCAAAAAAGGATTAGTAAAGTTCTTTCTAGAAAAGTCATGCAATTTATAAAAAGATAGATCTCAAATATAGGACAGTTTTTATTTTATTTCCTTTACTGCAAAATAAAAACTTAAAACACAAAGGATTCCTGAGTGTAAATTAACATATACTTAAAATATAAATATTGCCCATTACTCCATTATTACCCATTACAACTAATATCCAATGGATATTATCTATTATCTAATACAGGTAGCCAGATGATAAAGTGGAGAGAGTGCTGCATCTGGAGTCAGGAAGATTCATTTTTCCTGACTTCAAATCTGGCCTTAGATACCTCCTATTGTGTGATCCTGGACAAGTCACTTAACCCTGTTGGCCTTAGTTTCCTCATCTTTAAAGTGAACCAGACACAGAAATGATAAGTCTCTCTAGTATCTTTGCCAAGAAAACCCCAAATAGAGTGTCATGAAGAGTTAGTATATAAATATTTTGAACCTTAGACTTCATTCCCCAGAAGTCCTTGGTATTTCCCAGAATTCCCTATAATTTCTCCTGCGTCTCCACATTGGCGAGATCATGTTATTGGTATTTAACTAGCAGTAACGCCTCCCAATGCTCTCTTCTTGTATGATGTAGCATCATGCTACATCTCACCAACGTGGAGACTCAGGAGAGAATATAGGGAATTCTGAGATATACCAAGGATTTCTGGGGAATGAAGTCTAAGGTTCAAAATCTTTATTTATACATTAGACACAACTGAAAATGACTGAACAACAATGACAAATCCTGATTGGGATATCCAAGAGGAAAAAAAAATCACAGTAAGTAATTTAACTGGCCCATATCAGCACAGGGAGTCAGGCAGAGAGGTCTATGGATGCTGAGAATAGAGTTTGGCCAAAGAAGCATTATGTCAGGGAGAGACTGTTCACAAGGTCAGGGCTGGGAGATCCCAGATCCAGCATAGGAGGCCTAAACTTGTGTAGGATATAAGAACAGGTACCAAATGGCAGGTCCTTGGCTCACTGTCCACTTTTAGGGTCATAAAATTAGGCCTGACTTAGGAGGAGACTGGATCATTGGAGTACCTTTCCAGGTGGAGGATCTGTATTCGGCCCTAAGCTATGTGCTTAGAAAGAACAATTCCAGAAATAATTAGCAGCATGGCAACTTGGATTCCAGGAGTAGAATGGGGTCTCAGTTCCAGCCTCTGGCCCAGTCTAAAGCCCACAGAAAAACAAAATGGGATCCCAGTCTGAAAGGAAATCTATAGCTTGGCCCCTTGGAAGCAGCAGAGCTTTCTAGCTAGCTGAGTCCAGCAGCAGTCTACAGAAACTCTAAGTGGGTCAAGCCCACAGACCTATTATTCAGACTCAACACAGACCAGGGACTTGTAGAACTCAGCCCAGGGGAGCAAAGATCATACATTACCCTTGAATAGTGCATTTAGGATGCACTGAAAGCTTTCAGGTCCCCAGCTTGAACTATCCCTAAGATCCTAAAATAACAGTAACACTCAATATCCCAAGAAAGTAGCAGAAGCACAAGCCCAACATTCCTTCCAAACATGTGCAAAGTCTTGCTCTAACAAAGTCTGGAGTCAGGAAGGAGGCTAGAAAAATGAGTAAACAAAACTAGCAAAAAAAAAATCTCATTGTAAAAAAACTACTATGGTGATAGAGATGTTCAAAAACCAGACCCAGGAGAAGACAATGACTTCAAAACATCTACAAGCATATCCTCAAAGGAAAACACAGCAGGGGCAAAGATTCAATTAGAACTCCTGAAAGAGTTGAAGCAAGAATTTTTTAAAAAGTGTTTTTTTTATAGCTAAGTAAAATGAGAGTGCTACAGGAAAAAATGGAAAAGAAATAAAACCTTTGGAAGAAAATATTGAAAAGGGAATTAACAACTGGGTACAAACACAAAACCTTGGCCAAACAACAAAGTCCCTGACAAATTAGAATGGAATAAATAGAAGATAAGGACTAAATGAAACAAGAAATATTTTTAAAAGAGAGAAGAAAATATAAATTATCTTATAGCAAAGGCAATATACCTAGAAAGCAGATTGAGAAGAGAATCTAAGAATGATTAGATTATTTGAAAGCTATGGCCAAAAAAAAATCTATATATAATATTTCAAGGAATCATAAAAAATAACTGCACAGACCTTTTAGAACCAGATAGTCAAGAGGAAATAAAGATTCCACCAGTCACTTCCTGAAAGAAACCTCAAAATAAAAACTACCAGGAACATTATAACCAAAAGCTCCCAGGTTAAAAACAAAAATACTCCATATCCTGACTCTTAGTGTTTTCACTGACATGGGAGACCATGTCTAGAATTCTCTCTATTGTAAGGAATTAAATTAAGGGTTTTACTAAATACATGAAAATTTTAAATTAATATTGTGGTCGCCAATTTAAAATATAATAGCTCAAACCAAAATGATTTTTAGTAGTTTTATTTACAAAAAGATAGAAAGAGTGAAGGTAGAGAAATGTAAGAAAAGTATAGAGAAGATGTCCAACCTATCAGGGCTTGTTAAACTCCCTCAACTGAAGGACTCAGTGTTCCATCTACACGGTCTCCTCCAAGAGGGGAAGGCCTCTCCAGAAGCCAGGAAAGGAGGGCCAGCCATTCACTCACCCAAAAAACTGTCCAAGAGCCAAGGTCAAGGTCTAAGCCAAAGGTCAAGTCTAGAGTCACCTCCAAGAGGCAGGTCAACAGTTGAAGCTCCAAGCTGAAGATTCAAGACTCCAAGACTCAAGCTAAAGATGACCCTCAGCTAAAGAAGTTCAAGACCTTTATAGTCCTTTCCTGATCCTTTCCCTCTTCACAGGGGCCAATCACAGTTTCCAAATTGCCTAGCACTTCCCAGGGGGTGAGTGTCTGTGAGATCCACTTCTCATCCTCTGAAGGTGTCAACTCTTATCATAGGATTCACAAATTTCTGATTGATTGGGTTAAAAGGGTGGAGCTCACCAAGTAAATGACTTGTGGATTCTCTTACTTGATGGCTAACAAAGTAAGGGTTTTTTGACTAACTCAAAACAGACAAAGAAAGTTGATTCAAACTTCACACTATCCTCCATCTGCTGACTTTCCTTCTCATCTTCTGCATGAACCCTTTCCCAGTCTGCCTTAATCTTAATGACTGCCCTCTAAAGTTCCCCCAGTTCATCTTCCATATGTGCATGACTATTTGCATGCTGTCTCCCTGGTTAGACTGTGAGATCCTTGATAGGAGAGCTCTTTCTGGAGCTCTCAGGTTAAAAAATATAAAAGTGTGTGTGTGTGTGTGTGTGTGTGTGTGTGTAGTGGTGTATACTGCAAGCATAGTCAGGATTACACATGATTTAGCAATCACCCCTCATAAAGGAACAGAAAGCTTAGAATATACAGTTAATCCCAATACTATATAAACTATTTGACATAATAAGCAAAGAGGGAGTTCTACCAAACTCCTTTTATGACACAAACATCGTACTGATTCCAAAACCAGGCAGGTCAAAAACAGAGAAAGAAAACTATAGACCAATCTCCCTAATGAATATAGATGCAAAAATCTTAAATAGGATACTAGCAAAAAGACTCCAGCAAGTGATCAGAAGGGTCATCCACCATGATCAAATAGGATTTATACCAGGGATGCAGAGCAGAGCTGGTTCAATATTAGGAAAACCATCCACATAATTGGCCACATCAACAAGCAAACCAATAAGAACCACATGATTATCTCAATAGACACAGAAAAAGCCTTTGACAAAATACAACACCCATTCCTAATAAAAACACTAGAAAGCATAGGAATAGAAGGGTCATTCCTAAAAATAATAAACAGTATATATCTAAAACCATCAGCTAATATCATTTGCAATGGGGATAAACTAGATGCATTCCCAATAAGATCAGGAGTGAAACAAGGATGCCCATTATCACCTCTATTATTTGACATTGTACTAGAAACACTAGCAGTAGCAATTAGAGAAGAAAAAGAAATTGAAGGCATCAAAATAGGCAAGGAGGAGACCAAGTTATCACTCTTTGCAGATGACATGATGGTCTACTTAAAGAATCCTAGAGATTCAACCAAAAAGCTAATTGAAATAATCAACAACTTTAGCAAAGTTGCAGGATACAAAATAAACCCACACAAGTCATCAGCTTTTCTATATATCTCCAACACAGCTCAGCAGCAAAAACTAGAAAGAGAAATCCCATTCAAGATCACCTTAGACAAAATAAAATACCTAGGAATCTACCTCCCGAGACAAACACAGGAACTATATGAACATAACTACAAAACACTCGCCACACAACTAAAACTAGACCTGAGCAATTGGAAAAACATTAACTGCTCATGGGTAGGACGAGCCAATATAATAAAAATGACCATCCTACCCAAACTTATTTATCTATTTAGTGCCATACCCATGGAACTCCCAAAAAATTTCTTTACTGATTTGTAAAAAACCATAACAAAGTTCATTTGGAATAACAAAAGATCAAGGATATCCAGGGAAATAATGAAAAAAAAACACAAATGAGGGGGGCCTAGCAGTCCCAGACCTTAAACTATATTACAAAGCAGCAGTCATCAAAACAATTTGGTACTGGCTAAGAGACAGAAAGGAGGATCAGTGGAATAGACTGGGGGCAAGTGACCTCAGCCAGACAGTATATGATAAACCCAAAGATCCCAGGTCTTGGGACAAAAATCCACTATTCGATAAGAACTGCTGGGAAAATTGGAAGACAGTGTGGGAGAGATTAGGAATTGATCAACACCTGACACCCTACACCAAGATAAATTCAAAATGGGTGAAAGACTTAAACATAAAGAAGGAACCCATAAGTAAATTGGGTAAACACAGAATAGTATACATGGCAGACCTTTGGGAGGGGAAAGACTTTAAAACCAAGCAAGACATAGAAAGAATCACAAAATGTAAAATAAATAATTTCGACTACATCAAATTAAAAGGCTTTCGTACAAACAAAACCAATGTAACTAAAATCAGAAGGAAAACAACAAATTGGGAAAAAATCTTCATAAAAACCTCTGACAAAGGTTTAATTACTCAAATTTATAAAGAGCTAAATCAATTGTACAAAAAAATCAAGCCATTCCCCAATTGATAAATGGGCAAGGGACATGGATAGGCAGTTTTCAGAAAAAGAAATCAAAACTATTAATAAGCACATGAAGAAGTGTTCTAAATCTCTCATAATCAGAGAGATGCAAATCAAAACAACTCTGAGGTATCACCTCACACCTAGCAGATTGGCTAACATGACAGCTATGGAAAGTAATGAATGCTGGAGGGGATGTGGCAAAGTAGGGACACTAATTCATTGCTGGTGGAGTTGTGAACTGATCCAACCATTCTGGAGGGCAATTTGGAACTATGCACAAAGGGCAATAAAAGAATGTCTACCCTTTGATCCAGCCATAGCATTGCTGGGTCTGTACCCCAAAGAGATAATGGACACAAAGACTTGTACAAAAATATTCATAGCTGCGCTCTTTGTGGTGGCCAAAAATTGGAAAACGAGGGGATGCCCATCAATTGGGAATGGCTGAACAAATTGTGGTATATGTTGGTGATCGAATATTATTGTGCAAAAAGGAATAATAAAGTGGAGGAATTCCATGGAGACTGGAACGACCTCCAGGAAGTGATGCAGAGCGAGAGGAGCAGAACCAGGAGAACATTGTACACAGAGACAAACACACTGTGGTATAATCGAACGTAATGGACTTCTCCATTAGTGGCGGTGTAATGTCCCTGAACAATCTGCAGGGATCTAGGAGAAAAAACGCTATTCATAAGCAGAGGATAAACTGTGGGAGTAGAAACACCGAGGAAAAGCAACTGCCTGACTACAGCGGTTGAGGGGACATGACAGAGGAGAGACTCTAAACAAACACTCTAATGCAAAAATTAACAACATGGCAATGGGTTCAAATCAAGAACACATGTGATACCCAGTGGAATCACGCGTCGGCTACAGGGGGTGGGTGGGAGGAAAAGAAAATGATCTTTGTCTTTAATGAATAATACATGGAAATGATCAAATAAAATACTATTAAAAAAAAAAAGCTTGGAATATGATATTCCAGAGAGAAAAGGATATAGGCTTATAGTCAAGAATAATTTTTCCTGAAAAATTGTGTATAACCCTACAATGGAAAAAGATGGTTTTTTAATTAAATTGAGGACTTTCACGTTTTATTAATGAAAAGACCAGAGTTACATAGAAACTAATTGAGAGAAACATTAAGAGATAAAATGAATGAACAGCAGAGGTGCAATAAAGATACATTATAATATGGGGTAGATAATATTCTTATATGGGAAAATAGTATTTGTCCCCTCTTTTATTTTATTTTTTAATTAATTAATTTAGAATATTTTTCCATGGTTACATGATTTATGTTCTTTCCCCACTCCCAGAGCTGATAAGCAATTCCACTGGGTTATACATGTATCATTGTTCAAAACCTATTTCCATATTATTAATATTTGCAATAGCATGGTCATTTAAAGCCAAAATCCCCAATCATGTACCCACTGAACCATGTGATCAATCATATGTTTTTCTTCTGTGTTTCTTATTTGTCCCTTCTGAATGCTATCATTAGGGTTATAAAAGGAGGGCAGGGGAATGATTCTGTCATATCTTAATTATCTATGAGAAGAATGGGTATTAGCTAGGTGTCTCCATGAATGAAGAGATGGAAAGTCCTGGTTCTAAATCTGGCTTCAAAATTCCTTGCTGTATTACCCTGGGCAAATCATTTAACTACCATTGCCTAGTCTTTATTGCTCTTCTGCCTTGGAACTAATACACAGTATTGATTCTAAGACCAAAGGTAAGGGTTTGGTTTTGTTTTTTAAAGAATGAAAGAAAGAAAATGGAAAGGAAAGAAAGAGAAATACACTCCAGAGAGAAGGGAAAGGAAAATTAGGAGAAATTATCTCACATCAATGGTGTGCCTGAATAGAAATCTTCACAAACAAGAAGAAAAGAATGGAAGGAGTGGCTGATACTTGAACCTTTCATCTGAACTGATCAAAGAAAAGAAGAACATAATACACACAGGAGGGTACAGAATTATGTTTTATTCAACAGGGAAATAGGAGGGAAAAGGGAGAAGGAAAAGGAAGGAACTAGAGGATAAATTAAGGGTGGATTACTCTTAAGCAAAACATAAACATACATAAATATTTAAAGCTCTTTGCAGTGGCAAAAAATTGGAAACTTTGGAGGTACCCATCAATTGAGGAATAGTTGAATAAATTATAGTATATAAATGTGATGGAATACTGTTGTGCTTTAAGAAATTATTAAGGGGACAGTTTCAGATAAACCTGGGAATATTTATATGAACCAATGCAAAGTGTGATGAGCATAATTAGAAGAACAATTTATACAATTACAACAAAATTGTGAAGACAAACAACTTTGAAAGACTTAGGAACTCTAATCAGCCTAATGGTCATGTAAAATTTGAAAGGACTAATAATGTTACCCTGATACCCAAATCCTGATGGAGAGATGAGAGACTACAAATATTGAATGAGGCATATTTTAAAAATATGGCCAGTGTGGAAACTAGTTTTGCTTAACTATACATGTTTGTAACAATCACTCAACTAGCATTTTTTTAACTTAAAAACATTTTTTCCAATTGAATGTAGAAACAATTTTTGACAATTGTTATCTGACATTTTGTGATTTAGATTCTTTCCCTCCCTCTCTCCCCACTCCTCATGGAGGTAGTAAATACAGTAAATACTTTGATATAAGTTATACCAAAGCTGTCATGCAATACATATTTCCACATTCCTCATGCTGTGAAAAAAAGCACATATCATAATTCTAAGAAAAAACTCATGAAAGAAATGAAGTAAAAAATGGCATGCTTTATCTACAATCAGATTCCAATAGTTCTTTCTTTGACTGGGATATAGCATTTTTCATCAAGAGTTTGTTAGGGTTATTTTGGAACCCTGCCTTTCTGATAATAGTTTAGTCCTTTACAGTTGATCATCATATGATATTTCTGTTACTATATAGAGAGTTCTCCTGGTTCTGCTCACTTCACTTTGCATCAATTCATATGTCTTTCCAGGTTTTTCTGAACTCATTCTGTTCATCATTTCTTATGACATAACAGTATTCCATTACAACCATATGCTACAACTTGTTCAACCTTTTCCTAATAGATAGAAATCCCATCAGTTTCCAATTCTTTGCCACCACAAAAAGAGCTTCTATTCTAATAAATATTTCTGTACACGTAGCTCCTTTTCCCTTCCTCCCATTAAATTTTAAAAAGCCCTTCAGGCTATCTTTAGGAATTTTCAAAAGCCTTACCTCTTACCTGACCTTAACCTATATAATAGTATTCCTATAGTTTTGTGCTGCTTTCCTGAGTTCATCCAGGAAAACTAATTTTAATTAAATTAATTAAAATAAATTAAATTTTTTTTGTAGTTCTCTTAAAGTCTAAGCTGGGGAAGTTGGGTAGCTCAGTGGATTGAGAGCCAGGCATAGAGACAGTATTGATTTTAAGGTGGAAGGTAAGGGTTTAAAAAAAAAAAAAGTCTAAGCTCACTGGCAAGTGGGTATTCATTAAGACTCTCTCTTGGACCCTCTTCTTTTATCTCTCTCTTAAATCAGGCCCTATTTTTATTACTAGGCAGACAACTCCAAGAGAAAGACATCTAATCCTTATCTCTTCTCTGAACCCTAGTCTTCCTTCCCCAATAACTATTTATGGAAGGGACCTGGCCCCCTTCAATGAATGGAACCTCAAAACTTCCTCATAAGCTGAGATGCTCACCTGCTCCCAAGTACAAGTTTTATGACCTTCAAGTCCCAGATTGTCCAGATGGTGCAGGATGAAATACAAATTCTCATTAGTGGCTACATAGTGACATTAGTGATCCTGAGGAAAAAGGCAGGCAGACCTCCATCCAAGCCTTAATAAAGGGGCAACCAAAGAGTAGCAGAATCCCAATCAGTGTTGGGAGCCCTAGTCTTAAATTATAAATGGCCTGCTGGAATCTTTATTTGTATGGTCTATAGATTTGTCTTATTCAACATGTTCAAAAGGTCATCTTTGTCCCAAAACTACTCAGAATTGACCAATTTTTATTGAAAAGTCCATTATCTTTCCAATCATCCAAATTAAAAGTCACCCTTGACCCTTTTTACCCTTATATCCGATCAGTTGCCAACTCTTTTCCATAATATCTCCATGATAATCCTTGCATGAAAATCCTTCTCTTCCCTGACATAGCCATAGTTCAGGCCCCAACTGTCTCTCCCCATGTGAGAAATGAACACCAGTTTGTACCTCTTTTCTCGGTACCTTAAGCTGAGTCTTGGGGTGTTTCTCTGGTGACTTGGGTTTCCTTTCAGCCATCCACCCTCTGATTGGGTTAAAAACAAGGTTTGAGGCTTATCTGGATAAGAGGGAGTGCCTGTGTACTCTGGAAGGACACTTCATGGCTCCCTAATGTTTGCCTCTTATCCCTGCTGTCCAGAAGACTGACTTCTGACTAGGCCTGAGATCAAGTCTGTCTAATTAGGAAGACCCGGAAAAAGTGAAGTCACGGGGATATAAGTAATGGATCAAGGAAGCTCACGGGTCTTTTATCTGGCCAACTAGTAGTCTTTCCTGGCCAAGTAACAGGAGTGAACAGCAAACTTGGATTAGCTAAGTGACTGACCATGTGATGGATCCACTATTTAATAATTATAAATTAATATACAATCTCCAGAAAATGTTGATGTTAATACCTGGATTATTGAAATGGACTCCTCATTGTTCACTTTGTTCTCAGTCTCTCCATTCAAGCAGTCTATCTGTCTTCTATGAGAAGACACTGAGGATGCAAAAAGGGGCCTTGCTCTCAAGGAACTCAGTCTAATGGGAGAGACAACAAGAAAATAAATATGTACAAAGCAACTATATATAGGATAAATATAAAATTGAAAGGAGGCAAAGCTCTAGAATTAAGAGGGGCTAGAAAAGATTTCCTTTACATCAAAGTCAAATTGATATTCCTAAAGCATAGAACTGATCACAACTAGGTGACTCAGTGGCTAGAAGACAGGACCTGGAATCAGGAAGATCTGAGTTTAAATTAAGGCCCAGACATACAACTGTGTGAAAAAGCCTATGTGCATTTCCCCCTTTTTTTGGAATCTTCAAACCAGTAGATGAGGATGACACTAGTGAAATGAATAATTTTATTATTTTTATATCTATAAAGCATCTTACATTAAGAAAAAAATCAGTTATCAGTCTTTTATGGACAAATATTATAGAACCCTTCTTATATGTTAAATTCACTTGTCACATTTAATTGTTATAAAAACACTTAGAATCACTAATAAATAAAGTTAATATAATTTTCTTTGGCTCATAAAGCAGGAAAATCAAAAGTAAACCCTGTGGAACTCTAAACACAGCCATCCAAATTGTTTTCATTTTTAAAAAACCCTCAATTTAACCTCTGCCTGCCTCAGTTTTCTCATCTGTAAAATGAAGCTAATAATAGCACCCACCTCCTACGCTTGTTGTGAGGATCCAATAAGTTAATATTTGTACTTAGTATAGTGCTTAGAACAGAGTGGGCACCTAAGGAATGGTTGTTAATTCAATTTCCTTTTAATTTGACCTAAGTCTAGAATGTCTACAGTGTGTATACCTCCTTGCCTCTTCTTCAAAGAATCTCTAACTTCCTACAAAATAGCTCACGTGCCACTTCTCACATGACTCCTTTCTTCATGTCTCCTCCTTGTTCCTTATCTCTATCTCTTGAAATGACTTTGGATTTATTTCTCTAGGTGTAGCACCTGGAGTCACCTTCCAACTTATGAGTGTTCTAGACAAGGGGACCTCAGGTTTGAAGTTCTTTGAGTCCATAACCATTTAAACCACAGCTCACAAGACCCCACAGATATATTTATCTTTATTAGTTAGAGGACATAATCATTTCAAAACAGATAGTGAAAGAGAATAGAAAAAAAAATTAGCAATACATATTTCCCATATAAACATGGGAATTCCCCAAATATATACCTCATGGCGGGGAGGGAACTATGGGCATACAAACATTCTTAGAGAGGCACATATTGAGGGAAATTTATAAACAAAGTACATGTGCACATGAGACACGCACAAAAAAATTAATATTTTTAATGGATAAAAATCAGCCTTCTCTCCCCACTATCCATGGACCTCCCATTGAACAAGAAAGAAAAGAGGGAGCTAGGTGACTCAGTGGAATAGAGGGTCAGGCTTGGAGATGCAGGGTCTTGGATTCAAATTTGACCTCAGCCTAGCCCTTACCACTCTTTTTCTGCCTTAGAACAAACACTTAGTACCAATTCTTAATATCAGAAAGTGAAGGTTTTTTTTTTAAAGAAAGAGAAAAATGAAAGCTTTATTAACAATTAAGCAAACAAAATTCCCAGGTTGGTCAACCCCCCCTAAAATGGAGGGAACACACATGTAAGAAACACGTGTGTCTGGGACACACATTTGAAGGAACAACTCATGCTTATGATGCATGATGTCTTCTAGTGATGTCATGGTGCCTATCCTGTTGGGCTCAGGCCCCTCCAGTTTCACTCTTGCTCCCCACTGGTCTCTTAAGGTGTGGTATAGTCTCTGATGAACATTGCTCCCTACTGGTCTCGAATAGTTATTGCTTGGATTGGTCTTGCTAAGTTTGGTGGTCACAGCTAGCTAGACTCAGCTCTCTTGGGTACTAACTAGCTTGTGCAGCATCATCCCTTGCCTCCCAGTTTGGGGCTCAAGCCAGATCCTTAGCTGAGGATGGCCTATAGATCTTTTCTTTTTTAAAAAGAAGGAATCTGTCATGCTCTTTTCATTGAAATCCCTGAGGCTTTCTATTTTTTTTTTAAACCCTTTCATTCTGTCTTAGAATCAATACTGTGTATTGGCTTCAAGGCAGAAAAGTGTAAGGGCTAGGCAATGGGGGTCAAATGACTTGCCCAGAGTCACACAGCTGGAAAGTGTCTGAGACTAGATTTGAACCCAGGACCTCCCCTCTCTAGGCCTGACTCTCAATCCACTGAGCCACCCAGCTAACCCCCCATCCCCAGGTTTTCTATAGCTTTTTTTTTTTTTAAATAAAGCAGAAACTCTAAAATGTTTACTCTTAGGCAAGGTGATAAATCTACATAGGGAGTATAATGCTACCTCTGGAGTACTCCCCAGTCTGTACTCACATCTGGTCCCCAGAAAGGGAACTAAAATTGACTGTCCATTTATAGTCCAAGACAAAAGAAGAAAAAAGAAATTATAATTTTCTCCAATAGATCCCTACAGCATCCAAAAATGGGAATAGTATATAAAGACTTTCTCTAATAGTTTCCAGCAAGGGCACAGGGGGCCAAAAATATCCTGAATAAAACCCCTACAATGTACTGTCCCCTCTGAGATATTCCTAATTTGAATTCATACTTAATGGTTGGGTCACCAGAGGGTGGACACTTTCAGGTTCTAGTGAGTAACTCTAAGGAGGGAGGGCTTTTAGTTTATTTTTTCTTTTGAGGCAATGAAGTGGCACAACAGATTGAGAGCTGAACCTAGAGTCAGGAAGACCTGAGTTCAAATTTGACCTCAGGCATTTACTATGTGCAATCAGCTAATTTTTAGTCTACCTCGGTTTCCTCAACTGTACATTGAAGATAATAGCAGCTACCTCCCAGTGTGGTTGTGAAGATCAATATTTTAAAAGTGTTTAACACAGAACATAGTAGGTGATTAATAAATGCTTGTTTTTCATAAGCTTCATTTAGTTTTCTTCCCACTCACATTCAACCAGTAAGAAAAGCTGGTGCAAAACATTCCTCCCAAAAGCCTAGGACATGCTTTCCCACAAATGCACATAGCATTCATTAGTAGGCTCAAACTGAAAATGCATTGGTAATGAGGCAAGTCACCCATGTGGCAACTCCTGCAACGCCTTGGCCTGGAAGGAAGTTCCTTCTCTCTCCACAGACCTCTCATTTAGACCCCTTTGACCTAGGTAGGCCTCTCAGCTGGGCTCTCAGGGTCTACTCTTTTCTTAAGCCTATCGATGTCATTCTTCTCTGCTGTCAGTTAGTTCTAAGCATTTGGGAAGCATCAGTTATGTTCCAGGCATAAAATGTCTCTGTTTTCAGGGAGCCAAAGACAGTCTCTGTTTTCTACGAGGAAGACAACAAGAAATAAGTATGTACCAACAAGCTATCTATGGGATAAATTGGAAATGATTAATGGGCTAGCCTTAAGGGAGGGATCAGAAGTCTCTCAGAAGAGATTTTTAGCTGGGAAGCCAGAGGCAGAGATGAGGAGGAAGAATATTCTAGGCATGGTGACCAGCCAGTGAAAATGCCCAATCTGGAGATGATACATTATGCATGAGGGATAGCAAGAAGGCCAGTGTTACTAGATCACAGAGTACATTGGATTAGATGGGGAAATAAAGTGTAAGAAAATTAGAAATCTGGCCTCAGACACTTCCTGGCTGTTTGACTCTGGGCAAGTCACTTGATCCCCATTGCCTAGCCCTTCCTGCTCTTCTGCCTTGGAACCACAACACAATGTTGAATTAAGACCTAAGGTAAGGGTTTAAAAAGAAAAGAAAAGAAAACTAGAGGGGTGGTTACCCGGAGTAGTTCCTATTCCTTGAACCAATTTTTCATCCAGGTGACTGTCTCACCACATCTCAGTCTGACCTTGGGTGGATCTCTGCTCCTAATTAGAGCTATCATCTCCTAGGGGTCCGATAGCTTTGTTGAAGTAAGTGGTTTATATGTCTCTCCCCTCCAGTCTCCCCAACAAAGCACTCCTGAACCTGAATTCTTCAGTTCGGTAACTAGAATTACTGAACTTCAAGCCCCAACAGGTGTGATTAGCTTGTTCAAGTTTAGCTTGTTTGCTCAGCCAATAGAGCTGTTCCCTTCTTGACCCAATTAAGGGGGTTTGTATCTCATAAAGAGGCCACAAGGTTTAGGTCCACCTTATTTACACAATAAAACCTCATCCCATTGGACTATGTGTTCTGTGATTGCATCATCCCAGCTTGAGGAAGGGGAAACCATGTCTTGGAGAAAAAAACCTTCCCTCACTTTTATCCAGGAGGACTAGTTTATCTTTTTCTCAGAGCCTTAGTTAGAAGAAACCCACTTTCCAAGACAGACCTGGCCCCAGGTGCCAAGCTTTCAGGAATGGAGGAGAGACTTTCTCAGTGAGCCAGTGCCCTTGGGCTTAATTCTGTTTGTTTGTTTTTTAACTGCATTTCCTGGCACTTGGGGCTGTCTTACCACTCTGTAGCTCACTTAGTGTCGGCAAATCTATCTGGATACATTCAATTAGTAGCTCAACCCAATATACAGATACTCTTTGCACAAACTGACTAGGAGTCTGGGGTTCAGGGCCTCTAAATTTCTTAATTCCACAATTCTTTTTCTCTCTTATATAAATGAGTGGGAAGAGAGAAAAGTGCCCCTAGGAAACTAAGCCCAAGGGAAAAACTGGTTCTCTTTCCTCTCCTTTGGAAGCATTCTTTTCCTTATCTTATATCTTAGAATCAATCCTGTGTATTGGTTCCAAGACAGAAGAGCAGTTGGGACTAAGCAATGGGGGTTAAGTGAATTGCCCAGGGTCACACAGCTAGGAAGTGCCTGAAGCCAGATTTAAACCCAGGATCTTTTGTCTCTGGGCCTCACTCTCAATTCACTGAGCCATCCAGCTGCCCCAATATTCTTGCTTTTTATAATGTATATGTGGCCACCTTTACATATGAATTTGTCATGTTTTCCCAGTAAAATATAAGCTCTATGAGGGTATAAGCTTTTTTTTTAATCTTACACACAAAGCACTTTAATAAATATTTGGGACTGAATCCTGAGATCATAGGATTTAGACTGCAAGGGATCTTAGGAATCCTCTGTTCTAACCCCCTCATTTCACAGAGAGAGAGAGAGAGAGAGAGAGAGAGAGAGAGAGAGAGAGAGAGAGAGAGAGAGGAGAGATACATACATACATACATACACAGACAGACAGACATTAGGAACCCAAAATCCAGAGAGGTGGTTACTTCCCCAAGATTACTATAGATCAGTGATGGTGAACCTATGGCATATGTGTCAGAAAAGGCACGCAGAGCCCTCTCTGTAGGCATGCCTCTCATCACCAGCCAGAGTTCCTTACTAGAAAGCCAGAGGGACTTGAGGTGGAGTTATTCCCCTCCCCCTCTACATGTGCCTGAGGACATTCCTTACTTCCTGCCCCTCTGACCAACAGCCAATGGGAGTACTTCCTCCCTCCCCTGTCTAAAGTAAGAGGGGGGGGGGGTGAGGCATGATACTTGGGGGGGGGCAGTATCTGGTATTCCATCTCCTAAAGGTTTGCCATCACTGTCATAGATTATAAATTGCCTCCCTGTTTTTCTTTCTAATGCAGTCAGAATTTCATTTTTTAAAGACTCCCATACTTCTTGAACCATATCTCTTTTTAGAGTTTTTGGTCACAAGATCATATAATAATAGCTCATATTTATACTTTGTTTTAAAGTTTACAAAGTGTTTTCCTCATAAACTTGTCAGGTGGCTAGTAGAAACATTTTCTTACATTCTCTTTTAAGAGTTGAGAAAAGAAAGGCTCAAAAGAAATGTAGTGATTTGCCCATGGGTCATAGGGCTAAGGAACTCTATGATTTCTTGTCTCTGAATTGTTTGAAATATACTTCCTCAAAGTCAGGGTCACATATCTGACCACCAGTGCTACTTGAGGTCACAATTATAAATTCTAAGATGAGAGCATCACTCTTCCTCTAGGTTTTCTTCTCATTTACATTTCCAAATAGTTCCTTATTGGACAGAATTCCAAACGAGTCCCTATTTTCTGAAAGACTAAATTGCTAGTAAAACAAATGTATTAAATATAACATTAAATTTTGGTAGAGAGAGAAGTTTGGAGTTGTGTTTTCATTGGTATAAGAACCTTCTGGTAAAGGAAACTCTTTTTACTAATAAAGATCTACAATCCTGAGGGTTATAGTTTTAGAGAGTTGCTGGGATTACCAAGAGGTAATGGCAGTAACATTTATTAAGCAGGTACTGTGTCAAGCACGTTGCTAAGATACAGAGAATGTCCCCAAGGAATTCACAATCTAATGGGGGAGACAACATTCAAACATTTATGTACAAACAAACTTTATAAAACATAATCTGGAAATAATCAACAGAGGAAAGGGCTAGAATTAAGGGAGCTAGAGAAAGGCTTCCTGCAGAAGATAGGATTTTATCTGAGACATCAAGGAAACCAAGGAAGCTAGGATGTAGAAATGGAGAGAGTATTCTGATGAGTAAAAATAAACCAGGAAATGAGTTAGGTGACTTGTTTGTGGTCCCACAGACAGTAGGTGTCATCATTCGAATTTAAGTCTTTCTCACTAGAAGGCTGATCTTCTATCTATTATACCACATGCTGCTTCTTAAGCATTTTAGATAATGAAATTAAGTTTAATAGCTAAGCAAATGGTTACAGGGATATAGAAGTTCCTATCTAATAGCTGGTAATAAATTAGGAATGATTGACAAAATTGGGAATATTTAAGGCTCGGGAAGAAATTGAGAACCATTAGGAATTTGTTCTCTTGGGTGGCATGATGAACAGAGAACATACAGAATACCAGTTATGTTTTTCAGTGACCAACAAGATGTCCTAGGCTTGCCTGGGTCAGGAAACTAGGGCTGAGCACCTTTTCACAATTTGTTAATTTATAATAATAATGCTACTTTTGCTCCCAAGGAAAAAGAAGTCTTTTAAGAACATGATTATGAGGAGCCTGAGGCCTTGGCTGCTATTGTCCCCAAGAGAGGAAAAATCCTTTCTATCAGGATGTCTTCCCACAAGTAGGTGAAAGCTCAGAATATAGGTACTAGCATTACATGTTTATTACTCTTGTGTCTATGAATGCCCTGGATCTCTAACTGAAAACTTCTGAGGTCTTGGATAGCTATAATTAGTGACAATCAGAGCTGTCACCCTCCTTGGAGAATGGAGACTCAGGCCCCCCTGGGTGTCCCATGTTGCTGACCCAACTCTCCAGGAAGGCACAGAAAGTACTCCCATGACAGTGGGGAAACTCAGACTTCCCAAGACACTGTGGTGGCTTCTATAAGAAGAAAAAGAGAAAAAAAGGATTCTGCTCATTTGGGTTTTTTTTACTCAATTCTTTCAAATTTACTAAGTTATTATTTAGCTTACTTCAATCACCAGTAGGTACCCACTGCCTGGTTCCCTGTTACATGCCCTGATCTCTAAGGCCACTTCTCCCTCTGCCTTTAGGAAATCCAGCCTTAGTGGCTATAAACAATTATCCTTCTGTAGGCCACTGATCCCAAGTGGAATAGTACATCTAAGGTAAATGTATAGCAATTGATTTGACAGTTAAAAAAAAAAAGTAAGATCTCCAGAATCACTGATCTGTATTTTTGAAGCTATCAGTCACCAATAGATCTTTGAACTAAATTTGAAAGTAGTCAGTTTTGAGGATTTCCAGTGCCAAGATGGCAGAGTAAGGAAAGAACTTGCCTAATCCCTCCCTAATTCCCTTCCAAACAACTTAAAAACAAAGCCTCATGCTGAACTTTGGAGCAGTGAAGCAGTTTCCTATCTCTGGACAGTTTGGAGAATTAGCAGGAAAAGTCTGTCTCATGGGGTTAGGAAGGGAGTAAAGTCTGGAGAAGACAGCCTAAACAAAGGCAGGACATACTCCAGCAGGCCAGTGGTGAAGCCTTGCCCCTAGAGCAGCTGGGCTTCAACAAGGCACAAACTACCAATGAAGCCTTATCCTGGGTAAAGTCCAGTAGAGAGTCACCCCAATGGACCTAACCCTCCAGTGAGATACTACCCCCATAGAAAATTATCAGCAAGGGGCCACATCCCCTGCCACAGGCCAATAGTGAGCTATCCTAGGAGGTGGGGGCCCCATTCAAGTCAGCATCTGAGGATTCCCCCATCGTGTAACTAGACAGCAAAGCCCCAAGCCCCAGAACGGGACAATACCTTCTCTAATCCAGGAGCACTGCCCAAGTTTAATATATAGTGAAAAGTTACAAAATAAATTGGGGAAATGAGTAACAACAACAATAAAAAAGAACCTAACCACAAAAAGTTACTATGGTGACAGGGAAGATGAAAGCACAAAGCTAGAGGAGAACAATGTCAAAATGTCTATGTATAAAACCTTCAATAAAAATGTGAATTGGTATCAGGCCCCAGAAGAACTAGAAGTGCTAAAAAAGCACTTTAAAAATCAAATAAGAGTGATGTTAAGATTCAGATCTCTGGATACTATATCTTAATTTATAATTATTTATTAAATAATAAAAAGTGGACAGAGAAAGAAAAGGCACCAGCCACATAGGGCCAACTGTTCCCTTTACAAACCTCCTCCACCAAGTTGGGGTTTAAGCTTCTCAGCTAGACCTTAGGCAATCTGGGACACTCTCCTGGGAAGTTCTGAAATGACTGCATGTGTACACCAGGGCTCCCTTAGCTAGCACTTGCCAGCATTGGCACTCCCACCTCCCCCTAAGCCAGCTGAATGGCCACACTACAGATACACCAGCACTCGCCTAGCCACCTTTTCTCACTATGATTCCAATGCAAAAAAAGAACTACTTCCTTTCCCCAGTTCAATTGTATATTCCTTGTGACATCACTTTTCTGAGTCCCTCTGATTTGGCAGACTCTAACCTCAGTCTGGATCAGAGATAGGTCTTATGGGTGCCAGGAATTAAATGGGACAAGAGGCAAGCATCTTCTGGACACCAAGGAGCTATGAAGCCTCTGACATCTTCCCAGAGAGCCCATGTATCCCCCTTATCATAATTAGTTTTTTGACAGATAAAGCATCAGTCTTTGTTCTTAATTCAGTCAGAGTAGGGTTGAATTGTAACCTTTCAAACTCAATATGAAATTTTCCCTTTAAAATCCAAGGCTGATCGTAGGGTGCCAAGAGAAAGAAAAGGAGTGCAGGCTAATGTTAAAATTTTAAAGTTAAAAGAAAAATTAGAAAAATAAATGAGAACAATGCAAGAAAAATAATGAAAATAGTGTTAATAGATTGGCAAAGGAAGCACAAAAATAGGAAAAGATATTTAAAAATTCACTGAAGAAAACAACTTTTTAAAAAATAGAATTGGTCAAGTAAAAAGGAAAGTATGAAAGCTCAGTGAAGAAAATAATACTTTAAAAATTAAGCTTTGGCAGGTAGAAGCAAATGGCTCCATGAAACATCAAAAAGCAATAAAACAAAATCAGAAGAATGAAAAAAAATAAGAAGAAAATGTGAAATTTCTCAACAGATAATCTATAGCCCTGGAAAACAGATCAAAGAGAGATCGTTTAAGAATTATTGGACTAAAAAAAAAGAACTATTGGACTACTTGAAAACCATTATCAAAAAAAGAACCTGGACATCATATTTAAAGAAACTGTCAAGGGGCAGCTGGGTAGCTCAATGGATTGAGAGTCAGGCCTAGAAACAGGAGGTCCTAGATTCAAATCTGGCCTCAGACACTTCCCAGCTGTGTGACCCTGGGCAAGTCACTTAACCCCCATTGCCTAGCCTTTACCACTCTTCTGCCTTGAAGCCAATTGGCTCCAAGATAGAAGGTAAGGGTTTAAAAAAATTGTCAAGGAAAACCACCCTGATATTCTAGAATCAGAAGGTAAAATAGAAATTGAAAGGATCCAACAATAACCTCCTAAGAGATCCCAAAATGAAAATTCCCAGGAATATTATAGCCAAATTCCAGAGCTCCCAGGCTAAGGAGAAAATACTACAGGCAGTCAGAAAGACACAATTCAAATATCATGGAGCCACAATCAAGATTACACATGATTTAGCAGCTTCTACATTAAAGGATTAGAGGACTTGGAATAATATATTCCAAGGCAAAGGAGGTGGGATTATTACCAAGAATTACCTACCCAGTGAAACTAAGTATAATCCTTCAGGGGAAAAAGTGAATATTTAATGAAATTGAAGACTTTCAAACATTCCTAATGAAAATGCCAGAACTATACAGAAAATTTGAAATTCAAACAGAAGACTCAAGAGAAGCATAAAAAGGTAAACAGGATAAATAAATCATAAGATAAAAGATTCAGTAAGGTTAAACTGTTTATATTATATATAATATATATAGTATAACTTAATATTATTGATATTAGGACAATTAGAAAGAATATACATAGAGGATATAGGTGAGAATTGACTATGATGGGATGCCATTAAAAATAAGGGATGAAAAAGGACTGCACTAAGAAGAGGGAGGGGAGAGAGAGTATAGTGAAATATCTCAATTAAAAGAGGTACAAAAGAACTATTACAATGGAGGTAAAGATGGGGGGTGGATGGTAGTGGATCACAATTAAACCTTACTGTCATCAGATTTGGCTAAAAGAAGAAATAATGTGCACATTCAGTTGGATTTAGAAATCAATCTTATCCTATAGGGAAGAAAAAAGGGATGGGGATAAGGGAATGAGGGAGGATCTGGCCTCAGCTACTTCCTGTCTGTTTTACCCTGGGTAGGTCACTTAACGCCAATTGCCTAGACTCATCAGTCTTTTGTCTTACATTTGATACTAAGACAGAAGGAATGGGGTTTTTTTAAAAAAGGAGGTAAGGAAAGAGGACTTAATATGGGCTGAAATGTCCTACAAATCCTCCCAAGTAGCTGTACACCTTGGTAGTAGTCTCTCGGTGACCGAGAATGACGATTGTCTTTGTGCATTATCATCTATTGATGTACCCTCATGTGGCTTTGGAGTCCAAAGGCTGAGGCGCACAGTTTGTGGCACATGGGGCCTGGGACTCCAGTTGTTACGGGAGGTGCGGCTGTGGCCTGGTGTCGGCGTTCACGCGCAGCGGCAAGACGTCGACGTCGCTCATCTTCAAAGGTGGTGGCGGCATGGTTAATGTGGGTTTGCCAGCTGCTTCTGTCAGAGGCAGCGAGTTCTAGTTGCTTTGGTGTCATGCCAGCCCACTTCAAGTTGGACTTTAGCTGATCCTTGAATCTTTTCTTTGGTCGGCCTTGTTTCCTGAGTCCAGCTGACAGTTCACCATAGAATACCTGTCTTGGTATTCACTGTGGGTCCATGCGGATGATGTGTCCAGACCATCGTAGCTGGGTTCTGAGGACCATGACTTCGATGCTGGTGGAGTTGGCTCTGTCGAGGACTTCCTGGTTGGTGATTCGGCGCTGCCATCGGATCCTCATGATTGACCGGAGGGAGCGTTGGTGGAATTGCTCCAGCTGTTTCATGTGCTTCCGGTACAGTGTCCATGTCTCATAACCGTACAGGAGTGAGCTGAGGATCACTGCGTTATACACTTTGAGCTTCATCGCAGTGCTTACACCGCTGTGTTGGAGGACTTTGCAGCGCAGCCGCCCAAGTGCCTGGCTGGCCTTTTGGATCCTGGCATTGATCTTGTGGTCTAGGGACCCGTTGTTGGCGATGGTGCTGCCCAGGTACTTGAAAGTGTGTACGCCATCAAAAGAACATAGAAACAATAACTAGTTGATTACAATTGGTCTACATTTAATATAATATATATGAGTTGCTCAGATCCATAGTTATGAGAAAATTCCTCACATCAATCTTTAGTTATAACCTAGGTCCTTGGTTGGGGGTCTCTGGACAGCAAATACAGGTGGTTCAGTTTCATGGTCACACAAGACTAGGTTCAAACAATGTTCAATTTCCATACTCACTGCCTTTCTCTGAGTCTGCACAGAAAAGAGCAAAACTTGACCTAAAGTTGCTATTATCATTAGCATCCCATTTGTATTGTGGTTTGTTCCCCTCTGAATGGGCAAACAGAGTGATGTGACAAGGAAATCACTTTAAAAGACTCATATATATTAATTTAAGGTCGCCAAGGAATTCAGCTATGTAATTCCTAAATGAAAACTCAAGTCAGCAGTCAACCTTTTATGGAGTTTAATTACAAACAGGAGGAAGAAAGGTATTAGAGATAGAGAGAGAGAGGGAGAGAGAAAGGGGAGAGAAGGGAATAGGGCTTAAATACCCCTTCTGTTTAGGCTGGGCCAAAAGGCCCAAGCCCTTAGATAGCTGAGGCAAAGAAAAGAGATCAGTCCCTATCACTCACGTGACCAAAATGGAGAAACAGTCTCAGGGGCCTCCACCTCCAGCTTCCTTCAGAGCAAGCTTCTCAGAGCACCACCTCTTAGACCAAAACCTCTCGAACCAACCACCCCTAGTCCTCAGACCCCTGCTATCTTTAAGGAAACCATCCAAGTTCCCTCCCCTCAGTTCTCACATCTACCAATCACTGTCCATGTCTTCCCTGTGCCAATGGTGGCTCTACCTTAACCCAGGACCGCCCAGAGGTCTGTGGCTTTGCACATGTCTGTTGAAGGTCATATTCTCAAATAATTAAATCTTGATCCTTTGCTACAGCCCTTCCTAAATCCTGTTACCCTGAGTAGGATGGAGATTGGAATAATTAAATTTTGATCTATGCTGCAGCCCTTTCCATTGTTCAGCAAAAGGTTTCTGTCCTAAAGTAATCTTAAGAAGGGAGGAGGAGGAACCTCCCTTGCCAATGGGGTTCACATTCCAATGGTGAAATTTCCAACATTCACAAGTCTAAGAAATTTTAAGGTTTACAGTGAACCATGGGTAAAGCCATGCAGACCAAAGTGGACTGTTGGTAAAGTGGTATCAGTTCGCTGGAGACACAAGGCAACAACTGCTTAAACAAATGACCCCTTCTTTAGTAACTAAGCAAGATAAAAAGCATACCTGAGAACCCTTACACACTTTTACCTTTTGCCCTTTTATATACTCTTTACTCTCTCTCTACCCTTACTTACTACACTTACTTAATTACTTACTATACTAGCTACTCTTTTATAATATTCTCTTATAATAAAGCTTGTTTCCTTGGAATGAAGTCTGTTGAGTCATCCATCAATTCTTTGGACAAGTCCTAATAAGAATTAACCCCATCAGACTGATAGAAGAGAAAATGAATTTGGGGGACAGTGGTCAAGAGTAAAACACTTATGAGAAGGAAAAGGGTAAAAAAGGAGAAAAATAGAATAAACAAGGGAAAAGTAGGATAGAGGGAAATACTTAGTTAAATATCATAACTGTAAATGTGAATATGATGAACCTCCCCATAAAATGGAAGCAGATAGAATGGATCAAAAATCAGAATCCTACAATATATTGTTTACAAGAAATACATTTGAAGCAGGGAGAAACATACAAAGTAAAAGCAAGCTATGTTCCTATTTAAAACACTAGAGAGGAGAGGAATAAATGGAGGTTTCCTTAAAATGATAAATAGTAGCTATCTAAAGCCATCAGCAAGCATTATTGCCTTCCCAATAAAATCAAAGGTGAAGCTAAGATGCCCATTATCACCCTTATCATTCAGTATCATACTAGATATGCTACAAATACTAGTGATAGCAATAAAAAAAGAAAAGGAAATTGAAGGAATTAGAATAAGCAATGAAGAAACAAAGCTATTGCTCTTTGCAGATATGACCGTATACTTAAAGAATCCTAGAGAATCAACTTAAAAACTAATGGAAATAATGAACACCTTTAACAAAGTTGCTGGATATAAAATAAACACACATAAATCATCAGCATTTCTACATATTACCAACAAAGCCCAGCAGTAAGAGGAAGAAAAAGAAATTCCATTTAAAGTAACTTTAGATAGTATAAAAAACTTGGGAGTCTATCTGTCACGACAAATCTAGGAAATATATGAATATAATTACAAAATATTTTTCACACACAGAAAGCTGGGTCTAAATAATATTAATTAATAAACATATTAATTGCTCATTGAGAGGCCAAGCCATATAATAAAAATGACAATTCTACCTAAATCAGCCTACTTAGTACCATACCAATCAAACTGCCCCAAAACTATTTTATTGAGCTAAAAAAATTAATAAAATACATCTAGAAAAGCAAAAGGTCAAAAATATTAAAGGAATTTTTTTTTAATGTAAAGTGATCTCACAGCACCAGATTTCAGTTCTCAAACTTTTTTATAAAGAGGTAATCATCAAAACATTGGTTAAAGAAATAGAATGATGTATCAGTGAAATAAATTTGGTACACAATACCTAGTAATAAATTACTATAGCAATTCGGTGTTTGATAAACCAAAAGATCCAAGTTTTTCGGACAAGAATTCACTATTTGATGAAAACTAGAAAATTGAATGGCAGAGACTGGGAAGAGAACATCTCACACCATATACCAGGATAAAGTACTTAAGTTAGATGTAAAGAGTGATAGCATAAGTAAATTAGGAGAGTATGGATTAGTTTACTTGTTTACTATGGATAAAGGAAAAATTTATGATAAAGTAAGAGATAGCATTATAAGGGGGCAGCTGGGTAGCTCAGTGGATTGAGAGTCAGGCCTAGAGACAGGAGGTCCTAGGTTCAAATCTGGCCTTAGATATTTCCTAATTGCGTGACCCTGGGCAAGTCACTTATTCCCATTGCCTAGCCCTTATTGCTCTTCTGTTTTAGACCTGATAACTAGTATTGATTCTAAGACAAAAGGTAAGGGTTTAAAAAAAAAAAGCAGAAAGCTAAAAAAAAATTTACAGCAAATATTTCTGATAAAGGCCTCATTTCTCAAATTTAGAGAGAATTGGGTAAAATTTCTAAAATGTCATTCTCTAATTTATAAAAGGTCAAAGGATATGAAAGGGCAGTTTTCAGATGAAGATATCATAGTTACCTATAGTCGTGAAAAAAATACTCTAAATCACTTTTGATTAGAGGAATGCAAATTAATACAACCCTGAAATATACTTATTACACCTATAAGATTGGCCAATATGAGAAAAAAAGGAAAATGATAAATGTTGGAGGGGATATAGGAAAAATGGGACACTAATAAACTATTGGTAGAGTTGTGATCTGATCCAACTATTCTGGAAAGCAATTTGGAACTATGCCCAAAGGGCTTTAAAACTATATATACACTTTAACCCAGCAATATTACTACTAGGTGTATATCCCAAAGAAATTTAAATAAATGGGGAAAGGGCCTATAAAAAAATATTTGTAGCAGCTCTTTTTGTGGTAGCAAAGAATTGAAAATGAAAGGATGTCCGTTAATTAAGGAATGGCTAAACAAATTGTAGTACGTGATTGTAATGAAATATTATTGTGCTATAAGAAATGATGAGCAGGATGATTTCAGAAAAATGTGGAAAGATTTACATGAACTGATTCAAAGTGAAATGAGCAGAACCAGAAAAAACTTGTACATAGTAATAGCAATGTTTTGATGAAATGTGAATGGCCTGGTTATTCTTAGTAATACAGTGATTTGACAACCCTAGAGATTCATGATGAAAAATGCCATGTCCCTACTCCCACCCTCACCACCCTGTCTCCAGAGAAAGAATTGATAGAGTCTGAAAGTAGACCAAAACATACCATATTTCACTTTCTTTCTTCATTTATTTGGTTCAAGATCTCTTCCAAAAAATTTCTAATATGGAAAAATGTTTTGCATGATTTTACATATAAAAATCTATATCAGAGAATGGAGAGAATTTGAAACTCAAAATTAAAAACATAATGTTAAAATTGTTTTTACATGTAATTTGGAAAAAAATAAAATATTATAAGAAACAAAGAAAGGAAGGAAGGGAGAAAAGGGGAAAGAGAGACAGAAACAGAGACAGACAGAGACAGACAGAGACAGATAGACAGAGAGACAGACAGAGAGAGAGAGAATAGCCAACTTCAAAGAACAAGTCATTTCACACAGGGAAAAGTATCAACTGCCCAGAAGAAAGTTTTTTCTTAGTCTATTGCCACATTTTTCAAGTGGCTAAAATATAAAGACCATACTCTTGAACTTTAAACGCTTAGCATTTAAACAATGGAAAGAATGCAGTATTTAGAGTCTGGATGATAAGGATTCCAGTTCCAACTCAGCTACTTCATTTTATTTGTATGACCCGGGCAAGCCATTTCACTTCACATTCAGGATCTCATTCCCCACCTATAAACTGAAGAGTTGATAAAGATGATTTCTTAAGTATCTCTGAGTTCTGAATGTATGATCTTGTTCAATGGGTGACCTCTAAGGTCCCTTCAGCCCAAATCAATATTTCTAGTTTTACTTATGGCTAGTAGAGATCCTGCTCCAGTCAACTGGTACTAAGTGCAGAGCATAAAGGAAGGCATGATAGTAGAGTAGAAAGGGTCTGGCTCCGAAGCCATAGTCCTAGGACTCAAATCTGTCTCTTAGATGCTTACTACCTCTAGGCAAATTTATTAGCATCCTCAGGTCTATTTTTTCATCTGTAAAATGAGAGGTTGGTTTAAGTGACCTCTGAAGTCCTTTCCAGTTCAAGTTTAAAAAATCCTATGAAGATCATCTTTCCCCCAAACACTTACTGCATCTTTCTTTTTCCATGTTCACACCATTCCCCGTGTTTGTATTCCCTTATATTTTTGCTGATTGCAATTCTACCTATCATTCAAAGCCCAATCCTATTATCCCTTAAACACCACAGCTGAAAACTCCATTCTCAAAACACAGCTCATATTTCTAATGCATTTATAATATTAACATTTTGTTATAATGGGACAGGGCTTGGGTCAATTGCTAGCATTTATGTAAGCCCCTTGTGGTCAGACACCTGGCCTCAAACAACTCTGCATTTTCATTCAGAACCTAGATCTTGTATATATCTTGTGCCTAATAAGGGTTAAATGAATTTTTGAGTTCTAGACCCTTGTTTCTGGGTTGCAACAAAACATTTGCAAATGCATGAAAGGGGTTGAAAAAATTGGTACAGAGTAACCTAAAGAAACAGAGGGGGAATTAATATGTAGCAGGTTTGGAGTGATAATCAGAGCAGACGTCATGCTAAATCCTGATGAGGACTAATGACAACTTACTGGTGAGTTGGATAGTTGTGACCTTGCTGTAGGAATGAAGTAAAGTTATCAGCTATAAAAGGGAATAGAACCTTGCAAACTAAATCCCAACGGTTGGGAGGAATATTATAACATTCTTCCTTTGTCTCTTCCTTTTCCTAGTTTTCATCATGAGTTGGCTGTGGAGAAAGGCATGTTTAACTAGGATATAAAATGCATCTGGCAAAATCTCTTAGTTCTGAAAAAAGCCCATTTTACCTGTTGACTTAATTGTCACATTCTCTTTTGTGTTTTTCCCCCTCCCCTGTTTTTTAAAGCCATTTCAATTTGCCTTACATTCATGTTTTCCTGCCTCCAATGAGCAATCAGAGCAGAATCTCTGGGCCCTTTTGATTTCATCTTGGTGCAACAAGGCTCCTCAAGAAAATGTGGAAGTGGGTCATGCAAGTCAGACTATTTTGTTGCAAATCACTGTATACAAGCATTGCCAAAAAGGGACACTATCCCTATACTTTGAAAACATGTTACAGTAGAAAGAACACTAGTTATAGAGCTGGAGACCTGGTTCCAGTCCAAGGTTCTGTCATTTAGTACTCTTTGACCTTGGGAAAAATCATTTAACTATCCCTAGGCCTCATTTTTCTCATCTGTAATATGAGAAGGTTGGACTAGATGACCTCTAAGGTCCCTTCCAGGTTCTAAGAAACTCATCTAACAGAGTCATACCTCCTTTTTAAGATTGTTTTGCATTTATTCTGCTCCCTCCCTATCCACTTCCCAGCCTACTCTGAATGCAACTCAAGTAGCTTCCTATTTAAAAGGGAGTTAAACAAGGTTATGAAGAAATTTGGCTAACTGTGTTTGAGTCTTTTGAAAAACAAATCTCTAACAATAAAACAAATGAGAATGCTATGTAATTCTAATGATCAAACTGGGCCCTAGAAAAGATAAGAAAATACACCCCTTTCCATTTCTTGGAGAGATGAGGTAAGTATAGAATATTGCATATGTTGTCAGATTCTAGTTTTGCTCAACAATTAAAAAAAAATCTTACTTAAGGAATTACTTTTCTTCATTATTTTTCTACTAGTCAGAAACATATAGTTCCTAAACATTTGTTGAAAATATTTTGATTTTTTAAAAAATATATTAAACAGAAATGTTGGAATGACTTGGGCCTAGACAGTTCAGAACAGGAGCCAAGTGTTAACTTTAATGGATGTTAAAAGGAGATTGAAAATATAAAAAAACAACATCTTGTTTTATTTTCTTGTTATTTTAGGCAAATAAATGAGGACAGGATATGAGTTTGGCAAACAATACTTGTTGAGAAGATCTCAGATTCTAAATGAATTTCCAGGCAGCATATTTTAGTCATGCCTCATTCTTGTAGAAAAGGACTCTGTTGTGTTCTTAACAAAGATGAACACCTCACTTCCATTTGTAGATTTTTTTCTTCTTTTAAAAATCTCCCTCCTTTGTGATTTGATCCAACCATTCTGGAGAGTGACTTGGAACTATTCCCAAAGAGCTTTAAAAGTGTGCATACAAAAAATAAAAATAAAAAAAGGGGGGGCAGCTGAGTAGCTCAGTGGATTGAGAGTCAGACCTAGAGATGGGAGGTCCTGGGTTCAAATATGACCTCAGCCACTTCCTAGCTGTGTGACCCTGGGCAAGTCACTTGACCCCCATTGCCTGGCCCTTACCACTCTTCTGCCTTGGAGCCAATACACAGTATTGACTCCAAGACAGAAGGTAAGGGTTTAAAAAAAAAAAAGTGTGCATGACCAGCAATATAATAGGACTATATCCCAAAGATATTTTTAAAAGGCACAAAAGGACCTGTTTGTGCAAAAATATTTGTAGCAGCTCTTTTTGTAGAGGCAAAAAACTAGAAACTGGGGAACTGGGGAATGACTGAACAAATTGTGGTATATGATTGTAACAGAACACTACAATGCTCTAAGAAATGATGTGAAGGATGATTTAAGAAAGATCTGCAAAAACCAACATGAACTGATGCAAAGTGAAGTGAGTAGAACCAGAAGAACATTATATATACAGTGACAATAATATTAACTGATAACCGTTTATGAAAGACTTAGCAATTCCTAGCAATACAGTGATCCTGGAAAATCCTCAAGTACTTATGATGAAAAATGTCAACCTTCTCCAGAGAAAGAACTGATAGTCTGCAGACCAAAACATACTATATTCCACTTTATTTCTTCAGATCTTTTGTTTGTTTGAGTTCTCTTTTACAAAAGGACTAATATGGAAAGATGTTTTACATTATTATACTTATAAAATCTATCTCAGATTGCTTGCCATCTGGGGTAGGGGGGAAGGGATGGAAGGAGGGTGAGAATTTGGTTCAAACTTAAAGAAAAGGAAGGTTTAAATTGTTCATGTAATAGAATTGAAAATAAAATATTAGGGAGCAACTGGGTGGATGGAGAGCCAAGCCCAGAGATGGGAAGTCATGGGTTCAAATTTGGCCTCAGACACTAAGGCAAAAGGTAAGGGTTTTAAAATAAATAAAGGAAATAAAATGTTAGTAAATTAGAAAACCTGTAAAAATAAAATAGCCTATAATTTTAAAGAAAAATAAAATAAAAAATTTTCCTCCTACAGACCAATTTCTTCAGTACTGTCAACAATTAAGGCCCCAAATGTTATCTAGTCACTTCTTAGTTCAAAATCCAAAGGGGAAAATGGTTGAAAATATGGAAATGAAAAAGGCTAACACTTCTAGAAGTTCTTTAGTTCAATTTGACAAATACATAAGTACCTATTCTATTCAAGATATTGTGCTGGCTCACTGGGAACATAAAGTGATCAATTCCCCACTTTAAGGCGTTTATGATCTGTTCTTACTTCCTACCAATAATACATGGCAAGATATCCCCCAACAAGACTGTAAATTCCATGAGTATAGGGTGGATCTTGTCTCACCTTTTTAATCATCAAATAGCTTTTAGCACAGTTCAGTGCAAACATAGGAGATATAAGAAATAACTTGTCAACAAGCATTTATTAAGCACCTACTAGGTGACAAGCACTGAATACTACTAGTTCAGCAAACTAAATACATTAATCAAGTCCATCTGTAGATATTGTGCTCCCTCTCCATAGCTCTCTATTTTGCAAAGGAAGGGAGATGGAGCCTCTTCTTCAAGGCTAAGCAATAACTCAGTGGTCAGTTTTAATGTTTGCTCTTGTTTCCATTTATAGCTTTGCATTTATATAGTGTATTCCATTTCCTGGTTTTGTTTACTTTGTATTAGTTCACACAAGTCTTTTTTTCTTTTAAACCCTTTCTGTCTTAGAATCGATACAAGTATCGGTTCCAAGGTCGAAGAGTGGGAAGGGCAAAGCAATGGGGGTTAAGTGACTTGCCCAAGTGGCAGCTAGGAAATGTCTGAGGCCCAATTTGAACTCACAATCTCAAATTTCTAGGCCTGGCTCTCAATCCACTGAGCCACCCAACTGCCCCAGTTTATAGAAATCTTCACCTGCTTCCCAATAGTCTTCATTTTCATATATCATGGCACAATATTTCATTACATTAATTTTGCATCACAGATTTTTGTCTTCCTCTTTTGCCTTTCTTTTTATTCTTTGGGATAAGTGATGGTTCTCTGAATGGGGGCAAGGGAAGGGAGAAGGATACATTGAGAAATGAAGGAAATACAAAATCAAGAGATAGATATAACTTTTTTAAACTTACTTTCTTTTTTTTTTTTAAACCCTGACCTTCCGTCTTGGAGTCAATACTGTGTATTGGCTCCAAGGCAGAAGAGTGGTAAGGGTAGGCAATGGGGGTCAAGTGACTTGCCCAGGGTCACACAGCTAGGAAGTGGCTGAGGCCGGATTTGAACCTAGGACCTCCCGTCTCTAGGCCTGGCTCTCAATCCACTGAGCTACCCAGCTGCCCCCTTAAACTTACTTTCTATCATAGTAACAGCTCTAGGACAGAAGGGCAAGGGCTAGACAAATTTCAATGACTCACCTAGGAGGCTACATTTGAACCCAGATCCTGGTGCTCTATCTCACTGCACTACCCACCTGGGTCCACTAATTTGCCCCTGATAAATATAACTTTAAGGGTAGAGGCCACTAATTTGTACATTAACATAATGTACAAAACACTTTAAGGGAGCAAAATTTTTAAATCTTCTTTATCCAAAAAAGGAAGATAGCACAGCTTCTCAGGACACAATGTTTTCATACTCTGACCATTGGCTAATGCAAAGACACCCCACCCACCCCCAGACCCAGATACAGTATCTTTGTATCTTATCTCTTTCATCCCAGGAGGAAGAGGACCAGAGGACCTAACGGGGCCCAAGAACCAAGAGATCTGAATTCTAACTTAGCCAGGCCTGTCTAGATGAGAGGTTAAAGAACTTGAGGTGTTCAGGTTCTATTAAAACCTGCACTGGGTGGGGCAGCTAGGTGACTCTGGGGATAGATAGCCAGGCCTAGAGATAGCAGATCCTGGGTTCAAATTTGGCCTCAGACACTTCCTAGCTATGTCACTCTGGGCAAGTCAACTCCCCACTGCCTAGCTCTAATGGTTTTTCTAACTTGGAACCAATACTTAGTATTGAATCTAAGACAGAAGCTAAGGGTTTAAAAAAAATCTGCCTGGGCAGCTGGGTGGCTCTGTGCATGGAAAGCCAGACCTAGAGATAGCAGATCCTGGGTTCAAATTTGGCCTTAGATACTTCCTAGCTATGTGACCCTGGGCAAGTCACTTAACCCTCTGCTTAGCCCTTACTGCTCTTCTGCCATGGAACTGACACACAGTATTGATTCTAAAACAGAAGGGAAGGGTTTAAAAAAAAAATCTGCACTGGATTGATTGGTGAATGACCAAACAAACAAACTGTGGTATATAAATGCAATGGAGTTTATAACTCTGCCCTAAGAAATGAGGAACAGGATGAATACAGAGAAGCAAAGAAAGATTTACATGAAATGATAAAAAGTGAAGTGAGCAGAGTCAGGAAAACAATACACAATGACTATAAATATATAAATAACAACCACAAAATAATTGCAAATGAATGCTTAAAGTTTTTTAAAGTCTGGTCCAAAGAAGAAATGTGAGAAAACATTGTTTTACCTATGCACTAATTGAGACCCTAATGTGTTTAGAAAATTGCAAAAAATGTCAGTTTTTCCCATTTATTGATCAATTTTGCTGAATTTTTTTTCTTTTAAAAAATCTGTTAAAATGGATTTCTCTATTTAAAAGGGAGAAGGGTAAGATCATGGGTGGAAATCAAGATGAGATAAAAACAAAAGATGGCAATTTAAAAAATATTAAATCCTGAATGGAAGCGTTTAAGAAGAAAAACAAATACTATGAAGGTCATTTATTGTCAATATCTTTTTCAAACTTCTCATCTACCTTTCCTTCTGCTGAGATCCAGGTCAAAGCTTCTTAGGTTCCCTGCCTTTCTAGACCCTAGTTTTCACCTTTGAAAATTGAGACTAGGTTTTTCTTCCAGTTTTCATAGTGTAATATGAATACAGACAAGAGGGTCACAGATTGATAAATTAAACTGAAAGGTATAGAAATCCCTTAGTTTAGGGTGTGGCCCTAATACTCAGTAAACAGGGGGCAGCCAGGTAGCTTGAGAGCCAGGCCTAGAGATGGGAGGTCCTGGGTTCAAATATGACCTCAGATACTTCCTAGCTGTGTGATCCTGGGCAAGTCACTTAACCCCCATTGCCTGGCCCTTACCACTCTTCTGCCTTGGAACCAATACACAGTATTGATTCTAAGAGGGAAGGAAAGAATTTTAAAAAAAGAAAGTCAATAAACAGGGATTAAGTACCTACTACTGCTAGACTGCTAGACATTGGGGATGCAAAAAAAGGCAAAAGACTGTCCCTGCCCTCAAGGAGTTTACAATCTGACTGAATTAGAGAGCTGACAGAATGAAACACATTATTGTACATAGCAAATATAAAAATTTGTTCTTCATGATTATACTTTTTTTACAAGGGGTTTGGTTTGGTTTTTGAAAAAATTTAAGATAAATAAAAGAAGTGGGCAACATCTAAATTCCTTTTCAGCTGTAAATTTATGGATCAGCCTAAAAACAAATTTTTGTACATTAAAAAAATATATTTGAGTAAAGAATTGGACAACCTCTAAATTCCTTTCCAGGGTAAAACTATGAATTTATGGAACATTCCATAAATTATGGGGTGGGGAGTTCTTGCTAAAAAAACATACCTCTATTTTTAGGGATGGGGGCAGATTCCCCCCTTACTTCATCCTTTCAGCTTTTAGCAATGACTTGGGGCAGATTACCTACTAGTGGATTAACCTCAGTCAAGAGGTTATTATTTATGCCAGATTTTGAGTCTTGGAAAATACCAGTTCGAATCCCAGTTCTGGCATTTATGAGGTTTGATCGAGGGTGGAACTGGGACAAGTTTTTTTTTTCCCTTTCCTCTGACTTTCCCCAATAAAATGAGGACCTTAAGTACCAACCTTAGTTTCCCCATCTCTGAAATAAGAAATACCTCTCCCTTGAGGGCTGTGAGGGTCAAATGAGACGATTATGTAAAGCCCTTAGCGAGTCTAGGTAACTTTTTCTGTTTATTCTCCTTTTTTTACGGCAGGCCAATCTAAAAGTGAGCTTTTATTACGGTTATTACTTCGGCGGCGGCAGGCATTTAATAGTTGGGGGGAGGAGTGGCGCCCCCCCTCCTGCCCGCAGGACGCTTGCCCGTCCCGCCGCAGCCGCGGCTCCCCCTCCTGCCCGCAGGACGCGCCCGCCTCACCAGCTCGCCCGCTCGCCCGCTCGCCTCACAGGCCGCTCAGCCGCCCCGGGGTGCGCGGGTGGGGGATGGGGAGCGGGCACCTCCGGGCTGGAAGCTGGGAGGGTTGCAGCTCGGCCGCCCAGGAGCGGAGGTGCCTCCCTCCACAAGCAGGCGGCCCCGCCACCGGGAAGCATCAGGTCGGTGGTCGTCCCAATTCTCAGCCCCGCGCCCCTCGCCCGCGCCCCCACCTCGCGCTCTCGCCCTGCCCGCCTCGGCGCCCCTTTTTGGGGGCGCGCCCCGTCCCCCTCACACCCCTCAGCAAGGGTCCCCGAGCCTGCTGTGCCTATCCAGCAGTCCCATGTCCCGGCCCCAGAGCCCCGACTTCTGCAGCTGCCGCCGGCGCCGACACGGCCCCCGGCTCCGCCGGGGTGGGGGCGCCGGCCCCCCGGTTTCTCCTCAGCGAGGACTCGGGCCCCGGTAGATGGGGCGGCGGCGGCGGCGGCGCAGGAGGCGGCCCAAGCCCCGGGTCCGGCCCGAGCTCTCGCCATCTTGAGGGGAGGAGGAGCCGCGGCCGCCGCCATGCGGGGAGGCAGGGAAAGAGGGAGGGCGGCAGCGAGCTAGCGAGGGAGGGGGCGCGGCGGCGGAGTTGGCTCGGCCCGGTCGGCGGCTTCGGCGGCGCCATGAGAGCGGGGAGCGGCGGAGGTAGGCCGGGCGCAGCCGGGGCGCCGGACTGGCTGGCTGGCGGGGGCGCTGGGGCGGAGCGCGGCGCCGCGGCCCAAGGGGACGCGGCTGAGGGGGCCCTAGCGGGCCTGGGGTTGGACTAAGCCGGGCCGAGCCGGGCCGGGGAGGGCAGGGCCGGGGGGCGGGCGGGCGGAGGGTTTCGGGGAGGAAGGAGCCGCCGCCATCTTGGGAGCTACGAGTCAACAATAAAGGAGCCGGGGACCCGGGCGGCGGCGGCGGCGGCCTCGGCGCCGCGACACAGGCCCTATCCGCGGCCAGTGGGGTGAGGCGCCGAGCTCGGCCGCTGGCGAGGCGCCGGGGCTGCGGGAAGCGGACTGGGCCCGTGGAGTGGGGGGGCGCTCTAGGGCGGAGGCTTGAGGCCTGACTCAGGCCTTGAGGTAGCCCAGGAGGCGGTGGGCAATGTGAGGGGCAGAATCTAGGGGCGAGGGAGGAGAGGGTCCTGGGACTGAAGGCCGAGAGAGGGCGAGCAGCGGCCCCGCGCCGGTGACAGCTTTCTAGGGACTGGGAGATGTGGGGGCCTCAGGGCTGAGGGACGTGGCGCCCCCACACACATACTGGGGGCGGGGGGCAGACTGCGGCTCACTGTGGGCATTCCCCCCTCCCCCCAACACTTCCTCCGTGCGTAGACTGTCGGGGGTGCTGGAGTGCCCCCCGTAGGTTGAGGGGGGAAGGGGCTTGCTCGGGTCGGGGGTGACTCTTTGGGGCCCCGAGGGGGAGGGGGAATCCCCATTGTTTCCCGCTGGCTGTGCTGGCGGGGCCGCGGCTGCTCTCTGCCAGTGTTGCGCAGATCCCATTGCAGGGCCCCAACCTCTTTTGTTTTTAAGGCCAAAGGAAGAGGCTTTGGGATGGAAAATAACCGAGAAATTACTGGCACACAGATTGAGACAGGGAGTGGGGGGGGGGGGTCCTCCAACTCATGCTCTTTTTCCTTTGATTTGTCCCCCATTTATTTCTCTTGTTCGTCCTTCCAGAGCCACCTCCCTAAGAATTAAAGCCCCCACCCCAACTCTCCTCCCGAGCTTTAGGGAAACTGCGCTGCACTTGCAAACAAAAGCTCGTGGTGGTGAGGAGTTTTGGGGTGTGAAACTGTCATTTGCGAGCACTAATCTAGGAAACGCTGTAATTAACTCAACAAGAGGAGCTTCCTTACTTGTCTGCGTTTCAATCTTATTTTTGAAAATGTAGGCATACAACTTTCAGACAGAAATTGGGTTGCTGAGGAAAAGGGTGGGAGGAATATTATTTCCTCCTGTGAAACTGCTGTATATGTTCTTTTCTCTGTTAAAAAAAAAGTGGGGTCGTTGTTCCAAGGTCCCAAATGGGTGGCACAATTTGATTGTAGGGAGAATGTGGTGCAAGTGTGAGTGTCAGATTATTAAAAGCAACAGCAATACTATTTAGCCATATAGGTTGCCTTTTTCATCCTCTAAGTACTTTGCTAACAATTAATCCTCACAATCTCCTTGTGTGACTGGTGGTGGTAAAGTTGATCATCATAGTATAAACCTATCAAGACCAAAAGCTATTTATTGCAAAAATGGTTATCAAAATTGGGTAGCTCTTAACCATAGTCTGCTTAGGTAACCAGAGCTAGAATGAGGTTTAAATTTTTCTTTTCAATTGATTTTTACAAAATTCTGACTTTGTTGATGAGGAAACCAGTGTTCAATTAAAACTACACAACAGTTCCTTTTAGAAGATGAGTTTGAGTTAGGGAGCATTTTGTAATTTCATTATACTTTCCAAATTTCAGAAACTGCCTTGAACATTTAAATCATCTTTGTTTTTTATTACACATTCCTTTTGTTTGCAAGAAATGTAGTAGCAGAGTAAAGCAGTGAGCCTTTGTATTTTTCTTGGCTGACCAAGTGTCATTCACTGTATTTTGCAAGAGTATAAATTAATCTTTTTGATAGTTGACATTAATTTTAGGAATGCAGTATAACTGGATTAATAATTTGATTTTTCTGACGTTTTAAAAGTTTACTTGTTGAGTATTTCATTGAACAACAATTTGGTTGTTTTTGTAAAAGGGGAGTAGTTTTGTTTCTTAGGTATTTTATAATGTAGATATGGTACTTTTAAAATGTTATGGGTTTTTTTTAACTTATAATTTAAATTATTTAGATAGCTAAAAGTTTTCTGGTCAGTTTCTAAGCAACAGTCTTCACTTTGATTTTGAATTCTTAGAGATGGTACAGACATTTAAAATTAACCTTTGGTTTCCTCTTTTACTACTTGAAAGGACAACCCCCCTCAACCCTATAAGAAAAAGAAATTACTTTTCATAAAATAGGAATCCTAAGTGGGAGATGACGTTCATATGAACATGAAAATGTTTTTTGCCATAATTTCAAATTGAAACCTGAAGCTTGTTTAACTCTTCAAGATCCAGTTTAACTTGTCTGAAATAGAATACAAAACAAACGAATTGTCCAGGCATATTGATAGATGACCTTCCATCATATAACTCTTGTTAGAGTATGCTTTGGAATTTTAAAAGTTTTTAGATAAAATAACTGATTCAATTACTAGTTTCCTAATAATCAATAATAATAGCTAGCACTTATGTAGTGTTTCAGGTTTTGCAAAGTACTTTACAGATATTCTCACTTTATCTTACAACAACCTTGGGAGGTAGGTGTTTTTATCCCCATTTTACAGATGAAGAAACCTAGACAAACAGAAGTTAAGTGACTTACCTAGGGTTACACAACCATTAAGATTTGAACTCCTATCTTCCTGACTTCAGGTTCAGTACTCTGTCCATGTAAATTTAGTTTTACTTAAGAAATGTGAGGTTGATATCTGCCTATTTTTACCTGGGTGTTACTTTGGATTAGGGGCAGTATTCACAACTATTTTCTTTGCCCTAGATGAAGGTTTGATCTAGATATAAATTTATGCTCTCATGTTAAATGGTAAAGACTGTAGAAATCTTGATGTCAGGGTCCCTTAAGAGGACTTGATTTAAAAGGAAAAGCACGCTGTTATTCTGAATATTGATTATTTTTTTTTCTTCATTTCAGATTGAAGTGATTAAATTCAGATATAACTAAACTTTGTTAGAGGGCTTTTTTAAAAAAAAGTTGTTTCAGTGCATCAGAGCAAGTTACTACTGCTTTACCGTTCAGAGACTTACAGGTGCTTGCCTGCATTGCAATAAAGGACTCATATATTGAGCAAGACTTATATTTATCTCTTCGTTTTGGAGAGTCTAATAAACTGTTATTACAGTTTCTCTACTGACTTTCAAAAGTTTTGAAGTCTAAAAGAGACACCTTTACAAATAACAAAGCATGAGCACGGCCAGAACAGAGAACCCTGTTATAATGGGTCTATCCAGTCAAAATGGGCAGTTGAGGGGCCCTGTGAAGCCCAGTGGTGGCCCTGGAGGAGGGGGCACACAAACACAGCAACAGATGAACCAGCTGAAAAATACCAACACAATCAATAATGGCACTCAACAGCAAGCACAGAGTATGACCACCACAATTAAGTAAGTATTACTATTAAAACTTTAAATATCATAGAGGCTCTTTTCTATTGTTATTTTGATGTTGACTTGTTTTGAATATATTGGGTTTTCTTTTTTTATAATTAAATAATTCTGGCTACAAATGGAGGTTTAAAAAAAAAAAGATAAATTCATCTACAAATTCCCTCCTCTCCCCCCCACAATAAATGTGTATATTTTTGCTGTCATTTGTAAATTAACTAATGAAGCATGGTCATAGATGCCAGAATTGTTTATTATATCTCTATATTTGAAACGACCAAAACATACAACTTCTGACTTTTATAATTAGAATAAATTGGAATAGAAGGTTAGAAATAGGACACTGAGTTCCTTTACTAAATATATTAAAAGTACTGTGTTCTAGTCTTGGTTTTGACAGTATAACTTTTTGTTTAGTCCCATTAATCTTTATTTCAGTTTATGCATTAAAACTAATCATAATTTCAAGTTTTTTTTTATTTTGTGGTCATAAATGTTTGTAGTTATCTGTGACCTGTAGACATCATCATCCATAGAAGTATAAAGTTTTATTATATAATTTCAGTATGTGGAACTTTTGGTTTTGTCTTTTAACACCCCTTTTTAAAAAAATTAATTTGTATTGGTATATTTTTATATTGCCTAAATTTTTCCCTATCTCATCATTCCTCCCCCTCAGCTATCTCTTATAAGAAAGATTTTTTTATTAAAGAAAAGGAAAAGAAATCAGCAATATTAATTATCTGATAAAATAAGCAATGATCTATACTGAAGGATTCCCCTTTTCCCCACCTCTGTTCTCCCCTCTCCCTTTTTTCCCCATCTCTGCAAAAAAAAAAACAGAGGGAAGTGTTTTCTCATATCTCTTCTTTGGGACCAAGATTGTTCTTCGTAATTTTGCAACATTAGTTTTTGATTGTTTTGCCACAATTGTACTTTTCATTATAGTAGTCATTGTGTATATTTTCTTTGCTCTGCTTCATTTTACATCAGATCTTGTAAGCATGTACATGCTTCTCTTTAATATCCCTTCTTCCACATACAAATAAGGATAAAAAAAATAAACTGAGTAATTTAGAATTTTGAACTTTTAGAGGAAAGGAATGGACTTTAAACATTCCCACTTCTCTTTGTTGGAAAGTTAGGAAGTGCAGTGGACAAAGCCTTGGACTTTGAGTCAGAAAGACCAAAGTTTCAGTGCAGCCTCAGATACTCACTAACTATATGACCCTAGGCAAATCAATTAACTATATGCCTTAGTTTACTCATCTGCCAAATGGGTATAATGGCCTCTACCTGCTAGGATTGTGAGGAATGGGCTGTGCAACTTTTAAGTGATATGTAAATGCTCTCCTGATCTCAATTCTAGAGACTCACCTTATAGAGACTTTTTAAAAAAGAATTTTCCATAAAGGCATATTAAGTGATGTTTATCATTTAAAGAGTATATTTTAATGAATATAATATTTCAATTCATTTAAAGTTTTACTCTGATGTATCTTCATCTAAGTGACCCTTCTTTTTTGGAGAAACAGTGGGGATTAAATGCTGGACTTGGTGTCAAAAGCCCAAGTTTAAATCCTTGCCTTGACATTTGTTAGCTTTGTACCATGGACAAGTAATGGCAGTTCTCTGAACCTCAGGTTCCTCTTCTGCAAAGTGGAAATAGTATCTATAGTAACTACCTTATGGGGTTATCATGAGGATCAAATGAGCCAATGTATTTAAAGTACTTTGGTGTTTTTATCATTTTTGTTTGAAGGCCAAGGCAACAGAATTTGAATTATTGCTTATCCTGCCAAGCTTAACAGTTGTCCAAGTACAGACCAAGGGTATACTGTAAATATGGGGTGGCCTGTCACTCTGAGCCTGACCACTGAGTGATTGCAGTCTACATGGGTGTAGGAAAGACCCACACTAGTGAAAGCACATGTTGCTAAAGTATTGAAATAGTAACTTAGTCCAGTGGAGAACACTATGACAATAAAGATCAAGATTCTTTAACCTAATATGTTTTTTCTAATGTTGGAATTGGATTCCTCTGACTTTTTTTCAGATAAGACTTTGGTTTTGTACTTGATATATGTTTTATAAATTATTTTTTCTGTTGCTTTGGAAGCACTTTCAGAGGTGGATGGTAATCTTTCAGAAATTAACATTAGGGGGCAGCCGGGTTGCTCAGTGGATAGAGAGCCAGGCCTAGAGGCAGGAGGTTGTAGGTTCAAATGTGACCCCAGACACTTCCTAGCTGGGCAAGTCACTTAACCCCTCATTGCCTGGCCCTGACTGATCTTCTGCCTTGGAACCAATACACAGTATCAATTCCAAGATGGAAGGTAGGAGTTTTAATAAATAAATAAACAAACAAACAAACAAACAAATAAATAAATAAATAAATGAGCAAATAAAAGAGAAAGTTAATGTTACTGGGCCTCAGACCTATGAAAGTTAAAAGTTTCTTCTAAAGTCAGTCACTTATAAAGAATAATCTAGTCAAATTTTAGGTGAATTTCCCAGAATTAGCAATATAAATTTATTTTGCTCCCAGTATGCTTCTGGGGGGAGGATAGATTATTAAAAGCAGAGCCTGATAAGTTTCCAATGATTCTTTGCAAAACTGCATGAGAAATATCTTTATGTAGATATACATAGGCCCATACATTTTAGGTGTGTATGGGGATTTGAAGATACGTAACTAACAATAACTCACATTATTGTAGCACCTTTAAATAGTAATAGTACCCCTTACAAATGAGGAAATATCTTCTACTTAGAGCTTGCCATTTAATACCTATTCACATTAGGCTAGTGAGACCTAGAATTCAAGTCTACTGATTCCAAGTTCAGTGTTCTTTCCATTCTGCTTTCTTACTAAACTGACCAAGTGTTCTGAAAATTCTTTAATTAATTACTAAATTTGAATATTATAGCTTCTATAATTTTGCTCCTTCAAGAATAAGTAGCTGCTATCTAAATTCTTTTAATTACTTCAAATTCTATTCTAATATGAAGTCTTCCCAGATGATTCTAGCTCACATTTGCCCTCTTTTGAATCCTTTCAGCACTTACTATCTATGCTACCCTTTTAACACTTGACCATATGTGGTCTTATTTGAATGGTTTATGTGTTTCACTTTTTTCAGTTAAATTGTAAATTCCTTGTGAAGATGAACCACAATGCCTTAAATGATGCTATGTATATAATGATTGTTTAAGGATTTATTGAATTGGATCATAAGGTCTTAGTGTTCTGCTGTACTATTTAAAATTTGGGATCTTTTCTCAAAATCTTTGGTGTTCCTGGGTGAGGTGAACATTTGTGGACCACTTGAGATTAGCATGAAAAAATATATAGATTGGGATATATAGATATAGATATATTTTTTTAAATAAACCCTTACCTTCCGTCTTGGAACCAGTTGGTTCCAAGGCAGAAGAATAGTACGGGCTAGACAATGAGGGTCAAGTGACTTGCCCAGGGTCACACAGCTGGAAAGTGTCTGAGACCATATTTGAACCCAGGACCTCCCGTCTCTAGGCCTGGCTCTCAATCCACTGAGCTACCCAGCTGCCCCCTAGATTGGGATATATGTTAACAGTTGTAGTTCTGGTCATTCAATATTAAGCTTTGGGTGCTTTATTCCATAGAGAATAGCACAAATAGAATATTATAAGAATAGTTGTAACTATAGTGAATTGAAGCAAAGCAATATCCTTATAAATAGGACTCAAATGAAAATTGGTTATATCTATATTATATCTATCTATAACTGTCATTTTTTTCTTCACATTGTATTTTCCCGCTCTGATTTTTCTTTTTCTATAATTATAAGCAACTTTAGGGAATTAAAAGGGTTGCCTTCTTCCTCTTTCAACACCTGACTGACGGGTTGCATTATTTCTCATTAAGGGAGCACTTTTTTCAGTTTACTTAGCACTTTGGTATTTCTGAACAACTGAGTAGAAATCTGTTCCTAACAACCAATCTTAGGGAATGGCATAGGACAATTATTGTAATTGTTCAAAGGTTATTCATAAAATAAATTATTGTTCTATAATATGCTGTTGTTAAATTTGTTTTGTTGGGGTTTTTTGTTAGTATTGTTAAAAAGACACTTCAATTCTTAAATTTCTTTTACTTTTCTTTTTTAGACCTGGTGATGACTGGAAAAAGACTTTAAAACTCCCTCCAAAGGATTTGAGAATCAAAACTTCGGTGAGTTTCTTTTAAAACACAAATAGAAAAATGGAAATAAACTGTAATAATTGAGGTATTACAGCTATATAATTTTGGGGAGAACTTTTGAGATTTGAAGTGGGATAGGAAAGAGTTGTAATCAAAATCGATCAGTAGGCTCATAGATTTATAGTTGGAAGAGATGTTAGAGATCTTTTAGTCTAGCTCCTCTCATTTTACAAATGATTTAATCATTGAAACCCAGAAAGATTAAGTGACTAGCCTATAGTCACATACTTTGATAGCAAGAATGCTTTAATTTCACTGGGTGTGATTTAACTTCTTTGGGAATGCTATGCTTGTTTATTACTTAATACTATTACTATGTGAGTAATATATTTTTGGTACTGATTACAATGCCATCAGATGATATGTTTTGGAAAGGCTTATATACTTCAAAGACAGTTGGATTGATAAGTTGGTGCAGAGGTAGTCTGTTTGAATTTATGTTTGAAATATGGAGGACTAAGGGCTCTCAGTCTAGATTTACATTAAAAAGTAGTTATGATTCTCTGGTAGCTTGCATAATGTGGCTTATTCTTGGCTAGGATGTGACCTCCACAAAAGGAAATGAGTTTGAAGATTACTGTTTGAAACGGGAGTTACTGATGGGAATTTTTGAAATGGGCTGGGAAAAACCGTCTCCTATTCAGGTATGTTTGAAAACATGAATATCTTGCCTTTTTTTTTACCTTGTATATGTTTATAGATACGACTTCTTAGACTTGTTTGTTAGGGTTTTTTAAATTGTGATGATAGGAGTTAGAGAAGAGGGAGTTAGTTTCCTTTTATACTAGAGTCAGCCAAATGACTTTAGATCACCTATGCTTCCAAGTTTGAGCAAGCATTGATTACCTAGTAATATTCCTAGCCTTAGAAACTATAAGAGACTATATGATGTGGTCACAGAATTAGATGTAGAAGGGTGTCCAGAGGTCACCTACTCCATCCCACACCTAATTAATAATCTTATCTCCAACATCCCAGCAATTCGTTGTTCAGCCTCTGCTGAAAGATCTTCAATGAGGGGAAACTGCTGCCACCTGAGGTACCCCATTGCTCTTTGGCATGACCCTGATTGTTGGGAAGTTTTTCCTTAGAGTAAACTTAAATCTTAATCTATCTATAAATTCCACCCATTGCTTTTACTTCCACCTTCTAGAGATAAGCTGAATAAGTCTAAACCTTCTTCCATGTGACAGTACTTCAAATACTCAGTGACAATAATCTTGCCCCACTAATTCTTTTATTCTTCAAGTAAACTACCCAAGTTCTTTCAGTTGATTGTCATGTGGCATAATTGCTTTTCTCTGGACACAATCTATTCCGTCATTCCTAGTGTTGTTGTCTTGAACTGAACATTTTACTCCAAATGTAATCTTAGCAGGACTATTCTAGTCCTCGATACTATGTCTCTCAATGTAGCCCGATATCCCATTAGCTTTTTTGGCTGCCAAATCAGTGTGTTGAGTACTTTTGAGCTTATAGTACATACATAAAGCCCCAGATTTTTTTTAGCCATGCCTCCCCATATTTGTATCTGTGAATTTAACTTTTTGAACTCAAATAAAAGACTTTGCATTTATCCTTACTGAATTTTATCTTAATAGATTTTGACCAATATTCTAGCCTGTTGAAATCCTTCCAGACTCTGCTTCTTTCATCCTATTTTCATGTCCCTCTTAGCTTTGTGTCACCTTCAAATTGGATAAGTATGCCATCTATGCCTTTATCCAAGTCATTGGGAAAATAATAACACAGGGCTAAGAACAGCTTCTTGGGGCCATTCCATTAGAGATTCCTTTCCAAGTTGACAATGATGACTCTTTGAATCTAGTCATTCAACCAGTTTTGAATCCATTTAACTTCATTCTTGGGAATTAGCCCACATCCCTCCATATTGTCCATTAGAGATAACACAAGAGAATCAGTCAAATATCTTGCTTAGATCTAAGTGAATTAGGTTTACAACATTCCTCTGAGCTATCAAAATAATACTGTCTAAAAAAGAGGTTAGACTAACATGACCTGTTCTGGAACCTATGCTTTATATTTACATTTTCCTTTTCTATATGCACTAACCATCCCTTTAGTAATGTGCTAACGCTCTAAACAGTGCCAAGAACCTAAATTAAACTCAGTGGTTTTTTGTTTTGTTTTTAGCCTACATTTCCTTCCTTTTTTTTAGAAAATTAGATATAATTTACCTTTCTCTAGGACTGTAGCACCTTTTTCTATTCTGGACAGTATTCCAGAGATTAGTAACAGTAGTTTAGTAATTATATTTGCCAATTTTTTTACACCATGCCTTGGAATTTTCTAGGCCTGAAACTGTATTCCTATCTTGGGTTTCAGCTTATTATCCACTTTTTTGTCTTTTCCAGGCATTATTTTCCTTGGTAAAGAAAACAAGCAAAAGTAAGAGTTGAGGAATTTTTCCCTCCCTATCTCCAGAGCTTCCTTTTCCCAAAGTGGTGGTACCTTATATGTTTTTTATGGCTTATTTTCCTAGCATAACTTTTTGGGGGGAAAAAATTGTTTTTTCTTGGTTCTCCTAGCCAAACATCTCATTTTGAGTTTAAATACTCCTGACACTAGTCTTATGAGACTGTTTCACTTCTTTATTCACCTTTTATTACCTACCTTTTTTAAACTTGAGTGTGATAGTACATTCTAGTAGTCCCTTTTGCTGGAGAGGCTGAATTTGGTGAATTGTTTGAGTTCGGGAGTTCTGGATTGCACATTAAATCCAACCTCAATATGGTAAGCTCCCAGTGATAGAAGGCCCAGACTGCCTAAAGAGGGGTGAACCAACCCAGTTCAGAAAATTGGAACAGATCAAAGCTTTTCTGCCAAATGAAATCAATATGGAATCAGGCCCATGAGTAGCTTAGGTAAGATAGGAAAACACTCTTGGTCTTTTCTAAATATCTAGCTCTAGAATAGAGGTGTGCATATGTCTGCATTATATGAAGCCTAGTCTCATCTTTATATCTATATCTACTAGTTTATGTAAAAAAAAATCATATATATATACATATGTATACATATACATACATACATACATATATATATATAAATATATATATATATATATATGGAGAGAGAGAATGAGAGAGTGTGTCAATCTAGATATATTGATGAGAATGGGTCTCAGATAGTTCTAGATTGAGGTCTATATGTATTGATTTGATTAGGTCTCATAGGTATAGTAGGGCCCATATCTGCAGAGTATACATTCTAAGACTGAGAATGGTTATAACTGCAGATATAAGCAAATACAGCTGACACCAAATAAATGTGCTCCCCCTCATCTTGTCCCTTAGTTTATCACAAACACACACCCCAAATTAAAAAACAAAACAAAACACTTTTTTAATAGGGTTTTTTTTTAAATTTATTTAATTAGTCAATTTAGAATGTTTTTCCCTGGTTACAAGAATCATGTTCTTTCCCTCACCTCCCCCCACTGCCTCCTGTAACCGGCACGAAATTTCACTGGGTTTTACATGTGTCCTTGATTAGAACCTATTTCCATATTATTGACATTTGCACTAGGGTGATCATTTAGAGTCTATATCCCCAATCATATCCCCATCGACCCATGTGGTCAAGCAGTTGTTTTTCTTCTGTGTTAAAAAACCTTTTTTTAAAAAGTGAGTTAGAAACAGAAGAGACTGCTACTGGGGCAGACTCCTATTGAAAGGCAGACTTCCAGCACTTTGGATTGACTGAAGATAACTGAAACTGCAGAAAGAGAAACCAAGGATAAGGGAACCTCATTGTATATTATATGCTTTTTGTTGTTCAGTTATGTTGGCATCCTACTTTGTCTTTTGACTTCTCTAGCTTATTTTATAGATGAGGAAACTGAGGCAAATAGGGTTGAGTAACTTGTCTAGGAAACAGCTAGTTAAGTGTCTGAGATCTGATTTGAATTCAGGAAAATAAGTCTTCTCAACTTCAGGCACAACACTCTCCACTATACCACTTAACTATCCCATTAAAAAAAATTATATATATATGTATATATATATATATATATATTTTTTTTTTTTTTTTAGCATCATAGGATTTAAAAATAGAAAGGACTTTGTTGTTGTTCTGTCATTTTCAGGTGTGTGATCCTTTTTGAGGTTTTCTTGGCAAAGATCTTTCTGCTCACTTTACAGATGAGGAAACTGGGGTTAAAAAGGGTTATGTGACTTGCCTAGGATCACACAGCTACTAAGTGTCTGAGGCCAAATTTGACCTCGGGAAAATGAGCCTTCCTGACAGTCTGGTGCTCTACCTACCTACCTGCTTTCCCACCTAGGGATTTGCTTGGAGGAGAGGGAACAAACCCCCTCTTTTAGCTCCCTTATATTAGAATATAAGTTCCTTGAGGGCAAGAACTACCTTTTGTTTGTATTCTTATTTCCTGTGCTTATCAAGATGGTTTTTCTTTGATTCTTCAAAATTTTATTTTTAAGAATTTTCACTTCTAGGCTGACTTCCTTTTTAAAATATTAGTCCAATGGTTCCTAACTTTGCTTTCTCTGACTCCTTTGAAATAGGACTTTCCAGGGTCTAGGATACAATCATCCAGCCTTTGCTTGCTTTCCTCTGTTATATATTGAGTGCTGGTGTACTCACTTCTTCCCAAAGTTTTCATCATTCCTCCTTCAGCAGCCAATTTCTCTTTGTTCTCTCAGTTACCTATAGTAATGTGGAAGTAACATACATATGATACAATTAGAAAATTTTAGAAGGTAACATATAATTGAGACAGGAAATAGAAATTTAAAAAGGAGAGAAGTCCTTGGAGGTTCAAGTTGATAGGAAAGACTTCTGGGGGAGGATTGGTGGTGAGGATTGAGCTGGACCTTGAAAGATAGGTAGTTCAGGAGATTGGCAGAGCATTTTCAATAGAGTGAATAGCAGGAACAAAGGAGTGAGTGTGGGATTTTTAAAAATAGTAAAGAGATGACCTGGCTAGAATAGAATAGAGGCTGTTATTGGGAATTAATGGAAGTCTGATCATGTCATACACACTCAACTTGCAGTGGCTTCCTGTTGCTTCAGGAGCAAACACAAAATGTTTGACATTGAAAATGTTTCATAACTTACCCCCCTCCTATCTTTCCAGTCTTATACCTTACTCTCTAATATATACTCTTCAATCCAGTGATGCCGGCTTCTTGGCTGTTTCTCCAAACAACACATTCTTGGTTCTGGGCATTTTCTTTGTCCCCTATGCCTAGATGTCCCCCATATCTATAATACACTCTTCTCCTTCCTCTGTTCAGACTCCTGGGCTCTTTGGCTTCCCTTGACTATCAGTTAAAATCTCATCTTATACAGGAAGCTTTCCCTAACTCCTTAATTTCAGTGCCTTCCCACTATTAATGATTTCATATTTATCCTGTAGATATCTTGCCTTGTATATTTTTGACCACATGTTGTCCCTCACCTTAGATTGTGTTAGGAGTAAAACTTATGGTATACATTCCTGGTTGCTAAAATTCTAAAGACTAAGCAGGATGGAGTAAATCTAAAATTCACAATTGTAAGCTCCTTGAGGACAAGGACTATCTTGCTTTTTTTTGTGTTTCGCAGTGCTTGCCACAGTGCCTATCTGTTAACTATCTGTTGGACATTTTGAACCGAATTTACTTCAGGCATGTGAAACTCAACATGTCCAAAACTGAACTCTTCCCAAATCCACCCCTCTTCTGAACTTCCTAATTGCTGGGGCATCACCATCCTTCCAATCACCAAGGTTTATAACCTCAGTATCATCTTTGATTCCTAATTCTCATTCATCCCACATATCTACTCAGTTGCCAAATCTCATCATTTATTTTTCTACATTTTTTCTTAATTCTGGCCCTTATTACCTTTCACCTGAACTAGCCTCCTACTTGATCTCTCAGCTTCAATTCTTTGCCTATTTTAAATCTTCCTCTACACACTTACCAAAATAATTTTTCTGAAATGCAGGATTGATCCTTTAGGATTCAATATGAAGTCCTCTGACTTTTAAAAGTTCTTCACATCTTTTTTCATATTACTGTCCTCCATGTACTCTGTGGTCCTGCCATACTGGCCTTGTTGCTATCATCTTTGGAATGTGTACTCATTTCAATTTCTTGGAATCCTTTGCTTTTTTCAAGACTTCTTCAATATCACCTTGTGAAGGAAACTTTTTCTTGGCCCTTCTAGTTACTAGAACCTTTCCCTCTAAGGACTTGAATAATCCTGCTTTCTGTTCTTGTCATCCCTTGGGTTACACATAATGGTTTGGTAACTTTTTTTTTTTAACCTTATCTTCCGCCTAAGAATCAGTACTGAATATTATCAATTCCAAAGCGGTTGAGGAGTAAGTGCTAAGGAATGGGAGTTAAGTGACTTGCCCAGGGTTATATAGCTAAGAAGTATCTGAGACCAAATTTGAACCAAGGGCCTCCCGTCTCTGGGTCTGACTTTCTAGTTTCCTCTAGTTTGTTAACTTTCTCTGTGCTAGATAGATACAAAGGGAAAGGTAATGATAAGAAAGACTTAGTCCCTGACTGCCTGGCCATTACCATTTACTATTGTGGTTGTGCAAGTACAGTGTGCAAAGAAAGTACTTAAGAGAAGTGTTCTGCCCATAGTGTTTAGCAAATTATTGTTAAGCCTGTAGAAGTACAAATAAAGGACTAAGCAGTTCTAAGGAAGGAAAATTAATTTTTGACCTTGAAAGGAAAGGGTTAGAGATCACTAAGAGTTGGTCTCTGGGAACCTTTTTACCTACACCAGTCCTCCATTTCCTGTTTTGTAGCAGGTGTTAGACATCTCCCTTCAGTAAGACACTGACATCCAACCCCCATTCCTATGGTTGCCTTATATATAAAATAGTAATAATAATAATACTTATATTATCTCTTTCAAGGGGCCATTGTAGGAAAAGTTTTGATTTAATAGAACCATAGAAATTATTTGGCATTATTATAATAATAAAGTTACTGTAAACTTTGTATAATCCCTTTTTACAGATGGGGAAACTGAGGCTCAGGAAGATTAAATGAGTTGATACAATTAGTCACATAACTAATAAATAGCACACATTGAGGCAGATAAATTTCATGATCTAAACTATAGAGAATATTGAGATGCACTCTTACATAGTCTTCTGCCTCATGTTAAGGGTGAGGAAACTAAGGAAATTGGGTAACTTGCTGAGAATCAATAAATTTGAGTTCTTTAGTTTTCTAGCATTATGCAAAGGGGAAGATAGTCTTATGTTCATGACATTTAAGAGTAGAACCATAAGCTGGCATCAAGAAAAAAAACTTTAAATCCTATCTCTTCCTTCTTGGGATTTTGTCTTCTAATGAATCTATTTCTGCCTAAGCATGCTATTCCATCTTGCCCTGCATTATGGATGTTTTGACAGAATAACATGCAAGAACCCACTGAAAACATCGGGCTTAGTAGACCACAAATACATGTTGACTCACACCTATTCTACCCCATTTCTCCCCACTAATTACCCAAAACAAAACTAGGACTTGGAATAGACAGATCTCAAGACAGACAACCTAATAGAGAGAGTGGGGTTTTGTTTGTATTTTGTCACTGTCAAAAAGATAATTGTGGCTTTATATTTTAGGGAAGAGCAAAAAAACAAAAACAACAAAACTCAGATTTTTTTGAGTTGGCTTAGTAGAGAAAGACCCTTTTAAAGCTAAGGGCTCCAATTCATAATCTGGAGACCTTTTCTGTTGCCATATGTATTGAGTATGAAAATCAACTTTAACCTGACATGTCTTCTTCCCCACTTATTGGAAGAGCTCTTGGCATATTTAAACAATGAACTGAATTATGTAACGTGCTATGCTTCATAAATGGATATAGTACAGATCCATCATCACTATTAAGACAAATGTTTGAGGTTATTTTCTAGAGGTTGCTAGAAAGAACACAGAAAATTTTGATTTTTTGCCAGGAATAGAAATTTTGATAAAATATGAAATATATATATATAATTAAAAGTTCTTAGGCATCCTTTACAAATCTAAATCACTTTTTTATAAAGCCCTTACGTTCTCTGTCTTAGAATCAATACTGGTATTGGTTCCAAGGCAGAAAAGCAGTATGGGTGAGTAGGGATTAAGTGAATTTCTGGGGTCATGCAACTGAGAAGTATCTGATGCTAGATTTGTCTGTAAGACCTTCCATCACTAGGCCTGGCTCTTTATCCACTGAGATACCTAGCTTCCCCCGATCACAATGTTTTTTTAATACTTTGGTTTGCTCATAGACAAGTAAAGGAAGACATACATTCATTCAGCTCTTACAAATACAAATTTCTACTTTCTTTTTCATGAGTTTTTAGTAATTAAGAGTGTGCTGGTTAAGATTCTTATTTCTCATTCTTGCATAATAAATTAAAAGCACATTCAGTGTATATTATATTCCTAGACCTTTGAGGCCCAATATAGGAAGGCAGGAATATATTCACCAAAATTAAGATTAAAAATTCTCAACCAGACACCCACAACCTAGAAAAAAAGCACCAATTCTGTATTTTCATGCAAAAATAGTAGTGCCCCCTGGAGGCAGAATTAAATCTTTTTTTTTTCCCCATTGAAAAGTTCTACTACTATTGCCTGTGGTTGAATAGAGATTTCTATGATCTGTAGACCGTGAAACTATCTACAGCTTTACATAAAGAAATTCCCATTACATATTTTAAATAAATAATTTGGAGGAAATAGAGAGACAGGGAAACAATATGTGGACAACTACTTTATTGATCATTCTTTTTTAAATAATAATTTAATAATTAAACTTCTAAGTTTTAAGAACTTGCACCCTACTTCCCTATCCCCAAACCTAAACTTGAGGTTCCATGCCTCATTCCCCTTTTATTTTTTTTTTTGTTCTAACCAAGGCATAAATACCTAAAATGTCAGTTTAGATTCACATATATTTGAACATAAAAGAGCTATTCTCCATACAAAGCTTAAACACCCACACAATTACCATACTAGAGCCTGGAGCTTTATTCATTCCATTCTCTAATGAACTGAACCAATTAATTTTTTTAAACTTTATTGTTATAAGCCCTTTTCCTTCTGACTTAGTATTAATTCTGATTCAGAATAGCAGCAAGGGCTAGGCAATTGGGATTAAGTGACTTCCAGGTCACATAGCTAGAAAGTATCTGAGACTAGATTTGAACCCAGGTTCTCCTGACTCCAAGCCTGCAACTCTGGCTAGTGAGCCATTTAACTTACTCCCGAACTAATTAATTTTACTCTGTAAAATATGAAAGTTACTGTTCTCCATCTAAATAATGTGACCATTTTAGAGAGGTGCGCTGGAGCAACTGTGGAGCAACTGTATGGGATAGCTAAATAGAAATTTTGAATAGGAAGTAAAGAAGCAGATTGTCTGAGACTGAATGTAGGGAGGCAGAATATAATTCTTGTGCTCCCAAACACTGGTCTGGGAATCTGAGAATTGGAAACAGATCTTACAATCTGTATAGTAACGCCCTCCACAGCATCCTTCATTGAGTGGTTGTCTAGGCTTTACTTGAAGACCTACAATGAGGAGAAGACTGTTCCCTCTAAATCAGCTTCCTGCGGCTTCCACTCTTGCCTTTTGGAGCCAAGTAGAATCAAAAGGCCCAGGCTCTAATTCTATCTCTGCTGCTTATTTTTCAAGTTGTTGAATCTCTTTGGATCTTGAGTTTCCCCCACTGCCAAATAAGAGAGTTGAACTGCTTGGTCTCTATTGTGTTACAAATTAAATATTATAAGTCTACTTTAATTGACAGTCAACTAAGGTGTCAGATAATGCCTCAACTTCTACACAAAGGAACTTTATTGGTGTAGGTCTGATTGCTTCATAGGCTTTTTCCTTTTTTTAGCTTTGCATTGTGAAAAACTTTTATGGCCAAATTTGAAATGCTTACCTAAATAGTCATTTTAGCACCTCATGCCTTGGTGGGGAGGGATGAGAGAATTTTGAGAATTTTTTAAGTTTCACTGGGTTGGACCTTTGTCTAATGCTTTTCAAGATTTTTTTAATATTGGTTATTTTGTCAGGCTTTGGGCTAATAACTCTCATGATGGTGACTTAGTTTAATACCAGGGCACCCATCCCATGAGAATTTCCCAACAGGAGATAGAACTGCTGTTGGTATAGTCTGTCCAGCTTTCTAAGTTGTATGAATATCCTCTCATTTTCCTTTGCACCTTAATTTCCTTTAATTGTTTAATATGTGGATCTAATTCTACATAATCTATTATGACTGTTGCTTTTTCCAAGGGAATTATTCCAATCACCTATGTTCTTCTGAAAAGTTCTTGTGAATAGTAGAATTGAGAATTAATGTTAGTAGTGTGTCTGTGTTAATCAGATTGTAGCAGCCTCAGATCTATTATAGAAATGGTGGAAAGTTTAATATGCTCTAGCTGAGCATATTCCTTAAGTTGGATTTGATTAGCTATTGGCTGTAGGGATATGTGTGTACAACCATGCACAGAGAGAGAATTTACATATTACCCAAAATGTATTGCAGTCTCAGATGGCTATGTCCAACCTGCCATCCTGTATATTAGTATATGATACAAAAGAAAGCAAACTTGGCCTTCACTAAGGTTCTATTTCATTTTCTTATCTTGGTACTGAAGGGACTTAGATATTCTCTCTTTTTGGGCAGTGGGGAGGCAGTTGTTTTTAAACCTATACCTTCTGTCTTAGAATCTATATGAAATATTGGTTCTGAGGCAGAAGAGCAGTAGGAGCTAGGCAGTTGAGATTAAGTGACTTGTTGTGGGTCACACAGGTAGGAGATATCTAAGTCCAAATTTGAATCCAGGACCTCACACTTGTAAGCTTGATACTATCCAATGAACTGAACCTGCCCCCAGATACTCTCTTAAAGACTGTTAGTGAAATATAATTTGGAAAACTTTTGAATATGACCTGGTGATAAATTGATCTGTCACCCATGACTAGCCTAATTCAGTTTGGTTAGATTTATTCATTAGATCATTTGCCAGAATCTGGTGATAAATTTGTACCTTATGAAACCTTTTGCCATGGAGTGGAGGTAGTTGTAAAGGGTGTACACACAAAAGAAAGTATATATTATTGAAGTATTGAAGACCACGGATGCAAAATCTGAGTACATTTCCCACTCTTACACTTTTCCTCTATAATACCCTTCCCTATATATTTTACTTCCCATCTCTTCTGGGCCTGTTAATAGGCAATGCTCTCCTTCCTCAACTTCTGTTATATTAGTTATTAACTTTAGCATTCATTTGGTATTTAGCACATGTTACCTTGTATTTATTTTATCTTTTAATATGGAGAACCTGCAGTACAAAGATCCAGGACACTTCTGAAGGACTTAGGTCAAAGAATGCTATCCACCTCCAGAGAAAGAAGTGTTGGAGTCAGAATGCAGATGGAAGCATATGATTTTTCAATTGTTTATTTGGCTTTATGTTTAGAGATTTTGTTTTTATAAGATTATTCACAAAAATGAACAATATGGGAAAAAATAATAAAATTTTAAATATATATAGAGAGAACCTGTTTCTTCAACTAGATTATAAGTTCCATAAATATAGAAACCTAAAGTTTTATAATTTTGTATCGTCAGCACATAATACAGTACCTGTAATATGTACACACTAAGTTTCTATCTCTTGCACTGGATTTTAAACTACTACAGTGTCATATAATTGTTTGGCAATCAGGAAATATTATTAGTCAGTGATGATAATTTAAATGGGTCCTGATAAATCTGAATGTGCAATGTCAGACACTTGAAAGTGAACTTACATTTATGACAAAAAAGAATCATAAATCTTCAGTAGACTAGTGTGAAATATGCTCTAATGCTGCTTTAACATAATTTTGCATTGTTTTGTCCATTTTTTAGGAGGAGAGCATTCCCATTGCTTTATCTGGTAGGGATATCTTAGCTAGGGCTAAAAATGGAACTGGCAAGAGTGGTGCCTACCTCATTCCCTTACTTGAACGGCTAGACCTGAAGAAGGACAATATACAAGGTCAGTTGGAGAGGGATTTTCATATGGTAACATCAGAGAGGCTTTCTTTAAAAATCATGGGGGGTTTTATCAAACTGTTTAGGTAAACTGAAAAGCAATTGTAATTTGTATTGTTTGGCTAAGTTTTTTTAAATGAACATCTTTTTCAGGGTAAGACACCCTGGCAAATAAAACAAAGTTATCTTGATAGGCTGAGATAATATAGCATTTTAAAAAATTAACCTTAAATTTGTCATTCTAATTCACTTTCATAGAATTATATGTTTGCAAATAGACATTTATTCACAATAAGGTTATGCTTAGTGTTTGTAAAATGCAAGAATTTGGTTATTTAAATATTTTGAAAATGGTAATAATTATAGTACCTTTAATAGTCACGTGAACCCTTATTCTAGAGCAGAGGAGAAAGAGATTTAACTCTTCAGATCCTACTCCACCATATAGAAAGCTAAATAAAGAGAAGTTAAGAGAAAATTTAAAAAAAAACCTTTCCTAAATATTCTTAATCTACAATTAGCAAATAATCTACAATTATTAAAATAATTAAAATTTTTTCCTTCCTTATCTCTGTTCTCTCTATTTCCCCATGGTATAGTTTAGAGCCTTACAGTCTCAAGTCCTTGAGCCAAGGTTAGATATCATTAAGAGACCAGGTGATATAATTGAAAAAAAAAATTGGACTAATACTCAGAAGACTTTAAGTTCTAGTTCTGCTTTAGCTTACTCCTTAGTTTTATTACCTTAAGTAAGTCATTTAATCTCAATTTCAGTATCTGTAAATTCAGGATAATAATACTTGCCCCTGCCTGCCTTAAGGAATTGATATGAAGAGCAAATAAGATAATAAAGCACTTGAACTATAAAGTATTCTATGTTGTGTGGTTATGATGATGTCACCTCAGTCGAGAAGGAAATGAAAATATTCCTGAGTTATGTCCACATGGAACTTTGTAAAAATTTATTGAACATAGAAAGATTTAGTTCAGATTTTTGTGAGGCCTAAGAATCGAAGCTGTCAAGAAAGTTTTCTCATGGCTCCTTCAACCCTTTTGAGGAAGTAATTTACCATAAAAGCTAATGTGTTCTTTTTTATCTATTCTTTCTCTTTCCTGGTCAGCAATGGTGATTGTTCCTACTAGAGAATTAGCCCTACAGGTCAGTCAAATCTGCATCCAGGTCAGCAAACACATGGGAGGGGCCAAAGTGATGGCAACCACAGGAGGAACCAACTTACGTGATGACATAATGAGGCTTGATGACACAGGTAGGAAATTAGAATAAGGTGGTGATTTTTTCAGTGTCTGTGAAAATCTCTCAGGTATTCTTTTGCTTTCTCTCTTTAAAAAGGAGAGTTTGTGGGGTAAGCTAAAGATATTGATCATGCTTTATATGTGACATGGTCTTACATCACTGTGATAATAGGTACCTTGATGAACAAATTCCATGGGCTTAGAGAAGATTGGGGGGAAATCTCAGAAATTAGCAAGAATGCTTACTCAGGTGTTAGCATTTTGAGGATAGTCCAAGGCCTGGTTAACAGCAGAGTTCCAGTAACTTGGTCATTTTAGATTAGGAAAAACATTGCATGGCCTATAGCTATATGTAACCTCTGTGACCATACAGAGAATTATCTGAAGGCATCCTCCATCTTCATTCATCCTCCCTCTGAAGAGAAATAGAAGTATATTCTTTGAGAAAGTTAGGGATGGAGAAACTGCTTCAGTAAATTGAGAAGAATCCACTCCTAGAAGGTATCCTCTTCTTTAATAGACTTGTCCAATATGTAAGTTCACATAAGTGATATGTATTTTTAAAATCTCATGCAGTACATGTGGTGATTGCTACCCCTGGAAGAATTCTGGATCTCATCAAGAAAGGAGTAGCGAAGGTTGATCATGTCCAGATGATAGTATTGGATGAGGTAATTTCTCTTATTTGGGAAAAATACTATTCCAGGAATAATAATAGTAGCTGTCATTTATGTAGTTCTTTAAAGCTTATAAAAATATTATTATTTGATCCATTTAACTGCTAATGCATTGAACAATAGTTAATGCCTATTTCTCAGAGCTGTCACACTACTCACCTGTTTAGACCAACCTGATTTCCTTGTAAAATTTATTTACTCTTAGAAAGCAGTGGTTGATAAAAGTTCAGCTGTTTATTTTCCAACAAAAATACCAGTAGTTTAGTGTTGTTATTTTCCTACCAATCAATAAGGTTGAAGAGGAATCTTTGTTTTAGAAAGTAACCTCTTCATTAATAAAGTGGTTACTACACTAACACCAAACAATTGATTACTTTTACCACCTCTTCCAATGAAATATTTATGAAGAAACTCAACAAGCACAATTATCTTTCTCAAAAGGGTGACATTGAAGTTGAAGAATTTATCCTATTGTATTTTATACCATTGGAATATTAGGATTAATAACATAAAGAGCTTGTAGTCTAGAACTAGGAGAACTGTAAAAAGGACGAGTTGCCTCATATTGACACAAACTGGAAATTATTTGGGGTTTTGTTTTTAATTTTTTGTTCATTTATATTACAGGCAGATAAGTTGCTGTCCCAGGATTTTGTGCAGATAATGGAGGACATTATTCTCACGCTACCTAAAAACAGGCAGATTTTACTATATTCAGCCACTTTCCCTCTTAGTGTTCAGAAGTTCATGGTGAGTATAAATTGATTTATTTGGAAGCACTGCTGTATTGACATATCTATTTGCCTATGAAGAAATTTTTTTCTCACTACCCATGAGACATTTTTTATCCACTTTTAAGACTTGTCTATTTGGCTAATTTAGTATATTCAGCAAATAAGGTTGCTTGGTTCAACATTATGCTGCTAAAAAGATGACAAAAAATTTGACAAAAATTTTTAAGTTTCTGGAAAGACCTACGTGAACTGATTCAGAGTGAAATAAGGAGAACAAAGAGAACATTATACACAGTAATTGAAACATTGTGGGACAATCAAATGTAATTGACTACTACTAAGAGCAATGCAATGATCCAGGACAACTCTGAGAGACTTATGAGAAAGAATGCTATCCACATCTAGAGAGAACTTTGGGAATAGAAATCCAGATGAAAACATGATTTATCACTTGTTTATATGGGTATATGATTTGGAGTTTTGGTTTTTAAAAGATTATTACAAAAATGAATAATATGGAAATAGGATTTGAGTGATAATATGTGTATAACCCAGTGAAATTGCTTGTCAGCTCCGGGGAGGAAAGAGAGAGGGAGACAAAAAGAATCATGTAATCATGGAAAAAAAATTTTAAATTAAAAAAAGTTGTTACCTTTGGCATCTTATAGATACAGCTTTAAGTGTTAGATTTGATTGTACAATAAGTAACACAAGACATGTTGATTTGCACAATGATTCTCATATGTAAGTTACCTGAAAACAAGATTAAGAATAGTTGATTTTGTGTTTACATCTTTAAAATGTTCATTCCCTTTTAGCATCCTTCAGTTATAATTTGTTATTATTCAGTCATTTCAGTTGTGTCTGACTCTTCATGATTCCATTTTGGGTTTTCTTGGCAAAGATATTAGAGTGGTTTGCCTTTTCCTTCTCTGACTCATATTACAGAGGAGGAAGCTGAAGAAAACAAGGATAAATGGCATGCTCAGGGCCACACAGCTAGCAAGTGTCTGAGGCTAGATTTGAACTCATGTCTTCTAATTCCAGGCTTAGAACTCTCTCCCCTGCCCTACCCAATTGCCCCTCATCAGGGATGCCACCAGAATCTTTATCACAAAGATAATCATTAAAAGACTAAGGGATTTATCATGTGTCTTTATTATGAAGAACATGTATCCCCAATGAGTTTTTTTTTTAATCTAGTAGGAAATAGTATGGTTTTGTGTCCATTGATTATGCTCTGCTTTTATTCATTTCACTGTGGAAGTCTTCCTCTATTTTCTTCTCAGAATTCCCATTTGCAAAAACCCTATGAGATTAACCTGATGGAGGAACTAACTCTGAAGGGAGTAACCCAGTACTACGCCTATGTAACTGAGCGCCAGAAAGTACACTGCCTCAACACACTTTTCTCAAGGGTAAGAAATAAGCTTCAACTGTTAAACATCATACTTCAGTAAATTCCAACAACAAAATGTAGATGACTTGTATCAACAAGCAGCCATTTTCACACATTTTCACTGTATCAAGTTCCTAGCTTTTCTAGATTCTGTTGTAAAGGTACAGTCTCAGTTACTAATCTGAACTTGATATGATACAATGTTGTTTAATGAGTCTAAGCCGTTCTTAACTTGATTCTAAAACAAAATGGGCTTCTTATTTCATCTCAGACCTAGTAGTTTCATTTGTGGCAGTTATGAGAGTTAATCTGATATTAAGATGAAATTCTGAAAGGAAATGTGAAGTTTTTCTTTGATTTAAATTCTTTTCTGCCCACTAGACAGTAAAGAAAAAACACCCACACACCTGGTTAGAATTATTGTACTCTTGTGCATTTTGTGGAGGCAAGTTTCAGATAATGTACAATGGAAAGGTTTACTGTTTGCCAGTCAAGAACTCAAAACCTCTAGCAAATTAAATGAAGATTTTTGCCCTTCTTGCCAATATCTCTTTCCTGTGTTTAGCTCCAGATAAACCAGTCAATAATTTTCTGCAACTCCTCTCAACGTGTTGAACTATTAGCTAAGAAGATTTCCCAACTGGGCTATTCTTGCTTCTATATCCATGCTAAGATGAGGCAGGTGAGTGTGAAACTATATGACACTGAAGCTCACAGTACTTATTTTACTTTTAGAAGCATTGATAGTTATTTCCTAAATAGGTGGTTTTATTAAACTCTAATTGTTATATTAATTTAGGACATTTTTATTCTTCCCCTTAATGGATTCACTAGGGTTTGGTCTTTTTTCCTTCCTGAACCCATTAGAAAAAAGGATCCAACCTAGACTTCCCTAAGTTCTTCCCTGTACCAGAGCAACTGAATCTTAAACTTTTAGATTATAATTCTTTTGTTTATGACAACATTCTGAAAGTTCGCATGATGAAATGTTATCCCAAACTAACAAATGTTTATTTGTTCAGTTCTTGTGTACAAACTTAAGATCAAATACTCAAGAGACCTATTCTTTCTTTGGAATTTGGAAGTATGTCCAGATCACCAGTCATATATGCCATGAGCCAAGCATTAGAATCTCTCACTGAAAATGCATGTTTTAATTTTGAAGCAGATATTTCAGAAGGGGAAGAAAAATGGTCTAGAAACAGTCCATTAGGGTAACATTGCTTCTAAACATCACTTTGTCCTATAAGCACCAGAAATGTCACTAAAATATACTTCCTCTTATGGAAAATGACTGTTTTGGAATTCTCTCCATAAAGTCATAGATTTCAAGCAAGTAGGGAACAAAAAGACAGTCTGTTCTGTCCATCATAGCAATGAGGAGACTGATACCCAAAGAGAGTAAGTAATTTGCCCAAGACCACCCACTTAGTGAATGGCATAGCTCAAATTTGAACCCAGGTCATCTGAATCTAGCACTTCTTCCACTGCACCACACTTTCTCAAGTTTCTAAACTTATTTTAATTCACTGAATGTAACTGAAAACTTAAATATTTAAAACTAAAAATGCAGAATGTGAGATTTTAATGTTAGCTTCATTCTTCCATATACTCTATTCATATTTAGAGATCATACCAAAACTAAGTATCCGGCAAAGACAGTATAGTCGATGTTTAATAATTTACTTGAGAGCAGTTGGAGTGGTGAATGGAAAACTGGCTTTGGAGCCAGGAAGATCTGAGTTCAAGTCTTGACTCTGTCATGTACTGGCTCTGTGCGTGTCCAAGTCACTTTACCACCCACTGCTGTGGACCTCTCTTTAGACTGGAGAGAGGGTTGATATTAGTAGAGAGAGTTGCCTTATCTTGGAATTCTCCATACCAATGAAATAACAGATCCAATCCCTTTCTTCTCCCTATTGGTTTCAGTGGGTTATAAAAGCCACATTTAGAGCTTTAGCCTTTAGATAAAAGAAAAACCAAAGTAATTTAGAAAGCATATATTTGGCCATTAAAAAAATTTTTTTTAAGGATTTGAGCAAAATTTTAAAGGAACCCGAAATAAAATATTGTATGAAAACCAAATAAAGTTTTCAAAGTTGAGAACAAAACCTCAAGTTTAGTGAAAAACAAATATTTATTTCTAAGATAGGACACTGAATTTATTTACTCAGGTTTTTACTAATTATTTCTGTTTTGATATTTGTAAAGTTGCTCATAATTCTCTTCAGATATGAGGAAGAAGCAATTAATGGGGGAGACTTCTGTTCCTTATGTGATTTCATTAAACTTTTTAAATAAGATGACTTATTTATGTGTCTCCAGGAACACCGAAATCGTGTATTCCATGATTTCCGAAATGGCTTATGCCGTAATCTTGTTTGCACTGGTAAGAATTTTGTACCTCCTTTGCTCCTTATTTATCCTGTTCTGCTTTGATTTGCTTTTACTGTCCTGTCCCTTTTCTTCCCACCACTGCCACTGCCAGAATAATAACTAACATTGAGATTAAATACCATTTACTCTTAAAATTGTATTCTTTGTGAGAAATTACAAGAAAATTGTTCTGGCATTGAGATCTTATTCTTGCCTGTAAAATTTGCGTGGTTCTTTTGGTTTGGGTTTTTAGTTTTGTCGATTTGCTTGGTTTTGTTGTTGTTGTTGTTGTTGTTTTTCCCCCAAAGCTGAATTGGCGTACAACACAAATTGAATTATATTAAGGATCCACCTATATTTTTGTGATTTTGTTATTTTTTCCATACATAAATCTTATAAAACATAGTCTTGCTATATTGATATAAAATTGGTGACCTGTCATGTCACCTTCTCAAATATGACACCTGAACCTGTAGGATTTACTGCTATGTGATGATGATTCAGCAAAGGAGACTGAGAAAGAGCTGCCCTAGAGGTAGAGGTAGGAGGAGAACCAGGAGAGAGCCCTAGGAAGAAAACCAGAGAGCAGAGAAAACCTATGAGGTTTAGCTGAATCTTTTTTTCTTTTAATTCTTTGTTACAAGGGATAATAATTCACTAGATGGGGAAGGAATATCTTTAGAAATGAAGGTGATATAAAAACAAAAGATATCAATTTAAAGAAATTTTAACCCAAAGAATCCTCAGAGAAAAGAAAGGATAAATATTATGTACAAAAATATTGCATCTCTTTTTTGTAGCAGCATATAAAGGGTACCCATAAATTGGGGATTAGTTTAACAAGAGTATAATGGAATATTGGGCCACAAGAAATAATAAAGAGACCAAACCTGAGAGATCCTGTATGAACTGATGCCATATTAAGTTAGCAAAACCCAGAGATTTAAACAATAACCATATTGTAATGAAAAATAACTAAGACTTAAGAACTTTGATCAATTTAATTAGTGGCCACAGTTCTTAAAAAAAATGATAAAATATGTTCTTTACCTCCTGATGGTGACATGGTGAACTCAAGGTGCAGAACTGCAGGATGTGACATGTTTTTTGACAGCTATTATAGAGATACATCCTGTTCGACTATGCATATTTGATTCAAAGAGTTATGCTTTTCTTTTATTTGGGGTAGAGAGTGAGATAAGGAAGTCTGGCAAGAGGTGCCAAAATAGAAAAAAAAAAGTAAGAAAAGAGGGTCATTCTGTGCATTTAAAATGCACAGAAGAGAACAAAAGCAAAGTCAGTAGAAAAAAAACAGACAAGCAAGACAGCTTTAAAAAGCATGTGTTGAAATTGTATAACTTGACAGGCAAGGTATACATAATGCAGATTTGTGACTCCATGTTCAATAGAACTATTTTACTTTGTTTATGGAATTGTTTATTTGGTGTTAGGTTCGAAAGGAAAAGAAAAAAAAAGCATAGGAAAATAGCTCTAATAAGTTTGAAGTGATTATATGGTCAAGTGAATCCTTTTAGAGGATGGAGGAGGTCTGGAAATGCTTATAGGCATTAAGGATCCTAGGGGATTAAAGGTGAGATATAAGAAATGATCAAAAGGGAATTACTCCTGAAAGAAAAAAAGAGAATGGGTTCAAGGGCACAAGTTGAGGATCCAGCTTTCTTGGCAAGGCAAAGAGACCATGTTCCTGGTCTTCTGGGAACCTTATCACAAGGGGAGAGAATATGGGGTTATTGTGAGGAGATTTGAGGAGGGATTTAATTTTTCACACAAAGACAACTGGAGAAATATGAATTGCTCACAAGTAGGCTAAATCAATATAATAAAAATGACACGTTTTTCCTGTTAACTTATTCATTGCCATACCAAATTACCAAAGAATTATTTTCTAGAGCTAGAAATGATAATAAAATTCATCTAGAAGATCTAAGATCAAGGAATCAATGGAGGAAAAATAGGGCTAGCTATGCCAGATTTCAAACTATATTACAAAGTGGTAAATACAAATAGTCTGGTGCTGGTTACAGAATAGAGTGGTGGATCAGTGGAATAGATTAGGTACATAATACACAGTAGTAAATAACTGTCTGGTGTTTGATAAACCCAAGGATCTAAGTTTTTAGGATAAGAACTCACTGGCAAAAATTGCTGGGAAAATAGTTTGAAGTAAACTAGAAATAGACCAATATTTCACACTATATATACCAACATAAGGTGTAATTGATAAATGATTTCATCACGAAGAGTAATATAAGTAAATTGGAAGAGCATGGGGGCAATCAGATGTCTCAGTGAATAGAGAGTCAGGCCTGGAGATGGGAGGTCCTCGGTTCAAGTCTGGTCTCAAGGCATTTCCTACCTTGGAACTAATACTTAGTATTGAGTCTAAGAAAGAAAGTAAGAGATTTAGTCTGGTCTCAAGGCATTGCCTACCTAGTATTGAGTCTAAGATAGAAAGTAAGAGATTTTTTAAAAAATAAGGGAGCATAGAAAAATTTACCTGTCAGATCTATGAATAATGGAAGAATTTATGTCTAAACAAGAAATAGGATCATGGGAAGTAAAATAGATAATTCTGAAATAAAAAATAAACTTTTCTACAAACAAAACTATTGTAGCCAAAATTCAAAGGAAAGAAAGAAGAAAAAATGTATATCAAGTTTCTCTCATAAAGCACTCATTTCGCAAATCTATATAGGGAATTAAGCCAATTTTTTTTTGGTCATTACCCAATTTGTAAATGGTCAAACGATTTCAAATCATTTTCTTCAGAAGAAAAATTCAAAACTAGTAATCAAAGTTATCAAATCAACAAGTCTTGTGAAAAAATGCTCTAAATCACTATTGATTAGAGATACGCAAATCAACTGAGATAACCACTTCACACTTATCAGATTGGCTGGCATTGTCAGAAAAGAAAAAGGACATGCTAGAGGGAGTGTAGAAAAATTGGGATACTAATGAACTGTTGGTGACCAAATTTTGAATTAATCCAATCATTCTCCAGAACAATTTGAAACTATACCCAAAGAGTTATAAAACTTTGATACCCTTTGATCTAGCAATGGTATTATTAGATATTTATCCTAGATGGATTAAAGAAAAGGAAAAAGGACCTGTTTGCACAAAAATATCAATAGCAGTTCATTTGTGGTGTCAAAGAATTGGAAATTGAGAAGATGCTCATCAATTGAGGAAAAGCTAAACAAGTTTGATACATGGTTGTGATGGAATACTATTGTGATCTAAGAAATGACAAGCAGGATATTTTCCAGAAAATCTGGGAAGACTTAAATGAACTGATACAAAGTGAAGAGAACAGAATAGTAAACCATTGTACACAATATCAACAGTATTTATTGTAAGGATGATCAATTGTGAAAGACTTAGCTACAAGTGACCTAAGAAAATTGCAAAGGACCTGTGATTAGAAAAGTACTGTTTACTTGTAGAGAGATAACTGATGAACTCAATGCAACAATGAACTTCAATGCTGATTGAAGCATGCTTTTTAAACTTTATTGTTCGTGTGTGTGTGTGTGTGTGTGTGTGTGTGTGTGTGTGTTGCAACACAGCTAATAGGGAATTATATTTTGTGTGACTGTATAATTCATTTACTTCTTGCCTTCTCAAAGGGTGTGTGAGGAGCAGGAGGCAAAGAGAGAATTTGGAACTTAGAATTGTAAAATATGAATGGATTTTTTTGTTCCCTTTTTTATTTTTCCAATTACATGGTAAAAATTTAACATTTGTTTTTGAAAGGTTCAGTTCTGAATTCTCTCTCTACCCTTCCCCGGAACCTCATTGAGAAGGCAGGCTATTTCATATAGTTATATGTGTGGCCATGCAAAATATATTTCCCTAGTAGTCGTGTTGTAAAAGAAAATAGACCAAAAGAAAAACCATGAAAGAAATAGTATGCTTTGATTTGCTTTTGGATTCCATAAGTCCTTTGGAATTGTTCATTCACAGTTGATCATCATACAATTTTGCTGTTACTGTTCTGGTTTGGTTCACTTCATTTTGCATCAGTTCATGTAAGTTCAAGTTTTAAAAAAATGTCAAAAACATTTTTATACACAGTTGGGGAATATTGAAATAAAACTATTAAGAAAAAGAATAGATAGATGACAGATATTGCAAAGGAAAAATTATTAGGACTTGGTGACTAATATATTTTGGAGGAAGAGACAGAAAGATGCAAATTTTAAAGTCTTTTATGCCTGGGAGACTGTTATTGTCACTCTATTAAAAGGAGATTAGAATCAAGTTTAAGAGAGAAGATAGATTTTAGATGCATTAGGATCAGAGTAAAATGAATATGCAATTGGAAATGTCCAGTAGACCATGCAAGTCTGAGCCTGGAACTTTAGAGAAAATTGGGGACTCGAGGATACAGATCATCACTATGGTGATGACAAATGAAACCGTAGACTTCGGTGGGATCTCTGAGGGAGAGAGTATTTTTAAACTATTTTTATTTTAATAACATTTCCATATAAAATTCCCCAAGGTATAGAATCCAATTGTCTACCTCCCTTTTCCAGCTCCACCCCTTCCAGAGCTGACAAGCAATTCAATCTGGATTCTACATGTATTATTGTGCAAAACATTTCTGTATTCATTTTTGTAAGTGAATAATCTTATAAAACTAAAACCTCAAAACATATACCCAAATTGATTCTTAAGTCCCTCAGAATTGTTCTGCATCATTTTATTGCTGTTAGCAAAGTCTATCATATTTGATCATTCTACAATATTGCAGTTACTGTGTATGATGTGTTCCTGGTTCTGCTTATTTCACTCTGCATCAGTTCATGTAGGTCTTTCCAGCTCTTTTGAGAACATCCTGTAATAATGGTATTCCATCACCATCATATACCACAGTTTGTTCAGCCATTCCCCAATTGAGGGATGTCCCTTTAGTTTCCAATTCTTTGACACCAAAAAGAGAGGCTATAAATATTTTTGTACAAGTAGGTCCTTTCCCCTTTTTCATTAATCTCTTTAGAATACACACCTAGTAGTTGGTATTACTGGATCAAAAGGTATGCATTGTTTTATAGCCCTTTGAACATAATTCCTAATTGTCCTCTGAGAGAGGGAATGTTTTAAGAGAAGAATAGTGGGCCAAAGGTTGAACTTTTAAGGAACACTCAGATTTAGGAGTTAAGAAAAAGAGGGACTACTAGGTGAATGGGAAATCAAAGGAGAAGGGAATTTTAAGAAGGTTGGGAATAGTCACCAGCATCTGCTGCTACAGGGCACAAATGTAAGAATGACTGAGGGAAAAGAATAATTGTTGTCATTAGGCAGCATTAATAGTGGCCTTGGAGTATGTCATCACAGTTTAAAACCTTTTCAGTTTCATTCCTGAGCCCAGAGTTCTCTTATCCTTAGGGTATTCATATTTTCACATTTGCTTTAAACCGTCATTTCTCGCTTTTCAAAGATGTAGGAAATGAAAGTACATAAACAGATTTTTCCTATTAGGTGCATGCTAACTTAGAATAATGTTATTTTTGTTCAGGTGTATTTGCATAAGTTTAAATGGAATAAGACCACATAAAAAAGATGTTTAAAAGTGGTAGTGAAAAGAGTAATATTTGAACAGTAGCTTAAGGAAACTCTGTTTTCAGATCTGTTTACCCGAGGTATTGATATCCAAGCTGTGAATGTGGTGATAAACTTCGACTTTCCAAAGCTGGCAGAGACCTATCTCCATCGTATTGGCAGATCAGGTAAGGAAATGGAAGAAGGATATTCTTTAGTAAAGTTGGGTTTGCCTATGTATGATATGAATTTCTGGTTCTTTTGAACATGTGAAAGGTGATCTGAAGAGTTGGAGGGAAAAGTCTTAAAAGTTTCTAACTTTGAAGGATAATTGGATATAACTTAATCCTGCTTAGTATTAAATACCAGGAATTTAATCAGTTACTCATTTTTTTGGACCTCTTTACCAAGTTTTCTACTGTCTGCTTACTTGAGATAAAAATTTAACCTGTGTGAAACATGAATATTAAGCAGATAATCTCTCTGGTTGTACTATTTAAAGTTATGTATTTTGGTCATTTCAATTGTGTATCCATTTTGTCATGTGAAATACTGAAATCGAATTTACTTGATATGAAACCTGAAATTTGAGGAGAGCCAACAAGTAGTTTCATATATTCAAAATCATGTCAAATTGAAATATTCATTCCCTGTACACTAGTTTAAAATTTATTCTTTTCTCTCTTAACAGGTCGCTTTGGTCACCTTGGTTTGGCCATCAATTTGATCACATATGATGATCGATTCAATCTAAAAAGTATTGAGGAGCAACTGGGAACTGAAATTAAACCCATCCCAAGCAACATTGACAAGAGTCTGTATGTGGCAGAATACCACAGTGAGCCTGTAGAAGATGAGAAACCTTAACAAGCATGTGAGTATTTTACTATTATTTCTGAATGAAGAAAGAAGTAAAAATAGAAATAAGGCATTATTCTTTCATTTTTCCCCCTGAGATAGTGTTCTGGCCAATTTATGATATCTTAAGAGAGCAAAAGGGTGAAACTCTAGTAGTAAACCACTCCAATTATAAAGGTTCAGCAAGCATACACATATATCTCTAGTGAACTCTGCTCTCATTAGGGATCAATGTCTTTGTCTTGCGTTTAGCCTACTCAATGCAATAATAGTTTGTAGCAAAATCAAACTGTGCATTGGTTGAGAAGTGTATTTTAAAATAATACCCGACAAATGTAGTTATATGAAATAACTTTGGAGTTTGTCATGACAAAACTTAATTTGGTTTTTTAAATATACATTTATGAGAAGATACCTGTTATTCAAACTAATAATAAAAGGAAAACATAGTGTTGCTTAATAATTTTACATGAAAGGCACACATCCTACCCTTTTACTTTTCTCACTTCTGGGTATAAGCCTCTGAGCATTCACTCTGGCTACTGATGTTTGCACTAACAAATTAGATAAGAGTAGTTATTACTGTATCACAAGAAAATTAAATGAATAAATTAAGAGCTTATCATGACTACCTAATTCCTCTTTCATATTCTCACCTTTTTATTTAGAGGGATAAAGTCCTTATAAACAATTACTGATTTTAAAGAGTTAACTATTAAAAAATTTTTTTATTCAAAATTAGCTGTCAAGATTTTAAAACCTTATATCTTTGCCACTGTGGTATTGTAAGCAGGCCCAATTCAGATCTTTAAGATATCTTTTCTCTTGGTCTAATCGCTATAGATTGCCTGTGATAGTGAGAAAGATCGTTAAAAAACATTGCCAAAAGAATCATGCTCATCTAGTTTCTTTTGGGGGTACTAGCAGAAACTTCTTCTTATTCTAAAAAAGGAGATTCCCTAAAGGGATAGAAATTTATTGGGAACCCCTAGAGAAAACCCCTAACTCATAAAAGAGCTAGAGAAAACTTGGGGTGAAAGTCCTGGTTTACATTTCTTTCATTGATGTTAATTTCCTGTTTCTCCACTTAGGCTTTGACAAACTACAGAAGCCCATCTGGATCTGTGACACATCGTTTCTTTGGGAATGCTCTTCTCTTTGTGGGTTTTTCGTCTTCTTTTCGTTTTGGAACTATGAAGACTTAAAAAGAGCTCAGACTTTTTTTTTTCTTTTTAATCTGGCGGAGAGGAGAAAAAAGCTGAAAAGAAGGAATATACCTTTTTTGTTCCACTTGTTTGCACTGTGTGCTGACTGAACATTAGTTGCACTAACTGCTGGTTTTAAAAAATTTCTTCTGGGAGGCAGGGGAAGGAGGAAAAAAAAAAGGAAGAGGAGGGGAGAAACCCTGAAAAGAGAAGAATCTTGATAAACACAAGCTTGTCTACTATTTCAAAATCTCCAACAGTTGACTAGGAGTGCATTTCAACTTCTCCCTGGTTCTCATCCGTTTTTAAGCCTAAAGAGCTTGTTACTTATTTGTGCGAAGTGCCTTATGCTATGAGACCATTCAGAATATCATCTTTCAGACACAGCCCAAGGAATCAACAATGGCAATTCTTTCTTTTTTTTCCCTCTCCCCATCCCTTTTTGTTTTCAGGTCAGTCTCCTTCCCTTCCCCTCCTCATTCACCCAAATACTCAAGCCCAGGGCTGGGAAATGAAACATATTGGTAATGTTAAACACTTGTTTTTTGTTTGGTTTTTCATCGGAGGAGTTGATATGCAACAGCAGTTCACCCGCACTGTAAATACATGTATTTAAAAAAAACCCAAGTAAAAAAATCTGGGCTGAGTAGGTGCAACATCATCGCTCCCGAAGGAAAGAGCAGTCTATCATTGCAGGAGCCATATGACAAGCCTTTGTGCTCTTTAGCAGAACACTAAAGACTGGTTTACATAAGCCTCCATTAGTAGTTATGGCACTTGATGTGTAGACATGTCAGAGCCTTGACCCTCTTTCCTCTGTGGCAAAGCGTGTCCCATAGAAAATTGGATGTGTATACTTGTATAAACTTTGTAAATACGTTTTTTTCTGGGTTCATATATAACTTTTTTTTTATGAAGGTTGCTGGGATTAAGGGGATTAGACTGATTATGGGAGCAGCTAAAAATGAGAGGGGCTCAGTTTTTCGCAACACTAAACTCTAAAAAGTGCTCCGGCCTCTTACTGTAGAAAGCAGGCCTCTATGGGGAAATCCAAGAGTTGAGAAAGGGACTTTAGGGTGGGTGATAAGGGGTATTCACTTAAAACTTGCTGCCACACTACTCTACCCAATACTGTGGAGGAATCCTAGAGAGAGAACAAAGAAGCTTAAAAAATGTATAGCTCAAAATGTTTTTGAGATGCTTTCTGACATTCCTCCTTCCCCCCTCTTCAAAAATAAACAAAAAAACTTCATAAACTACATGCTCTGAAAAAGGGGGTAAAGATTAATCTACCTTGTAGAGTAAACATTCTAGCAGATGGTAGTATTGTTGAGCAGCATATATAAAGCACAGATTTGAGTTTCAGAATATTAGAAGATACCAGTTTATATAAACTGACTTCTGGAGCTTTTTTTCTGTGGATCATTTCTTTTAGTGTATGCATTTGTTGCCCCCAAACACCTTGATGAACAGATTTTGTGCAGGAATGGGCAAACCCTGAGACCTGTTAACTAAAAAGCTACAGAAAGCTGCTTGCCATCCTCTATGTTTTGGCATGATTTGCTGTCTGTCATTCTGCATTGTATATTGCTGGCAAACGCTTTATGGTCAATAGTGTTGCTTTAAATTGTGCCCCTCCCAATATGCTTGATGTTTGGCCTGATCTCCAGGCAAAAGGAGTGAGAAGAATCAAAACCAGTAAACTTTTTTGTTGTTGTTGTTTTGTTGTTGTTGTTGTTGGGGTTTTTTTTTCTTTTCTTTAATTCCCTTTTTAGCCCAGTGTACTGTAGTCAGTCAGGAGGCATCTTCAAACCACAACCTCACTTTCCCAACTCCAAGACAGTTTTTCCAGATCCATTGTTTTTAAAAAGCCCTAATATAATCAGATCCTATGTATTCTTCCATGTTTATCACCTGGACAAAAGAATTGATCTTATAAGTTATGGTTTTATTTTTTTTAACTATTCTTACTTTATTCTAAACAAAATTGTTTATAGACCGATCAGAAACCTGACCGGTGCCTCCTGATCAGACTTTACAATGATTCTTTTCCAACTGTGTAGCAAGAGCTGCGTTGCACAGTACAAACTCAGACAGTAATTAGAGCTATATGAGCCATATACTGTCTATCCAACAAATGTTAGGTACTAAATGTAAACAATAATTTAGGAAATAACTTTTTTGAGGGGGGAGGGAATATATGGGTAACAAATTTTGACCAAATTTTAAATTTTACCCTCGTACTGAAGCAGCTCATTTTTTTTTTCTGGCGAGACAAGAGGGATCATTTAATACAACAAAGATGGAGAAGCAAATGTAAATATAATTTTGTATCTCGCAACAGAGTTTGTGTGTGAGTGAACAAGCAGATCAGTCCCACTCTGCCAGTCATGGACTGTTCTGCCTGGTCCAGGATAGGTAAGCTCAATGCCATGCGCCATTGGATCCCTCTTGAAGCACAGATTTAAAATTGAAAGTATTACTAAAGCTCAGCCTCTGATGAGGAGTGGCACTTAAAATGTCTGGAGCACCATTATTGAACAGCTTTCTGTTAAGACTGTTGTCCAATTCTGGTTCTTGACTCTTGAATAGGAATTGCAAATGGAAAGATGCTCTAAAGAGCTAGGTAAAAAACCTGGTCTTTTGTTTTTATTTTTTTTTTAATCCCCTTGCAATAAGGAACATTGTAACTTTTGGGGGATATTCTCAGATTCCAATTTTGGGGTGTTTTGTTTTGGGGTTTTTATTTAACATCAACATTTTCCATTGGTTCATTTGGGTTAGAACAAGTCCTTATTTTTAATATTCAAACCATGGGTCTAGCATGTAGTTTGGCCTGTGGTAGTGCAGTTGGTGTAACAGAAAATATAACACTCTGCTGCTTCTCGGCCCATATTTTCCCCCTTATTCCCTCCTCAGTCCCCATTGGAAAAAAAAAATCAATCTTCTTCCCTTTTGAAATGGAATAAATTTTTGTCTAAATTGATCTTCCTGAGGAGGGAGAAGAAAGGGACAGAGGAACCTAGACTTGTTTCTCAATTATCTCCAATTTGGTCCCAAGTTCAATATGGGTTGGTCCCAATGGGTTGGTGGGTGGGTTGGTCATCAATATTTGTGTTCAGAATGAGATGAGAGCATCTTTCCTTTGCTGTGTGCTTTGTGCTTGTTTGTCACCAAGTGTGGGTAAGAACCAGACTGCTCAGCACAAAGCTCCTTCTATAACTGTTGGTATCAAAACATCTCATTCTGGTCACTTTTTTTGTTCATTTGTTTTTGTTTTAATAGGGATGGGAGGGCGGGTGTCTACACAAAGGATTTAGAGACACTTCAGAAGCTTGTAGCCTCACCATCAACTTCTCTCAACCACACTCTTGACCTCACAGATGAGTAGCAGCACAAAGGTGAAATAATTAAATTTTCCTTGTGATTTGAGCCTTGTTAGTTTAACTTGCCATTCGTTGTCATCCTAAATGTCTCTTTCCCCCTTTACTGCTGTGTATCAATTTTCTGGCAGTGTCTGGCCAGCATTGAATTCAACCAGCAACCAAACCACCAGCTCCACAGAGCAGTATTGGTTCATGGGAGCTAAAGCAATTTACTTTAGTAAACTAGAACTAAAGGCTCATCTGTTAGATTAGGGGTGTGTTTATGAAGAGGTGATGATTTATGAGGCTGAAAAGAACAAGTCTGGCACCTAGATTCTGCCCCATCTGTAGCTAGCAGATTCTAGAAGAAGTGTATCTAAATTCACCTGTGGACAATATGGGGTAGGGAAGGGGTGGGGGGAGGGGTGGGGTTATTAAGATACAGGCTACTGTATTTTAACCAATGATTGTGGGGGAGGGGTATCTGGAGAAAACAGTCACTATTCCCTTTATTGAAACAAAACTGGAACATGATTTTTTTTCTTAAAGAAACAGAAGCTATTATTTTTTGTTCAATTCAAATGGGAGACTTAAATCCAGTGTCCCTAGCCACAAGGGACCAGTTCCTTCCACTGAGAAGTAAACAGTGGGAACTCAAATTTGAAAACATTTGGGCAAGGGGAGAATTGGCTTTCTGTTAATTGGCTAATAGTCCAGTGGGGCTGTGTTTTTGATGGGATGTGGTGTATTCTATGTATATGGATATGGAGCCAAGAGTCTCCACTCAGTTCATAAAGTTCAGAAAAGATGGTTGGCAAAATCTTGATTTTGTTCATTTATCTCAATAAAAGCCCACTGGAACTCCAGCCCTCTGTGTGGTATTCATTCCTAGAAGTGTGTCAAGTTTTGATTCTTACCAAGACAGAATCTATTTTTGCTGAAATGATCCCAGAGAAAGCATTCTCGTAGATTCCTAATGAACATGGCAGCTGATGAAGACACCATGTCTTCATTTCTCTGAAGGAAAGAATGTGTTTCTTCCTTTGGTTCCCCCACTATGTTTTATTTTGCCTAAGTCAAACTTCACAACCAAAATGAAGAATCAAAGCAATGAAAGGACTGATTTAGAATAAGGGAGCCCAGATCCAAATTATAAACCAGTAAATTGGCTTCCATTTCAAGGATTGTACTCCAATAAAATAAGAATGTTTTGTTTAAAGGAGCTTTCAGAGAATATTGTTGGCAGGCACTTACATTTGTTGTGCAAAGACCCTATTATACTAAGTGATGCAAGAAATAAAATTTTAGAAAAGAAACAGTGATAATGTTGCTCAAAGCCCTTTTTTACAGTTAAATAAATAAAATGGTACATAGCTGATTAGCTACAGAGCTTTTTAAAAATTTTTAATAAGTTATGTCTGATTCAAGTGAAAGCGATAACAATATGGCACAGACATCAAAAACTAAAATAAAATTTTTTTGTATAAACTAAGTTAAGGTTTTAATGCAAACATTCAAGGAAACTTAATTTTCTAAAATAAACATGTCAATACTGGCCTTCCCAAAAAGAATCAGCCCAATAAATCAGGGACACTTAATCACCTTTCAGTTTCTTCATAACTGCCAATGGAAATTACTTGATTTTTTTCCCTTAAGTTTTTTGCCTGCATTTGTATTCATTGCTCACAATTTGGTGTTCATATTTTAATTCAGGAAAGTTGTGACTTTGCCTGAATTATCCTAATCATTTTACACCAAATCCAGTCTTGGGAAAAATAGTACATCACATGTTAAAACAAGGAAGAAATGAATCATTTTATTCTTCTAGCCCCTTATAACCCACTATGTTGCTGAAATGATGTCCTGAGTTAACAACATAGCTTTAAGGACTCCTTTTCTGTAGTTTAAGATATTCAGTATTTTCAATGTTCAGTAATAACTTTTTCCTTCAGGTTTTTAAAACTCGGTCTATGGCCCTGAAATAAATGAACAATACATCCAACTGTAAAATCACTCATCAAAACTACAAGTAATAGTATACTCTTATCATATATTAGGGTAGAAAACCAAAAAAGGCCACTGCTGCATGGATTTGCTATTCAGGCATAGCTAGATTTTTCAATATACTGAAGCCTACCACAGATGATTCGATTCAGTGTATTTCACAAGTCTTTTTCTTAATACACTACCAACTGGCAACAGAGCTTTAGAAGTTATAGATCATAGATTAAGAACTGGAAGGTACTTTAGAGTGAATCCAGTATTAATTTCTTAACCTATGTAGGAATCTTTCTACAGTGTCCTTGAAAAATAAGGAACTTTGAACCAACATGAAGTGATTTTGCCCATTGCATTGATGAAATCCAGATCCACTTAGTCTATACCATTTCCCTGACACACAACTAAAAATCTTATCAAACTCAAATTTGCATAGTTTGTTCTAGGTGATTCCATGCTGACCCTTTCAGATAACTCCTTCCCAAGGTTCTTCAGAGTATGAACACATAACATAAATTGTTTAGCAGGCTCCAGAATTTTGCCAACAATTGGTATCAAGTTATCAGTATTGAGGTTATAGAATCTAGTCCCCTACCTTCTAAAAAATTTTTAATTAACCTGGGTATCTCTTTCATTCTCCATGATTCCTCAAATCATCACTAATACTGGTTTTCTTATTAGGATTTCTCTAAAAACTGGATGTCAAAATTGACAGTTAATATAGATAATGATTAAAAAAAATCTCAGATGGGGTAGAAATTAGAATGAATTTAAACAGTGATAATTGTCAAATTCTACCTTCTAATTCAATGCTCTTTTCACTAAGTCTGCAAAGTTTTCAGCATGGAAGAGATAAGAATGCAACTTAGAAACAAAGCAACATAGACAAATATGTATCTTTGTTCTGGTAAATGCATTTGTTTTTCTGCCCTTTGAAGAGTTTTTTTTTTTTCACTCCATTACCTTTCATTTTTTATTCCCAGTTAATTTCAAGTTGAAGGAAATTTTGGGCTACCCATGCTAAAAAACCCTGGCTCTCTGTAGCAACAGGCATTTCAGATTCCCAAATAGGCAATTCTGGGGACAAAGTTTATATGCATGCTCTGGAAAACTAAAACTTACAAAACTAAATTCAATTTCTGTTGCTCTCACTTTGCGGCTGTTTCTTACTCTGTAAATTGGTGAAATTAGAATAGGTTAGGGTTTTTAACCTTTTTTTGTCATGGACCCCTTTGGCAGTCTGGTGAAGCCTATGGACCCCTTCTGAGAAAAAAAAATTAATTCATAATTGACAGAAATACTACATATTTCAATTTGAGATTAATGAGAGTAAAGGTGTTCACTTTTTTCATATCAGAGTTAGTCCCCTGAATTCTCTCTGGACCCCAGGTTGACAGCCCTTAGACTTAATTGATCCCAAGGACCTTTCCAATTCTTAAGATAGCATGATTCCCTAAGTTTTCAGCTCTCACTCTTTGGCAAGTCAGGTTCTCCAAACAGCAGAAGACAACTGATGACTCTCCTCAAAGTACTAGTGGTAATCTCAAAGAGGGGATTTTTTTTGTATTCTTGCTCATGAGATCTTAGCTGGTGTGCTACCATTTACTGTCAGCCAGTTAGTAAGTTTTTAAAAGAAAAGAGTATTTTACCCAGCAAATAAAGCAAGAATAATTGTTATCAAAACCGCCTCCCCGTCCCCTCAAACAACAAGCACACCCTCGTTCAACATACAAAAGATTGGCTGGAGTTGGGTCAAATACAGCACTTTGTAACCAAAGAGTAAACTCAGTTCTTTGTTCCTGGGAGTCTTTTTTTCCCTTTGTGGAATCCTCATGAAGTTCCCCCTTTAAGTATAGTTCTCAGCTAGTCTCTGAAGTAGCTACACCTTCCTTCTCTCTCTCTCTCAGCTCTGCTATTGGAAGACAACTACTTTCTCTCCTAATAACCACCATCCAACAGTCTTGTTGCTGGAATGCCCTATTAACAAGTAGGCCCCAAAGTGTAGCTAATTAGCCAATCAAGACATTTCCAGTGTCTTCTTCCCAGATATATTAAGGAATCATTTGCCTCTCTCTCCTCCCCTTTTTTCAGCTTCCTTTTGTGTGCTATCTTCCCTGCCCCACCCTCTTGCCCACAACTTTCCATAGCATTTTCTACCAGCTACACTGCTTTAGGGACTCCACTGGAACTTTCCAGCATGTCTACATTCCCCAGGAAACTAACTCATCATGGGGAAATCTCATCCTGCAAGACTGAATCTGCTTGATACATCCCATTGGTACCATCTGCTCTGATTGGACCCCCTAACTGGAGGGCAGGGCCATGGGCTCTAGGGCCTTCTTTTTAAGGAGGCAGCCTAGCATTATCTTCTCCCGTTTCCCTCCAGCTACACTGCTCTTGGACTTTAAAACCCTACCTAAAGCCGGCACCCACTATGGCCACTCCTCCCTCGTTTCCCCCTTCCTCGATGCTTTTCAGCTTCCTTTTCTCTGTTTTCTTTCCATTAAATTGTAAATTCTCAGAGGGGAGGGACTGTCTAATTTTTTAAAAACTTATATTTGTATCCCTGGCACTTAGCACAGTGCCTGGCACATAATAGGTGTTTAATAAATGTTTGCTGACTGATAGCACCAACTATTTCCTAATGCCACATGTGAAATCCTAATATAGTGTGATAAGGTCCCAAGTGCAGTCTATTCATCACATATGGCATGGGGGTATAACTAGCTTGATGAGAAGCAGAATAGTCATCTCTAATCTCTTCTCCCTCCATCCTTCTCCAAGGGAAACTTTAATTCCTAACAAAGAGAAGCAAGAAATTGGAGAGGCTACTGTGCTTCTGGGGAAAGGGGGTGCCAGGCTAGAATTTACCTAACTTGCTCTCTTAAATGTTGTTGTTTGGGGGCATAGCTGGGTGGTTCAGTGGATTGAGAGTCAGACCTAGAGACAGGAGGTCCTGAGTTCAAATGTGACCTTAGACACTTCTTAGCTGTGTGACCATGGACAAGTCACTTAATCCTCATTGCCTAGCCCTTACCACTCTTCTGCCTTAGAACCAATAGTGGAAGATAAGAGTTTTTAAAAAAAAAAAGTCTTAGTTGTGAGCCTGGGCAAGTCATTTAATCTCTGTTTGCCTTAGTCTCCTTAACTGTAAAATGGAGCTCATAATAGCACCTTCTTCACAGAGTTGTTGTGAAGATCAAATGAGATATTATCTATACAGTGCCTCATATGTAGTAGTTAAGTGGTATATTATTATGATTTTCATGAATTTCAGACCCCTACAGTAGACACACACACACACACACACACACACACACACACATATAGGAGAGGTGTTATCAGGCTAAGATTATATATAATAAAAATAATCAATATGATATATTACTTAATGAAATATAATTAATAATATAATAATATATATAATTCTAGCCTGATACTCCTCTCAAAACCTAGAGAAAAGAGTACCCATAGGGCAGCTAGGTGGCTCAATGGGTAAAAAATAGGCTCAAGCCCAGCCTAGAGATGGGAGATCTTGGGTTCAAATGTGGCCTCAGACACTTCCTAACTGTGTGACCCTGGGCAAAGTCTCATATTTAGTATTGATTCTAAGATGGAAGATAAAGGTTTAAAACAAACAAATAAAAAAGCAAAGATTGCGCATCCTCTGTGGTGTTTTTAGAGCTTGTTTGCTGCCTCCCCATTCTGTTCCCCAGCTTGTATATTGGTGATTCAGGCATTGCCCTTAGCTCAACACAGGCAATGCAAACCCCAGGTTATAACTATTCATGACTATCCTATTGTATAATTAGAAAATCTTGAACCCTTGAACTTCATCTCCCAGAATTCTTTTCCCTTCATTCATGTTAACATCTTTACATTATTGTTTTTAAGCTGTGTGTGACTCCTCCCTCGCTCTCTCTTTTTCCCCACATGTGCAGCTGGATGAACTCTTTTTCTCTAGCCTTTTATTTTTCTTTTTGCTTCAAGTTATTATTAATACATTTTATTAGATATTTTTTTAAAAGACCGTGAAGATAGGAAGAGCACCACAGGAAGAGAAGAGAGCTAAACACAGAACTCCACCCAATTTATCTCCTGTCTATATCAGCACAGAAGGACAGGAAGTGAGTGGGCTCCTGGGTAATGTAGTTCAAAGTTACAAAATTTTCTAATTACATACTATACATTTAGGAAATCTATTTGTATGTCACCTCTCTTGTATATGTGTGTGTGTATTTTAAACCCTTACCTTCCGTCTTGGAATCAGTACTGCATATTGATTCCAAAGCAGAATATCAGTAAGGGCTAGGCAAGAGGGGTTAAGTGACTTGCAGCTGAAAAGTGTCTGAGGTCTGATTTGAACCCAGGACCTCCCGTCTCCAGGTCTGGCTCTTTCTATATCCACTGAGCCACCCAGCTGCCCCCTACAAACATTTATATTCACTAGAGTGAGAAACCATGGCACTTGACAGTTACAAAATCTCTAAATTGACTGATCCCCAGTACTTATAAAGCACATACTCTATAGCAGATACTATGTAGACACTGGCAGGGGGAATGCGGGTACCAAGAGAAAAGAGAAACAGTTCTTTCCCTTAAGAAGCTTCCCTTCCACTGGGGGACACAATACACTCAAGGGTAGGAGGGCCAAGAACAGCTGGGAAAGGTCCTAGCAAACACACTGACAAATTCATTGTGGTCACCATCCTTTATCAGACCCTACAATTCAACCCACTGCAAAGTCAAGAATTCCAACTTCTTTTCTTCTTTAATTAAATGTATTTATTTTTAAGTATTTTTCCATGGTTATATGATTCATATTCTCTTCCTCCCCTCTTCCCAACCCCCTCCCAGAACTGACAAGCCATTCTACCAGGTTATACATCTATTGTCATTCACAACCTATTTCCATATTATTCATTTGTGTAAGAATCTTTTAAAACCAAAACCCTACATCTAATACCCATATAAACAAGTGATCAATCACCATGTTTTCTTCTGTGTTTCTGCTCCCACAGTTCTTCCTCTGGATGTGGATAGTGTTCTTTCTCCTAAGTCCCTCAGAATTGTCCTTTGGTATGTAAAGGGTGAATATTATGGTTGAGATTGAAAAAAATCTAAATTTAAATGGTCACCAAGGGAAATCCCAAATAATAAAATACCCAAGTCAGCTGCCAAATTTTTATGGTGATTTAATTACAACAGGAGGAAGAAAATATTAGAAGGAGAAAGAGAGAGGGAAAGAAAGAAAGAGGGAGAGAAGGAAAGGAGTTTAACTCAGAACCACTCTGGCTCAGGCTGAGCCAAAGCCGGCGTTAAGGCCTTGGAAAGCCAAGGCAAAGAAAGGAGTCAGTCCTTATCATTCACATGACTGGTCTGAAGGAAAGCTATCTGTGGGGCTCCTCCAAGCTCAAGCTCCAGGATCGAACTGAACTCTAGCCCTCCTCACAGGAAGTCACAAGAACTCCAGAGGCTGTTCTCTACCTCATTTCCTGCATCTCACATTTGCCAATGGTGGCTCAAGCTTGATTTAGGACAGTCCAGAGGTCTGTCCTTTTTTTGCACATGTCTGTTGAAGGCCATTTTCTTAGATGATTAAATCTTGAGTTTGATGCAGACCTTCCTAATCTTGTTAAACTAAGAAGGGAGGAGAAATGTAGTTTCCATCCAAGTATCTCTATTGTTATTGATCAGGAAATAGCTAAATCAGATCTTCTAAAGAATGGTCTGATTAGGGTGGAATAGTTTTGAAATTCACAGGTATTAGTAGTAGAGTCTATCACATCAAGAATTCCAACTTCTACAGGGACTAAGGAAACTCCCTGGAAATAGGTGTCTACTGGCAAATGCAGAGGTTTCTTATGACTGTGGCTTTGTTTTCAAGCTTTCCAAGCAAGCACCTGTCCATTCTACAAAAGCCTTGCCTAGATTTGCTGAAGCCAGCCCTGGTTCATGAATGAGGCAATGGACTAAGTCCTTAAAAATCTATTTCTATTTCTAGTCCCAATAATCATTTTTTAGAAATTCCAATAATCTTTAACTGATATCAAAGGAGCCAGTGTGAATTGCCCATTCTCATCCTTTCTCTCTTGATTCTTCTCCATCATAAACTCAACAAACAAGATCATTGAGCAGTTTGTCGATGTTGGTACCTGTTTCAATTGCAGCTGCCAAGTGCTTGAAAAGTCTTTTGCTGTCACAGATTCTTTTTTGGACATGACCACCTTCCTCGATTTTGGACATGACCACCTTCATCAAGGGTTTCTGGGACAGTTTCACTTTCTGTTCAGACGTTATTTTTTAAACATCTTTACCTTCTGTCTTAAAATCAGTTCTGAGGCAGAAACGTGATAAGGGTTAGGCAATTGGGATTAAGTGACTTGCCCAGACAGCTAGGAAGTGTCTGATGCTAATTTGAACCCAGAACCTCTTATCTCCAGGCCTGGCTATCTATGGAGCTGCCTGGCTGCCTCAATGACCAATTGTGAAGTATGTTTTTCATGATAATACATGTATAATGAAGATCAACATTGTAAACCTCAAATTTCCTTAGACTTATAAATGTTGGAAATTTCACCATTGGGATATTTCATACTTGGAAAATTTCTTACTGATAGTCTATTGGAATGGGAACTCCATTGGCATGGGAGGTTCCTTCTCTTCCCTTCTTAAGATTACTTTAGGACAGAAAACCTTTTGCTGAACAATGGAAAGGACTTTGACCTATGCTTAAGCATAGAACAGGAATTTCTTTGAGTCTTGATTGATTTTAGAATTGATACAATGGAGATACTTGGAATAAATCTCCACCCTATTCAGTCCTAATAGGATTGAGTAAGGGCTGCAGCCTAGATCAAAATTTAATTATTCCAATCTCTACCATACTCAAGTTAACAGGATTTAGAAAGGGCTGTAACAAAAGAGTAAAGATTTAATCATTTGAAAAATATGACCTTCAACAGACATGTGCAAAAGCCAGAAACCTCTGGGCGGTCCTGGGTTAAGCGAGAGCCTCCATTGACAGGGAAATTGATGAAGAGTGATTGGTAGATGTGAGGACTGAGGGGAGGCAACTTGGATGGTGTCCTTAAAGATAGGAGGGTCTGGAGACTCGAGAGGGAGGTGGTTGAGTTTTTGGTCGGTGGTTCCTGGGCTCTGAGGAAGCTTGCTCTGAAGGAAGCTGAAAGTGGGGGCCTCTGAGACTGTTTCTCCATTTTGGACATGTGAGTGAAAGGGACTGATCTCTTTTCTTTGCCCCAGCTATCTAAGGGCTTGGGCCTTTTGGCCCAGCCTAAACAGAAGGGGTATTTAAGCCCTATTCCCTTCTCTCCCCTTTCTCTCTCTATATATATCTCTAATTCCTTTCTTGCTCCTATTGTAATTAAACTCCAAAAAGGCTGACGGCTGACTTGAGTTTTTCATTTAGGAATTACATAGCTGATTCCTTGGCGACCTTAAATTAATATATATCAGTCTTTTAAAGTGATTCCCTTGTAACAACTTGCAACATCATTGGGAGGAGGGAGGGAAGGGAGGAAGGGAGACAATTTCAACTGTACAATTTGAGAAAATGTATGTTGAAGATTGTTACTACACGTAATTGGAAAAATAAAATATCTTTTTAAAAAAAAAGAGGCTCTGTAGACCTAGTACTTCGTTGGTCAGTTTCAGACTAGTGTCTCATGCTCTTCTCTTATTTTTTTAAAGTCTTATTGATTTGTTTTGTTTTTACATTATAGACATCTACTTATTATTCCTACTCCATGAGAGGTACCTTGTAATAAAGTAAATAGTTAAGTATAACCACAAATATGGTGAACTCATCTGAAAAGACACATAACATTCCACAGTTGTAGTACTCCTCCACCTCTCTATTTTTAATTTTTTTAATTAATAGAAGTCTATTTTCTTTCCCTCCTCACTGGGAAAAAAAAGAAAAGAAATTCCTCAGAACAAAAATGTATAATCAAGAAAAACAAATTCTCTCATTAGTTGCATACAAATGTGGATAATATGTTTCATCATTTGTCCTCTCCAATCGCCAATGGTCATTGTATTGAACATGGTTTTTATAGCTTTCAAAATTGTTCATCTTTAGACTGTTCTTGCAAAGTTTTTCTCTGGGCTCTGCTCATTTCTTGCTTCATCAGTTTATAATAGTCTCTAAAATTGTTTTTATAACATTGATGTCACAGTATAAATTATTTCCCTGGTTGTGGTCAGTTTATCCTGCATCAATAAGTTTCCTCATATCTACTGAAAGCAACTATTGCCTCATTTCTTATAACAAAATAGTATTCCATTATATTCTTTAGGATTAAGTTATTTAGTTTTTAGTTGATTTTTACCTTTTTTCAGCAGCTCTTTACTTATTATAAATTCTTGTTATATCATCATCAGAAATGGATATATCCAATATTTCCACTTCTGAATTTGTTTGTGTGATTGCTTATGCCCTAAGACATGGTTAGTTTTTGTAAAGGTGCATACATATTCCTATTCCCATTTGCTAATCACCAGAGAGCTATCATATCTAATTTTTCTCCTCTTCAGGTCCCTAACTTCTTTTTTTGTTTAGATTTATCTAGAACCAAAAGGGGCAAATTGAAGTTTGCCTTTCATATTCTATTCCTCCTGGTTATTAATTATATTTTCTCTTTTAGTACTTAAAAGCTTTATTATTCAGGGCATGTATGCTAAGTCTTGACATCAATTATCTATGTGATCTTTGAGCAAAAAGTAGTTTCCCTCATCTCTTTCAATTAAGGGATTTTTTGCTGTTAACATCTGAAATCATAATTGCTATCTCTATTTTTGTGTGTCTAGCTAAAACTTGGTATTTTACTCCAAACTATTATTTTAATTCTTTATGAGTCTTTAAGTTTCAAGTATGTTTCTTGTAAACAATATGTTGTTAGATGTTTTCCTTTCTAATTGATTCTGTGAACATCATCCATTTTATAAGTGAGTTCATCCCGTTCATATTCATAGTTATGATAATTAATTATTTATTTTCTCCCATTTTATTCTCTTTTTTTTCTTATATTTTTTCTTCATTAAGTTGTTACCCTTTACTTTTTTCTTTTATCTATCTTTTCATTGTCCCCTCTACAGGCTTAAAGTTTTTTAACTTGTGACTAATCTCTTCTGAATCTACCCTTCCTCTTATAGTCCTTTCCCCCCTTTTCCTATTGCTATCTGTATCCTTGTTGAGTGTATTCTTACACCAAAATCTGTGTGTGTGTGCATATATGTGTGTGTGTGTGTTTGTTCATTTTCTGCCAAGCTGTTCTCTGATACAATTTGCTGGTGTTTCAGGACCAGCTGCTCCCAGACAACTATGTGACTAGGTGTGAGAAAAATTTATTTTCATTACTGTTAAACCTTTGGTTCTAATTCTTTGTCCTTGAAACTTTCAGGGACTGAAGCCAAAGAAATCCCACAGAGTGCATAGGGCCTGCTGTGATGAGGCCCCCTTCTTCCCACTGAATGCTTAGATTTGCATGCAAAATGGAACTAGGGTAAAGAAGAAAAGCTGGCAGGGCCCTTTACTTCTACTCCACATTTCTGCCTTATTACCAATATCTACCAGCAAGAAATGTACCAATTCTTTTGTGCTACATCAAGGCTTACACAGACCCTACAGGTGGAAAGCACCCCTTCCTCTTCAACACTCAAAATCCTTAGCGTCCTCCAAAGTTTCACGCAGGTGTCATTTCTTCTGTGATCCTCCATGGTGGTTCTTTCCCTCTTCCAATCTCCTTGACTCTATTTACCTGTGTACAGGTCAAGCCCTACCCACTTCTACCACCACTCCCAGCACCCTGACCCTGGTAGAATAAGCTTCTTTGTTGTTGTTGTTTTTTAACCCTTTCCTTTTGTCTTAGAATCAATACTAAATCTCAGTTCCCAGGCAGAAGAGGGGTAAGGGCCAGTCATGGGGGTTAAGTGATTCGTCCAGGGTCACATAACTAGAAAGTGTCTGAGGTCATATTCAAACTGGGACCTCCCATCTTTAAGCCCGGTTCTCTGTCCACTGAGCTACCTAACTTCCTCTTGTGATGGGACCTGGGACCCCAGAAAAATCTTGGAGATGCCTGAGCCCTATAAAGGATACACAATAAACAGCCAGGCCTCAGGAATGCCTAGTGGCTGGAGACAGCCTGAATGCAGTCAAGGTGGCAGCTGTGTAAACACTAAGGTCTACACATTTATGATCTGAGCCCCTCCAGGAATGTCTCATCCTCCCAACTTGTTAACTCCTCACAGCAATGTGTAATAACTCACCTCATTGATACGTGCCTTCTGTTTGCACATCAGACACTGATAGATGGATATGTTATGTACCTCTGCCTGAACCCCAGACACCAAGGGCACCACATGCAGTAATGCATTTCCTCCTCCTTGGTCATCCCCCTCCTCACCTTTCTTTCTGGTCATTGAGTCTCTATTTTTCAAAGGTATAAAAATCCTGGACCCCCTGTCCTCCCTGGGGCAGTTTTACACCTTCACTCTTCCCCCTGGCCATTTAAACCTTTCTTCTAATAAATTTCTCTGTTTTATTTATTTTTAAACCCTGACCTTCCGTCTTGAAATCAATACTGTGTATTGGTTCCAAGGCAGAAGAGTGGTAAGGGCTAGGCAATGGGGGTCAAGTGACTTACCCAGGGTCACACAGCTAGGAAGTATCTGAGGTCAGATTTGAACCTTGGATCTACCCTCTCTAGGCTTGGCTCTCAATTCACTGAGCCACTCAGCTGCCCCCTCCTCTAAACAAATCTTATGAAACAGAGAATTTGGGGGCAGCTAGGTAGCTCAGTGGATTGAGAGCCAGGCCTAGAGAGGGTAGATCCAGGGTTCAAATATGGCCTCAGACACTTCCTAGCTGGGCAGGTCACTTAACCCCCATTGCCTGGCCCTTACCACTCTTCTGCCTTGGAACCAATACACAGTATTGATTCTGAGATGAAAGGTAAGGGTTTAGAGAAAATAAAAGAATTTTTAAAGCCCATAATTCTTTAAATAAGTATTCCACCCAGACCAGACAGGACAATCCCTCCCCACCCCACCCCACAACACCCTGAATGTAAGCTTCTTTTTCCCCCATATTATATTCATTTTTGTAATAGAGTAATCTTTTAAAGCCCAAGCCCCAAATCCTATACCCATATAAACAAATGATAAATCATATGTTTTCCTTCTGCATTTCTCCTCCCACAGTTCTTTCTCTAGCTGTGGATAGCATTCTTTCTCATAAATCCCTTGCTATTGTCCTGGATCATTGCATTGCTACTAGTAGAAAAATCAATCACATTTGATTGTCCCACAATGTTTCACTTTCCGTGTACAGTGTTCTTTTGGTTCTGCTTATTTCATTCCACATCAGTTCATGGAGGTCTTTCCAGGTCTTATAGACATCCATTGATTTATCTGAATGTAAGCTTCTTGAAAGCAAGGACCATGTGTTATTTTTGTCTTTGAGTCACTATTGTCTAGCACAAAACCTGACAGAATAGATGATTAAAAAATGCTTATTGAATTGAATTCGATTGGATTAAATTAGACTGAATTAAAATATCTGGTCTCCTGAACCACCTTACTAACTGAGCCTAGAGGAAGGGGAAGGGAGGGAAGAGGAGAGAAGGGAGCAGTTTTAACTGAGAGTAATAAAAACCACACATTTCTGTATCACTCTCATGTTTAGAAAGTGTTCTTCCATAATAATCTTTGATGAGAAGTCTAATGCTCCCCATGGAAATATTGACATTCTCATTTTATAGATGTAGACACTGAGACTCAGACTAGTTAACTAGGTTGCCCAAACTCATCGCTATTAAGTAAAAGAGCTGGGGTTCTTTTCCCAGCACCCCCAGTTGCCTCTTACCCAGGACCCTGGATTGATCTGAATTTTCCAGAATAATACAGAGGTCCTTTACTTTGCAGTGTTCAGGCCCCTAGGACTAATGACCTTCTCTCTCAAGTGGAAAGGAAGGGAGGGTTCTGGGATAGTCAGCTCATGGTGAGGATTTTAGTTGGCTCCTGGAGGTTGGGCAGACAGTGGGTGGGTGGGGCAGCAGAAGGGCAGATTTTGTGGAAGGCAGCAGACCAAGGCTGGCAGGTGCTCCTGCTCTCAGATGCACCCTGTAGAGCCACCCACAGCTTGGTGTCAGCTGCTGCTAAAAATGCTTACAAAACCCTGCAAACTCTAAAGGAGCCACAGATACAGCCTGAGTCTTGCCTGGCCCCCTCAGCTTTCAGTTCTCTGCACAGAGCTGCAGAAGAGATGTGGGCTGGGGAAGGAAAGAGAGTGAGATGCTTTAGATAAACAGCTGCTAGGTAGTTTGAGGTTTAGAGGGCAAAGAGTTTATAATAAACAAGAAAGGAACAAGGAACTGAATTCTGGGTCACTAATATTTTCTATTCAATCAGTGATTATCTTCACTCACTGGAGAAAACTTGACCTCCATGGATGATTGTAATGGGATACTCTTGTACTCTAAGAAAAGATGACTAGAAGACTTTCAGAAAAACCTGGAAAGACTTAAATGAACTGATGTAGAGTGAAGTGAGCAGAACCAGGAGAACGTTGAACACAGTAAAAGCAATATTGAACAAAAATGTTAAAGGGATTTTCTTAATTTCTTCCTCTGCCTAGCTTAGGAGGGGAGAGAGCAGGGTTTCTCAGTAGATCAGAGAACTGACAGGTTCAGTGAGCAGTGAGCCAGAGCTAAAGATTCCATTACCAAGAAGACCAGGACTCTGAGGAGAGGAAGTAGGAACTGCTTTCTGGCAGGAAAGTGGTAAAATGGGAGTTGGTCAGTGAGGAGATAAAAGGAAGTAGCTGCTGAGGGAAGGGATCTTTTGCTTCTAGGATCTGAGAGCAGGAGGTCTGGCTCTCAGGCAAATGGGATTTTAACAGGTTGCTGGCAGTTGGCTGGTAACAGTTGGCTGTCAATTGTTTTAGGGGGTTAGTTAGTTAATAACTTAAAGATAGAGTAGATTAGGTCTGGTGTGCCAGGTGGCAGAACGTGTCCTGAGAAGATAGTTAGAGATAGTATTAGGAAATTTTAGGTAGTTAGTAGGAATTATTTATTAGTGAGACTTAGTTTAGGTAGATTTATAAGGTATAAGATTAATACTCTCTTTTTCTTTTTTCTATCTTCCCATCTTTACTTCTTTCTAAATTAAACAAAGTTTTTTATTAAAACTGCTCTCCTCACTTTGTCAAACTCCTATATTTAACACTTACAATACTTTGTGAGCCAGCTGGGAGTTTTATTAACCTGTTATCTTCTTTTCCTCACTTTTCACTATACTATCCCTACAAAGGCAAAAAGTAGAAGTGCAGGAAATTTTTATAGGCAATTCAACATGGTGCTAGAAATTATGACACATGTAGTGAAGGAGGAGGTTCCAGCCTATTTCAAACAACTCCCATTCCCCGAGGGCACTGATGAGCTGGCACAGCTCACAGTTTCTGATTTCCTCTGGCTGTTGTTATTTTGGGGAGTATTTTTTCTGATAGGATTACTTCAAATATACCAAATTTACCAATTAATTTACCTAGTTCTCTTTAAGAAAAAGAAACAACGGAAAGAGACTCAAATTGCATACCTTGAAGATTGTATTTCTAAAATTATTTCTCAACCTACTGAAACTATCTCTCACTTTAATCAACCTATCTCTCTTATTGTTCCTACTATTCCTCCTTTCACCAATCCTATGACAGCTCAAGCAGAAACCCAAGAGAAAGAAACAACAAGAAATAATCAAGTTAGAATCTATTCCCCTTAAGAGCAGTACCAACCTTTAATCCTAAAGAAGTCAGTTACCATAAGACATCAAAAACTATTTACCCCTCAGGATATTGAGGAATTTAAGGGGAGTACCCCTTCTTTTGAGGATGAGCCAACAGCTGTTATCAAAAAGCTAGAAAGCATATGTCAAATTTTTGATCCAACCTGAATTGATTTTGAACATTTGTTAGAGGAGTTGTTAATAAAGAGTGAGAAACATAAGGTTATCTTGCTTGTTAATGAATCTTGGGGAAGAAGAGCAGTTCACTGGCCACTAAAAGACCCCAAATGGGATTTTAACAATGAATCTGATTACACTAGATTGTGTTAGGCTAGGGAGTCAGTTCTCAAAGCCATGAAGGTATGTTCTGACAGACCGGGTACCTGGACAAAGTTTGACAAACTCAGACAATAGATCAGTGAAAATCCTTCCCAGTTCATGGACAGACTTATAGAACAGAGAGAAAGATTTATAGACCTAGATTTGGCCAGAGAAAGGGATGTTAGACAATTGAGAAGACTGTGAAAAATTGTTGTAGGGTGGTGAAGGACTATTTCAAAACCAGCTGTCCTAACTGGCCAAATATGGACCTTGATGGATTAAGGAGAGTGGCTGAATATGTGTATAATGGGCATGAAAAAGAAAGATGAAGATGATAGTGTAGGCATTAAGAAAGAAGATAAAAGTATTAAAGGGAATACTTGGAAATAGAGATACAAATTATGAGGTAGCTATGGCCCCTTTGCGAGAATCTACAAACCAAATACCAACATGTTACTTATGTGGAAAAAGGAGACACAATTGCAGAAGCTGGACTTGAATATTCAATAATTTTAGAAATAATGGAAACTTTAGGAACAACTATTCTAGGAACAACAACTATTCTAGAAATAATAGCAACAGAAACAATTATAGAAATAACAATTATAGACATTATAATGATAGATAATCAAAATGAGACAAATGACATGTTACAATATATTCAAAATGGTGCTCATTCATGCAATAGCTGAAATGTAAATCCTCCTCAACAAGAGGAATCTCAGAGAGGTGCACACGGACCCTTATGAAGGTCTGAGAGGGGAGAAAGGACTCTGGAATCAAAGACTGAAACATTTGGTTTTCTAGACACCTATTTCTAGACACCAATATAATTACACCAGTCATCCCAGTCCATTCTCCCCTGAATAGCAACGAACAACATGTGACATTAAAAGTAGGAAATATGTTCTATGATTGTCTTCTAGATACTGGGGCATCAAGATCTGTGCTGATTAATATACCTGATTCTAACTATAATTCTAAAGGCTCTATCAATGTTGTCGGGTGGTCAGGAGCACCTCTGAAAGTCCCAAAGTTTTCACCATGAATGGTGTCTGTGGGACCTTTACCCATGGAACATTTGTTCCTTTTAATGCCTAGTTCCCCTGTGAATTTATTGGGGAGAGATCTTTTATGTAAATTAAGAGTCATGATAATATACACTCAAGATGGTTATATTACATTAGAACTACCTGAGGAATCTCTAAAGTTGTTCCCTGTACTCTTTCTAGATTGTCAGGAGGTGGATAAAACTCCCACCTTTGAAATACCAACAGATATACCCAAATCTCTCTGGGCTACATTTTCTTCCAATGTAGGCCTACTTAAATCAGCTATTCTGGTTCAAATTAAACAAAAGATGGCTGACCTCCTTCCATTTCTCCGTATCCATTATCAAAAGAGGCAATCAAGGGAATTTCCCCAGTGATTATTTCTTTAATTGAACAGAAAATAATAATCCTATGCAAATCAGAATACAATACACCTATCTCACCTATTAAAAAACTGAAATTAGATGAAAATGGAAAACCTGTTTATTAATTTGTTCAAGATCTAAGGGCTGTAAATAATCATATCATCAAAAGATACCCTGTGGTTCCAAGTCCATCCACCATTATTTCAGTATTGCACAATAATCAACTTTGAATGACTTGCTTATTCTCATCAACACATTGATACAAGACAATCCCAAAGGACTCACCTCTATAGAGGCCATCCACCTCTATAGAAAGATCTGATGGAATCTGAATGCAGATTGAAGCAGAACATTTTCCACTTTATTTTCATCATGTTTTGTTTTATTTTATTTTATTTTTGCCAATTTCATGTAATGACAAATTTCCACATAAGTTTTCCAAAGTTATATGATCCAAGTTGTCTCCCTCCCTTCCTCCCTCCCCACTTCTGGAGCTGGCAAGAAATTCATTCTGGGTTATATATGTATTATTGTGTAAAACATATTTCTATAATGTTCTTTTTTTTTTATCAAACCCTTACCTTCCATCTTAAAATAAATATGGGGGTTAAGGGACTGGCTCAGGATCATACAACTAGAAAGTGTCTGAGGTCAAATTTGAACTCAGGACCTCCTATCTCTAGACCTGGCTCTCTATCCACTGAGCCACCTAGCTGCCCCCAATATTGTTCATCTTTGTAAGTGAATAATCTTATAAAACCCAGACAAACAAGTGATAAATTATATGCTTTCATCTAAGCTTTTCATTCTAACACCAACAATTCTTTCTCTGGAGGTAGATAGCATTCTTCATTCTAAATCCCTCAGAATTGTCCTGGATCTTTGTATTGCTGAGAATAGCTAAGTCTCTCACAATTAATTATTTCACAGTATTGCTGTTGTGATGCATAATGTTCTCCTGCTTCTTCTTATTTCAGTCTGCATCAGTTCACATCATGGTCTTTTTAAAGATGTATCTTCATCCACAACATGACAATATGGAAATATATTTTATATGAAAACACATACTATAGAGAGTAAAGAAAGGAGCCTAGTCTACAAATATGAATCAGGTAGGAGATGAGTAATTTATTGCCACACAGAAAAGGGAATACAAAGCAATACAAACTGTGGATTAAATAACAATTCAGTGGTGTATCCCTACCAGTACAACTAGTTGGGATGCAAACCTCACTGGAGAGTTACTATTTTGTTTAAGATGATTAAACAGTTCATATCTTACTACCAGTAAGTGTAGCCCTTTCAAACACCCATTGAGATCTCCCTTCTAAAAGGGTCTATTGCTGACAATGTTTGCTACCACAATCACAGCCACCCCATTAAGTGCATCCCTTGTCGCCAGCACTCACAGTCTTCCTTTTTGTATAAAGGGAACCCCTTCCTCTTCAGATCGGGAACATTCTGCTCATCAGAACCAGCCCATTTGCTTGACTGGAACAGTCCAAATAGAGAGACTTTGATTGGTTCCTGAGATGTGATGGACCCGCACAGAGGGAAAGGAAGTGATATGGAGAAAAAAGACTATAAAAAACAAGACCAGAGAGAGAAGGGATCTTCTCTGGAGGTCTTTGGCTGGGGATCTTTCTGTGATCCAGTGTTGGTGGCTAGGGTGGAAGACACTCTGGTGGGCTGGTCAGATTAGAGTGGTAGGCTAGGAAATATTTTATTTACTTCCCTCCTTATTTCTTTATTAGACTATATTTATATTGAAATTATGTTGTTAAAAGCTACTATCATCCTCATGACTTAAAAGGTTAATTATTTTATAAACGACAACCACAATAATATTTTTAAACTAATATTATATTTCCAAATCAATTTCTAAATATTTCATTTGTTATATTAATTTTTCAATATTAAATTTTCTTTTCTTTTTCTGAACCTTTACTTTCTGTCTTAGTATCAATTCTAAGAAGAATGACAAGGGATAGGTAATTGGGGTTTAGTGACTTGTCCAGGGTCAACACAGTTAGGAAGTATCTAAATCCAGTCTTGAACCCAGGTCCTCCCCACTCCAAGCTTGGTACTCTATACACTGTGTTACCTAGCTGCCCCCAGCATTCACAATCTTTCCAGTACCTTGGGATAAGCATAAGCTGGATGCCAGAGGAAAATAAATACTAAAGGAGAAACTAGACAGCTAAGGACCTCCTGACTAGTTAGATCCACACTTTATGAGAGGAGAGGGTCCAGACCACTCTCCTGATATGGGGAAAGACCTTTCTACCAGCTCCATTTGCAACTGAAGTCACAACTTGTCTTCTCAAGAGCCACCTTCAAGAGATCTTTCCTTTTGCCAAATGTGACACTCCTTTCCCCATCAGCCTTTCCAGCTCAGGAGAAGCAGAAGAAGAATCAACCCAGGAGTGTATTTATCCCTGAAATAGGCACAAGCTCAAGATTCTACCAGCAGAGAATATCTATGCATGTTCCAAGGGAGGAACTTTCTCCTTTGCTGAAGAGAACCTTTCGACTTGGAAACCATCATCTTTTCCATAATTATCAACTCTACAAGGAAGGACTACATTGGCAGAGACTTGGGAATGTGTAGACTGGAGAAGAGAAGACTCGTGAAAGCATGGCAGCTATCTTCTAATTATTTGAAGGGCTATCTTATAGCCTTTTTTGATCCAAAAGAGCAGGATAGGGACCAGTAGATAGAAATGTTGTTGTTGCTCAGTCATTTGAGTCATGTCTGACTCTTTGTGACTCCATTTGGGGTTTTCTTGGCAAAGATCCTAGAGTGGTTTGCCATTTCCTTGTCTATTTCATTTGATAGATGAAGAAACTGAGGTTAAACGACTTGTCTAGGATTGTGCAGTTAGTAAGTACATGAGGCCAGATTTGAATTCAAGATGAGTCTTCCTAACTCCAGGCCTGGTGCTCTATCCACTCTGCCACCTAGCTGTCCCTAGATGAAGGTTACAGAGAGCTAAATTTTGGCTCCCTCTCAGGGAAAACTTCCTAACAATTATGTTTGTCCCAAAGTGGCATGGGCCACTTCTGGGGGTAGTCAGGGGGATTCTCCTCACAGGTGGCCTTCAAAGAAAGGCTAGAAAACCACTTGTCAGGGATAGTATAGAACAGTGATGGTGACTCTATGGTATGGGTGCCAGAGATGGCATATAGAGCATTTTCTGTGGGCACAAGCCCCCTCCCCCAATAAGTTTGTTTCTAGAAAAGCAGAGGGATTCAGTCAGAACTGCTCCCCTCTCCCTCTCCACCATGCCTGGAAATTGTTTCCCATTCCCCACCCCTCTGCCTAGCAGCCCAATGGGAGCACACAGGGGGTCTGGGCGGCAGCTCACAGGCGGCAGAGCTGGAGGGGAGCAGAGTGTTCAGGCCACTCTCCTCCCCCTCTCTACACTCACTGAGTGACAGAGCCATCCCCTCTGCCCAGAAGCCCAATGGGAGTGCTTCCTCCCTTCCCTGTGTGGGGTAAAAGGGTGGGGCAGAGTGTGCTTGGCACTCAATGTGGGGAGGGGCATGGCATGTGATCTCTGGGGTGGGGGCAGGCCCAGCACTCTATCTCTAAAAGGTTCACCATCACTGGTACAGGGGAATCCCTGTCCAGGCACAGTTATACTCTAGTACATTGCGTTCTATAAGAAGGCATGGATTCCTGGGGTTGGCACAAGGGAGCTCTCTCTTATTCCTATGACATTTTCTGGGTCCTGCCCTAGCTGCTCCATGCTTTTCTGGGTTTACCTTACCCAAAGGCATATTCTGCACCCCTTTAGGTTTGCCCATCTGTCGAGTGGTCAGGGATAAAAACCCTGCCTCCAACTAGTTTCATGTCCAATGTCTGTCCTGGAGGGATCGGCAGGCAGAGGAAAACATGGAAAGAATCTGGAAGGAGAAGATCATAGTCAGGAAAGGGAGCCCTCAGGAGCCATTCAGGCTGGCCAATATATCTGGGCAGAGCAGAGGTTGAACCAGCCTATTGGACGGAGCATGTTCAGAGTTGACTTTCCTGTTCTGGTCGGCTTTGTGAGAGTTTGAGGACTTGCTTCTGGCCCAGCGGTGAGCCAAGGCTTAAAGGTCTTAGAGTTTTAGTATGAAATAACAAACATGAATGTGCTCTTGTTCCTCATTCTGCCATATGACAACAGCATGGGGGGAGGTGCTGCATCAGTCAAAAAAAAAAAGAACTTCCAACTGGTGAATGCTTGGCTAAGACTCTCCATACAGCAAGTAGGGCACTCTGTAGACTCTCTGTGAAGGGAGGCCAAGGGTATGGACTAGGCTTCTTCCCTAGTGCACACCCATGACTCAACTAGGTGCGTCTTTTCTTCTTGATTTTTCCTTTCCTGAGTAGATGCTTTGAGCGTGTCTCTGAAGGGGGACGTGTCTAGGACAGGCCTTGTGAGCTCTAGAGCTGTGTAGCTCTTGGCCCCCACTGAGTCAGAGATGACTGGGGGCCTGGGTCACAAGGGGCAATAGCCGGCGATTATTCTAGGACTCTCTCTTCAAGATGAAAAGCACCAACAAAAGAACTGACTCGAGCCTAGCTGTGTATCACAAGATGTTTGCTAAGAGTTATTTGGACAGAAGTGAGAGGAAATTGGAGATACCCATTTAACAGCGTTGGAAACTGCTTTTTGTTCCAGTGAAGTTTAAGTACCAGCCTCTCGGGATTACTGACAATTTCTGTGTTCATGTAGAGCTGATGATTTACTAACAAGAGTTTTTGGTTAAGTTACTGAATCATCCTTAATGCATTGTGTTAATGCACACTTGGAGTCTTTTTATGTTTAGTCTTCCTTTTGTTGTAGGAATAAAGTATCTGTCCCATTTCTGATTGTCCATTGAATATCTTTTTTTACCTTTTTTTGGTGGGAGGCTCTAAATGTAGGCCTTAAGCAAATTTTCCCCTGGGCACCCAAATGGGGGGCTTTATGAGGAAAAGGAGCCCCCCTCTCATTAGAAGTTAGGCTCCTGGGGGCAGCTGAGTAGCTCAGTGAATTGAGAGCCAGACCTAGAGATGGGAGGTCCTAGGTTCAAATCTGACCTCAGCCACTTCCTAGCTGGGTGACCCTGGGCAAGTCACGTGACCCCCATTGCCTAGCCCTTACCACTCTTCTGCCTTGGAGCCAATACACAGTATTGACTCCAAGATGGAAGGTAAGGGTTAAAAAAAAAAAAAGAAGAAGAAGTTAGGTTCCCCTGGGCTGGATCCAGAATGAGAAGTAGCACAGCACCCCGAGTCAGGCGGGCCCAGAAGTGGCCACTCAAGTTAGGTCTGTATTTCATCTTCCGATCCCTCCGCTCCCCCAATAGATTGTACAGGCTAAGGAAAGGAGGAGTGAAGAGGAAGGGTGAGTTGGGTTCTCAGGCCCAAATCGACCAGCCAGGACGTGTCAGAACCAGGTGTCGTGCCTCACCCAATTCCTGTTATAGACTTCCTCCCTGGACTTTGACAGCAGATTACAGGGCAGGAAGGACTCTGCCCTTCCCAACTCTTGGCGGCTCAGTGCCCAACCATGCAGGGAAGGAATGGGATACTGCAACTGGTCCTCCTGCTGGGGCTGGAGCTTGGACTGGAGGGGGCCTTGCCCCCACCCTGTGACAGGTATCTGGGCCCGGGGGTAGGGGAGGAAAGGGGAAAGAGAAGAGCAAGGAAGCCTGAGATCCCGAAGGCTGGGCAGTTGGAGAAAGCCACATCTCTTGATGGTTTGAGCTCCGCCAGCTTTCTGGGAGAAATGTGCTGGGGCAGAGCATCCAGGACCACAGAGACGTCGGATTGCTTTCTAGAGACAGGAAGAGAGCCATCTCTGAGATGTGGAGGTTGTGGGCATCCTGGCTCCCTCTTAGGGGGAGCCCACATTACTGGGGAATGAAAAGAAAGTCATAACCAGGCTGAAAAGGAAGTGAGGGCTCTACGATCCCCATTTCTCCACTTCTCCATGCCAACTCTTCCTGCTTCAGGCTACCCCCGGGGGACCTGCATCCCTCAGAGAACGAGCAAGTGGTCTGTCACTGTCTCTGACCCTCTCTGCTCTCCTGCCTGGGGGCCTGCTCCCTCTTCTCTCCCAGTCAGATCTACTGCTCCGGCGAGCTCCTCCGGCGGGTTCAGATGGCCAAGCTGTACCGGGATGACAAGCACTTTGTTGATATGCCTCTGAACACGACTCCAGGTGAGCACGACCTATGGGGGCCGAGAGAAACTAAGTATCAGGCAAAGGGGATGCGACGCTCTTTGTCTCCCAGTGGGTCTTGCCATGGGCTCCCATTCTGGCAAAAGAGAGAGTTTCCTACTTATGTTCGGGGGCTGATCATGGGGGGCCGGCACCATGGGCCCTTGGGAGGAGAGGCGGCCTCAACTTAGAGTCTGCGGAGTTTTTAAACACAGAACTGCACATTTTTATTATGTAGGGTTCGCTTTGTGAATGGCTTTCCTGGGAAAGAGGGATTAGATGTGTTCTGCTTGATTCCAAAAGGCAGACCCGGGACCCGGGGTGTTTGTTGCAGGGAGGCAGATTCTGAAATCAATATAAGGAACAAGTTTTGGCAAATGCTACCATCAGTTCTTGATTTATTGTTTGACTGTTTGCTGGAATTAAGGAAGCATTAGTAAAGCAGATTAAACTTAAAAAGCATATCATGCATGAAAAAAGTAAGGACCAGCTTTGTAGAAGTGCGAATATTGTATACCAGAAAGAATTCAGGAGTAGAAGTCAGGACATCTGGGTCTGCATCTCAGCTCTTGCAGAGACTACCTGGATGACCGGGACCCCAAGCCCCGCAAGCCTCCAGAACCTTAGCTCCCAGGCCTAGTAAGACTCCCACTTGTCTGTATCATGTCCCTGACGTGACGACAGAAAGGGCTTCTAGAAATCTTTTGGAGCCTTTCTCTTGATCAGTGAGCTCTTTAGGGTCTATCTGGATTTTCTTAGTGGAGCAAAGGCCCCAGCCAAGGAGGGGCTGCTGGGCTGCTGCCCCAAGGCTAGCCTAGCTAAGCTCCAGGAGACTTATTAGCAGGTGAGTCACAGCAGGGAGACTATATCAACCACAACCAAGATCATCTGGCAATCAACAAGCACTGGTGAAATCATAGATCGATCGACATTTATTAATGTTAATCAACAACCACTTCTTTTTTTTAATTGTTATGACTCATTTTGTTTTTAATTGAAATTTTTACTTAATTAATTAAGAAAAATTGTCCCTGGTTGCATGATTCATGTTCTTCTCCCCTCCTCCCACCCCCTCCAGTAGCCAACACGCAATTCCACTGGGTTTTACATGTGCCATTGATCCAGACCTAGCTCCATATTATTGACATTTGCACTGGGGTGATCATTTAGAGTCTACATCCCCAATCACATCCCCATTGACCCTTGTGATCAAGGAGTTTCAACAACCATTTCTTAAGGATCTATTGTGCACCATGTACTGGGTACTCAGTCCAAAAACAGAGTAGTCCCCTTCTCTCAGGGAGTTTAGCTCCTCATGTTGCTAAAGCGCTGAAAGAATCAATTTGAATCAATGACTCCAAGTGGAAGGAATTTCTTTAATTTTTTTATTCTGAACTTACCAAAACCCAAAAACAAACAAATTAAGCCAAAAAAACCCAAAAACCCTTCATATACCCATTTCCATATATAAAATAGAATAGAGGAAGAAGATGTGGATCTTGATTCTATACCTCTTGCTTTTTAAAAAAAAAGTATATAAGAAGAGGCCGCTTGGTGACTCAGTGGATAGAGCACCAGGCCTGGAGATGGGAGGTCCTGTGTGAGCCTGGGCAAGTCACTTAACCCCAATTGCCTAGTTTTTATTCCTCTTCTCCCTTGGAACTAATACATGGTATTTTTTTCTAAGACAGAAGGTAAGGGTTTAAAAAAAAGAATGGAAAAAAGGATAGAATAAATTCAACCCAACACTCAAAACTGTCCTTGTCTGTGCTTCCTTCTGGACTGCTTTTTCTGTAGACCTTTGTACTCTTTTAAAAATGTTTCGATGTCCTTCCTCTTTTTCCTTTCTTCCTTTTTTTGTACCATCATAGCTACCATCTCCCACTCCCCTTCCCAAACAAAATTAAATACAGAAAAAAATTCCTTGTAACACATTAACAGAGTCAAGCAAAGCACAGTCACACAGCGGCCATGTCTAAAAATGTTTGTCTCTTTCTGGACCTGAGTCCGTCACCTCCATCAGGAGATGAATACTGGAGACATGAGCGGGGACGCATTGATCAAAATTCAAAGACAAACACACTTTCTTTTTTTCTTTACAATCCATATGGAAATTGTTTTCTTGATTCACCCATTTTACTTATCAATTCATACCCTCCAGGACTCTTTCCAGTCATCTCTTTCGTCATTTCTTGACTTACTCTCTAGATTTAATTACTGAATTGGGGCTTTAGTGCCAAGAACCAGGCTGTCTCCTGCTCTGCTTTGGTGTGAGTGAGGTGGTCAGTTCTGCTTCGTCCGGCCTCTTGAGCCGATCTCCTCCTGGAGTTGGCCCCAGCCCTGGATCTTTGAGATTCAAAGTGATGGGTCTTCCGGGATCTCTGGAGTATTTCCAGACAGGGTGCTGATCTCCAAGCTCCTCTGGGTCCCAGCATAAGCCATACTCACTGTGATCACTCCTGGGTTGAGCTGAATCATTTTTCATTCTTGTCTGACTCTTCATGACTCCATTTCAAGTTTTCTTGGCAAAACCACTGGAGTGGTTTGCCATTTCCTTCTTTGGCTCATTTGACAGATGAGGAAACTGAGGCAAACAGGGTGAAGTGACTTGCTACGGGTCACACAGTTAGTAGGTGTCTGAGACTGAATTTGAACACAAGAAGATGAGTGTTCCTGGCTCCAGGCCCAGCACTCTCTTCACTGTGCTCCCTAGCTGCCTCATGATCACTCCTGCTCCCTTGCAAATTCTCTCCAGTATCAATTGATCCCCCACCCTGGGGCTTTCTTGGGGAGGCCCTCTTGCTCTTGCTGCCTCTAGACAGAGAGTACCTTGCAGGCTACACGTGTCACTGGTCACAGTAGGAGGCTATGTGGCTTTCTGTATGTGAATGACTTTAGCTGTAGAACTCTTGGTAAGCCACTTAACCCTGTTTGCCTCAGTTTCTCATCTGTAACTAGAACTAGAGAAGAAAATGGCCAAATACCATAAAAGCACCTATTTCAGAGAGTTGTAAGGATCAAATGAGATTTTTTAAATCCCCCAAAACAGCACAGTTGTGGGGGCAGCTGGGTAGCTCTGTGGATTGAGAGCCAGGCCCAGAGATGGGAGGTCCTGGGTTCAAATTTGACCTCTGACACTTCTCAGCTGTGTAACCCTGGGCAAGTCACTTAACCCCCATTGCCTAGGCTTACTGCTCTTCTGCCTTGGAAGCAGTACACAGTATTTATTCCAAGATAGAAGGTAAGGGTTTAAAAAACAAACTAACAAAAAAACAGCACAGTTCTTGGCACATAGTAAACACAATAAATGCCCATTCCCTTCCCTCCGTCCCTGATTTTTGTGTAGCTGTAGGGTGGAAGAAGCCACTGTAGTTCCTCATTGGATTTCTTTCAATCATTATATGGTATGGTGCGATTTTTAAGTTTTTTAGTTATAAAGGAGCTACACACTTTGCCTCCATTCAGGCCACCATCTTGCCGGAAGTTGAAATGGACTTCTTAGCAAGGTTGTTCTTCATCCCTAGATGCCTTCAAGTAGAGGCCGTGCGGCCAACCCTTCGAGATTCGTGTCTCTAAGGGAGGTTGGACTGGCAAGGTCCCTTTTTCACTTTGGAGAGACATTGGCAGAGGCCATTCAGGATGGCCTTTCTTGTCCCCTAGACCAGGTTCTCAAGGACTTTAGTACGCTGCTCAGCTCCAGTGGAGGCTACATCTCTCGGGATCTGCTGAAGAGCTTCGTTATGGAACACTTCAATGACCCGGGGCAGGAAATGGAAACTTGGATTCCTGAGGACTGGAGAGACAGGTACACTAACTGTCCGGGTGATGTTCCGAATGAAGGCAAGGCGGTCCAAAGACTATTTCTCTGACCAGAGGTTACAAAAAGCTAATCCTGGGGTTGTTGTCTTACAGCCCCAAATTCTTTCTTTTTTTTAATTTGGTCAATTTCAAACATTATTCCTTGGTTACAAAAATCACATTGTTTCCCTCCCCCCCACCCCCTACCCTTCCCGCAGTAGACACGCAAATCCACTGGGTATTACTTGTGTCCTTGATCAGAACCTATTTCCATGTTGTTGTTTGCACTAGGATGTTCATTTAGAGTCTCCATCCCCAGTCATATCCCCTCGATCCATGTATTCCAGCAGTTGTTTTTCTTCTGTGTTTCTACTCCCACAGTTCTTCCTCTGCATGTGGCTAGTGTTTTTTCTTCTAGATCCCTGCAGAATGTTCTGGATCACTGCATTGCCACTAATGGAGAAGTCCATTACATTCAATTGTACCACAGTGTATCAGTCTCTGTGTACAATGTTCTCCTGGTTCTGCTCCTCTCGCTCTGCATCACTTCCTGGAGGTTGTTCCAGTCTCCATGGAATTCCTCCACTTTATTATTCCTTTGAGCACAATAGTATTCCATCACCAACATATACCACAATTTGTTCAGCCATTCCCCAATTGAAGGGCATCCCCTCATTCCAATTTTTTGACCCCACAAAGAGCGCAGCTAGAATATTTTTGTACATGTATTTTCCCTTATTATCTCTTTGGCAGCCCCAAATTCTTACAGAACATTCTGGACCCCAAACTCCGAGCATGGGCAAAGGATCTGCATAATCTGTGGAAGAAGTTGGGAAGGAAGGTACTAAAAGATGAGACCCTTGGGAGAGGATGGAGACCCAGGCTAGAGAGAGGGGCTTTTTTAGTGGAGTCCCTGGAGCTTGTAGACCTGTGAGGCCTGAAAGCAGATTTTCATTTCTTCTTGGCTTCTGCCCCAGCGAGGGAATCCCTCCAGGCTCTCAGCTCATTTCCAGAGCAGAGATGACAGACCCATGCCTGGTCATCTCTTTCCTGGCTCCACTTGTAGACACTGAGAAACCCTACCAGACCACTTCCCTCTCTGCTCCCACCCCCAAGAGGGTCATCCACTCACACTCCTGTGTTCCTCCCCACAGATGAAACTCGAGGTTGGGAGGCAGCCTGACCGCTACTCTCTACTCTATGCAGCTCAGCCCTTCATTGTGCCCGGCGGACGCTTTATTGAGTTCTACTATTGGTGAGGAGCCACACTCCCTCTGGGGAAGAAGGGAGGAGCACTTGGGTCCTGGGGACAGTCAGAGACTCCACGGCACGCTTGGCATCTCATGCTGCCCCTTCCTCAACTTAATCCCTTTGGGGCCCAAGATGGCATGGAAGAGGGGAAGGGAACGGGCAGAGCTGGTGCTTGGGGAGCGCTTGGGATTTTTTAAATGATATTTTATTTTTTCCAGTTACACGTAATAGTCATTTTTAACTTTATTTCCCTGAATTTTGAGTTCCAAGTTCTTTCCTTCTCCCCTTCCCTCCCTGAGTCGGTAAGCAATTTGATCTGGGTTATACATGTGCGTTCACACAAAACCAATGCCCACATGCTAGGACCTCTTGGATGTTGCTCCTTTCTCTCCATTGTAAGGGAGGCAGTGCCATTTAATGGAACATCCACTGGCTGGGGGACCACAAGCCTTGGGTGCTAGTCTGCGCCCATCTTGCGGGGTGACTAAGGAAGTCACTCCACCTCCTCCGGCTTCTTATTTCTCTTTGTGAAAATCAGGAGCCAGGCCTAGATGATTGCGAGGGTCCCTTCCAGCTCAGCTTTGTTCCCCTTCCCACAGGGACTCCTTTTGGGTAATACAAGGGCTGCTCCTGTCGGAGATGCCTCAAACAGTCAAGGGCATGTTGCAGAACTTCCTAGATATTGTGGAACGGTAAGCACGGGGGGTTTGGGGAGGGATGGGACAGCTGGGGGACTCAGTACTGGAGACAGGAGGTCCTGGGTTCAAATCTGACCTCGGACACTTCCTAGCGGTGTAGCCCTGAGCGAGTCACTTAACCCCCATTGCCTAACCCTGACTGCTCTTCTTGCCTTGGAACGATTCTTAGTATTGATTCTAAGACAAAAAGTAAAGGTCTAATATTTAAAAAAGAAATATAACAAAGAGCATGGTCAGGAGAGCACCAGGATAGGAGAGATGGCGGCAGGAGCTGGAGCCGGGCATGGGAGAGGGGCAGGCTGGGAGAAAAGGAGCAGCCCCCATCCTCTGGAGTACTGGCTATCTCAACAGCTACGGACACATTCCCAATGGGGGTCGAGTGTACTACCTCCAGCGGAGCCAGCCCCCGCTCTTGACGCTCATGATGGACCGATACTTGGCATACACCAACGACACGGACTTCCTCAGGTGGGTTCTGCCTGCCTCTGACAGTCAGGGCTCGGGTTTATTGAGGGCTCGCACTTTGGCAACACGCTTCCCTCATGACTCTGCGTGAAGTCAGGGGTAAAAATACTGCTGGTCCCATTTTGTAGATGAGAAACTGAGCTTCAGAGAAATCAAAGGAACTAGCCAAGTTACAAAGCTCGCAAGACTGAGTGAAAATGTGACCGACATCTCTTGCCTTGGAGTGTTCTAACCCTGGGCCCCACATCCCATCGGTATAACGGCTAAGGACACATTTGTATGGCCTGCCAAGGCTTCCTTAGAGGACTTTCTTCACAGTGGGCCACTCTCCATTTTAAAGAGAAGGAGTTTGTTTTTAAACAGAAAGGAGTTTTCCGTTATAAAGCTAACAAACACCAAAGCTGGATTTGAACCCATATTTCCTTTTTTTAAACCTACATTTCAATACTTCATGTGATGTAATGTGGCATTGTTGCTAGAGAGCTGGCTTTGGATCTGGGAAGACCTGTCTTGGGTTCAAGTCCTGCCTCTAATACCTAATGGCCCTGCAATCCATAGCAAGTTATATTGCCTCTCTAAGCAAGTCTCTAAGACTAGAATTTGCAGAAAGGGTGCTGATTTACGTTGGTGGGGAGAGTCTCCTCATCTGGGAGTTCTCTACATCAGTGAAATCACAGGTCCAGCCCCTACTCCCATCTCTTGATTCTTGGCTCCACACTTTCCACAACACCACAGGGCCCTCCCACCCCTGCTGTGGTACCTTACACCCAAACAGAAGCCTCAGTGACCTCCCAGAGAATAACAAGACACACAGAGAAAAGAGGGAAGGGGAGAGGCAGATGGACAGAGAGAGAGGCTGAGAGAGAGGAGGCAGAAAGCCAGAGAAGCAGAGACAGACGGGTCAGAGAGATAGACAAATAGATGGGGAGAGGGGGAAAGAGAGAGAGGAAGAGGAAGAGAGAAAGATGGGGGGGGAGAGAGAGGGGGGAGGGAAAGAGGGAGGGGGAGAGAGGGAGGGGGCAAACTTCTAATTAGACAAATTGTCAATTTCAACACAATGACAACTGATTTAGGAGTGTGAATTTAGTATTCTAGTCACTGAAAATAAGGCCTCACATTGTCGATCTCATACAAGCTGATTTCACCTGATGGAGGAAGGAAAAGAAGATGAGGGGAGGGAAAGAGGGAGAGAGAGACACACACAGACAGACAGAGAGACACACAGAGACAGACAGACAGGCAGGCAGAGAGGGAGAGAGAAAGGGAGAGGGAGACAGAGAGAGAGAGAGGCAGAGAGAGAGTGTGTGTGAGACAGACAGACACAGAGACAGACAGACAGACAGGCAGAGAGGGAGAGAGAGAGAAAGGGAGAGGGAGACAGAGAGAGATAGAGGCAGAGAGAGAGTGTATGTGAGACACAGAGACAAAGAAAGACAGAGAGTGTGTGTGAGACAGACAGACACAGAGACAGACAGACAGACAGGCAGAGAGGGAGAGAGAGAGAAAGGGAGAGGGAGACAGAGAGAGATAGAGGCAGAGAGAGAGTGTGTGTGAGACAGAGAGACAAAGAAAGACAGAGAGTGTGTGTGAGACAGACACAGAGAGAGAGAGACGGAGACAGAGACAGAAAAGGAGAGAGAGGCTGAGTGAAAGAAAGAGGGAGAGAAAGGGGAAGGGAGAAACAGAGAGAGAGACAGAGGGAGAGGGAGAGAGAGGAGAGAGGCAGAGACAGAGGCATTGGATTGCTCAAGGACAAGAAGAGAGAGCCCAGAGTTCCTGAGCAGTGGCCGAGCTGATGCTGGTTCTTCCACCCAGGGCCAGCCTCGGCACCCTGCACCGGGAGCTGGAGTTCTGGAGGCATAACAGAAGTGTCAACATCAGCCACAAGGGGGCGAGCTATACCCTGAATCGCTACCATGTACCCTATGGGGGACCCAGGTGAGGCAGAGTCGTCCTTCCTGATGCTCACAATCCGTGTTCTTTCCCCAAGCCCTTCTTGGGGCACCTTGGAGAGGCCCGGGAGATGCGTGGTCCCCTCAGGACTTCTGGGAGGCCGGGCGAACGCCAAGAGGTCGTCTCCTCCCAAGGGTGATTCAACAAGAATCTCTACACTCCTCCCCCAAACAAGGGGCTGTCCAGCCTGTGTGCAAAGACCACCCATTCCACTTCAAGAGTGGAATTACTACTTCCAGTATTTTCCCTGAGGTTTTGGTTGTTGTTGTTGTTTTACAACTTACTCCCATTGCTCTAGTTCTGTCCGCTGGGGCCAGAGCGATATTGCCCCTCTTCTACCGAACAGCCCATCAAAGACGTAAGGACAGCCGCTGTGTTCTCCCTTTATCCCTACTTCCAAGTTTTCTCTTCTTCAGCCCAAAGGACCTCCGTTCCTTCAATTAGCCCTCATCTGGCATGAGCTCAAGCCCCCTCCTCTTGACATGCGCCAACATCTTTCCTTACAAAGTGCCGAGAACTAAATAGAGAACTCCAGGATGGGGCTGGGATGGAGCCAGCTCCAATTGGCATTCGAGAGGCAACGGTTAAAACTCCAATATGAGCTTTACACCTCCGAAATCATCAATTACGTCCAATAGAAGCTAATTTTATTATTTTGTTGATTGTTTTGACTTAAGAAAGTGTTAAAATTGGGGGCAGCTGGGTGGCTCAGTGGATCGAGAGTCAGGCCTAGAGATGGGAGGTCCTGGGTTCCAATCAGACCTCAGCTACTTCCTAGCTGGGTGACCCTGGACAAGCCACTTAACCCCCATTGCCTAGCCTTTACTGATCTTCCATCTTGGAACCAATGCATAGTATTGATTCCAAGATGAAGGCAGGGGTTAAAAAAAAAGTGTTAAAATTGCAGATTAAATTGAAAGGTTTGTAAGTGTCCATTTTTTTTCTCCCTGAGCCTGCTTGTTAAACATTTACCTAGCGCACAGCTGTTTTATTCTATAAACAATGCTTGAGTTCAATAAGAAGTTCAGTAGATGGTTCAGGGAATCAAGTCATCACCAGACTGGAGGCTAATAATAACTCATTTATAGAAAACTGTCGTTTTAAGGTTTACCAAGTGTTTTGCATCTCTTATCTCACTGGAGCCACCCCTGATCCCAGCACCCACCCTGCCTGGCCTCTAGTGATTCTTGTGGCCCAGAAGTCTTCCTTGAGTCCCGGCCCCCAGCGCCACTCCAACACCCCCACCCCGGCCCTTCCTGCAGGCTGCCCTTCTCTTTTCCTGTAGGCCAGAATCCTACAGCAAAGACCAAGAACTGGCAGAGCTTCTACCAGAAGGTAAAATAGCAGCCGCTTCGGGCCTGGATGGCTCTCTCACCCACGTGACTGTGGCTCTTCCGGGGGTGAAGTATTTGTCTGTCTGGGCCAGCGCCGGCCCCGTCTAGAATCGGGACCGGCTATGCCCGGTTCAGTTACCCTCCTCTGCCCACACAGATGCCCGCGAGTCCCTGTGGGCAGAACTGAAGGCTGGCGCTGAATCAGGCTGGGATTTCTCCTCCCGATGGTTTGTGGGCAGCAACTATCTGCTTGACATCAAAACTAGCCAGGTGGTCCCTGTCGACCTAAACGCCTTCCTGTGCCAGGCGGAGGGGTTGCTGGCTGCCTTCTATGCCACGCTAGGTAAGGAGCTCTAGTGGACAAGTCTTACTCAGGGGCCCGGAGACCGTCTGGAATTAAGATCCGCAACAAACACCCCAATGACTTCTCTTGTTGGGTGTGCGGCCTCGCATTCCGGGCTGGCCCAGGGGAGCTGCTCCCTTCCCCCTCTGCCCTGCCCCCAACGTGAGCCCTTCTCCCTCCACTCTGGGGTAACGCGGGGCGCTCACGTTGCTTTGGGGCCCTCAAACCTGAAGACCTTCGCCAGTGCTGCTCTGAGCCCTTCACCCTTCTGTGCAAGATGCGTAACTCCACAGCATCCTGGCTCTGTTCAAAAAGCCCTCCGGCCTTTCCTCGTCTGCTTACTTTAAAGGGAACACGTCCATGGCCCAGGTCTATGAAGACGCGCGGGCTCGACGAAAGGCAGCCATGGAGGCGCTTCTGTGGAATGAGACGTTGGGCGCCTGGTTTGACTTTAACTTGGAGAGCAGGCAACAAAACCACGCGTTCTACCCCACCAACCTCAGCCCACTCTGGGCAGGCTGCTTCTCTGATCCTGCTGTAGTCATAAAGAATGTCAAGTACCTAGAGGTGAGGAGGAGGGATCTGGAAGCCTGGGAGGCTGGATTTCTGCACTACAAAACATGGGGTCACAGACCAAGAGCAGAGAGGAATCTTAGAGGCCAGCTAGTCCCACTCCCTTCATTTTACAGATAAGGAAACTGAGGCTCAGGGAGGTTGCGACTCGCCTAACATTCCACAAGATCTCTGGCTCTGACTTCTTGTTTGATCTCTTCTCTGGGTCTCCCTTTCCTCATTTATAAAATGATGGGATCGGATTAGGAGATCTCTCAGGACCTCAGTTTCTAAACCCTAGATTTAGATTCTTAGAAGGCAAATGGCAGCTTCTTTCCTGGAGTCTCCCACCCTGATGGAATCCCTACATCCACCAGAGGGCAGCTTTGAGTCTAACAGGCAAACCAAGAAAGGCTCTAGGCGTGGGGGGGTCTCTTTGTCCCCAACTAGGTTGTTTCCAGTCTCCCTTTGCTGGGGGGCTGGTCTGTCTCCTGTATTCATAAGCCCAGCCAAGACTTCCCACATGGCCATCACCATTGTCTTCGGTTCCTTCAGGACAACAAGATATTGACCTATAAACATGGCATTCCAACATCCCTCCAGATAAGTGGCCAACAGTGGGACTTTCCTAATGCTTGGGCCCCTCTTCAGGATCTGGTTGTCAAAGGTAGAGAGCATCCAAATGGGGGGAGATGGGAGGGAGAGGGAGAGGGATTCTCTTGGGCTCTTGTGGGCTGGGGAGGGGACTGAATGCCTTCTGTAGGGCAAGGTAAGTTCCATTCCAGAATAATGGGCCCTAAGCACAGATTCTGGGGCTGCTACCTAAGTTACTGCAGGCCATTTAATTTCTCTTTGCCTCTGTTTCCTCATCTCTGAAATGAGGGGCTGCACTAGAGTTGCTTCCTGCTGTCCTGTTCCTTCGTGTCCTTTTGGCCATCAGGAGCTAATTCAGGCCAAGTTTGCCTCTTCCCCTATCCCTAGCATACTTACTTTTCCCCCCTTTTTTAAAAAAAAATCTTTCTTAGTAACAATTCTAAGACAAAAGGGCAAGGGCTAGGCAATCAGAATTAAGTGGCTTGCCTAGGGTCACACAGCTAGGCAGTATCTGGGGCCGGATTTGAACCCATGTCTTTCCAACCCCAGGCCTAACGCTCTATCTACTGAGTCACCTAACTGCTTCCGCCACCCCTACCCCCAGCATACTTTCTTGGTCCTGCCAGGGCAGACCCTATTTTTCTTTTAACATTCCCATCCTAATCTACTCCTGCATTGGTCCTGGGGATGAGAGAAGGGGTTCTGGGAACCAATCAAGACTCTGTTGGGATTTCGGGGACAGGTTTGGCAGAATCCAACTCACGCCAGGCCCAGGAAATGGCCTTTCAGCTGGCCCAGAACTGGATCCGGACCAACTTTGCTGTCTATCAGAAAAACAAAGTCATGTATGAGAAGGTAATAAGATCTTCCTAAGTCCCTTCTCCCTCCATAGCCCTACTATTGAGGGTCCTTCCTCTTACCTGGGTCGGAAGCCACACGATTAATTACTTGGGGGCATCAGGATAATGGCAGCCTCCTGGAACTGCCCGGCCTTGGCCTGGCCGAGCCAGCAGTTACCTTGGAATGGTTTCAAAGGCTTGGGGAAGGACGGCTGCCTTTAATTCATGACCATCTCTCCTCTTCCCACCTCCTCCCTGTCCATAATCCCAAGCCTGGGGCTGGCAGTTTGCTTTAGTGGGAGGGGGAGGTCCTTTGGCCACTGCCTGCCCATTATCCCAACCTCCTTCTTTCTTCCAGTATGACATCAACATGGACTCTGGGGAGCCTGGTGGTGGAGGAGAGTATGAAGTGCAGGTAACGGTGCCAGCCACCCAAGGCAGAGGTTGGAGGAGGCAGAACTGGCAAAGGAATGGGGGGTGGCCCTCTAATATGGAGAGAGTGCCTGTGCCGGGAGTGGTTGGTACAGAGGAAAGGTCTGTGGGATGGAGATGGGGCCTGGACCAGGTGAGAGTTTTCATGGGGGAAAGCCATCCCTTCCACTTGATTGGCTGTGCCTCCCCCTACCCACAGGAGGGCTTCGGCTGGACCAATGGGGTTGCCCTGAAATTCCTGAATCAATATGGTGACCGGCTGACTTCTGGGTCGGGATCCACGATGTTCGGTACCAGCTGCCTGCTCCTGGCCCTTTTGCTTCTGGGTTTGCTCTGCTGACATGGAAGGGCTGGGCCTGGGAATGTCTTGCACCAAGGGGACATATTCCTTGGGAGAATGCACGTGACTTCCAGTAGATTACAAGTCTTTCACAGGCTGGGACTTCCATTTTTTTGTCTATATATATCCAATAAACCATCTCTCCCGTGCCATCTGAGCCCCAGGTCCTTCACTGTTTCTGAAGGCCAAGAGTTGGACTAGAATGGTTGGGGATGGGGATTGTTTAAGGCATGGGAGGGTAAACCAAGTCACTTCAGAGCCTGAGAATCCATTGAAGGGCCATAATGTGTTCCATAAGGATCACTTCTCCCATCACCATTCTTCCCTCCCCCCACCTCCCCACATCAGGCCCTTCTGCTGATTATTTCAAATGGTTTATTGTTTTTGCTGATCTGTTTACAAATACTGGGGGGGGGAACCCATCAATCAACCCCAGCCTGGACCCAGGCAACTCGGGCCCCAAGCAAACGGGGAAGAAAGGCAGGAAGGGAAGAAAGTCTGGACTGGAGAGAGGGAATAGTGTTAAGGCCTAAAGGGCTAGGACCAGTATGGGTGGGAGCCTGGTATTCCCTGCCACATTCCTGAGGCCAAAATGGGGTAGGACACAGCTGGTGAGGGGGGTTGGGGGTGCACAGTTCATCCCCCCCCCACTGGTTCTTTTCACCTTGGGGGCTGCTTATTCTCTTCCTAGAAGTGGGGGTGAGGGTGGGCATTTAATGAACTCCTCTCCTCCCAGGAAAACAATCTAAAGAGACAGACCTTGCCCTGGGCAAGGATGTGCCCCAAGACAGGCTTCATCACTCACCCCAGACCCTGCACCTCCTTTTTGGGTCTCCATACCCCTAGACCCTGGCAACCTCTGGCTCCAGTCAAGGCACGAGTGGAGGGGGAAGGGGCCCAGACCTAGGGCCAGGCAGGGCTAGTGCATCGGGGCCTGGTGGTAAGAGAATGGCGAGGGGGAGAGGGAAGGGTGGTCAGGTCCCCTCTCCCGGGGGTGAGATGTCCAAGGGCCTTAGAGTAAAGAAATCATGAGCAAGTAGCCTTGGGAAGACTGGGGGGTACAGCCCAAAAGGGGGGTCCAGAGCCAGGAGGGTTGAGGAAAGAGCAATGCTGGGAATGGGGTGGAGGGACAACTATGGAATAAGCATGGCTCTAAATCGCTGGAGATGGGGCTGTGACCACAGTAATGGTACCACTTCCTCTGTCGTGAACAAAATCATAAAAAATAAACTGGGGAAGGGAGAGGAGAGAGACCCAGGGGCCTTGGGAACTAAGCCCTGGTACCACCCCGTCTGCTTCCTCCGGGGTGTGGCTGCGCTCAGCCCTCAAGGCCCCTGGGAAGGGGGCTGAGATGAAGAGGGGATCTTTGGCAGATTCTGGTACCTTAAGCTTATCCTTTCCAAGAGAGAAAAGGGGCCAGGAAGACACAGGGACCTTCATCCTCCGTCCCAGACGCCAGCCAGCACAGGCCATGGGAATGGCCCTCGGCCCGATCTGTTCCTTGGAGGGCTCCTGAGGGGCCCAGGGAGACCCAAGGAGGACACCCACCCACATCCCCACTTCCCCTCCTGGCCGCACCGGAAGCCCAGAGCCCTGACTCTGGAAGGCGTGAGAAGCTTGCTGGAGGTTAGCAAAGTGTCTTCCCCAGACCATCAAATCCAGGCTCTCCCCTCCTGGGGGATGTCCAGATCTCCCAGTCTAGATCTGGGCGTAAGTCCCAAGCCTCCCCAGCAGGGGCACAGGGAGGCCCATCCCTCCAGGTCAGTTCATGAACTGGGTGTAGCCCTCGGCGCCGGTGACGATGACGTCCATCCAGATGCGCATGGCCTCGGGGGAAGGCGCGACCATATAGTACAGCCGGTCGTGGGTCTTGACACAGAAGGTCAGGGCAGGATTGGGACTCTGTAGAGGAAGGAAGAGGCGTCTGGTGCCAGCCCCCGGCCCTGCCGGCACCCAGGCAGACAGGAACAGGCCTGGCGTGTGCCCCCAGCCCGGGGGTTCAGACCGAGGCCAGACCCGGGGCCAGGCTGGCCCCCTCTCCGGCGCTCCTTTCCTGATCTGTCTCGCCCGTCCTCAGAGCCTCCTTCTGGGCAGACCCGGGCATTCTCCCTGTGCCCCCGCCCCAAAGAGACGGAGGAAGGCCAGGGAAGGCGAGTCACCCCCCCCAGGCAACTAGAAAGAAGAGCCAGAGCCGAGGCCGACCCCCCACAGCAAGGATCCAGAACCGCAGTTAGACACACTTAGGCAGCTGGGAGACAAGAGTGTCAAGGGGTGGTTAGGAGCTGGGAGCGGGTGGGATGAGCCCCAGGGAAGCAGGCCAAGCTGGGGGTGAAGGATCCGGACCCTGGAGAGGAGGAGGGGCTCCCCGGTTCAGGCGCGGCCCTGCCCCCCCTGCTTGAAGGTTTTGCCTTCCTCTCCCCAGCTTTTGGCTTCCCGCCCACCCACTCAAATGATGCCTCCTCAGAGATGGCCATCTCACTCCCCTCCTCCTACCCCCAAAGGCGCCAGGCAGCTGCCACTGCGGGCCGGAGGAGTCTAAGAGCATGCCCGCCCCTCGTGGGCAGTCCGGGTGGCCCCGCCAGCTTGCCCACCTCTCCCTGCCACTCTGCCATCCGCTGCAGCCCGGGGGAGGCCAGGGGAAGGAGGGGCAGCGCTGATGAAAGGACTGCGGGTTGGAATGCGGGGGTACCTCAGTCACCAGGCTGAAGCTGAGAAATCTCTTCTGGGGAGGGGTCGGGGGGAGGGAAAGAAAGGAGAACACGTCAAGGAGAGCCGTGGAAGAAGTCAGAGCTTGGAGTTCCTGAGCCCCTCCTGACACCTGCCGGGTCCTGCCAGTGGCTACACCCTCCCCCCTCCAGGAGGCCGGCCGCCGGCTCCCCCGGGGTCAGGCTCTCAGAGGACCGCCTTCTCCCCTCACCTTGGCAGCACTTCGAAGGTGGTCGTAGTATACCTCCTCGATGGCCTGGAAATAGATGACCCCCTTGAGCTTCGTTTCATGCTTGTCTGTGAAGAGAGAGACACAGGACTGACGCGCAGGGACAACAAAGCCGGGGAGGCCGGAGAGGCAGGAATCCCGCCTCTAGCAGCCTCAGTTTCCTTCTCTGTGAATGGGAGACGACCCTTGCCTGTCCTCCGACCCCTTCTCTGGAAGGTAAGGGTTCAAAGAATAAGTAATGGCTGACATTTCTATCGCAGGAAAAAGGAGGCAGAGGAGACGGAATGTCACGCCAGGAGTGGCCCCCGGGATACCTGGGTTTGAACCTTGCTTCACAAATGTACTAGGTGTTTGACCCTGGGCAAATGGCTTTACTGCTCCTAGCCTCAGTCTTCCTCACCTGTAAAATAGGGCTAATAATAGCACCTGGTCACAAAGAGCCAGACGTGACTGAAGCGGCAGAACAACAAATTATAGGGTAATTGTGAGGCGCAAAGGAGATAATTTATGAAAATTGCTTGTCAAGCCTTAAAGCGATAAATAAATGTTAGTTATTATCATTCCCCATTCTACATTTGGGGGAACTGAAGACCTCAGAAGTTAAATGACTTACCCAGTTAAGAAGAGAATCCCCAGGGGCAGCTGGGTGGCTCAGTGGATGGAGAGCCAGGCCTAGAGATGGGAGGTCTTGGGTTCAAGTCTAGCCTCAGACACTTCCCAGCTGGGTGCCCTGGGCAAGTCACTTAACCCCCATGGCCTAGCCCTAACCACTCTTCTGTCTTGGAACCAATTCACGGGACTAAGTCTAAGATGATAAGGGATTAAAAAAAAGAGAGAGAATCCCTAGTGAGAATGCGGAACTCCAGGCCGTAGGGTTCTTTCCACAGCACCCATTGGGGTAATCTGTAATGTTCTGGTTTCTTAATCTTAATTAATTTTTAAATTTAATTTTTTTAATTAAATGAGGAAGGAGAGGAAAAGGAGTAACTTGCCATTTACCTGAAAGTCAGAATGCCAGGAACACCATTTCTGGGACCCAGTTGAAGCCCAGAAGAAGGTTAAAAAAAAAAAAGCCCTTCATGTTGTCAAAATCCTCGTTTTTAATCTAGGAGGAACCTGGAAAGATCATTTGGTTACGGGAATTTGAAGGGAGAAGCTGAGTCCTGAAGAGGGCTGAGCCCAGCCTGAGACGGCTGAGCCACCCAGCTGCCTCCATGGGTTAGCTGCTGTTAGGATAAAGAATAGCGTGACTTCCAGCCACCCAGCGGGAGCACACGCAGGAGGGGCCGCACTTACCGGCGTAGTAGGAGAGGGTGCGCTTGAGCCGGTCAAAGACAAACCAACGCTTCTTCCAGGACTTTATCTTGCCCCCCATCTTGACCAGATAGCCCCGGCAGACCTGGTGAGAGCCCAGACAACAGGAGACCTCGGACCGGCACGCACACCCCGCCTCCTGGGCAGCTGCTTCTCCCAGTGAGGACTGCGCGGGGGAGGGTCCGAGGCCAGACCCCAACTTCCTCGGCTTTTTAAAAAAGCACAAGGGGAGCGGGCCGGAGGCAGGGGGAGGGCATCTGAATGGTGGAACCCTGATGGGGGACCGGAGAAGAGCCCAGGGGAGACGATTCTAGGGCTAGCACGTGCTTAGTCCAGTCCTTTCTTTTTACAATTGAGGAAACCGAGGCCCACACAAGTTAGGTGTCTTGCTTAAGGCAGCGTGGCGATCGGGATTTGAATCCGCGTCCTTTGACAACAAAGTTGCCCCTCGGTCGCTGAGACGGCGCGCCCCGTGAGGTGGGCCTCCAGTCTTCCAGGACCACGGCACCCCTTCCGGCTCAGGCCAGAGCCCCTCTGCATGCCCGCTGCCCTGTCCCTGGCTCCCCCCGGCCGGGCTAGGAGCAGCGAGGAGGGGCGGCTCATACACACTGTACCTTGCTGCTCAGCACCACGTGCAAGCAGGTGTCCACGCCGTGGCCCGAGGACTCGATGTGCGTCTTCAGGTCAAAGTCCTCCTTGCGGATGGGCAGGTATCGGGTGAGGGGCCGTGCCTACGGGAGAAGAGGGGAAAGGGGGAGGATGTCAGGGACGTCTCCTCACTCCCTGCTCTGACTCGTCTTGGGGAGCCTCTTCTTCCTTCCCGGGCCAAAATGCTCAAGCAGCCTCCGTGGTCCTCTCCGGGCCCACCTCAGTGGGGCCCTCCTATCCCTCACAGGGGGCCGCGGAGGCTACGTGGACATTGGTCCTGGCTGCACCCGACTCGCCGTGTGACCTGGGACAAGCTCCTGGGGGGCCGCTGCAGTCAGGAGGTCCTGGGCCCAAGGACGCTTGCAGATCGCCTAGCCCTTGCCTCTCCGCCTCAGAACTGACGCCGGACAGAAGACGAGGGCTCCAAACCAACGAGTGACGGGACCTCTTGGGTCCTCCCGCCGCCCTACCCTTTCTTTCCTCTTTCCATCATTCCTAGAGCCAACAGGAGAGGAGACGCAAACTACCTTGGAACAATGGGCCGGACACAAAGCCACCTGGGATTAGTGTGCTGCTCTCTCGAGGATGTTCCTCCGTGACTAACTAGAACCCGCTAACGCTTCGCGTGCGCCCCCTCATCTGGGCACAGACCTCTGGTGCAGGCCACTGGCCAGGCTCTTCCCAGCACCATCATTCTAAGACTTGAATTCCTGTTCCTGGATGGAGTTCTCTTTTCTGAACAATCTCTCCCTAAGGAGAAATGCACGTGATGACAACAGGCGCGCTGGGACCAGGGCCTTCCATTTCACAGAAGCCAGCGATTCCTGGATTTGCCCTGAAGTCAGCCACGAGTCATCACTGTTTCCTGCAGGGTCAACAGCTACAGCACAGCCCTCTGACATTCTGAAGAGGGACCCTCCATTCAGCCTACTCTGCTTACTGAGGCAGGAAAAGCGGATACGCATTTTAGAAAGATTTTCAACATTAAGCTTAAAATAAACAATTTTCTGGTTAGTTCTCAAACTTGACAATTTAACTCGGAAAATTTAACGGAGTCATCTCCTAAGCAAAGTCCACAAGATGATAAAAGAAAGAAAAATCTTAGTTAGAAGAAAACTTAGGGGTTATCTGACTCAACCTTCTGAACCACTGATGACTCTCCACTATGCCATCCCTGAAGGGTGACCACCTCTACTCGGTCTGAATACTCCCAGGAACAGGGAACTCACTCCCTGAATAACTCTTGTTAGGAAGTCCTTTTTTCTCAATGTATGAATGACTGCACCTGTGATTTCATCCATGTTGGGAGCTCCCATCAGAAGCTCCCCCAACCACTGAAGATCCAAATTTTCTTCAGCAACTGATAGACTTAGAAAGTTGCCTCGGAACCCTGAAGACTTAAATGATTTTCCAGTATATCTATATCTATAGATAGAGTGATGGATGGATGGATAGGTAGGATAGGAACACAGACCTTCTGCCTAATGCCAGCTCTCCTTCCACCCACCATATGCCTGGGGCTCCTCGTTCTCCCTTCTGGAGTCACACAGAATAAATCGAATCCCATTTCTATATGACAGCTTTTCAAACCCATGGATAAAGCTAGTTATCGCCTAGCCCACAAGTCCTTTCTTCTCCAGGCGAAATAGCCCCATAGAATCTCCTATGTCATGGTTCTGAATAGGTGCCAACTTGACCCTCTTAAAATCTAGTCCACAAAAATGAACACAGTCTTCCAGCTCTGGTCAGACTGTACCTCTACCTGAATTTTATTTATGTATTTTGAGGCAAATAGGGTGACGTGACTTGTCACACAGCTAGGAAGTGGCTGAGGCTGGATTTGAATTCAGGCCTTCCTGACTCCAAGCCCAGCACTCTTTCCACTGTATCACCTTGTGGTCCCTGTACCTGAGTTTTTAAGCTTCATTCCATAGGAAAAGAGGGATCTGGGACTCCCATCTCCTGGTCTAACTCTAGCAGACCCTGAGTCCCAGGAGAGTGGCAGAAGAAACTCAAACCTTTCCTTCTTCCCCCAAGGGGCATGAAATACCACATTAGCCTAGGAGATGTGGAAAAATTGATGGAAGGTTTCTCCTAAACAAAAGCATGCTTTATGGCCTGAGAAGGATAGCGGTGGCTTGAAATCCAGGAAGAACGGAGTTCAAGTCTGCCTCTAACATGTAAGGCTGTATGACTCTAGAGAAGCCATTTAGTTTCTCAGGGCTATAGGGAACTCTCTTAAGTCCAAATTGTAGAAAAAGGTACTGACCTACACTGGTCAAAGGAGTTACCAATTTTGTTGTTATTTTTCAGTTGTGTCTGACTCTTCATTACCCCATTTGGGGTTTTCTGGGCAGATCCTGGAGTGGTTTGTCATTTCATTTTCCAGCTCATCTTACAGATAAGGAAACTGAGGCGAGTAAAATTAGGTGAGCTGCCCAGGGATCACACAGCTGGTAAGTGTCTGAAGGCGGATTTGAACTCAAGGAGAGAAGTCTGATTCCGAGCCCAGTGCGCCATCCACTGTGCCACCTCACTGCCCGCTGCTACCCCTAAGACATCCCAGGTTCAGTGTCCCTTACCCAGTGCCTCGAGTGCCTATGTGCACACACGCACACGGACCTCCAGACCCCCATGTCTGGCTCACCAGTGGGAGGCCCCGGGTCCCCCCTCTCTGGGACCGTCTCCCAGCCCCAGGGCCCACACACCTGGGAGAAGTGCTTTTCCCTCATCTTGACCTCCTTCTCCACCATCTGCTGCCTCCGGGCGCTCTCACTCTGGAGCCGCCTTTCCACCTGCTCCCGCCTCCTCCGCTCCTCCTCCAGGGCCTGCCGCCGTAGCTCCATCTCCCGTTCCTGTGTCCTCAGTGGGCAGAAGGAAGGAGGGTGAGGTCCCAGAGCCTCTCACACCCTTCCCAACAGATCGGTGTAAGTGCCCGTCCTCTCAACTCTTATTCCTTGCCTCTTATACTTCTTTCAGGACATGTCACTACAAAAGACCCAGGTTCAAATCCCAGCTCTGATACTTATTTGCTCTACAACCTTGGGCAAATCAATTCTCAAATCAAAGATTCTATTTCCTCATCTGTAAAATGGGGATGAGAGCACTTGCATGACAGAGCTCTTAAGAAGAATATTTTGCGAACTACAAAAAAGGAAATATGGCCATCGTCATCCCTAGCATCAGGCAACCAAGAGGGCCCCAGGAAGCAGACTCTGGGGTGATGTGGGAGGGGAAGGTCACATTTCCTCCTCAGGGGAGGACGTGCCTGGAGACTGCTGTCGCACACCGCGCCTATCAGGCCTATCCCTCTCTTGGGACCCTTCTCCCAAACCGGGAGGAAAAAGGGGACAAGATTCTGAAGGCTGCGGAGGCTCCTTCCCAGCGTGCCTGCACCTGGATTCATGTTCTCCACGCTCCTCCTACAAATGAATCTGCAGGTGATTTACCTTGGTCGAACAGACGTCCTCTCCAGGAGGGAGGGCTCTTGGCCTCTTTAGGGCCTCGTACACAGGAGGTGCTTAATAGATACTTGCCTCATTATTCAACTTGCCCAGATCTCCAAAGCAGAGTTCAGAGCCCCCTCTGTGACGGGGCTGACAAAAGGTGGCATCCCTGCTCCCGAGGCCTACCTTCCTCCACACGGGTTTCCTAACCACCCCGGGTCCTGGTCACGTCCCTCCTCAGGACTCCTGGAGCACGGACCGAATCGCTCATGGACCCATTCGTGTGACCTTTGATTCTTAATTTTATTTGGTTGCTCTATTTTTTGTTTTTATTTCCCCTTCATTTCTGAATACTTTCTGAAATTCTGAAGTTCTTCCCTTGACCCCATCCTTGACACAGATTTCACTTGTGGCAAAGAGAAAAAAGTTTGGCAAAACCAAAAATCAACCCCTTTTTATGGCATTTGAGCTCTTCTGTGTCTGTAGTTTCCCACTTCTCCAAAGCAGGGAGGAAGCTTTTGCCTTCTTTTTCACACACAGAGAAGGGATTCTGTTAATTTTGTCCAATCACCTGCATGTTCCACTCAGGAAGCAAGGATATTGGGGAACAGGAAGAAAGATAACAAATGTTTACTAAACTTGCCATATGCTAGGCACCATTCTAAGCACTTTATAAAAATGATCTCATTTATCTCACAACTCTGGGAAGAGGCGCTATTATTATCCCCATTTTATAGATGAGGAAACTGAGGCAAACAAGGGTTAAATGACTTGCCTGGAGTCCCACAGCTAGTAAGTGTCTGAGGTTGGGTTTGAACTCAGATCTTCCTGACGGCAGGCCCAGCCCCTTCCCTCCCAATCCAGCCCACTTCCCCCATCGGGCTCACCCTAGATTCTATGAGCCGACTCTTCTCAGCATGGGCTTCCTTTAGCATCTTCTCCATCTCCTCAATCTTCCCCATGTCCATTCCACTGGCACTGAGGGGGAGGGAAAGGAGAGGTAGGCCCACCATGGGAGGGGCCAGGGGCCAGGCCAGGCGCTGGGAGAGGGCCCGGGGGCAGTGCCCACGGCAGGCATTACCTGGACATGTTATCAGGGGAGCAGGCCGAGTTGCCCCCTGTGGAGATGCTGGTCTCCATGCTGTCTGAGCTCTCCAGGCTCAGCGTGTCGTAGGCATGCTCCCCCTCCTCTGCCCGATCCCGGCTGGCGGGCAGGTGATGCAGGATGGAGTGGTGCATGAGAGGGGGGAAGCCCGCGGAGGCCGGGGGGTAAAGGGCCGCCCCGTGCAAGGCCTCCCACTGGCACTGGGCTTCTGCCGCGGCCTTCTGTTTGAGCTCGGCCAGCCGCCGCCTCTGCTCCTCAATCACCTGCTGCCCTGCACGGGGAAGAGAGCGTCACGGTGGGCCCAGAGCCCAGAGGGGAGCCGACGCTCAGCTCCCCGGAGAAGTGCGATGGGACCCCTGGACAGGGCCTCCGGGGGAAGGAGCCCACCAGCGGCGGCTGCTGGCCCTGGCGGTTCCCCGCAGGATGCCCTCCCTCAGGAGGCTTCAGACACCCAGCAGCCAGCTCAGTGCCTCCAGCTCCCCCAGCCTCCTGCCCGCTCGGGGTCCATCCCACAGACCCTCCCTGTGGTCAGTGGTTGGCCAGCCTCTTCCATCTTGCAGCCAGGAGCCAGAGAGGCTGGGGAGAGCACATGCATCACACCCCCTTGGAAAGCAACGCCAGTCACAGGCAGGCTCCCTGGCTTGCCAGTCGGGCCTTGCTCAGGCCCTGCAACAGCAGCCAGGATGGAAAAGGACAGAAAGGGTAAGTGACGGGGGACAGACACAGGGGCCAGACGCGAGAAGACAGGAGAGAGGCACGATGCCCCCAAGAGTTCGGGGTAGAGGCTACTTCCACTCCCCACAAAGGCCAGGGCCCCAACACAGCTAAGCATGAGAGCCCTCGGCCCCGGGAGCCAAGGGCTCCGGCACGGGGCCTGGCGGGGTGGGAGATCTGCCGTCATGCAGCTGCCACGGGGGAGGGAGGGAGGAATCGTCGGGCCAGAAGCAATGCCCACAGTGCCCACCGCTCTACCTGCTGTGTCGTCGAGAGGCAGGGGCGCTGCAGGAAGTGACTGGCCTGGCACGGGGGCAGCCGGACAGAGGATGGGGGTGGGCAGAAAGGAGACACAGAGGGCACGAGAGGAGAGAAAGGCACAGACGTGGGCTTTCAAAACATTTGTGATTCCAAAACACAGGACATGGGAGGCAAGGAAGGGAGGGCACACGGAAACCAGGGATTTCTGGTCCCTGAAGCGGAGTCCGGGATGCTCTCCCCCAGGGCTCCCCCAGGGGTCTCGCCTACTTACTGGAACTTCTAGGGAAGAGGAGGCTATGTCCTGAGTGGTCAGTTTGGTTCTGTTATTAAATACCTACTATGTGCAAGGCAATGCTCCCAATGGGTCACGATCTATCTCCACCCTCTTTCTCCTCTATCTCCACACCTCCTGTGTGTGTGTGTGTGTGTGTGTGTGTGTGTGTGTCTGTCTGTCTGTCTCTCAAATCCTTCCTGCTAGGGGGCAGTTAGGTGGCTCAATGGATTGACAGCCAGGCCTGGAGACAGGAGGTTCTGGGTTCAAATGTGGCCTCAAATACTTCCTAGGCAACTCGCTTAACCCCCTTTGCCTAACCTTTCCCACTCTTCCGTCTTGGACCCAATACCCAGTATTGATTCCAAGATGGAAGGTAAGGGCTTAAGATAATAAAACAAAACCCCTCCCGCTGTGGGCTAGGGTCCTAACTCAAATAAGCAGTCTTTGTGAAGGAGCAGGCTTGGGGCACCAGGAGTGGGGGGAGCTGTGATGTGGAGGCCCAAGCCGGGACGCACTGGCACTCACCCTTCTGCTGCAGGGCCAGCTGCCTCTTGGTCTCGATGTCCTGTAGGGTGGCTGCCAGGTTACGGGGCAGGCTCCCGGTGCCATTCTGGCTCAGGAGGGCACTCTGTAAGGGAAATGAAGCACATCGGAGTCTTGGCAGGGAGACAGGAACCCCTTCTGATGAGTCTGATGGCGCCCACCCCCATACACCCTCTGTAGAGCCCCAATAGGCCCCCCAGACCTTAGGGGAGGGGCTGCGGCCCAGGGTAGCCACGCTGAGCTGAGAGGATGAGGACGATGAGCCAGAGGACGAGGGGATGGGCCCGCTGCGGGTACGAGGCAGGGGGCTGCCAGCTTCACTCTCCATCTTGGAACGGTAAACCTAGGAGAGAGGAGCAGAGCTCACTCGGTGCAGCCCGCGTCCCCCTCTCAAACCACGGACCCAGGAGGGGCTGGTCTCTGACAGATGGTTTATCTTCTCCTGTTGGCCCCTCAGGCCCCCTCCTCCCCACTGAGGCCTGCCTTCCTGAGCAGCATCTCCTGATGCGAGCCCCTCTTTTCCCTGTCTGGATCTATCTGATGAGGGTCTTGGAAAAGGTCAGATGTAGCAATTCATGCTAATGCATTTCAATGGCTTGAAAAGTTCCAACAGGAATCGGACTATTTTCTTCTTGTCTCCATGTGGCAAAAGGAATAACTGGGTGGAAGCTGAAGAGACAAGTTTAGACTTCTTAATGATACTCATGTGTAGAATAAGCTGTTTTGGGAAGGTAGTGAGCTTCTGGTCATTAGACATCTTTAAGCAGAGGCCTGGATGACCACTTGCTGGAGATATTATAGAGGTGATTCCTGTCCAGGTATGGGCTGAATCACTTGAATCCTTACCTCCCAAACCCCCTTACACCTTCACTTATCTTCACTTCCTTCAATCCAGTCTCTGGGATTTAACCAGTTGGCCAAGACCAACCCTATCCCTCGTAGCCTCAATCTCATTCTCTCCCTCTCTTCTCTAGGAGCTCATCTATTGATCATCTATTCTCTTCACATGATTTTCCATATCTCCTCTATCAGCTTCTTCTCATGCTAGGCCATGGTCATCCTTCAAAGATCATCCCATGGTTCTGTTATCCACTCAAATTACTATCCCATTTCCCCCTCTGATACTAAAATCCTGGTGTCATCTACAATCACTACATTCTCTTGTCCATCTTGTCTCTCTCCTTCAAGTTCAATGAACCCAGCTACAAAATCTGATGACCTACTGCTGGAGCAGGAATGCAGATGAAAGCATACGATTTTTCGCTTGTTTATTTGGGTATATGCTTGGGGGTTTTGGTTTTATAAGATTATTCACTTATAAAAATGAATAATATGGAAATGTGTTTTGCATGGTACATGTATAACCCAGATCGAATTGCTTGCCAGTGCCAGGAGGAAGGAGGAAAGTAAGAGAGGGAGCTAGTTTGGGTCATATAACTTTGGAGAACAAAATCTGATAACCTTTTAAATTCAGTCTTCATCCTCTTTGATCTTTCTGACCCAGGGGAATGACTCTTTAATGGTAGAATTTCAGGGACCATTGAAATGATTGGCAGGTAGAAGGCCAGGGGGTGAGAGAACTGGGGAATAAATAGGCCTTTCCAATGTTCCTCAAGTTATAGAAACCTTGTTGGCAATTGCTCCTTTGTCCCAAACTATACCCTCTATGGTTCTGAGTAGGATTTGATTCTCTATCTCAATTCTCAAGGCCTCTCCACCATTTTATGTTTAATGATTCTCTCTCTCTCTCTCCCTCTCTCCTTCTCTCTCTCTCTTTCTCCCTCTCTCTCTCTTTCTCTCCTTCTCTCTCCCTCTCTCTTCCTCTCTCTCCCTCTCTCTCCCTCTCCCCCATCTCCCTCTCTCTCCCTCCCTCCCTCTCTCTCTCTCTCTCTCTCTCTCTCTCCTCTCTCCCTCCCTCTCTCTTTCTCTCCTTCTCTCTCTCTCTCTCTCTCTCTCTCTCTCTCTCTCTCTCTCTCTCTCTCTCTCTCTCTCTCTCTCTCTCCCCCTCTCTCTCTCTTTCTCTCCTTCTCTCTCCCTCTCTCTCTCTCTCTCTCTCCTTCTCTCTCTCTCCCTCTCTCTCTCTCATATCTATCGCACAATGTCAAGCACATAGAAGAGCTCAAAGAATGATTATTTATTGAATATCCTGACCCTGTGTGAACTGCCCATTGCTTGGACATTATTGGACAGTAAGATGTGGCAAATTTGATCTGGGAAATATCAGTCTCAAAGGATGTAATCTCATACTCAGAGTTATGTAAAGGTGCTACTCAATAGACAAAGCCTCCCAATCCCAACTCCAGCTACAAGTGTAAGTGAAAAGCATCTCATATTTGGAGCTGGGCTCAGAGAGGAGTGGCTGAGTGGAATCTGCCTCACATAGCATGGTGCTGAGAATACAGTGAGTAATCAATAAGTATCTACTGACCAAAAGAGCTTCACTCTCCTTCTCACCCTGGTTCCAGTTCCTTAGAGGAGGTGCCAATTTAGCACTTCCCTTGGATCTTTCATTTCTCTTCATCCATTTCATCCTAGCTTTTGATTGCAGAACAGTCCACTTCTCAGAACTTCATAGACCCCAGCCAAAGTCCCATTCTCATACTCCACCTCTGTTTTTATCAGCTAAGGATGTTCTACTCAGTCCTAGGTGAGAGCTCACCAGGAGTAAGAGAACAGAATGGAGCAGAGTTGGAGTTAGGGTTGAATTGGGGACGGGGCATGTTACCTGCAGCTGTCGGGATGCTTTGGCAGGCAGAGGTGGAGGGGAGGAGCGGGGGGAGGCAGATGGGCCAGCCCCGAGCCCTGTCATGAGCTCCTGGTACCACTGCTCTAAGTCTAGGGCAGGAAGTAACAGCTTCTCCATCTGGAGAAAAAGGGGGAAGAGAGGGAGAAGGGAAAAGAGGGAGGAGAAAGGAAAAAAGAGACATAGAGGAAGAAGAGAAGGAAGGAGGAAAAACAAAGAGAAGAGGGGTAAAGGAAGAGAAGAAAAAAGAGGGGGAAGAGGAGGAAAAGGGAAAACAGGAGAGGAATGAAGGGAAGGGAAAAAGATGAGAGATCAGGAAGAAAATAGTAAAGACAAACATGAGGAAAGAGAAGGGTGGGAAATAAAGGAATATAAAGAGAATGAAGAGAAACACAGTGAGAAAGCCATTACAGTAAAGATACAGAGAGCAAAGAGAAGCCAAGGCCTTAGAACAGAACCCCATCACCACAGAAATACCTTTATGCCAACCATAACCCCCACCAGTGCCTTGTGTATAGCTCCATATGCCCTGGGCACTGCTACCTAACCCCAGTAGACTGGCAAGCTGGGGTAGGCAGGAGCAGAGCTTCTGATGTTGGCAGCCCCAAGAGCCACACTGCAGCCTTGGCACACACACAGACACACCCACGGATGATTGTATGGGGAGGGGTAGAAACAGGGAGAAGCAACAATATGGGAATCACAAACCTCGGGTAAGACGGAGGAGGAGGTAGAAGAGGAGAAAGATGGCGGCCTAGTAGGAAGGCAGGTGGCTTGAGGCGCAGCTTGGAAGGCAGAGCCTGGGAGGGGAGGGCCGAGTGTGGGGGCTGGGGACATGGGCACAGGGCCCGTTTGGCCACTGCCCCAAATTTCCTTTAGCTGTTCAAGCGTCACATACTTGGGGGCACAAGGCATGGGAGGGAAAGTGAGAAGTTAACAGAAAAGCAATGCCCAAGAGAAAGAAGCCCCCTAGCAAGTGGTAAGGGAAAGGAAAGGAGATGAAGGATCAAGTAGAAGGAGTTTGCCTGCTAGCTGGAATTCCTATAGCATCCAGGGCACCCAGTGAGCTGGGGTTTCCTATGCCCCTTGGGGTTCTCTCAATGTCAGTAGGAAGTCTAGGGCATTCCATAGGCCATTAATTGCTGAATAGGCTTTGAGATGCCTTGGGAGAAAAGAAAATAGCTATCTCCAACCCACCCCTATGCCAGCCCCATGCCAAGCCACCCCCAGCCCTCTCCTTTGGGGGCACAGGGTCATGTGCCTTTTGAGAAATAGTTTCTTGAGTCACTGCTGATGTCTCCTTTGGTGTGCAATCCAGAAAGGTCTAGAACAATTTGGGGGCCCACTTGGCACACAATGAACATCATTGGGCATATTCAATGATGGGTACCTCATTGGCAGGCAGGGAAAGAGCGAGAGCATGGGGGAGAGGCGCAGAAGCACTGGGGTCCAAGCGGGAACAGAGCTGGAGAACATCTGCCAGACTCACATATTCCTAGACCACATGGCAAGAACGAGGAGGAGGAGGAGGAGGGAGAAGAGATTAGCAGCACCCTGCCCTGGCACCAGGCATCCAACACTTCAAGCCAAGCCAAAAGCCCAATAGTCCATGCCAGGCATCCAAATCCAAAATGGGACAGAGGAACGGAAACTGCTTAGTTTTCTCCCACAAGATCCACAACCCTGGCACCTTTTGTCTCCATAGCCTGGGGATGCCAAAGCTACCCAGTGCTCGTGTCACTGGGGTGACCCATTGGTTTCTAACTCTCCTAGCTATAGGGAACCACAGCACTCCACACTGGCAGTGGGCTTGTCCAAGGTCAATGACAGGAAGCCTACAGACATGCCACTCGGTGCCCACTAAAAACCAGGACTTCAAGGTATCCAAGGTCCACATGCCTACCAAGGAGCGGGCACCCCAATGCCTGGAACACACACATGCAACCTCAGCAAACCAGCAACAACGCTGCTCAGAGCCATCGTGGACCTCCATCTACCCTCAAGAAGGCGGAGGAAAGGAAGGTAAGGCCAGGAGGTACCATCGAGAAGATAAGAGAGCGCCCAGGAAGAGACCCTGAGCAGGGATCAGCTCAAGATCCTCTCAGAAAAGCTAGCACGGTGCCTGGATGCTTGGTGCCCCGAGCAGGGACACGCCAGCCAACCATCTCCAGGAGGGAGCGGGCCACACACCACCAGTCACAAGAGAAAAGGAAGAACGGGGAGAATTCATTTGCTTTAAGATGGGAGATGAATGAAGTACAAATGTGAGCAAACAAACACAATCTGGCCTGTTGGTTTGGCATGGGTCAAGCAGACGCATTAGGTTAGGAAAAGAATCTCTTTCACACACACACACGGAGAGTTCCAAACTCTGGAGCCAAAGCCATCATCCCGTGTTTGCCCCCAAGCTCGTTCTCCAGCGCCCCCACAAGAGGGGTGGAGCGGCACGAATGGGGCCAAGCAGGCACAGGCAGCAGGCATGCAGTGAGCAGTGATTACCTCTTGCGTCTTGGGGCAGAGCTGGGTGGAGGCAGGTGGGGTTAGGGGGCCAGCGGCGGCCCTGGGTGGGGATGGCCTGGGGAACGACCCCAGAGCCTCAGTCTCCAGCCCCAGCTCTGAGGACTCAGAGATATGCAGATCATCCTACAGAGAGGGGTTGTGGTGAGTAGGGGGTCCTCACGGCTTACTCTCAGTTCAGTCACCCACCCCAGGCCCCAGGCGCACTGTGTGTGGGAAAGGAAGAAGTCGGGGGCAGGGGGGTCACCGGCCAAGGGAGGCTCTAGGGAGAGACCATAGGGAGCGGGCGGCTGCGAATCCCAGGGCTAGCAGCCCTGTGGCCCCTCCAGGCCCACGGACACGGGCCCAGACTTCACGCCAGACAGAGCGGAAAGAGTACTGTTCCCAGCTGTGCACGGCAAATTCTTGACTTTAACACAGACTAGCTGTGTTACCCTGGGCAAACTGTTTAACCTTTCTAAGCCTCAGGCTTCTCGTGGTAACATGAAGATAAGACGACTCCAGCAGGGTCCTTGGGAAAATCAGGAAGGGTTTTGTAAACCGAAAAGCACTTCAGAAAAGCAAACACTGATGACTGTATTTTGTTGGGGGGTTTAAACCCTCCCCTTCTGACTTAGAATCAATACCATGTATCAGTTCCAAGGCAGAAGAGTGGTCAGGGCTAGGCCATGGGGGTTCAGTGACTTGCCCAGGGTCACACAGCTGGGAAGTGTCTGAGGCCACATTGGAACCCAGGACCTCCCGTCTCTAGGCCTGGTTCTCACTCCGCTGAGCCACCCAGCTGCATTTTGGAAAAGGCCCCAGCGTCTACTTCAGAGTCACCAGCTTAGATCCAGATTTCAAAACTTGCCTTAACCTCTACCTGCTTCTCTACAGATATGGAAAGTCTACAGTTGTAGAGCACGACACGGAAGGCCGGATTTTTTATCTGACGTCTATACACTGGTTGCTTTTGTGGGATTTCCCCCCCGCTTTACGTGTCTGCTAGGGGAGAGTCCCATATGTCAGTGACGCAAAAACAAGAGGTGTCGGTGAGATTTACAAAAATAAATACAAACCAGACCCCAAGTCCCGTTGCCAGAGAACTGCCTCCAGTCCCAGCCTCACGACGCCTCCTATCAGCCACGTAGACCCCAAATCTCTTAGCTGCCCCTTGAGGCAGAGATCTCCTCTTCCCTCTGCCAACCCCCGGATGTTCCCGAGCTTTAGGCTGCCTCGCCCCACGGAGGCAGCCTGAGTACCAGGACCAGTGGGGGAGCCCGGGACAGAGCTCAACTCCCAGCCCTCAACGTCGGCCATGCCTGCATCCCTGACTGCTTCCCCCAGCACGGACACCATCACCCTCCAAGCCACACGTTACCTCTTTGAGTGCTGCTGTGGCCTTAGGGAAAGGCCTCCCCCCAGTGAGTGCCTGGTAGCGTCTCTCCAGGGCTGCCAATTTCTCCTTCTCCTAAGTGCAGGGAATGGGGAGAGACGTCTCGAGGGGGCTCCTTGCAGCCCGAGCCCCTCATCTCTCCCTGGCCCGCTGCCGGCCCCAGCCCCACAGTACCTTGTGCAGCAGCTGCAGGGAGGAGTTCTTCTCCCGGGCCAGCCGCTCCGACTCCTGGACGGCCTGGGCCCGGATCTGCGTGGCCTGCGTCTCCAGCACCGCTAGGCGCTCCTGGGGAAGGGCACAGAAGGAGAGCCAGTCAGACTGCAGAACAGGGATGGCCTGGACATGATAGATGCGTTTGTAAATGCAGCTGCGTTTTAGCACGGAGGACACCAAGACACACAAATGAGAGTCCTTGCATATGTTCTAAAGAGGAGTTTTGGGGTTCGGCCATTTCAGTGGTTTCTGCTTCTTCCCCATTTTGGAGTTTCCTTGGAATGATGCTAGAGTGGTTTGCCATTTCTTTCTCCAGCTCACTTTACAGGTAAGGTTTGAGGCAAATAGGATGAAGTGACTTGTCCAGGGTCACACAGCTAGTAAGTGTCTGAGGCCAGATTTGACCTTAGAAAGATGAGTGTTCCTGACTTCAAGACCTGATGTTCTATCCACTGTGCCATCTAACAGCTCCTCTACTGAGGGAAACAATGTGCAAATAGATGAGTAAATACAAACTAATTTAAGAACAGCACAAATAACCAAGTCAATCAAAGAGGCTATCTAGAAGGAGGTAGCACCTGAGCTCATCAAGCCTTGAAGGAAGCCAAAGACTCCAGGTGGAAGCATTCTGGGCACGGGGAACAGTCTGTATAAAACCAGGTTGGTAGTATGGCAGGTTGAGTTCTGGGAACAGCTGGGAGGCCAGTGTAGCAGGATACAGAATGCAGGACAGGGTTAGGAGGGTCCTGGGTTCAAATCTGGTCTCAGACACTTTCTAACTGTGTGACCCTTAATCCAAAGTGCCTAGCCCTTACTGTTCTTCTGCCTTGGAACTGATACTCAGTAGTGATTCTAAGACATGAGGTAAAGGTTTTTTAAAAATGAGAGACATGGCTAGAAAGGAGGAGGCCAGGAGATATAATGGTAGAAAAAGAGGGATAGACAATGTGGGGGAACCCACAAGAGAGCAAGTCTTGAAAACTTAGCTTCTTACAATCTGTGAGGAAGAAGGATTATCTTCTGCCAACTTTAGAAGTGAACTAGATTTTAGGTTGACTGATTCCTCTTAATAGATGATTGGGACAACTGTAATATTACCTTTTACAAGTCCTTCACCCCCCCACCCCCTTTTCTCCTTGGTAACCACTACTAGATCCTCCTATGAGTTTATCGCTTTGGTTATCCCCTCTCTCCTGGTTCAGCTCCTCATCACCTCTGGATTCTAGCAATCACCTCCTAATTGGTCTTGCTGATCAGTCTCTCCCTCTTCCAAGTCCAGTTTCCATACAGCTGCCAAATTGATATCCCTAAAGGCCAGGTCTGATCATTAGACTATGAGCTCTTTGAAGACAGGGACTGTTTGTGTATCTTTTTCTGTCCCCAGAACTTATTAGCACAATATCTGACACACAGTAGGCTATTCAATGAATGCTTATTGACAGGCTGATTGATCATGCCACTCACCTAGCTAAAGAAGCTCTAATAACTCCCTACCATCTCTCAAGTTAAAAATACAAATTATTTTCTTTGACATTCAAAGCCCTTCACAATCTGGTTCCCAAACTAACTTTCCAAAATAAATTTATATTACTCTCTCTCATGCAATAAATCTATATTACAATCAGATTGGCTTACTTTTAGAGCCAGATGGAACCTACATTATGTATTTACTTAAGTGTCCATGCTATTTTCTCTTAGGAGAATGCAAGTTCCTTGAGATCAGAGACTTTTTCAATGCTTTTTATACTCCCCAGGACCCAACACTGTGCCTGGTACATACTGGGTAATTATGGCCACTGAATTGAGCTAAGGGAAAGGATATAGCTAATTAGCCAATGACTAAGGAGAATATACCTCTAAAAAATGGGAAACAGAAAAGACAATGATTCTTATTACTACTCTTTGTTAGAGAAATTTAAACAATATAAAAGTAGTTGCCACAAGAAGGTTAAAAGAGCCTAAAATAATAGCAAAGAGACAAGGCAGTCAAAAGTGACACAAATTTAGACTATAACCTCATTTGCAAAGCATTTTGGAAGCAGATGACAGAAGATTAAAAAGCATTACTTCAAAAACAAACAAACAACAAAAAGCAATGGAGAGGGAAATCATCCTTTTGAAAAAAATAGCACATCTAGATCCAGCAATACCATTAGTGGGTCTCTTTCCCAAGGAGATCAGGGAAAAAGGAAGAAGGCCTATATGTTCCAAAATATTTATAACAGCTCTCTATGCGGTGGCAAAGGTTTGGAAATGAAGGGGATGCTCTTTGATTAAGGAATGGAGATCGTGATGTAATACTACTGTGCCATAAGAAACTATGAGCAGGCTAATTTTAAAACAAAACAACTTGGAAAGATCTACACAGGATCATGAACAGCAAAATGAATAGAACCAAGAGAATATCAAATGCAGCTACAGATTTGATACTTGAAGAATAAATTGTGAATGTTATCTCCAATAAGATACAAATATATATGTATCCAGGCTATAACAAATGGTTGGATGGAAAGTCCCATTGTGTGCATGTGCACACATTTACACAGAGAGACAATGAACAAGGCCCAGAATTGAAAAAGAGGAGGAAATGGGGATTTAGGAAACTGAAGTAGGGGCAGAATTAAGATGGTGGCTTAGTAGCAGCAAAAGCCTTAACTGCTCTGGGAAGCCTTCCAAATCACCCTTAAAATAGCACCTCAAACCAACTTAAGTCACGGAACCAAAAAGGAGATGGCATGAAGGGCTTTCCTGCAGAAAACTACTTGAAAAGTAGGCTAAGGTTGTCGTTTTTCACAAGATAAGGGGGAACCAGAAATAAAAGTACACATAGAGAAGTACAAACTGATCACCCCCCACCTATTGCACCAGATTCTGAGCCTGGGCATAGGCCAACTTTGGGATCCTGGGACCTTATCTAAGCCATCAGCAGAGTACCCCACACCCACCTGTTGAAGTCCCAAGCTCTGGCACAAGCCCGCAGTGTAGCCCTTGACCCTTTCAAGCCTGTGGTGAAGCCCCTACCCCAGGTCAAAATAGCTCACAGTCCTCTGAGTCCTGCAAGCCATCAGCAGAGGAGATAGAATCAACAGTTTTCAGAAACTCACAGTCCACAAGCAAAAAGAAGCTGGGAAAATGAGCAAACAGTAAAAGAAACACCTAACCAAAGAAAATTTTTATGGAGACAAAGAAGAGCAACGCATGGACTCAGTAGGGAAGAGGGAGATCAAAGCAATCACATACAAAACTTCTTGATTTCAGGTATTGTTAGAGCTCAGAAAGGAATTTTAAAATCAACTAAGAGAGGAGGAAGAAAAATGGGAAAAAGAAATGAAAGTAATATAAAGAAAATAACAACCAAAAAAGTAAAATTGGTCAAGTGGAAAAAGATGCATAAAAATCCAATGAAGAAAAGAGTTCCATGAAAAATAGAATGGACCAAATTGCAAAGGAGGATCAACAAGCCATGGAAGAAAATCAGTCTTTAAATATTAGAATTTGGAAAATAGAAGCTAATGACTTTATGATGCAGCAAGAAACAATAAAACAGGGGGCAGCTGGGTGGCTCAGTGGAGTGAGAGCCAGGCCTAGAGATGGGAGGTCCCAGGTTCAAATCTGGCGTCAGACACTTCCCAGCTGTGTGATCCTGGGCAAGTCACTTAACCCGTATTTCCTAGCCCTTACCACTTTTCTGCCTTGGAACCAATACACAATCTTAATTCAAAACTGACTATATTCTTTCAAGGGAAAATATGGCCATTTAATAAAATAGAAGATTTCTAAGCATTTTTGAAGGAAACTTAAGCTCTTCCACCAATCCCAAGCTGCTCCATTCAACAAAAACCCCTCTTTTAAAACATTATTATTACTTGGTAGTGATTCTATTCATCATCACAAGAAGAATAGCTTTTAAAATGTGTTCTTAATGCTGCCATTTAGCATTGCAATATTGCATGTAGTTGCCTTATAGCATATAGAACAACCTGATATCAGGAAAATCGAAACTGCATCAACCAATTCAAGAGGGATGTGAGGGGAAGGGAGGGGGCAGGGAGATCAATTGGCTGTGGATTAGAGCCAGAGACGATTGACATGCAAGAAAAGGTATAAAAGATATCCCTAAGGAAAACAGAAGCAGAGAAACCTATCCACAAAATATTTTGAAAAGAGAGAGGAAGAGGACAGCTAGGTGGCACAGTGGATAAAATGCCAAGCCTAGAGTCAGGAGGAGCTGGGTTTAAATTTGGCTTCAGATACTTTCTAGCTGAGTGACCCTGGGAAAGTCACGTAACCCTGTTTGTCCTTCTGTCTTAGAACTGATACTTGGGCAGAAGATGAGAGTTAGAAAAAAGAAACGTGAGAGGAAGGCCTCCCCACATGTTGGGCAGGTTGTTTATGCAGATCAAAGGATGAAGGGCTGTTCCAGAGTTATTAACTGTACAGCCAGAAGGGGGCGCCCTGTCCAAATGAGATCATGGACCCATTGAAAGATGCTTAGAGCACCACAAATGCTTTCCAGTTGGTTTATTATAAAATGGGCAAATCACCTAGGCACTTCATTCATGAGATTTAACAGAGCTTGTGGTTCTCTCCATAGGACAACAGAACTGTGAAGGAATAAGACAAGACTGAGGACTGAATAATAATAATAATAATAATAATAATAGATAAAATTTATATGGCACTTTAAGATTTGCAAGTGTTACCTCACTTGATCTTCAAGACAATCTTGTGGGATGGGTGCTATTATCACCCTCAGTTTATGGATGAGAAAACTGAGACTGAGAGAGGACAAGGGACTTGCCCAGGACCACATAGCCAGTCAGTGGATGAGGCAGGATTTGAACTCAGGTCTTCCTGACTAGCTATTATACTGCTTAGCTGCCTGTCTGAGCTTACTTATTGTTCATTCCCATTCCTCCTTCCCTGAGCAATCATTGAAAATGGGAAGATGAATTGCAATCAGTTGGATTTACAAGGAAGAAATTGGAGAAAGGGGGACTTCCAGATATCTCCCAGTTACCCCTACACTCCTCTACTGAGTTTCTTGCCTCTTTCCTTCCCCCCTCCCTTCCTCTCTCCTCTCTTCCTTCCTTCCTTTTCCTCGTTTTCTTTCTCTCCCTCTTTTCTTTTTTCTTTTTCCTTTCCCCTCTTAGTATCAATTCTAAGACAGGACAATAAGGGCCAGGTAATTGAGGTGAAGTGACTTGCCCAGGGTCACACAGCTAGGAAGTGTCTGAGGCCAAATTTGTCTATTAAATACGGTTAAAGGGTACCACAATCATCCCAGGCACTCGGGCTCAAAGCCTCAGTATTATCCTTATTTCCCTCTCACCTCACATATCCAATCTGATGCTAAATCTTATCATTTCTATCTTCCTAGTATCTCTCACCTTTTCTCCCTGGAATAGCCACCCCCTAGCTCTGGCCTCATCCCTTCTCACCTGGCCTATGTTAGCAGCCTTCTAGCCAGTCTCCTCACCACAAATCTCTCACCACTCCTATCCATCCTCCCAAGAGGACTTTCCTAAACTACAGAGATGACCTCCTTCTCAATGAGCTCCAGCGGCTCTCCCATACCACCAGAAGCAAATAAAAAAACTCTTGTTTCAAATTTAAAGCCCTTCACAAACTGGCCCTTGCCCATCTTTGCATTATTATTTTTTTAACCCTTACCTCCCATCTTGGAATCAATACTGTGTATTGGCTCCAAGGCAGAAGAGCAGTAAAGGCTAGGCAATGGGGGTTAAGTGACTTGCCCAGGGTCACACAGCTGGGACGTGTCTGAGGTCAGATTTGAACCCAGGACCTCCCGTCTCTAGGCCTGGCTCTCAATGCCCTGAGCCACCTCACTGCACCCCTAGGCACTGTGTTTATGGCTTACTCCCTTCTCTACATTCTCTAGCCTGGCTTCGTGGGCCACACATGACATCTCCTCTCTCCTCCACGCCTGGAAGGCTCTGCCCCTCACGCCCCCCTCTCGATTTCCTTGGCTTCTTGCAAGCCTCAGCCCAAATCAGGCATCTGTCCAAGGCCCTCCAGCTCCCCCTTTTCATCTATTTGGATGTGCGTATAGAACGTGGAGCTAGCTACTTACATGCTGCCTTTCCTATTAGACGGCTGGCTGTAGGACCAGGCCCCAGGCTTCTTTTGTGCCCCCAGAAGCCAGCACAGTGCCTGGGGTCCAAGCACACATCCCTATGTTGTATCTGCTTAATAAATGCTTGTTTTCTGGCTGGCCGCAGGCTACCTCTTTCCAGGCACTTCCCGGGATATCCCCAGGCTCACAAGGAGCCCGGGAGGGTCCAGGCTGACCTGACGGCCCAGGGAAGGGCTTTGGAGGGGGCTCCCACCTTTCTCTTGGCAATGCTCCGATGCAGCTCTGCCCTGCTGTGGAGCAATCCCTGGCTCGCCAGCTCCCGTTCTTCCTCTAGGCGGCTTTCCTTCTCCAGCTGCTGGAATTCCAAGTCTTCGAAGAGTTTCATCTCTGTTTCCAAAGCCTCAGCTTCCTTTGACAACAATGGTTGGGGAGAGGTTGGGGGCTCAGTGGTAGTCCAGGGAGCCGTCTGGGGCCTGCAGGGCCAGACTAGCGGGGAGGCAGCAGGCATTTCTGGGACTGGGAAGGAACAACGTACACCCTCCCCTGGGCACAGCGTTCCCCTTAGGCCCCTTTATGGTACCAAAAGGGCATCTTGGTTCTCAGGCCTAAGGCGGCAGGAAGCACAGAAACATCAGTGAACCAGGGCGGGAGGAAGATGGCAAGGGCCAAGCCGTCCTACGACCTCTCCTCTTCAGAGCCTTTGAGGCGTGCCTCCTCCAGGGTCTGGCCATGCTGCCCGATGGCGCTGCCCACTCTGCTCTCTGCTCCGCTCGAGGGAGGGCCCTGGAGGGCAGCTCCGAGACCATGGCAGGGGAGTCAGGATAGGGGCTAGTGGTTTGGGAAACTGACCCTTCTCAGCTGCTCCTGTAACTGTTCCCGAACAGACTCGGGGCAGTTATCGAGCTGTGTCTTGAGCTCATCATACAGCGCCTGGCGGGCCTCCAGCTCACTCCGTCCCACGGCCAGCTCCACCCTCTCCTGGAGGGAGGGGGGAAGGGGTATACAACACAAAAAGGGGAAAAACAGAACACACACTTCTAACTCCATGCCATGCGGTGGGGGATGGGAAAGGGAGAGGGGTGGGGGGGGAGGGCAGTGGAGAGTGAGAGGAACAAGATGAAAGGGAGGAAAAGAGAAAGAGGGGAGCTGTGAAGAGGGAGAAGAGAAAAAAGGAAGGGAAGATGGGAAGAGGAGAGAAGAAGAATGAGGAAAGAGGAAATAAAAATAAACAAAGAAGAAAAATCAAGGAGAAAGAAGAAGAGGAGACAGGAGAAAAAAACAGAGTGGGGATCAGAGCAAAGAAAAAGGGCAACAGGGAAGGGAGAAGGTGGGGAGTTACGGATCAAGGGCAGAAAAATGATTGTGGAGAAGGAGAAAGGAGTAATGGTGGGGAAGGGGCCAAGGATGGGCTTTGGTCTCAGGAGGTTCCTTAAAGTAGAAAATTTTAAGTGGGTATGACACTGATGCCAACAGGTTGGTTTTCATACCAGACCAGCTGTGGCCACAGTTTGTTCCATACATATCACAAATAAAGAGATTTTGGCTTGCTCCCTCCCTCCTTTGCACCCACCAGTACCCAGAGACCAAAGTCTAACCTGGGGAAGAAGGTTAAATTAGTGGATGTACGTATGGAGGGGGAGGGGAAGCTGAGGTTATTAATGCAGCAGCTGACAGAATTGGGGACCCCAGCACCCTCTCCTCTCTCCACCCTCCCACCCCCACCCCCACCCCTCACTCAGCCTTCTTTGCCCTCCCACCCAGGATGTAGAGAGATGCTGGCATCTGAGGTCTGAACCAAGGGCTGGGCTGAGGACTGCAATTAGTGTGGCCGTTGCCATGGTAATCAGAGCCCCAGGAATGGGTAAGGGAGGAGGGTAGATGGCTCAGTCTGGGGAAGAGATGACACCTTTAGGGGTGGGGGTGGGAAAGAAGGGAGGAGTTCGTGAGTCACCCTATGGGAAAGGATGGGCAGAGGAGAAATAGTTATTATTGACTCCCAACCCTGGGAGCCTGGGCTGGAAGAAGAGAGCTCACTAAGGCCAATCAGCCAGCCCCTTCATGGCTGGGAAGACCCCCTGAATAATCCCAAGGGAAGGCGAATCAAGCCAACACCCAACAGTACCCTCCTAGGAGGCTGGACTTAAGCTAAATCCCAGGCACTTAACTATAACCTTGAAGTATCAAAGAACCCAAAACTTGGAATATAAACTCAGACTGACAAGGAGGTTTGGGGCACATGTGTCTTCCTCCCTTCCCAGCCTCCTCCTCTCTGGAAGCACTATCTTCCCCTGTCTGCAAGCTTTGGGGGCACGGGTTGCCTTTCTCTTTGGGTTTAGCCTTTTAGTGTTCTCTGCTAGAGTATCTATTTCCTTAGCTCTATTTCCATCCTCAGGGTTTTTCTCTTCACCACAGCAGCTGAAGTCCTCGGTTCTGGGCATGGTACCCAAAAGAAAGTCTAGTCTTGGGGTTCTAAACCTGGGATCCATGAACTTGTTTTTAATATTTGGATAACTGAATTTCAATATAATTGTTTTCCTTTGTAAGCCTCTACAGTTCATTTTATGCATTTAAAACTGGTGTTCTGAGAAGGCTTCACCAAAGAGGTTCATGACCCCAAAAAGGAAGAGGACCTCTGAATTAGGGATAGACAACTACCAGGCTGACAAGCAACTCTCTTCCCTTCCCTGTCCTGTAAGAAGCTGCGGCAGGTGCTCTAACATGGCTATGCCATCCCTGACAGGTTCTTTATATATATATATATCTTAGCATCAATTATTGCTTCCTTTCTTCCTTCCCCATTGCCTTCCATCTTAGAATCAACACTGTATATTGGTTCCAAGACAGAGCAACAGTAGGGGCTAGGTAATGAAGGTTAAGTGACTTGTCCATGTCACATAGCTCGGAAGTGATTCCAGGTCTTCTTGACTCCAGCTTGGTGCTCTACTCATTGTGCTACCTAGCTGCCCACCTGCCAGGCTCTTCTTGTCCCAGGTATAGTCAAATAATTGGGGTGATGGTGGGGAAGGTGCTGATTGTTTTCCCTTTGCTCCCAAAACTATTCACTGTTCCTGACTGCCACTGTCTCTGGGAGTAGCTTCCCCTCCTGATCCCCTGGTGGTCCTCTATTCTAATGCACACATCATATAATAATATATACCCTAGTTATTTCTATTCACCCCTAACTCTTGCTAGATTGTAAGCTCCTTGAGGGAAGGGCCTGGGTCTTAACTAAATGCTGTATTTTGCCCATATACATAGTGCCTAGCACAGTGCTCCACAGAGAAAGAAATGATGGTTTCTTGAGTGACTAATACCTGGAAGTTTCAGGTGGTGATTATTCTAAGATGTGGTCAAGGTCCTCCAGCACTGAACCTCCTCTGCCCCACAGTGTTATGTCTTCTACACCCAGTTTCCTTCCCTCATTCTTTTTTTAGTTGGGGCCCCGGGGTCCCACACCAAGAAGAGAAGGAAACAGCATTAGAGGGGAGAGGCCAGAGACACACAGGTGCCCATGGAGTTAGTTCAGAAGTGGGCAAAGCTAGAGAGCTGCCCTAGGGGCACTGGGCACAACTCCTACCTAGGGCAGCACTGACAGTTAGGATGGCATGCGGAGGGCCTACAGAGGACCCAGGACAATTATTAGAGGGGTGTTAGTGCAGGCCTGGTTGGCAAGCATGGGATTAATCCGGCACAGACTTTGGGAGTGTGGTTTGGGGGGCCCAGAGCCCAATGCTCCAAAAAAAGAAAAAAAATGTCAAAGAAAAAATAGTTCCTCAAAAAAGGTGAGGAAGAAGAGGAAAAGACTTGCAGAAATTCCAAGAGGGGAAAAGACCCTCAAAAAAATGTCAGATCCAGAAACAAATGTCCCCCTCTTCACTTCAGACCCCTTGGCATGGTGTTGGGCTCTTCAGGCTCAGCTGGCATGACACCTGTGGGACGGAGTGGCCCTGCAGGCTGGCACAAGATCTGAAAGGTTCAGGGGCAGAAAGCTGGGACTATTGGGGATAGAAAAAACTGCATATTCCAGAAAACAGGTACTGGGGGGTAGGGAGAGGGGCACAAAAGATCAGAGGACAAAGAAAGTAACATTTGGTGGTCATATTTAGAGCTGAGTCCATATTAACTGGGTCTGGGCATTAAGGGAACTTTGCCTGCTAGGGCACCAGGCATTAGGGCTGGGCCATAGAAAATCTCAGCAAAGCCTGGAGGGAAGAGGCATCCAAAACTAAATGACTCCTCTACTCCAATGATGTTTCCTCTACCAAAAAGGAGGTTCTAGACCTTTGCAAAGGATAAGCCCAGATACCTAGGAAATACCCAGGGGAAACCAGCATTGGCAAAGGCCCTGATACCCAGAGGCAGCAGAGAGAGTCCTAGAAAGAGGAGAGGCCCAGATACCAGTCCAGCACCCTGACAGTGCCCCTGCCCAAGCTGGCATCCTCCACAAGGAATGAAGTTCCATGACTTATAAGAGTGGCCTAGAGAACCCCCAACCCCAGTGGAAAGGGTGATACGGCACCAACTTTCCATTTTTCATGGGCAGTGGGTGCCTCAGATGTGGCTGAGGTATCCTCTTTCAGGTTACCTTGTCCCTCTCCTTCTGCATGCCCGTCTCCAGCACCAGCAACTTCTCCTGCACCTGGTCCACAGCTTTCTGCTCCTTCTGCAGCAGTGCTCGCTCTGCCTCCCGCTCCCCCTGAAGCAGTGCCCGTTCCATCTCAGCCTGTAGGCACAGCCCAAGGTCTGTGTCACAATCAGGGAGTCCAAACCCTCCATCCTGAGGGCAGGAGGGTGGTGAGTCTTCTCCAAGGCCGACAGCCTATCCTCTAGGCATACTCACCTCTCTTGTCGATTCCTGGAGCTGGTGCTCCAGTTCCTTCACTCTGCCCTTGAGTTGCTCCACTCGCCCAAGTGCCTTTGCCCGCTCCTCCTCCAGAGCCAACACCTCACCCTGAAGCTTGGAGCCTGGAGCATCTTCATGCTATAGAATAGAGAATTAATTAGACTTGGAGGTACTGGGTCAAGCTTTGGGCCCCCTCGGGGTATCAGAATGGAAGATGGTAGGAAAAACAGCCATCTGTTTGCACCAGCTCCCCCTGTTCCCTGTCCAAGGAACCCCTCAGAAAAGGCTGACTCACTCAAAGTGAGCAATGATTTATAGTAGGAATGCCAAATCTAGGCGGGGCCTCAAGGCCAATGTTGGGGGGTCATAAAAAGTTTATGGTCTACAAAACCTAGAAAATTATCTCCTATCCCACTTTTCCCCCCCCATCCATATTCAACACTCCCTCTCTCTTCTCATCCTTCCCTGTCTCCTTCCTCCCAACATCCTATCCCTGATCCTCAGAATCCACAAATTTCCACATAAATTTTCTGAAGTTATATAATCCAAACTGTCTTCTTCCCCCCTTCCCTCCCCCTCCTGGAGCTAGCAAGCAACTCAATCTTCATTCTCCTTTTCCCCTATATTGAATCATTCCATATCTCACTTCTTTCCCTATCATACTATCTCAACCCATTTCCATCCCACTTTCTAGAACCTAATTTCCCCTCCCAGGCCCTTCCTCTTCTTGTCCCCAACTCTGGTACCTACCCACCCACCCTTCCAATTCCCCAAATCTCTCCCCTTTCTGGATTCCTTCCCACCACCTCCCATGCTATCTTTTATTTGAACTCTCCCTCCTATCTTCCCCTGCCACCCCTCACTCTTAGATTCCCTCCACCATCCTAGCCCTCATTTCAAACCTGTTCTCTGTCCTCACTGAACCCCACCCCAGACGGTTGTTGCCCTCCCCTTCCCATTGTCTCCTAGCTCCAGACCTGGGGTTCGACCCCTCACCTCTTGCTGGGTGCTCTCAGTACTGCTGCATTCTTCCTTCAGATTCTCCTCATCAGAGCGCTCCACACTCTCCCAGAGCCTCTGGGTGGCCCCACTGGGCTCCTCAGTGCCACATCCAGAGATGCTCCTAGAGGGCCTTCTGCCTGCCAGTGCCAATGCCATGGCAGCTTCGCCAATGCTAGGCAGCTCTCCTACCTCAGAGCCCCCATCCGCCCGGCTGTACTCAGCACACAAGTTCAAGATGGTCTCCAGACGTTGACGTTCCTAGGGAGAGGGAGCAAGACTAAAGGCCCCGCACACCCTGCCACTAAGCCTGGTCATAACTCCTACCTCCAAGTGATGAGAAAGCTTAGACCACGGAATCTGGAACTAGAGAGACCTTAGATGTTATCTGGTCCCTCTCCCCTCTGATGCCTACATGGCCTTACCCTCTGGGAGCCTCAGTTTCCTCCTCTGTAAAATGAGTAGGTTAGATGGTCTCTGAGGTTCCTTCAATCCTCCCCCAAAGTCAGGGGAGAGCACAGAATCCAGGGAGCGGATAGGGAGAGGTCCAGAGGACACAGCTAGATCTTCCCAGCCCTAAGTCTAGAATTCTATCCTCTATGACTGCCCTGCTGCCGGGTCGCCATCATGCCAATCCCCAATCCCCCAGAAGGAGCAGGGGACAGGAGACTCTTCTGGCACTGCCTATGATACTTGGTATAAATCTGGCGAGTGTCTTCCAAGAGCCTCTACTCTCTGCCTCATCATGTCCAACCTCCAAGAGCGGGGGGGAGAATGAAGAGAGGAGAAAGCAATGACAACCTTCAAGTGGGTCGAGTCACTGGAGGCCCTCCTTCTGCCTGTCCACATGAGCAGCCATTCTTCCCCACCCCAACCCTGGCTCCCTTTCACTTTTCATTCTGCACCCCAATGGGCGCTGGCAAAGAAAATGGTCAGACACCCAGACACGCCGCCAGTTAAAAGTGTAAAAACACAGATGAGGACAGAAACAGGGAGATATTCAAAGCACACTGGGGCAGGGATACAGCTTTATCTTCCCCTTCCTACCTGAGTCCCAAATCAACATGAGCCTTGGGCACCGTGCCAATGGGAAGGGCTCATGCTCAATCTCACTGAAGGAACAAGGGATAGAAAGCTTTCCTGAACCCAAGGCTTACAGGTCCCCATCTGGGTCTGGTTGGACCCTCAATCGTTGCCCTCTTAGCCCCACCCTAGTCACCGGAACATAGCCACCACCTCTCCTCAGGAACCTGAAGGAAGAGGGCCAAGGCATGCCCCTAAGGTGCCCATGGACCCCAAGGCACGTCCCCAAGCAAGAGACTGTGCGCACCTCACCCCCTCCCCAAAAGACACCCCCGCCCGGCCAAAGGTACTTTTTTCCCTCCAGACCCCCAGCCCTCCTTTCTCCCTTCATCTCCCACCAGCTCAGCCCAGGATCTCACCCAGCCTCTCTCCTGTTCTGTGCCCTGTTCCATGGCCAAAAAGACCCGGAACCTAGTCCTGCCGCCCCAGGAGGCTGGGCCCTCTTGCCTCCTCCCCCTGCCTCAGGACACAGATAAGCAGCTGCTACAGAGATGGGAGGGGCAGGCACTTTCCAAGCCTTAAAGTGGCAGGTTGGGGCAGGTCAGAGCCCAGGAGATGTGGAAAGCCGGGGAAAGTGAACTGGACCCACTACTCAGTTCCATTATCTCCCCTGCCTGTTCTTTGCCTGGGACAGGGACATCCCAGGATCTAGTCTAGACTAGCAAGAAAATCGGAGGGGAGCCCCTTCTGGGGAGCGGGGAATTCTCTTCCAGATCTGAGCAGAAATAGTGAGGGTGGGAAAGATGATAAAGAGAATCTGCTCTCCTCCTTCATGTTCTACCAGCTTTCCCCTGGCCCTCCCTTTCCCTGAGCTATCCTGGGAATCCCAGGCCCCCACCCAGCTCAGATGCCAGCTCAGAGACAGCTGCCCAGAGTCCTTCCCATCCCCCAGACCCCTCCACATAAGGAGAGAAATTCCTACAGACAGACCTGGTCCTAAGGGCCAAGAGTTCCCTTTACTCACTAAACAAGCTCCCTTCTCATCTGGCCCCTTACTTGGTCAAGAGAGCATCAAAGTTTAGAAGAGGGCAGAGGGGCACCTCCATGGCTCAGCAGATTGAAAGCCAGTCCTAGAGATGGGAGGTCCTGGATTCAAATCTGGCCTTAGACACCTCCTAGCTCTGTGACCCTGGGCAAGTCACTTCACCCCCATTTCCTAGCCATTACCACTCTTCTGCCTTGGAACCAATACACAGTATTGATATAAAGACAGAAAGTAAGGGAGAAAGTAAGGGAGAAAGAAAGAAAGTAAGGGAGAAAGAAAGAAAGTAAGGGAGAAAGAAAGAAAGTAAGGGAGAAAGAAAGAAAGTAAGGGAGAAAGTAAGGGAGAAAGAAAGAAAGTAAGGGAGAAAGAAAGAAAGTAAGGGAGAAAGAAAGAAAGTAAGGGAGAAAGAAAGAAAGTAAGGGAGAAAGAAAGAAAGTAAGGGAGAAAGAAAGAAAGAAAGAAAGAAAGAAAGAAAGAAAGAAAGAAAGAAAGAAAGAAAGAAAGAAAGAAAGAAAGAAAGAAAGAAAGAAAGAAAGAAAGAAAGAAAGAAAGAAAGAAAGAAAGAAAGAAAGAAAGAAAGAAAGAAAGAAAGAAAGAAAGAAAGAAAGAAAGAAAGAAAGAAAGAAAGAAAGAGAAAGAAAGAGAGGTATCTATCTCAGTCTGATCCTGGCAATGGGCTGGGTTGTGGGATGACAGGTTGGTTTCTGACAGAGAGAAGCCTACCTGTCACTGCCCCAAGAATCCCTCCTGTCCAGAGCTTGCCCCAATCTATCCCCTTATCACTTGGCAGAGCTGTTCTCTGCTTAGACAGCTGCTTATTCAACTAAGCCCCATTCTTTTAGACTTGGGAGGGGAGGAGACCCCTAAGGGAGAAGAAAAAAGGAGAGGCACCTGGGCCCTTAAAGAGCTTCCATCATTACACTCTTCACTGATGATATTAATAATAATGTCACATTTCTTTTTTCTTTTTTTTAACTCAAACTTTCTGAATTATGATTGATTCTAAGACAGAAAAGTGACAAGGGCTAGGCAATGGGGGTTAAATAACTTGCCCAGGGTCACACTGCTAAAAAGTGTATGAGACCAGATTTGAGCCCAGGTCCTCCCAACTTGAGGCCTGGAGCTCTATCCACTATGTTACCTAGCTGCCCCAAATAATGTCACATTTCAATTGTGCTTTAAGATTTACAAAGCACTTTTCCCTTGATAACCTTGATAGTGAGTATTATTATTACTCCTCTTTTACAAATCAGAAAATTGAGGCTTTAAAAGGTTAAATAACTTATAGTCATACAGCTAGTAAATATCTTGTAAATCATAAAATATTTTATAAATGTGAGTTCCAGGCAGCTCTATGACCCTGGGCAAGTCATCTAACCCAGAGGTGTTAAAAATTCAGCCATCGGATAGCATGTGGCCCATAAGCCTCATGAGTGAACCAAACCAGATTAAAATATAATTGGGAAATGTTTAATAAAATAAAGAAAAATGTGATATTTATTATAAAGAAAATATTACATTTAAAACTGAACCAATGTGGTCCACAGGGATCTTTATATATAAATTAGTGGTCCTCATTCCTATTTGAGTTGACATCACTGATCTAATCCTTATAGTTTCTTCATTTTAAAACGTGGATAAGATGGAACCTACCACACGGGGCTAGTCAAATGAATAATATATATAAAGTGCTCTGAAATCCAGCTTGGATACTTCCTAGCTGTGTGACTTTGGGCAAGTCACTTAATCCCAACTGCCTAGCCCTTACTACTCTTCTGCCTTGGAACTGATAGAAAGTAAGCATATTTTAAAGAAAATAAAAAATAAATGCTTTGCAAACCTTAAAGTACTATTGACATTTACTTATTTACGTGTCAGTTATTATTACTAGTAGTTGTCATCCTTGTCATATCAAATGTCAAAGTTATGAACACTGGTCTCCTGACTCCAGAATTTCTGAAGACCCACCCTAGCCATGCCAGAATGACATTTATCCTGGTATAGTTTAAATGGAGGGCTAGGAGTCAGGAGACTTGGGTTCTAATCTTAGATCTACCACTAACTAGCTATTCAATTTTGGGTAAATCGCTAATCTTCTCTGGATCTCAGGTCCTCATCTATATTGGCATTTAAATTATTCTAAGGCCTCTTTGATTCCATTATTGGGCTTATAACCCAAGGAAGTCATCAATAGGAAGAAAGTCCCCATAGACATCAAAATATTTGTAACAGCAGGTTAGCTAAGATTGGAAATGAAGTAGATGCTCATCACTTGGGGAGGGACTAAACAAATTGTGGTACATGAATATAATGGGATAAGACCATGCTGTAAAGAAATGATGTGTGTGACAAACACAGAGACACTTGGGAAGATTTATATGAACTGATGCAGAGTGAGGTAAGCAGAACCAGGAAAACAATGTACACTGTAATTGCAACAACAAAAAATGTAAAGAACAACCATACACCAAAAAATAAAAAGTGAATTAACAAAATTATAAATATTAAGCATGACTCAAATGAAGATTTAGAAGAAGATACCCTGAACCCATCCCTTCTGGCTATTCCAGGTCTAAATCTCATCAGTGTCTTACATTCCCCAATCTTTGCCCCATCAGGTCTACAGTTGTTATACATTGTATATGTGTTGGGACTTTTTCAATATTTAGATCAGTTCTGTTTTTTTTTTCTTCTTTGAAAGTAATACTAATTGCAGCAGCTAGGTGGTTCAATAGAGAACTAGGGCTAGAGATAAGAGATCCTGGGTTCAAATCTGACCTCAGACTCTTCCTAGCTATGAGAACATGGGCAAGTCATTTAACCCCCATTGCCTAACCTTTACTGTTCTTCTGTCTTGGAATCAATACTTAGTACTGATTCTAAGATGGAAGGTAAGGGTTAGGGGGAAAAAAGAAGAGAGAAATACTAATTGTTATATGGAAAGGTTCTCTGAGAGGATGAGGATGGAAGGATAGGGGGATAATTCCGACGATAAAGAAACAGAAGACCTTAATAAAAATTAAAAAATAAAAACTTTTAAAGGTCTTTTTCATTTCAAACATTTGAGAGATGGGGGTTCTGGGACAAGGAACACAGGCCACCTGGGACAGTACCCCCCCTTCCCCCCATCATTCCCAGGCTCACTGGCTCACTCACCAGCCGCTCCATCTCCTGCTCACGAAGCCGCTCCTGCCTCTGGCGGCGGTGGTACTCCAGCAAGTCGTCCTCATTGTCACTGATTTCAGTGATGCTGTTCTTTCTCTCCCGGGGAGCTGGCACCCGGAGCTCCCCACTGGAGAGTTTCCTCTGTGCCCGAGGACTCTGCCTGGGCGAGGCCCCAGTTAAGGAGCCAAGACTGTAGGCAGGACTTAATCCACCCCCGAAACTGCCCTTTCGAGGCACCACAGATTCTCCTAGTGTGGGGGAGGGGCTCCTGGTCCGACGGCCCCTCCCTCCCAGGGTAAGGGTGAAGTCTTCCGAGGAAGCCGCGTGTGCTGCCCAGCGACGGGTCCTGGGACTCTCCGCCATCTCCCTGGTCAGTTTAGGGTCCGGAGTGGCCCGGGCAGGCATAGGAGACAGTGGGGAGGCCCGCCGGGAAAGGGACGGGCTCAGGGGCGGGAGTTCACGCATGCTCTCCGGGCCTCCCCGCCGGCCCAGGCGTGGACTCTCTGGCGGCTGCAAGGTGCGGGTCCCCATCCCATCTGAGAAGGTTCTGCCCACCAGCTGGCGGGAGGGGCTGGCCGTCAGGACTCGCTCAGTGCCCGGCAGCTCCCGGAAGGGGCTAGGGGGCCGCTCTTGGAGGGTGCTGGCCTTGCTCCGGGGGGCTGGGATGGGAGGCTGGAACTTGGGGCTGCCAGTGGACTGGCTTCGTGCTCCGCCATCGGGGTATTCGCTCAGGCTGATGGCCACAACAGGTAGAGACACCCCAAGCCGGGGGCTCTCGGTGGCTTTTCGGGCCTCTGCCAGCACTGTAGCAGCAGGACTGTCAGTCAGCAGACCTCGCCGCCCTGGGCTTGGAGGCCCTTCATGGATCCCTTTCCTGCCCAGCCGGGGGCTCTCTGCAGGGCGGGCACCACCGGGGCGGATCTGGGGGGGCTGTAAGGCCAGATGGTAGCTTGAGGAGCGGGCAGGGACCAGGGGAGGAATGGCCGGGCTTGGTTCCTGCCCTCCGGGTGAGTGGCTGGCACAGCTGCCGCTACTGGCAGGTGAGGAGAGAGGAGAAAAGGGGGGGGAGGTGTTCTCATAGCTGGAGCCCACAGACATGGCCCCCGGGCTAATAGGCGGCGAGAGTGTGTAGCGCCCACCATTGGAGAGCGGGGAGCTTGCAGGGACCTTCTTGCCAGGGGCTCCCGGCTCCTCCAACACCAGGGAGTCCATGATGTCCTGAAGGTCCTTCTCAATGGAGCTCACCAGGGAGCTGTGGCTCGCACAAGCGGCATTACCCCGGCTGGGGGGCTGAGGGGGGTGGTTCCCATTCACCAGGCTCTCTGACTCAGCTGGGACAGAGCACACCGAGGTCACGTGGTAAGTCGAGTCGGAAGCTTTCCCGGGATCCAGCCCCGGGCCCTACCACCTAATCAGCTTTCCCCTTCCTCTCCCATGGCACAGGGGTGGTGCCTGTTCTAGGCTGGGCTCCGATTCTGGCTCTCTGTGTGGCCTCGGGCAAATGGCTCATTCTCCCTAAAACTCAGTTTCTTTCACTTCTAAAGCGGGAATGCCGGAATAAAGTATGTCTGAAGTTCCTTTCAGCTCATTTCTCATCCGGAAGTCCCTCACTAAGCACCTCCCAGTGCCTCTATTTCCCCAGCCTCACTTACCTTCCGGGCAAGAATAGGTTCTGACAGTGTGCTAGGAGAGAAGTCTACCAGGAAACTGGGCCAGGTAACCCGAAAGGGGCACATCCTGGCAAAGCCTAGGCTAGGAAACTTGGGACATTCCCCCATCCAATTCAGGGGAGGCCAAAGAGGGGGAAAAAGTCCCCTGCCCACCCCCCAACCTCCCAAAGGAGGAAGGGGAGATAGGAGGTGGCACCATCTGCAACCAATCAGCAACAGTTAAAGGCCAGAGGGGCGGAATCTAGTGCTAATGGCCAGTTCCTGGAAACTAAAGCAGACATCTAGGTACAGCTCTGTGGTTCCAATTATCCCCATTAAGCTGCTAGCCACAGGAGCTCTCTATCCCTGCCCTGCCCTGCCCTGCCCCTCCTTTCCTCCTACTGCCACCCTGGCGGCTCTAAAGCCACTGCTGGCCTCAGTCAAATAAGCCTGCAGCAAGGCTGAAGGGCTGGGGAGGGAAGGAAGGAGAAAGAGGGAAAGGAACTGAGGCAAGGTGTAGCCCAGGAACTCCATTTTATAAGCTTCCAGAAAGAAGAAAAAGTGTTGAGGGCCAGAAAGGAAAGGAAGCCATTCGTGCCACAACGCCATCATGGAAACCCCAAGGTAGAGTTAAGGAGCCTGGGATAAAACAACAGGCAGGGGGGAGTGGGCATTTTCCTGGGCATAGGTGGCACTGGCCTGAGCCACCCAGATTATTCTGTCTCCGTTCCCCCACATCTCCTGTCTAGGCCTGAATTTAGTGGCTAGGGAAGCTATCTATCCTTCCTATTCTTGGCACCAAAAGTAATAACATGGAAGGGTCATAGGTCAAGAGAATGTCTCTTTCCCCCACCCCATGTTAGCTGTATGGGGTAGGGAGCAGACCCAGGCCCCACGGGGGGATCTGGATCCTCTCCTACAAGAATCAATAATTCACACACACGCCTCAGCTGCTGGACTGACTACTGACTGGCAGGGCCACCTCCAGGGGTGGAGCATGAGGCAGAGTCTCAGTGCTTGCCAGCAAGCAGGAACCAATCTAGCCAGTTTATGGGCATTTGACTGAAAGCATCCTCCAGTCTTCTGCCTCCCCTCAGGCTACCAGGGAGGGGAAAGGCAAGGGGCATCAGCAGTAGCATAACTAGAGGGTTCAGGCCTTAGACCCTGCTTGGCACCACACCATGTGGCGTGAAGCTGGCAAAGCTCTCTTTTCTCCTAGGCACATGATCCCCAGGAAAATCTGAAACCAGCCAATTGGCACTGCCCTGGATCTGCCCCAGAGCCTCTCCTGCCTGGCATCCCTTCTGCCTGCTGGGCACTCAGTAGATGACAGGGAGCCAAACTCACTGTATTGTCCTGTGCTGACACTCCAAGTGTGCTCAGGGTGGGAGGGGGCAGCCCTCCTGGAGCACCTTGATGGACACGAGGAGTGGCTCTAACTTTAGCTCTTTGCCAGGCCAGGCAGGCTTCATGATTCCACCTTATTCTGTAGTACATACCTAGAGCAGGGGTATAGGGTGCTCCAGGGCCCCTACCTCCTGACGGGATCATACTTTTCATCCACTTGGCTTCTGCTGGGTGGTTAAATCGGAGGAAAGTGGATTGACCCAGGCACAGCATGCAGCCTGGAAAAGAGGAGAAAGCCAGAATTCAGAACTAGAAATGCCCATTTTTATTTAGCCCCCCCTTCAACCTGAACCTCCAGGCCAAGAGGCAGTCCTGGGGCCCCAGAGCACATACAGGCATTTGCACATTGGCTACACCCTTCCTTACACTCACTTATTTATACACCAACTAAAACGGAGTCATGAACAAACATTCATGTGTGTCCATAAAGGTAAACAAGTCACCCCTTCCCCTACAAACACACATCCATGCCTAGCATATTGAACTAAATGGCAGAAGGCCCATGTTCTAGTCCAACATCTATCACTTTGAAAATATATGAAGGATGGCTAGGTGACTCAGTGGATTGAGAGTCAAGTCTAACTATGGGAGGTCCTAGGTTCAAATCTGGCCTCAGACACATCCTTGCTGTGTGACCCTGGGCAAGTCACTTAAACCCCCATTGCCTAGTCCTTACTGCTCTTCTGCCTTGGAACTGATACTTAGTATTGATTCTAAGATGGAAAATAAGGGTTAAAAAAATGGTCTTGGACAAATGATGTGAGTATTTAAACCTTGATTTCTTCCTCTGTACAGTAGGGAAATCTGCCCTACCTAGTTCATATAGTAGTTGTGAAGATCAGACAAGATAATGTGAAAGGGTTTTATGGATTGTAAAGTGCCAGACCATGGATTCCTTTAAAAAAAATTTTTTAAACCCTCTGAGGCCAAATTTGAACCCAGGACTTCTCATTTCTAAGTTTGGCTCTCTATCCACTGAACCACCTAGCTGACCCTATCCCAGGAATTCTTAATCATTTATGTGTGAATGAACTCCTTTGGGAGTCTTGTAAAGTCTATGATCCCCTTCTCAGAATAATGTTTTTAAATGTATAAAATTAAATAGAATTACAAAAGAATCCAGTTACATTGAAGTAAAAATATTTACCAGCATATTAAAAACACAAGTTCACAGACCATAGGTGAAAAATCCTTTAGGATGAATACTCTCCTACTTGGACATGTGTCCATTTCATATGTTTGTGTATTCATGTGCCACCTTCTGGATGATTCAGTTTTAAAGTGGATCACTTACAGATTTGGGGGGGAGGAAGGATATGACAAGGAACAACTGCAGAGCCAGGAGACTCTCCTACCAAAAACTGTAGATTATTTCTGGTTCTGCTCTTGGCTGACAGTGTGGCTCAGTGAGACGTGCTTTCTTTCTGAACTAGAGAGACTCTTGACACCCAACGAGACTAGGGAAAGAAGTAAGGTGGTCGAGGACTAGGTCCAATTCCTGGTTCTGCCATTTACTGGTTTTGTGACCTTTCATCTCCAAGGTCCTCAACTATAAAACCATGACTTTGAAGTCTCTTCCAGCCCTAACATTCTGTGATTAAGAGCTTTGGACCAGAAGATACTTTGTCAGGAAGACGGTGGGAAGGGCAAGAAAACACAGAACATTGGAACCAGAGTCACCCAAGTGGAGACCACTGGACCCTGCCCTCACGAAGCCAGTCCCCAGCCTCCAAGCCTAACACATTCCTAAGCAGAGGCACAAGCCTGGTCCTGCTCAAGCAGTCAAGGAAATTGGAGCAGCAGCCACGGAATGTAGCCGGGAGCACCAAGGAGTGTGCACCAAAGCAGGTGTGCCTGCAGGCGTCCTGGGCACGAGTTAGCAAATTTTTTTCCACTTCCATCACTACCACTGAGCCAGCTGCCCTATGGTCTCCCACTCAAATAGGTTCCTGAGAGAGGTATCCCATTGGAGAGAGGCAGAGGGGACAGATGATTCTGGGGATATCCTCAGGAGTCCATGTCTACTGTCACTCCCCGCCCTCCCCTCTGCCCACACATACACCCTTCATCCCCCACCAGTTTGCCTAACCTGGTACCACCTGGCACCCTCAAGCTCTATGCCAATATGCAGTTGAGGCTGGCAAGGAAGACTGCATTCTTGGACGCTGAGACAGTTTTGCTCAGGCAGGCAACAAGGGTAGGGGGCATCTCAGGCCACGTGTCTGCCCTGGCAATTCCCTCTGCCCTGCAGGGAAGGGAGCTGGTAACTGCTGATGCGTCTAGATGCCAGGGCCATAGTCGAAGCTGTGGAAGGAGTTTTTAGTTTTGTCTTAAGACTCTAGGATGGTCAATAATCAGAGGCGACTGCAGCTGCCTGGGTACCAGTGCCACTGACAATACTACCAGCTGCCTTGGATACAAAAGTGCTTTCCTCCTCTCCTCCCCAGGGCAGAGAATGTCTGAATTTGGCCACTTCATATGCCCCCAGGCTCTCCTGGGAGCTCTAAGACATGCTGGAATCAAGAACCCCAAAAGATGACAATCAGACGGAGATATCTGTAGCCCTACCACTGGTCACATTATTCTCAGCATGGGGATAACCATAAACTTTACTAATCAGTACAAATAACAAGCTAGCTATTTTGAGCTATCTGCTTGCTCCTCGCCCCACCCCCTGCCCCCACACACATACTTTACAGCCATTTAACAAGCTAATTAATGAGCTGCTCTTAGTAACTGGCCCAAGTTCCAAACAGACTGCTTAACCCCAAGAAAGGAGAGAAAAGGGGTGCTTAGCAAGATGTACAGTGCGATGGAAGAAGGGAAGGGAGGTAGAAAGGGCAGATATGAATGGCTCCTTGGCTCCCTAGCCCACCCAAAGAGCATGCAGACAGGGTGGGACCCTGGTGACTGAATCCCACCCACTCCGTCCCTCCCTCTTCCCTCCAGCAGAGGGGGTGTGACCACATTTCCTCCAGGGCTATAAATAGGGGATGCCAGGCAGTGGGGTGAGGGCTGTATTAATAGAGTGGGAAGGAGGTTCGAAGGACAGACGCTGTAGGGCTCTGGACCAAATTAACTTTCTATTTGTACTTGGTGAGAGGAAAGATCTGGAGGCCCGCTGGCTGCCCCCAACTTGCCCCAGGGCCCATTTGAGCCCGGATTCTTCTTCCATCCTCTATTCTCGCTCCTAACTCATCTTGGTTCCCCCCCAGGACTGTTTTTCCTCCCAAACCAGGGAACTCGGGAACAATATCTCTCCCACCCACCAGAGACAGGATCATATACCCCCAATGTGCCACAGTGTCCAGCTATTCTGCTGGGTGCCATAGTGGGGTCGGGGGTGGGGTTGGGGTGGTATATTTGGAACAAGAGGGGAGGTACCAAAGGTGAGGGAAGCGAGCTTGCCTGGGAAAGGCATCCAAGACAAACAGACGGGCAGCCACCTATTTCACTCGGCCAGAAAGAAAGGCAGAAGGAAACATCGGAAGTGAGGCTGGAGCAGAGAAGAGAACACTGGAGGGGGCTTCACAGTCCCTTCCGGATACCTCCGATCAGAGACCCTTTCCCTACGCGCCTCCCCACGCCTTTCCACCCTACCCCCTTCCGTCCAGAACAGGATGAGGAGTTCAGTGAAGGGGTCTTTCTAGCCTCTCATCCCCAGCCCAATGCTCGAGTAAGAGTCGCCCTCTCTCCGGGAGGGATTGAGAATGACTGAGCTTTGGTACCCAACTTAACAGTGCCGGCGGAGCCTAAGATTCAGAGACCCACGCCGGGAGCCGCGGAGCCACGACAGCACCATTGCCCCGAGGCAGCCCGCCCTGTGCTGGGCGAGCACACACTCCACTAACAGCAGCTGGAAGGGAAGAAGCACCCCCGCCTGCTCCAGCACCCCCGATCACCCCCACACGCAGTGCAGCGTGGCTCCCATTGCCCCGGCCACTCTCCCCGCCTCCGGCTCCCCGGCCTCTGCTTGGCTCCGAGCCAGTAACTCACCAGCCGAGCCTGGACCTCCCTGGGCACTCGGGATCCTGCTCCAGCTCCGGCCCGGCCAGGCTCGGCCCGGCCCCCCGGCTCCGGCTCCCGCTCCGGCTCCACCGCCCGGCCCAGGGGCCTATTGAGGGGGCGGGCCTGACCTCCCGCACAGCCACTGGAGCGGACCGGGGCGGGGCCGGGGCCGGGCTGGGGCTGGGGCTGAGGCTGGGGCCGGGGCTTGGGAGGTGGGGGGAAGAAGGGAGGAGGGACAAAGGAGAGGCGGAGGGAGGGGAAGAGGAAGTGATGGAGGACTGGGGAAGGGAGGAGAGGAGAGAGGGAGAGGACCAAGGGAGATGGATAAGGAGATGGAGATGGATGGGGAAGAGAAAAAAAGCAACACGCGGACTCCCAGAGTCCACCGTTCTAAGGGGCGGGGGTAGAGAAGGGACTTCGGAGGAAAAAGGATGAGGAGACGGGGCAAAGCCACGGGCAACAAAGCAGTCCTGAGTGGTGGTGGAGGGAGAACGAAGTTGTAGGGTGCTCCGAGGTAAGGATGACAAGAGACTACAAGTGTCTCCACCCACCACCCACCCTTCCTAGGAAGCTGGAGAGAGGCTTAGGAGTCGGGACTACACTCTACCAGTGACTTGCTATGTGTCCTTGGGCAACCGAGATGGAGCCCGAAAGGATTATTCACATTTTATAGGTGAAGAAAATGAGAAAAGGAGAAAGAGATGGAGTTGGATTGTGAAGATTTGGGTTCAAACTGTGTCTGCTTTTTATCAAGTGACCCTGGTAAATCCCTTCTCTGGGATTCCCTTTTCTCATGGTCTATATATAGTACTCCAATTCCAAACCAACCATCCTTATGGGGCTAAGCCACAGAGCTTTTAAGTACTGGGCCCTCCACTTGAACCTAAGTATTATAATACCCAGTCCAGGGTTCTTTGATCTATAAAAACAGCTGACACTTATATAGCACTTTATATATTTTAACTCATTTGAGCTTCACAACATTCCTGAGAGTTAGATACTATTACTATCATCCCCATTTTGCAGATAAGGAAAATGGAGGCAGGCAGTGGTTAAAAGACTTGTCCAGGGAGAATGTCTGGGGCAGAATTCAAATTCAGGTCTTCTTGATTCCAAACCCAGAACTCTTATGCACGGTGCCTTTAATCTATCCTTTTGTTGTTTCGTCATTTCAGTTGTGTCTGACTTTTTGTGACCCCATTTGGGGTTTTCTTGGCAAAGATACTACAGTGGTTCACCATTTCCTTCTCTGGCTCATTTTACAGATGTGAAAACTGAGGCAAAGTAGGTTAAGTGGCATGCCCAGGAACATACAGCTAGTGAGTATCTGAGGCTGGATTTGAACTCACTTTTCCCTGATTCCAGGCCCAGCACTCTATCTACTGTGACATCTGGCTGCCCCCAATACTACTTGCCTCTATAAATTACTCCTCTCTGGGCCTCAGTTTCCTTATTTACAGAATGAGATAATTTTGAAGGCTCCTTACAGCTGTCATTCTGTGTTGGGAGGAAAGGAGGAAGTGGGGAAGAAGACCCTGAAGAGAAAGTCTGAAGAATCACTAGGGACCTCACTGGGCAGTCAGGTTTGACATCCCCTTCATAGCTCTCTATAAGAAATGACCAGAGCGATGTTACCTCCGAATCTCCAAGACTTCTGTGGAGAGGAAGGGCTGATGATGATGATGATGATGATAATGATAGCATTTATATACGACTGAGCTTTGCAAATATTCTTTGCAAAAAGCTTTGAACATCTCATTTGATCCTCACAACAAACCTGGGAAACGGATGCTATTATTATGCCCATTTTACAAATGAGAAAACTGAGGAAGACAGGAGCGACTTGCCCCAGCATCTCACAACTAATAAATATTTATAACCAGATTTGAACTCAGATTTTCCTGACTGTAGAACTAGAGCTCTTTCCACTGTACTACCTATCTGCTGGGTATGCCTGTAACATGCAGGCAGCTGGAGAAATCAGCCTTCCTCTCTCCCCTCATTCAACAAATCCCCCCCAAACACACCCACATGGTTTGCAGGGATCAGGTCCAGCTCTTTCTAGGTTCTCTCAGCCTCCCAGTATGACCGGATATATTGTTCAAGCCAGCAGCCTATTTCAACAGCTGGGCTCCGGGCGCTCCACTCCTCCCTATCCCATCCCGGGAATCACTGAGTTACCTTGTAGCTGGAACTCCCAAGGTCACGGCAGGGAGGGCCTCAGAGCTAGCCAGCCGGCCAGACACAACACCACCCCAACCACCCTCCCTAAAAGGAAGTCTGTGACACACAGTGAACCAAACCAGGTCTTACGTGCCCACATAAAGATAGACGCTTCCCCACAAACACAGATCCTTTCTCTGTGCTTTTTCCTGGCGAGATTTCCCTCTCCTCAACCTCACACATTCTCATAGTTTGAACACAACCTTAGAAGTTGTCCCGTCCAGCTTTCTCATTTGACAAATGAGGAAACTAAGGCTGAGAGAGGTTAAATTATTTGCTTGTTACACAGCCAGAGCTGGGCCTTGAACCCAAGTTTTCTCTTTTCATTGGATCATGGTGCCTTTTACAGGCAAACACTTTCTTTCATACACACACACACAGAAATATGAGCATTTCTTGTACAACTCTTCTCACTTTCCTATAGTACTGTCTTCTCTCACACAAGCACTGACACCCACACGATACTCTCAACCACATACACACACACAGAGCCCTGGAGAGATTCTGGAATGTGACTCAGACTTCCAGAGAAATAACCAGGCACACTTTCCATCCCTGAAGAGCCCCTCTTCTTCTGGAGGAAGCAGGAGGAACCAAAGAATGTCAGATGCAGAGTGGGGAAAGCCTTTTTTTTTTTTTTACAAAGAAATCTCAGCAGGAAGAATGATTCACCCATCTGGAAACTATGACAACAAGCTGGACAGATACAGGCCAATGCAAGAAAATGCTTGCCAAGATGGAATATGACAGAAGGCCACGTAAGGGAGGAAAATTTTCACCACCTCCTCTTTTTCCTGGTTTGTTCCAGTCTCACAAGAAAGAGATGGGGCTTCTCTTCCTCTTCCCAGAAGGAATCTCAAAGGATCATAGAACTAGAGGTAGATGGGCCCTTAGGTGCCATCTAGAGTCCAGCTATCTCATTTTACAGATGAGAAAATTGAGGCCCAGAGACTTGTTTAAAGTAAAAAAAACAAAAAACAAAAAAACCTAGAAAATGGCTGGGATTTGAACTGAGGCCTCTGAATCTAGATCCAATATTCCTTCTACATCAGAGGATAACGGCATCCCGATGATCCTTGGGTTATGGACCCAGCATGTACCTCTAAGCTGCTCTAAATTACTGAGGAAGTAAAGGATGTCCTCCCAGATTCCAGTGATAGACAGTAATATGACCCCAAAATCCCCTTCTCTTGCTCTGGCATAAGCTACTACCCGTCTAGAATGGTGTCCCAGGCCTCTCCTATAAGAGGGGAATGATGACATCCTGGGATTTTTAGTAATGTGATTTTTTTATCTCTCCTCCAAAGCCTTCTTAGCCTTTCTGTCTTTTTTAAACCCTTATCTTCTATTTTAGTATCAGTTCAAAGACACAAGAACAGAAAGGGTTGGCAACTGGGATTAAGTGATTTGCTCAGGGTCACACAGATTTGAACCCAAGTTGTCCTGACTCTAGCACTTGCCATTTATCCACATTCTATCTAGCTGCTCCTTAGCTTTTCCATACAATTGTCCACACAGACCAGTCCTTGTGGCCCCAGGGTGGGAAGGCCTGGTCTCAGATAGACACCTAGCCTCTGAAGTTGTTTTATCCCTTATTCTGAACAAAGAAATCAGGCCAGGAGGTAGTAAAGTATGCAGAAGGGTGGAGGGAGAACTAGGAGCCCCTTCATTTATATTCTCTTCCCCCACCATGCCAGGATAAAGTTGGCATCTGCTTTTATCCCCCTCCTTTCATAGGCATGTGCCTGCCTGAGGAGCCTGTCACTGCCATCATTGCTTTGGCATCATGCCCAGGATGAGGCTTTGAGGGCATGGTCCAGTCAGAGATGACCTCCTCAGGGAGGCTTCTTCCTTCCAAAGCGGGTGGTTGGGTACCTGCTGAAGGCTTGGATTAGAAGACACTTCCCAAAGGTGGTGTGATAAAGAAAAAAAATGATGGACTTGGATTTAAGAGACCTGGGTTCACATCCTTCAGACTCTTACCCACAGTGTGACTGCAGGTAAATTGATTTAATTTCTTAGAATTTTGATTTGCTCACATGTAAAATGGGAATAATAAATACTTTTATTATCTACTTCATGGAAACATTATAAACAAAGTACATTATAAAGCCTAAAGCATTAAGAAAATTTAGTTTCTATTATTTTTCTTTTTTAAAACCCTTACCTGCTGTCTTGGAATTGATATTAAGCATAGGTTCCAAGCCAGAAGAGCGTCAAAGTCTAGGCAACTGGGGTTAAGTGACTTACCCAGGGTCACACAGCTAGGACCTAGACTTGCTCTCTATCCACACTGAGCCACCTAGCCACCCCATTATTATTGTGTTCTATATATACATATATTGTCATTCTCGGTCACTGAGAGACTACCACTACATATACATATGGGCCCTTCATACCATATGCATGTCCATTCATAGGCATAGTTATATGAATAATTAAGTACATAGATAAGGTAATATATATATACATAAAGGTATATTCAGGCAAGATTCTCCTAAAATAGATTTTTACATGTTACTTGTACTTTACTGGTACATATATAGTTCTGAGAGGCAGAAGACAGGCTTTGGAGTCAGGAAGAAGTATCTCCAAGTCCTGCCTCTGACACATTAGTTGTGTGATCACAGACAAATCACTTAACCTCTCATGGCTTCCAGGCAATCTCTAAGACTACAAGTTATAGATGAGTTGTTAATTTGCATTAGTGGAAGAAGTTTCCATCCAAGAAGTTCTCCACATTGATGAAATATTTCACAGGTCTGGGCAGGGGGAAAATATGGATAGATAGATAAAAAGATATGGATATCGATATATCTATCGATTAATCTTTCAACCTATGTATCTATCCCTCCATCTATATCTATCTACCTATCTATCCATCCATCTTTCCATCTATCTCTATCCATCCCTCCATCTATCTATCCATCCCTCCATCTATCTATCTATCCATCTATCTATCTATCTATCCCTCCATCTATATCTATCTACCTATCTATCCATCCATCCTTCCATCTATCTCTATCCATCCCTCTATCTATCTATCTATCTATCTATCTATCTATCTATCTATCTATCCCTCCATCTATATCTATCTACCTATCTATCCATCCATCTTTCCATCTATCTCTATCCATCCCTCCATCTATCTATCTATCCATCTATCTATCTATCTATCCCTCCATCTATATCTATCTACCTATCTATCCATCCATCCTTCCATCTATCTCTATCCATCCCTCCATCTATCTATCTATCCATCTATCTATCTATCTATCTATCCCTCCATCTATATCTATCTACCTATCTATCCATCCATCTTTCCATCTATCTCTATCCATCCCTCCATCTATCTATCTATCCATCTATCTATCTATCTATCCCTCCATCTATATCTATCTACCTATCTATCCATCCATCCTTCCATCTATCTCTATCCATCCCTCCATCTATCTATCTATCCATCCATCTTTCCATCCCTCCATCTATCCATTCATTCCCTCCATCTATCTATCCATCTATCTCTATCTAGCCATCCATCCTTCCATCCCTTCATCTCTATCTATCTAATTATCTATCCACCTAATTATCTATCTTATCTAATCTATCTACTTAATTATCTATCTAATTATTTATCTATTCATCTATCTTAATTGGTTGACCCAGTGGATAGTGTGCCAAGCCTGGAATCAGGAAGACTCATCTTCCTGAACAACAAGATATGTGTGTGCGTGTACATATATATGTAATATATATAATATGTGCGGCTTAAAATATGTGTGGCTAGATACATAGCTATGCGAGCCCAGAAATGATTCCCAAACTCACACAGATGCACAAACATATACTGAAGTCTGTAAACACATACTAAAATATACAAACACACAGAGATAGCACATGTACGTCTGAGCCACACAGTCTCCAGGGAGATGAACTCTGAAGAATGTCCGGAGCTGGGCCAGCAACCAGAGGTGGGGGGGGGGGGAGGCATGAGGGGGCTGGTGCCTTGCTCTAGAGATGAAACAAGGAAAACCCTCAGCTCTCAAGCCTCAGGGAGGGGGAGGAGACAGGATGTAGAACACCGGCTCCTTTGTGTCTCTCTACAAGCCCCCCCCAACTTGCTCCCCAGACTGCCAAACCCCTAAGAGACAGGCTAGTCCAGACAAGGAGGCTGGGAGTAGGGTGGGCTTCCAGGAAAATGGGGTTGGGGGCCTGGGGCTGGTCCCTGTCCTTCTATGAGTCCGAGGAGAAGAGGAGGAGATAACATCTGGACAAAGGAAGGGAGAGTAGAGCCACATGGTGGCTATGGAAAGAAAGGAGTCATTAGGGTCACAGGAAATTCTTAAGGCTGGTCCAGCATTGGCTTCAGACACTCCCACTTCTCAGTGAATTAATGGGTCATTGTATAGATTGTTTGTGCACTTGTGGAGGAAAGGCATTTGGGGACCCTGGATTTTTTTTTTTTACTCTACTTAGTATGTATGTACTGGCATGTTCATATATATGCATGTGACATGACAATGACATGTAGGGAAAAGCTGAAGCTGAGTCATTATTGATGACCCCAGATTTTCTGTTTCAACTCCTTATTTTCTTGCCACCCCGACCCCTTTTCTCAATACCTCTCCCCTCTAATTGTTTTTGTCTGTGGAGGGAAATGTTCCAAAGTCACAGAATGTCAGAACTGGAAGTGATACATTAAAGATCATCTAGTCTGTCAGATGAGGAAACTGAGACCTTGCAAAGAAGTTTTTGTCCAAGGTCACATGGGCAGTAAATAACAGAGCTTTGATTCTAAACCGGCTTTTCTGATTCCAAACCCAGAGCTATTTCCACTATGCCACATTGCCTGCTTTCTTTGGAGACCTCGATGGCCCCCAAAGGTCAGAGCCTTCCCCAAAGTCAGTCAGATTGTCACGATGCAAGGATAGGCTGATTTCTCTTTAGCACAGGTCAGAGAAAAAAGTGGGGAACAGGCATCAAAGCCACTTGTACCAACTATTAAAGAGGGAGGCTAAATATTATTCTTTGAGAATAGATAATGAAACATACCTCCCTCTTATTGGCATAGTGGCAGGGGCTACCAGGGTAAAACATTTTTGCTTAACTGTCTTTCTTTTGTTACAAAGGAAGGTTTGGTTTGTACAGATGGGTAATATCTGAAAATGACTGTAATGTAAAAACAAAAGACAGTAATAAAGCATAACACACACACACACACACACACACACACACATATATATATATATATATATTTTTTTTTTAACCTTTACCTTCTGTCTTGGAATCATGGGTATTGGTTCCAAGGCAGAAGAGTGGTAAGGGCTAGGCAATGGGGGTTAAGTGACTTGCCCAAGGTCATACAGCTAGGAAGTGTCTGAGGACAGATTTGAATTCAGGACCTCCCATCTCTAGACCTGGTTCTCAATCCACTGAGCCACCCAGCTACCCCCAAAAAATATTTAAAAAAAAAAAGGAAGTTTAGATAGGGAGGGCAGGACTTCTCATTTTTGCAGAGCATCAACTACTAATATCGACAAATCAGTCAAATTAAATCAATCACCAAACACTTATTAATCACCTAAAATATGCCAAGCATTCTGCTAGACCCAGGGGATATAGAGACAAAAGGAAAATGATCTCTACCCTCAGTAACAACAATCCACATTTAGATAAACCTTTCTATAAATCACTCTGTGAGACAGACAATTCAAGGACTATTATCCCCTTTTACAGTTGGGACCACCAAGTCCCAGGGAGCTTTAATACAGGATTTGCCCAAGCTACAGCTATGTGTCAAAACCAGGACTCAAACACAGATACTCTGACCATAAATATTGCTTGCATTGACTTCTAATGGAATTGTTGATCAAAGGCCTCAGAGGGATGTGACCAGACAGAGGGTCAGGAGCCCAAGAAAAGGGAAAAGGAGGTACAGTGTACCTTCCACGCAAGACCCACCAGATGCAAAGAGGACCCCTTTCCTTCACAGAGTCTGGCTTGGCTCTGAGTCTCCATCCCCACCCACAATCCCAATCCACCCTTCCCTTAACCTGCTCTTTTTCCTACCATGCTGGCCAAAGGGAAGAAATGAGGCTAGATTCCCTGTTTCTGTGGCAACCAAAACCTGTATACAACAGCAGAATCAAGGGAAAACCCTCACCCACTCTGGTAACTATAGAAATCAGGGGCTCCGTTTTCAGGGTTACCAAACATTTTACTCTGCCATGGATACTCTATTGCTATAGGAAACGGTGAAGGTGGGGCCAATCTCCAAGGCAACCAGGATGCTACTGTTGGTTGTACAATATTTTGACAGGGAGAATATCTTCCCTGCCTCCCTCCTTGTGGTTCTAGTAACCAATGGCGCCTCCGAAGGAGATCATGTCCTGCCTTTCCTCTCCACAGAGGGATGCCCAGAAGCCCAGCTCCCAGTGGTGCCTAGTTCCTTCTTACTCTCAAACAAACAGCATCATTGTTCCCATTCCTCACTGCTCCAGCTGATGCCTTTTGCAGCTGTCACGCCACCTTCCCCAGTGCCCTTTGACAACTAATGATGTAACTCCCTGCCTTTGCCAGGGGCTGTGGGGTGACCAGGAGAAGAGAGAAGGCTGAAGCCAGGAGTGGGAATGGGCACTCCACTTGGAATCTCCATTCTGGTCCTGGTTCTTCTAATGACCAAATGTGACCTTGGGTTAATCATCTCCTCTCTCTCAGTTTCAGTCTTCTCATCTGTAAAATGGGGATAATCCCAGGGGCACTTGTAGCATATTCAGTGGATAGAGAACTGGATCTGGAGTCCAGAAGAATCCTAGAATCTTATCTCTGGCAATGACTAAGAGACCTTGGGTAAGTCAGGTCATTTTGAGCCTCAGTGTCCTAATCTGTTAAAAGGAGATACTAATAACTCTAGTGCCTATATGGATAAACTCATATATGTAAGTATTTTACGAACATCAGAGTTTGCTATAAATGACTGCTGGTATTATTACTAGGCTCTCAGAAGGTCTGTTAGGGTCTGATGAGCACATATTTGAGAGTTTTGTAACTGCAGAGAGGCCAATCTAATACCTGGTATTGCTATCACTACCATCCATCAGCACTGGGAAAGAAGGGAGACCAGTAACGGGCAGTGTGTGATTAGAAAATCTTGTACCCTTGGACTTCATCTCCCAGCATCCTTTCCCTTAGGTCTTCCCGTTTATGTCTGTTGCATGTGTATATAGTTGGATGTCCCCTCCTCTCCCTTTTCCCCATGTGGGCGGCTCTGTTTCTTTAGCCTTTTATTTTCCTTTTTGCTTCAAGTTATTGTTATTAAATCTTGTTAAATATAATACTTGGAGTATTTGGGATGTTAATTTTTAATCTACAGCAGAGAGACTGAGGGCAGGAATGGCTAGGGGGATTTTTCCCTCCCTCCAGTCCCAATGTCTCCTCCAGATGGAAGACTTGAAGGCTTTGTACATATCCCCAGAACCTTCTTCAATATTCCAGGGATAAGCCCTACCCCCAGGTAGTGCCCATAACACCACCAAGCCTGGGGTTTTACCAGCACCTGAACCTCCATCCAATTAGAAGCTCCCTTTTAGCCCCCTGCCCTCAGGCCCTCTCAATCTATGAGCAGATTGGGGGCCTTCCAGAGCCTTACCCTGGGTGAGACGGGTGGGCTGGTGGATGGGGAGCCCATCGATGGTGCAGGCATTGCCACAGGGGTACAGGGTGAGGGTCCCTCGCAGGTTCTCAATGTAGCAGTGCTCAGGGGCTAGGCCAGGGCCCTGGAGTGAGATATCCTTGGTAGCAGAGCCGATCACTGTCCTTCCTAGGGGAGGTGGGGAAGGGGGGAGGAATAGAGTCAGTGGCGTTTGCCCTGGCAGGAAATAGCAGAGAGCCAGAGCTGGTGCTATATGACTTCCTCCTGCTTCCTCTCCTAAAAGGGAAGAGAATGATCCCTGATCTCCACACACACACACACACACACACTTTTATTGGGCATCGTTGGTGCAGAGAATACCCTGGAGAATGGAAGGAGAGGGAAGCCCAGACCTAAAATCTGGGTGGAGGAAGATGTAAAACTATAATCTAACTTTCCCTACAAATAGACTCCTTCTCCATCCTCCTGCCCTCCCGCCCTCCACCCCCAACCCCATCTCTCCCTGTCCTAGGCAGTCTCTTTCCAGGCCTTCCTCCTCCCCTCCTCCCCTCCAGACAGGCCCCAGCCCTGGTGCACTTCACCTTGTCCTTCCTTTCTTCCCAGGGTCCCTTCTAGATGTAGCTTTTTGTTCTGCCCCGGTCTACCCAATTTCTCCTGCCCTCCCTTCTTTCCCTCCCTCTCTTCATTAGCTCCCTCCCAGATCCATCCTCTCCTCCTCACAGCTTTTGCACACCTACACAGCTTCCCTACACCCCACCCCTAGCAAAGCCCCTGGGGCTGGTATTTGGAGAATGCCGGGAATGTAGGATCACCCCGGCAACAAGTGCAGCTCCGGAAGGAGGGAGGAGGAGGAGGAAGAGAGAGGAAAGGAGGGAGGGAGGGATGGAGCTAGAGGGCAAAAGAGATGCTGGGTCAGGGCCTCATTTCTGGAGCTTGCCCTCAACTCACCCCACTCCCCGTCCAAGCCAGTTTTTTCCTGAAGACTCCTGGGATAGGGTCCTCCCTCCCTCTCCCTATTCTGCATCTCCCATACTTCAAACCCCCAGTCCCAGGGTCCTTGCTTCTCCCCAGGCTCCCTACTTTCTCATTTGAGCTTTAATCCCAGCCATCAGAGAACTAACTAGATTAGCTTTGGGAGAGGGCATCAGCAGAGAAGCTGAGTAGTGGGAGGGGGGCACAGCCCCACGATGGTCCTGATTTCTTGGTGAGGAGAACCCTGGGCCCCGAAGGGCTTGTGTGCATGAGGTTTAGGGGGTGCTCTCCGGGGTAGCCTGGCCCAGATGTTTTCTCCTGACTCACCTTCCTCCAGTGGCAGAAGAGTGATGGCGGTGCTCAACCGCCCGCTGCCCAGGCTCACCAGGTGCGGCTTGTCCGTCTGCACCTTCAGCCCTTTGCCAGTCTCTATGAGATCCAGGGGTCCATTCTGGGAGGAGGGAACACCATGGATATACAAGGAGTGGAGACACCAAACCTCAGTCCAGTTCTCACTGCTTTGGCCATCTACCCTTCACACACAAACAACATCCTCCTCCCCAAATAGTCCATCTAGCCCACCCTGTTCTGTCAGCTTCTCCTTGTTGAGTGAGGTAGGAGATTAAGAGGGAGCAAAGCCCCAAGACCTACTGCCCACGGTCTGTGGAATCTTAGGATCACAGGAGTCACCCCTAAATAGGTTTCTGATATTTACTGGTTTGCATGGGCAAGTCACTTACACTTTAATCAATCAGTGAATCAATCAGCCTTTATTGTGGCTCGTCTATCGGGACTGATTCTTTGTGACTAGCTATCTGTGGGGTTTTCTTGGCAAGGATATTGGGATGGTTTGCTATTTCCTTCTCCAGTGAATCCTTTTGTCAGGCAATCAGAGGTTAAGTGACTTGCCCAGGGTCACACAGCTAGGAGATGTCTGAGGCTGGATTGGAACTCAGGTCTTCCTGACCTGTGCTCTTAACCGCTGAACCACAGCTGCATCTATATTTATCATATGCCTGGTACTGTACTAGGTTCCCAAAGACAAAATGAAGCCATTCCTGCCCTCAAGGAGCAGGCTGCTTTGAAGATGATTCAGGGAAGCAGGGAACTCACTACCTAACACTACCTACCTTCTTAGATTGATGTCAGAATCAAGTGAGATAAAGTATTTAAACCTTAAGGTGATTCACCAATCAGTGCTGGCTGTTCTTTTCTCAGAGCTGGTGTGAAGAAAGGGCTTTGTTAAATTAACCACAGGGGGGCAGTTGGGTGGCTCAGTGTATAAAAAGCCAGACCTGGAGACCTGAGGTCCTGGGTTCAAATGTGACCTCAGACACTTTCTGGCTGTTGTGACTCTAGGCAAGCCCCTGAACCCCAATTGTCTAGCCCTTGACTCTCTTCTGCCTTAGAATCAATACTCTGTATCAATTCTAAAACAAATGGTAAAGTCTTTAAAAATGCTTTTAGAAAACAAAATAAACCACATAGTACTACATCAAGTGAATGATGATGATGATGATGATATCTGCCCTTAGGAGGAAGGGAGAAGTAGTAGACGAAGAGCCAGCCTCAAAGTCAGGAAGTCCTGTGTTCAGATCCCGTCTCTGAGAAATATCCCATATACCAATATTATCATGCTATCTCCCTTTCTTGGAAGTCAAGGACTAATTCATCATCATAACATTGCATCATCAGAGTCTGGCAGAGGACCTGTCACATAATTATTGACTCACTGGTTACTGTGTGACCCTGAGCAACTTACTTAACCTCTCAGTGTCTTGGGGCACTAACTCTACAAGCTGAAAAGCTGGGGGGGGGTGCCTTGTCCACATTGATAAAGCCCCAGGCCTGGTCTTAGCAGACTATCAATTCCTTGAGGGCTGGTGCTGTTGGTTTCTTTATATGTCCAGTGACTCGCACACAGTAGGTGCTTAATAAATGTTTGTAGGATTGAATTAGACTGAGACCTGGCTAGGATTTGGAGGTAAATGTGTTGAGGGTTGGAGAGAGGTGAGATATCCAGGGAGAAGAGGGGAAGAAAAGGACCCAGCTCCAAATGGCTTCCAACAGTTCCAAGAATCCCTTGGAAATGAGTTCCAGGTCTTTTCTGGGAATATTCTATGAGTGAACCACTTAACCAGATTCAATTAAGGAGTAAGCTGTTAGTAGGATTCTGAGGCTTGAGAAAAGATGGCAGATTCACTATCTCTCTCCCAGCTCCAACCACTAGCCTTTTCTTAGACCGGATGGACACAAAAACAGACCAAGTTCTTGCTAACTGTCAGCCCTACCCCTCAGTCTACCCACCCCAGCCTCTGTCTCTCCTGTTCCCAAATGCCACCTGTGGACGACTCACCTGAACTCTGGCTTGGATCTTGCGCCCAGAGCCCACTGTATTTCTGTTGAAAGCATCCATGGCCCTGTGTTTCCAGAACTCCTGAAGGCATAGAAAAGGAGGGGTTAGGCTGAAGGTGCCAGTGGGGGGAGGGAAGGAACAGAGAGTGTGTTCAAGATCTGTGCCCATCACCAGGGTCTCAGGACATGGAGACATGCCAGAAGCAGCCCCTTGTGCCTGCACATGCAGACAAAGAGGAGCCCAGAGGAGAAGAGCACGTTATCAGAGCTCTTCTTTGGTTCCACATCACTGCTACCCCTCGGGGAAGTGGTCTCCATTTTCTGAGACCAGCCTCACCCTCAGCCTGACTTTAGGCATGTCACATTCGGATCACCCTGCTTTCTCTTCAGAGTCCTGTCTGTATACCCCCGTCTTAATCCTAAAGCCAATAATGAACAGCCCTAGAGGTTCACTGTACTCCAGTTGCTTGTCTTAGCAGCTTGGGGTACCCAGATCTTCACATAATTGTTGCAGGGGATGGGTGTGTAGAAAGTGGGGAAGGTGAGGGCTGGGATCTCCCAGGGAAACAGTACCTTTCTGAGAACAGGAACCTAGAGAGACTCATCCAAATACACTGTAGCTGGAAGACACACAGGTGGGTGGCACAGCTAAAGCTGTGGCAGGAAGGGAGGTTCTCAACTCCCTCTCCTAGTCCCTCCCTCTCTCTCTCTTTGTCTCCTCTCCCAGGGGTCTCAGGAGGATCTATTTTCTTAAAGGGGACACAACAACAACAATTAGTTTTCCCTGGCAACTCATAAACATACTCCTGTCCCAGATCCTAACCTAGCCTCTCCAGAAAAAGGAAAAAGAAAAACCACCCCACTTTTATTTCTAATGCTTCCAACCCTCCTCACACCTCCAGCACCAAAACTCAGTGGGGAGCATATTGGGATTGTGGTAACTAAACTGATTGGGTGACATGGAGGCCACATAGAGGCACTAGAAGGATGAAGGCTGAGAGTTTTCTGGGCATCACCATTCACCATATGATGTCTTCTTCAGGTAGAGTAAATTTTTCTCTTCCACTCATTTATCAAGGACCAGAGTTGTATACAAACACATATATGTACCGATTTGTGCTTACTTGCAGGTTTCTTACATACCCTGACAATGGCAAAAAAGAAGAAAAAATCCCTTGTTTGATGTTATTGAGAAAAGTTAGAGGTAGAAGAGAGGAAGGGGAAGTCAGGGAACCCAGATCAGTGCTGCCTTTCTTTTCTAGCCAATAATCGGCCAATTTGGAGAGGAAGCAACAGCAGGAGCCAGGAGCACAGCCTCAGACTCTGGCATAAGGGACTAAAGGGCTAAGCCAGGGGTGTTACTAATTTTACCCTCCTGGCTCCCACCCTTCCGGGCTTGGATTGCAACGTCACCATTTCCACCCAAGCTGGAGGGAAAGAGTCTGGAACTGGCCCCAGGACCCACCCTGGACTAAATAGCAAGAGAGAGTCTGTAAAAGAGGTGCAATTTGACTAGACACAACCCTAGGGTGCCAGGCTACTGACTAGTTTCAGGGGACTCAGGCCACTGCTACTCCCTCCCTCTGGACCTGAAGAGAAGTCCTACCTCAGGTTGTGAATGATTTTAAAACCTCAAATATTCTCTGTGTGGGTGGAGGGAGGTGACCCCCAAAAGGCTGGAATGAATGTGATGGCTATATAGGTAGGGTAGGAGGGGCAGAAATTAAACTAAAGGGGGAAGAAAGGTGAAGTGGAAGAAATTTCATCAGAGATGCTAATAATGAAGGAATGAGAGAGAGAGAGAGAGAGAGAGAGAGAGAGAGAGAGAGAGAGAGAGAGAGAGAGAGAAGTGACATAGAGCCAAAAAGAGCCAGAAGAGACGTAGAGAGGAGGGAAGATGCTGTGACTCAGAAGCAGAAGAGGTCCTGAGACATGGAATTCCCTATTAGTAGGAAGAGAAACTAAATGAACTGGAGCCCTTTCTGATAAGAGAGCTTTTCTCTTCATTCCAAAGTAGCCTCTCCAGATTTGAGAGACCGCGCTAGGCTCCTACTCTCCAGATCCGCTCCCCCCCACCCCATCATTTTACCCATGGGGGGGGTTAGCCAGGGGGACCCCAGGGTGCCCCCTGCCGGCTAACTCCTCCTCAGCGGAGCGTTACAGCTCCTGACCCAACCGGTGGAGTCCAGCTGGAGCCCGGAGGACTGTAATTACCCACCCCACCCCTCCTTCATAGGCTTTTCTGGGAAGTACAGCTCGTCCCGCAGCCCAAAAAAGGTCCCTGCGGTGTAACCCAGGCTCAAGTTGAAGGGGCGGGGGCGGGGACCCTTCCCTGTAGTTGCTTCTTACCCCTAGATCGGGCGTGGCTCGCTGGGGGGAGCCCAGCCCACCTCACCCCGATCCACAATTCCCTACACAAGCAACTGGTATTCTCTCTGGGCTCAGGTTGGCTGCAATTTGTTGTTATTGTCAGGTATTAGCTTGGAGAATACGAGGCACCCTGTGATTTGGAGGAACCCCGTAGAAAAAGAGCAAAGACAGACGTCGCCGGCAGATCCTGAACCGGTTCCAATGGCCCAGCTAACCTAGACAGGGTACCGAAACTCAGGCACAATACTGTATGAAGGTACCCGTTAGCAACTCCTCAACCGAGTCTTTGAAAGTTCTGATCGAAGTCCCTCCCTCACCCCACCCAGGTCAGCCTGCCTCCCTCCTTTCTCTTCCAGTAGGGGTCGCGGAAGAAGGGGCTCTCTAGAAAGGTGGGGCCACCCAGCCTTAATACCTTGGGGTTCCCAAGGTTCTTGTTCGGCATTTTCTCCCCTGCCCAAAGAGAAAGAGGAAGGGGGGGGGGGGCAGAGAGGAAATATTAAAACGGAAGTCAGACCTAAGAAAGTCAAACCTTAAATAAATTTAAAAAAAAGAATAGGCTCTCAAGGTCTCCGTGATTTAGGTCTAAATAGTCCTCCTAAATCAAAGAAAGGGGTAAAAAATAAAGCCCGTAGCCACAGAGACCAGAATGGAAGAGATCCAGGTACTTCTCCTTCACTGTTTCTTGGGGCCATGATGGCCGGACTTGGATGTCTGCTCTCAAAATGACCCCAGGCCCCGCTCTGTTCTCCAAACTCCCCAACCTTCCCTTTGTGCACTTCTCCCTTTACCTGTCCCCGGGAGAAATGACCCCGCTCTGGCCCCGATCGCTGCATGGCAAGCCAGACTTCTGGGCTAAATTGCACTCCAGCCAGCTCCTGCCTGACCAACGCCTTCCCTCTGTTCCTACCGCTCACATCCGCTCCTCCGGCCAAGGATCGGCCCAGGAGAGAGGAAGGAGACTGGAGAGGAAGGAAACTGAGGCCAGAAGCGGGAGGAGCAAAAGCGAGTTATCTGCCAGAAGAACACTAGACAAGGGAGTGAAGAGGAGAGCCTGGAAGGGGAAGATGAGGCCCGGAGGGACAGTATGGGAGACGGAGGGATAACAGGGCAGTGGGAACCGACGAAAAGAGATTGGGGTATTGAAAGCGCGACTGAAGGGGAGTTGAGAAAGAGAAAACTCAGTCAAACAGAAGAGGAGACAAGGAAGGTATGTGGTGTCTGAGAAACTGAGGCTGAGATCTGAGGCTCAGGCCGCGGGGGAGGTAGAAAAGAACCTTGGAAGGCGGCCAGTTGATTGCTTGCTTGGGTGATTGGCTGCCTGAGGAGGGGGGGGGGGACAGGAGACTGACTGGACGTGAGGCCAAATCACTGAGGCGTCAGCTCCCCAGGCTTCCAGGTACCCGGGCACCTGGTTCTGCTTCCCTAGCTCTCCCTCCCTCCTTCCTTTTCTCCCCCTCTCCCTCTGGGCAGGAGGCTGTGCCGTGCGTCCCCCTCCCCTTCCTAGTTCTGGCCTGGGACAAGGCGGCAGTGTTGGGACCTCAGCCGCAAACGGCCCCGCCCGGCCCCGGCTGAGGGACAAGAGTCCTTTCTTCGGCTCGGTCCGGCTGGGCTGGGGAGAAGGCGCCGCTTGTTCGGCTGGGAAGCAGCCTGGCCTGCCGGGGAACTCGGGGGGAGGGGGGGAGGGGGCTGGGGCTACACGCCCCTAGGCCCTCCCTCTCCGGTAAAGGCAAGCACACTGTCTCTGGCAGAGCCTGAAACGAGGTTAGGGGGAGGCGACCTGTCTGCTTCTGCAGCCCCTGAGGGGCTAGCTGTCGGTTACTGCTAGCCAGTTGTGTACCCCCTCTCCCGCCCCCGCCGCCGCCGATGAGTCAATGCTAGCGAGCAGCCCCGACAGCTGAGTTAACCCGCAGAATGCATGCCGATCCGGCCCGCTAGCTTCCTGATCGCCCACCGGGGTTCCTTCCTCTCCTATCCCCGACTCCGTTTTCTGGCCCCTCAGTCCCGGGTCTGATGGTCCAGTATTAGCCCACGATGGCGATGCAGAGTGAGGGTTGGAATAGAGGAAGTCAACCCCAGACTCTGCCCAACTTTTATCCTGCTCTCATCTCGCTCTTTGGAGTCTCATCTGGGTCAGGGCGGCTCCTCCAAGAGCCCTGTCACTTCTTGACAGCTCCTGATTCCGTCTCTGTCCCCCTCTCCATTCACCCTCGTTTCTTTGGCTTGGTCGAGTGCTTCCACAGCTCCAGGAAAGGATCCGGTTGGGATTCGAACCCAGGACTCACCTGGCATCCTTGGCTAATGAAACTGGCTGTCTTGAACCCCTACGTCCCTTACAGCTTTTCCTCCCTGGTAGTTCCAGAATCGGGGCCATCTGCTAGAGAGGGTCCAGAAAACCCAGACCTGCTCCCCAAATGTTAAAGAAACCCCAAGTGTCCCGGGCCTCCCCGTGGAGCGCAGCCTTCAGGCAGCCTCAGCCCTCAACGCTTCCCTCTCACTTTCCTGGACTCTCTCCGGGATAACGAGGCTTAATTGTAGGAGTCGGGTCATTGGGCTCCAGGGGGAAGCGTCGGAGTTCCCCTTCTAAGTCCGTCTCCCGATTCCCTGGATTCCCGGCCCCCCTTCAGCCTAGTCACTGGCCGCGTAGGAGGGTGATGAGCCAGCTAGGAAAGAGAAGTGGCTGCCCCCGAATCCCGCCTCCTCCACTCCCTTCCCGCACCCCAACTTCCTTTCCTGACCAGCCCTGGGGTGCAAGCCTTGGGGTTGAGGCGTCCCAGTCGGGCTTCTGTCTTTTCTCTACTCCTACCTAGAAGCCAGAGTCCCCAGAGCTAGGGAGAACCTCGAGGAAAGTTGGAGAACGAGAAGGCGGAGCCTTTTCGAGGTCCGGATACCCTCCAGGTGGGCTGACGGGTGGGGGAAGCGAGAGCTCCCTCTAGCAGTGGTGGGCGCCTCCCGACCCAGCCTCGCTTCTGGTCAGGAATCGGGGTGCGGGGTGAAGGAAGGAGGCTTAAGCCCTTTTCAACACCATCACCACCTCCTCTACCCCTAGCACCCCCTTCCCAACTTGTCTTCTGCATTAAGCCAAATCCCGACGTTCGCCACCCCTTTCAGGTCCCCAGCCTCAGGTGAGAGAAGATCCGCGGGGAGGGGGGTGCTCCTACCTGGGGGAGGGCGGGCGGCAGGGTTCTTCCGTCGCCCTGGCCGCTTCGAGCTCCAGCTCCAGGACGGGGTTGTTTCTCCGCTGGAGCCCGGAGAGGAGGAGAGGACTCCGGGACCGCCCCACCAGGCGAGGACCCGCCCCCCATCTCAGTCTTATTCCTCCTCCCCCCGCACCCCCCCCCCGCCCCTCGCCCCCGCCACCAGCAGCAGTAAGAGGCCAGAGAAGCCGCCCTTGTTGTAGGGTTGGAGGCTGAGGCACCCCCCCTCTTCCTGCAGCTGCACCTCCCCTGGGCTGTACAGCCTTGGCTTTGTTCTCTGCAGCTGGGCTCCCCCCTCCTGGGCTGGCCTCCCCCCATTTTCCAGATCACCCCTCCCTTCAAGTTCTCAATAATGGTGCATGGAGGGGTGCCTCTGGGAGCTCCCACGGGTCCCCAGGCTTCCCCATCTTCAAAATCACCAGTGCCCCCAAGAATCCTCTTCAAACTGACCTCCAGTTCATCAGGTGTCCTTGTCCCCTTCCCACTCGCCAGTTCTGAGCACCCAGAAGTGAGGGGCTGCAGGAGGCGACTCTGGCTGCAGCCCTGCACCACACTTGTCCCGGCTGGGGGGGGGGGAGATCCTCCCTGCACCCCCCCCCCCCAGGGGGAAGCTTAGAGGAAAGGAAGTGGGGCTGGAAACCCAAGAGCAATCTAGAAATGGAACCTGGCTGGAGCTGTTACCCTGGGAAACCCAATGCTAGCCTGAGACGGGAGATTGTCAACCTAGAGCTTAGCCTTTGCAAGGCCAAAAAGCTGCTCATGTTCACACCAGACCCGGGTGCTGGAGACTGTGGGCTCTCCCTCCTCTCCTGGAGCCTCTGGACAGAGGGTAGAAAATGTTTTGTTCCAAAGCTAGGGCCCCCCCATCCCCCCACCCTCCACCGACAGACAGAGGGAAACCAAAAGCTCCAGACTGACTCAGTGGCTGGTCTGACAGTTCCCCACCACCCCCTCCCCACACCTGAAACAGGAGGAGGCCGGTTTGTTGGTCACTTATTAACAGGCCTGATGTCCAGCAGGGAGGCCCCCCAGGGCTTCAGCTGACTCCAGCTGGGGAGCTGTGGAGGTCATGTGGAGGAAGCGATTGAGGCCTGCCTTTGCACCCCTTACGTGGCGGGACCTCTCGCCATGGGCAAGCCAACTGTGCCTTTGGAGCAGACTGTCCTCTTGCTTCAGAGCCGTGTGTGAGCTGCAAGTTCTCTAGGCTCTGGAGGATGAGCTTCTTTCCCTTAAGGAGCTCCCTAACCTCTTGCCATTTTACTTCAGGGATGCTTAGTAATAGAAGGAACTTTACGCTTATTTATTATTACACTTATTATATCTATTTTTACATATATTTGTTATTTGAGATAAATGGGTTAACTTTTAGGTTCAGGCATGATACTTTAGGGCCAGTAATCTGGTTTGGGAAGGGTAGACCAGCCCAGGGCAGGCAGAGCCAGAGCCAATAGACACAGACACTATATAATCACAGGACAGGTTGGGTTTAATAAATAAGGGAAAGGACTGGAACAACCTCCAGGAAGTGATGAGAGCTCAACCAGGAGAACATTGTACACAGAGACAGATACACTGTGGTACAGTTGAATGTAATGGACTTCTCTAGTTGCAGCAATGCAACGATCCAGGACTATTTGGAAGAACTTATGAGAAAGAACACTATCTGCATCCAGAGAAAGAACTGTGGGAGTAGAAACGCAGAAGAGAAACAACTGCTAGAATACATGGGTTGAGGGGACATGATTGGGGATGGAGACTCTAAATGAACATCCTAGTGCAAACAACAACATGGAAATAGGTTCTGATCAAGGACTGATCAAGTAATACCCAGTGGAATTGTGCGTTGGCTTGGGGGGGGGGGGGATAATGTGATTATTGTAACCAAGGAATGATGTTCTAAATTGACTAAACTAATTCAAATGAGAAAAATAAATAAATACATAAATAAGGGAAAGGTGAAAAGGGGAGTTGGGATTATCTAAACTAATTTTAATCTATCTGCCCCCACCAGATCTAGTAATCCCTTCACAGGAATTTCTTAGAAAACTTCCTCCTCTACTTCTCCTTGTCCTAAATCTACAGTCCCTAATCTTAACTAAAACCCTCAACTAAAGCCCCCTTTGTTAGAATTAAGGAAAGGGTCTGTGTAAGGCTTTGCTAAACCCAGGGAAGACCTTAGATCCAAAAGGATACAGACTTGATCTCACAGTCTCTGTGGCTGGATCAGGCTCACCAGGAACTGCCTTGATGGATAACAGCAAACAGGAATCAGGAAAAGGATAGCCACCAAGAAATCTGCAGCCGACACCTCCAGAGATTCTCCAGAGAGCCCACTAACTGTCTTGCTCTCAGCCGAAACCCCTTCCAAAGTTCCAGAACCTTCCTGCTGGTCTCATGCCACTTTTCTGCAAATGTCACCACTTTCCTTACAACACTGGGGACTTTTAACTCATTCTAACCAGGCTGAGAAACCCTGTCTGTGATACAAATAAAGTCATTACCTTCAGAAAAAGGGCCTGAGTTGGAAAAGCCAAGCAATTGAGGGCAGCTGAGTAGCACAGTGAACAGAGCCAGGCTGGAGACAGGAGGTCCTGGGTTCAAATCTGACCTTCAACACTGCCTGGCTGTGTAACCCTGCACAAGTCACTTAGCTCCAGTTGTCTAGTCCTTGCCACTCTCCTTCCTTAGGTACTGATAAAATGCTAAGGCCAAAAGTAAGGGTTTAAAAATAGAAAAGTTGAACAATGGGAGAATAGGTACCGGACCTGGAGTCAGGAAGACATGAGTTTGAGTCTGACCTTAGACATGGGCTGTGTGACCCTGTCTGCCTCAGTTTCCTCTTCTAAAAAGTGGGGATAATAATAGCACTCCTTTCCAATATTGGGAGGAGAAAATATTTGTAAAGTACATTGCAAATCTAAAAATGCTATATATCATCGATAGCTATCATGTTATTCTATGGAGAGGGGAACCAGAACAGATTAGAGCCCTCCCGGCTCCACCCTTTCTCTTAAGGCAGAAGCAGCTCCAGGAGTCCCTTCCAGCTGCTTCAGAGACAAATGAGTTAGCCACAGAGGCAGCTGAGGCAGGGGGTTCAGGCAGGGCCAAGCAGCAGACTCTCCTTCTTCCCACTCATGGCCGGCCTGACCCTATGACAAAGGCTCTGTGCTATGTGCCCTCTCATCTCCCACTGGGGCCAGGCTCTAGGTTCCCACAGTTGCAGGGTTGAGAGGACTTGACACCCTCCTTTCCTCTGGCCATCCCCCACCCAACCTCCACATCTGGAGCCCATCAAGCCCTGTACTCTCACAGAGTTATGCAAGAGGCTGCACAACGGGGTGGAAGCAACAAACCATTTTTTTCCAGGCGTTTCAGACTTTCCAAAGCGGAAGAAGGGGGAGAGGGCACGGGCTTGGGAGGAGGGAGGAGGCCCTCCATACTTGGCCCTGAGTGTTGGGAGTGGGCTGTCAGTTTCCATACCAATTTGGCTCCTGCCTTGGCTGTTTCCCACCTCCCGTTCCATCAGTCTCTGCTATCCTAGCCTTGGAGAAGGAACGGCTTCCACAGTGCTGGGCAGACCTGACCTCTCCGGAGCTTCTGCTTCCCTGCCCCTTTCACCAGCGGCATGGTCAGGCACTCTGGGTAGGTAGGACGAGTGGTGGCCACACCTTCTGCTCCCAATAACTTCTTTGTCCATCCAACTCGGAAAAAGTTCAAACCCTGCAGAGAAGCTCTGAGAAAGCAGACACTCGTCGAAGTCCTCTAAAAACCCTGGAACAGCAGCAAACTCTAGATCTCCACTTGGCCAAAATCTTTCTTAGCAGGGCTGGGATCTAAGGGAAGGCAGAGAGCAGGTCTCGTCTTCTACATTTATGTAGAGGCTTCATAGAAGGGGAACAAGGACAAAGGTTTCTATGGGAGGCCAAAGAGAGGGGAAATACAGCCGTTTAATTAGCTCTGCTTTTCATCTAGTTCTTGTTCATCACTTAGGTAGGGACATGGAGAATTAGAACGCTGAACGGTCTTTCCTAGCCAACTTTTCTTTTCTCTAAGACCCATACTCTCCTAAGAGAATGCAAATGGGCATCACATCTTCAAACAGGCCAGACCACTGGTTAGGGCTATGGACATGCATCAGATAAAAAGTGGGATTTAAATGATAGTAGTTAGATGGTACAGCTGAGAGGGCCTTGGACAAAGAAGACTAGAGCTCAAATCTGGCCTCAAGCTGTGTGACTCTGGGCAAATCATTTAACTTCTATCTGCCTCAGTTTCTGAATCCATAAAATGGGTACTTCTAGACCTATATTCCGGTGCTGTTGGGAGAATAAAATATTTGTAAAGTGCTTTGCAAACCATCAAGATTGTTGTTGTTTCATACTTTAACCCAGGAAGCCAGTAATTGTTGAAAGTAGGCAGCAGGGGGGAAAAGTAGCTCAGTGGGTTGAGAGTCAGGCCCAGAGATGGGAGGTCCTGGGTTCAAATTTGGCCTCAGACACTTCCCAGTTGTGTGACGCTGGGCAAGTCACTTGACCCCCATTGCCTAGCCCTTACCACTCTTCTGCCTTGGAACCAATACACAGTATTGATTCTAAGACAAGGTAAGTGTTTAAAAAAAAAAAAAAGTGGGCAGCAGTTGGACTACTTTTCCAAAGCAGGTTGAACAGCCTCATGATTACAGGCCATCAAATAGTTTTTAAGAGGTACCCTAAAAAAAAAAAAGCCTTGTTACCCCACTGAAGGCATTTATAATCAAGAACAGATTGGACTTCTGACCTCCCTTCTAAATTCTGAGATTGTAATCACTGTTGAAAGCTGTAGTTTGGATCTGACTATGTGGCTCACCTCAGAATGCCTAAGCAGCCTCCAAGGGCTGAACTCCACTAGAAGTTTATCACAGTTATCAATCAGCAATTTACTAAGTGCAATTTACTTATAATTTACTTATATACTAAGTGCAATCAGCAATTTACTCTGTGCAAAACACTGTAGTAGGTACTTAGGAGCTAACATTTGGGTTGACCTTTGAAGGAAACCAGAGGTCTAAGAAGCAAAGATGAGGAAATGTGCATGGAGGTAGGAGACAAGACTATTATGTGTGAAGAACGCACATAGCAAGGAAGCCTATTTGGCTAGGACCACAGAATGCTTGAAGGGGAGTAATGTCTCCTAGGATAGGGGCTAGACTTGTGGCATCATCCCCAGTCAAAGAACTTCAACGTAAGGAATCTCCCACTGCCAAGCCACGTCTTGGCACCTTCTGTGTAACAAGATCTCAATGAGTTGCCAGGGCACCGAGGGCATTAAGAGGGTCACAGTCAGTATGTCCCAGAGGTGGGACTGGAACCCAAGTTTTGCTGGCTTCGAGTTGAGCTCTCTGTCCACTAAGCTGTGCTGCCTGAGAAAAGTAAGTGGGAATCCCCATTATGAAGGGCTTTAATTCAGAAGACTGAATTGTATCCCTGAAATAATAGGCTGTCACTGGAGAAGCATGGTCAGACATGATTTAGGAATATATTGGCAGTTGAGTTTAAGGCAGATAGGAGACTTGAAACAGGGAGACCAATTCAGAAGCTACCGCAGGAGTCCAGGGGAGGTGGAGGTGATTTACTTATCCAGGAAGTAGAGAATCTTTTTTTAAACCCATACCTTGTCTTAGGATTGATACTAAGTATTGGTTCCAAGGTAGAAGAATGGTAAGGGCTAGGCAGTTAGGATTGAATAACTTACAGCTAGGAAATGTCAACTGGCTGTCCTTAGGGGGTACAGATCTTTAGGTCAGAGGTTGTCCAGTCCAGTGAGGTGAAATTCAAAGAGATCAGGCTGCATATTGATTTAGAAAACCAAAATCTATTATCTGTTATATAGTTTTAATTTTGTCAAGTATTTCCCAATTATAATTTAGCCTGGTTCTAGCCACAAGTCTTGACACCTGATTATCTAAACCTGGTCATGAATAGCACCAAATATAATTTTTTTTGCAGTTTTCCAGGGTAGAGGATGTCTCACCTAAAAACTGCCTGTTTCCAATTACTTTGAAAAAATAGTCCAATTCTGATGCCTTTTTTTTTAAAATTCAAATCCTTTCTGCTTAGTAACAGCTCTAAAATTGAAGGCCAAGGGTTAGGCAAATGGGATAAAGTGCCTTGAGCAAGATCACACAGTTAGGGAGTGTTTTGAGGCCACATCTGAAACCAGATCTTCCTGACTCCAGGCCTGGTGTTCTATCTACTGTACTAGCTACTCTTCAATCAGGTGTTCCTGACTTCAAGGCCTATATTCTATCTACTGCACTAGGTCTTCCTGACTAATTATAAAACAAAAATAATGGAAGTGGACCAACAGCCAGACTGTCCTCATTCATACTCCCTCCCATCTTGAGTAATGCAATTGTTCCTTATCTAGGCAAGTCAAAGGACAACTGTTCAACAATTACAGACACCCTTTGGTTCTTGCCTAATGGAAAAAGTGGTAATTAAGGCATTAAATGGCAAATAGATTGAGGAAATGACTACATTTAGAACTAAAATAAAAATATTAAGCCTTTGCTCTGTGCAGCATCTAATTGACCATTTAGATTTGCTCTTTTGGGTATACAGAAGACAGGCAGATTCACCTTTCTAATTTCATAAGATTAAATTGATTCAAAGGGACCCCTCACAATTTTCTCATACTCCGTACCATCCTGTCATACTTCCTCTTGATATGATAATTTTTTAAAAAATGCCATTTAGGTAACTTCTCTGGAGCATTCCTTCACCAATGCAAAAAGTAAACAGAACAAGGAAAATAATAAACATTAGTCTCAAAAAAGTTAACATGACCATAAAACTACCAAAGTGGCATTTGGCAAGATGTACATTTAAGTCACCTAATTTGGCCTCAATTAGACCAGGAACATGTCAGTCACCCCCTCCACCCCCACCCAACGCTCAAGCCCACCCCTTTAGAGAAGACTAGTTTCCATCGTTACTATTAAAAACCCCCTATATACCTTATAAGCTTTTTTCATTTCACGAATTCACCTTCTAAATCAATTCCATTCTGTTCCACAAGATTCTTCAGGTGGTATTAAAATAAAAAGTATAAAATATAAAGTAGCCATACTTTTGACTATATCCCTTTCCTTTAATAGAGCTAAGAGTTTCAAAACCCTCTAAAATTCCCAAGTTAAACAAAATCTCAATTATCAATGTTAGTAGAAGGGAGGCACTATTAACTCACCCACTCCCAAGTTACATCTGGAATGATTCAATCTAGTATTTAAATAGTTTGAAAGAAGAGGATTCCCTTAATCTTAGGAAACCAGGAGCACAAAAGCAAGTTTTTTTTGACAAATGGAGAGAATAGAACAACCCAACAATGGATACAGTAAATGTGCTGAACAACTGATTTTATAATACTCTTTATTTGATTAAAGAATTTGTATTCTTTGTGTACACTGGAATGTTATATTCCCTATGTAATTATTTTACAGGGTTACAAAACTTCTTTCATTTTAAATATTACCCCAAAAGTAATTAAAAAAAAAAGTTCCTGTGAAACTAAACTTGACTGTTTTTTAAAAATCATACGGACAAGCAACTCTTGAACAAAATTGGATTAATAATATTTCTCACCTACTTAACTACATGACAAATTTCTTATCCCTGGCCCCCTCCCTCAAAAACCCTCACATGGAAACCAAGTTGGAGATGATGATTCCTCCCTGATGCAGTTAAGAGGGGAAAAAAAAGGAAAAAAAGGGGAGGGGGAAGGCAGGATGTTCCTTGGAAGACAATCCCAAGGCCCTTTATAAAAGTATAGACTGCTTCAAGCACACTCTCTACAAGGGAGAGAGCAGGGTTCTTTCATTGGCTAAAGGTGCATGAGTATTTTTATCCATGAGTTGTTTGCTTGTCCCCTCTGCCAGTGGCTGCAGCAGCACAGGGATGCATTTACTGAAGCAACCCTTATTGAGTTCAGTGGACACAAATCCAGGCTCGGCTGGTTTTTTTTCTTACTGATTTTTCTCTGAGTTTTTCTCTTATTGTAGATAAGCTGACATGGAAAACAAACCAGCACCTGATGCTACTGGGAAGAAAAGGATTAAAAGAAGGAAGAGGAAAAGTGGGCTTTTCAATAAATGTTTTATCTAGATGGAAGGTGTCACAAAGCAGAAAAATGGACCCATTCCAGGACATACCATGAGAAATTTCCATCTGCTTATTAAGGACCTAAAACTTGGTAGCAAGGGAAAATCCCTTTAATGTTACAGGTCAACGAGATAGTTGAGATCCAATGAATTCAGTTTCAAAAACCACTGTTCTGTTCCTGTCTAGGATTCTGAGGACAGACACAACATTCAGAATGGCCAGGAGGAAGGTGGTGGTTACAGGATTTTAAATGGATCACAAAGATTCTAAAAGTATGAAACTTAAATCTTTAAGCCAGAGGGCCTCGAATGGAATAACTGCAAGGGAACCTTGGCAACAGACATGATTATATCTATGGATGGATAAGCTCTAATTTGGGGCCCCAGGAGCAGCATCATTCTAACAGGTTTCCTATTCTTTCCCAAGTGAAGATTGTGAGACTACCAGACAGCTGCCACTTAGTCCCCAAAAGAAGGCAGCTACCACCTGTTCTTGACTTCAAATTCAATTCTCAGCAATATTCTGAATGAAGGACATCTTGGGTGTGTGCTGGGTAGAAGTAGGGGGAGGTGTGGTAGGGAGGGTGAAGGAAAAAGGAACAGGGATAGAAGACATTCTTTGTGTTTTCACTCCAGAACCCCATTATAAAAATCAAAACCTTCACTTCCAATTAAAGACCGGTCAGATCAGTTTGTTTCAAGGAGTGACAAATAAATGCAGTGCTTATGTACAAAAAGATCCTAGTGCCTGACTGAAGTGACCAAAAAGAAGGCTGGGAGTAGAAGGGATTAAAAAAAAGTAAAATCTCTATATGCAGAGAAAACCTTTAAAACAAAGAAAGTATGAGGTGCAACTGCATTAGGGAATGAAATGAGAGGTGGGGCATGGAAGATATTTAACCAGGGGTGGTATTCTCTGGGGAGCCTGCTTTCCTGCTGGCCAGAGAGATCTGCCAAAGAAGTCAGCAGCCTTTTCCCCCCTTAAGCTTTTGTCAATTCTTTGCCATAGAATGTCTCTGAGACCCTGGAACTGGGGATGAGTTGAGGGTCCTTGCGCATTTAGAATTGTGCGTCTTATCAGAAAAAAAGATTTCCAGTGGCTTGCAGATTTGGAAAAAACTCTTTAGCCATTGTGGGTTTCTTCTTTTATTTAAAAATCTTCCTTTTCCGTTCCCTTCTCTTGGTTTTACAGGATTTCATATTTATCCACAAGGAAGGTGGTCTCCGTGGAAAACCTTACAGGACTATTCCCGTCTACTTGGGTCACTTTGGTAACCTAGAAAAACAAACAGATTGGAGGTGGAGAAAGTGAACCTTTAAGAAGCTTATTAAATTTTCATTACAACCCAGATCAATCCCTTGAGCATAATGAAGAAGCTGGCTTAGGAGATCAAATGAGATATAGGTTTGAATATTAAAGAAATTCATGTCTCCAACTACACACGTAGAGAATAATGGAAAGGTCAAAGGCTACCTTCAATGCATAGTGGAAGGTGCCAGAATGCCAGCATACCCTGACTGTGGCAAGATGGTTTTTGGAAGTGTTTTGATTTCGACCACAACCATCTTTTAATGCCTCAACACTACTATGGTTTCATCTTATCCCCAGCTCACAAAAAAAAGATTTTGTTGTTTCCATCATTGCAATGCTACTACATCTGGATTCAACGAGAAAAACTATTTAAAAGACAGAAAATATGGAACAATTTTTCACTTCAAAGAATACTGGGGAAAGAAGGTGAGGTAGCATAGTATTCACATAAGTAAGCATAGGTCAAAGACTAAGTCTAGAATCAGGCTGGTGCAACAGTCTCTCCCTGCCAGTTACTACATTCCATAGACTACATAATAACCATGATTTGATAGCTTTATGGATAAATCTAGCTCAACAAGTAATGGAATCATGAAAGATTCTGACTGAAGATGTATCATATCACCCTAATTCACTATCATCACTTGACTGCTGCATGATTAGTTTGCCCTGATGGTCTCCTAACAAAAATCATCCTAGGCTGAGCCACCCAACTTATCTTCTGGCTTCAGATGGGATAACTGTCCCTGAAGTTTCTGAGATATTTTTGAGCGGTCATAAAGCCTTTATTCTGATGCATACTCTTTTGATAGTCTTAAGAGAAATAGTGCATCTGTTTAGAAATACTGGCACCCTGTTTCTTTATGTGACATCCAGTATAGATTAAGCTGTATCAATGACAAGGAAAAGAGTGGCTGCCCTTGGGAAGCATCCAGCAGAGGAAGCTAGAACTTCCTACCCACTTATCAGGGAGATGGGAAACTAAAGAATAGTTAGCCAATCAGCCCTACCTTTTCTCCCCTCTTTCCCCCCAAAAATAAAAGTAAAGAGGGAAGAAGACAACAGTATGTCTGGACTTGTTTATGATAATAATTTCATAGGCAAAAGAGGGAGCTAAAATGATGATCTAAAGGAATGATTCACATCATCTCACCACAGCTCTCCCTCAGAGTAATGGGAGTGAACTACTGACTAGTGTTATTCCCTGACTAGTTGATCTTCATACTAACCAAAGGGAAATAGAAGCACAGATAACTTAGAGATCATTTCTCCTGGATACTAGCATTTACATGACTCTTCTCCAAATTATGTTCTACTTAAGCTAAGATTAAAATGAATTAGCATTCTTTGAGCATTAAGTCATGGCAAAGTAATACTAAAGCATAAAAGTGTGTTGAGTGGCAGGAGGTAGCCAAGTCAAGGATTAAAAATATACCAAAATCACAAAGCAAATAAGCTACACATAGATTTGTCTTTTATAACTGCCAAACACTTTACACAAATCATTTAATTTCTCCTCAACTCAATTAGTCCTGGGGGCAAGAGGAGAAAGACAGAGCTGGTAAAGGACTTCCTTAAGGTCACACAGTGAATCAGTGGTGGAACAATCTATAAATATTACCAGCTCTTCTGAGATTCCTGCCCTTTTCCTAAAACTATGCCACTTACCAGCTACCATCTACCCAATTGCTTGAGCTGTGCATTGTTCCCGAGGCAAAGGTACCTGTATGTTGCAATAGTTCTTTTTGGAGATGAAGGAGACTTGCACAGGAAAGAAGTCATTAGGCTGCCCAGCAATGCTAAATTCTAGGCTGCCACTCTTATTTTTGGCATCAATCACTGGCAGGCACCACTCCAAGGTGTTTCGTCGACTGTCATGGCGATATTCACCATCAATTTCACCAATTACAGGGGCACCAACTCCAGACCTGTCAAAGGCAACGAACATACAAAATAAGCTCAGTTTGGCAAAAGTCAAAAGGAACTCATTAAGAGTGACTAGCTTCACATTAGATCAAAAGCAATCTTTTACATAGCCCTTGAGAAACAAGGCTCCAAATGAGGATAGGGACCAGAGGCCTAGCATCCTCATTATGGGACACTTATACTTTATTGCAAACAGTAGGCATTTAGCATGAGTATCTATGGGTCACTCTTGACTCTCATTCTGGCCTCAAGAAATATATTCTTTCTGAATCAAGACATAAGTCTCTGCAAACTCTGCATCTGATCTAACACTAGATTGTGAAATTAAGAAGAAATGTATTAAACACTGGTACAGATATACTTTCAGGTATTACTGGGAAAAAGCAAACTGGCACAGGAAAACTTTTCATATCCAAATCTTTAATTATTTAGAGCAGAGGTTGTTGAATTTGGGCTTTATAGACTATGATCTGGTTATATTTATAAGCCTAAAATCAGAAGCTGAACTTTAATTCAATAGGTCAGCATTTAACATGACAATGAAAGAATTCTTGGGCAAAGTGTCTAAGGGGAAAAAAATGAATCATAATGTGGGAAAGAAAGATTTCTAGTTATCCTTAGTTTACAAGAGAACTACTAACCAGAGCCAGTTAGAGAATATTTTTCACCATGGATGAAGTTGATTAATGATGTCATCCACTCCTACACATTCTAAATTTATTTTCCTTTAATTCTGCAAGTAACATTTTATGCTCGTGTTAGGACAGAGTAAATAAGGGGGACAGAAGAATTTCTATAAGGATGATCTAATGGACTAAAGGTTCTTCTATACATTATGGTCCTGATTCTATTTAGTGCCCATCTCTACATCCCCAAATCTGATTTTGGCCATTTCTGATACTAGCAGTTGCTAGAGGATAGGGGAGTGTGGGTTGTATAAGGGTCTCTTGTGGAGACTATTGCAAAACTGAGTGAAGACACAGGAAACCACCAAAACCACAATTATAGGGTAGATGGTAAAGTTTAAAAATTGTGGCATTCTAAAAATAGCTCAGTAAAATAAATCTTGTCAAATAAAACCCCACACCTGTCACCCAAGTCCAAGCTCTACAATGGCTCAAAGCAGCGATCTATTGTTCTAAAGAAAACAGTAAATAGGTTATAGATAATAATAAGTTGATTACTCTGTCAAAGGAAGCTGGTGATGAACTTAGGGGAAGTGCAAATGTATACTTTTTTGAATCCATATTTAAAGGGCAGGGTTGATAAAAGACTGGTGTACTATGTGAAGGCCTGAAATCATTTCCACATAGAAATCGGATATAAAATTACAAATTAAATTAATATTTTCTCCCTCTCAATTATCAGACTCACACTTCACTGAGTAATGTCAGAAAGAACTCAACTTTTACTCAGCACTTAGCCACAAATTTAGCATATCAAGCAGAAATAATATAGACTAGCCAGGGGAAAGGGAACAAGTATTTATTAAGCACCTACTGTATACCTGGCAATAGACTAAGCCCTTTACAAATAGTATCTCATTTAATCCTTATGATAACCTCTCAGGAGGGAGATGCTAATGTGATCCCAAATTTATGTTGAAGAAACTGAAGCAGAAAGGAATTAAGAGACTTTCCCAAAGTTCCATTGCCTGTAAGGGTAGAGCTGAACTCAAGTTTTCCTGATTTCAGGCCCTACACTTTACTCACTATGCTACCTGGCTGGAATATAAGGTTATGGTGTTAAAAAGTTACAAATAGGTGACTTTGGGAATAAAGGCAAATAAACTACTCAAAAGGAATTGACTGAACATGCCTATTGTGTGCATAAGACTAGGAAACATCTGTTATATGGAAATTTGAGAGGTTCATCTGCCTAAGGAGCTTAATTTATGATGACTCCCCAAAAAGTCACTCTTGTATCTGGGTGCCTCCAAAAATCCAGCCTCACCCATAACTGACACTTTGGTGGCTAGTGAGCAGCATGTGGAGGAAAACAAGCTGTCTAACTCATTTCTGCCTCTTTTTCTGTTCAAGCCTCAGCTAAAATCCTATCTTTTACAGGAAGCCTTTCTTGGTCCCTCTTCTTTACCCTGGAAGTAGCTTTTTTGCCCTTGGTTATCTCCCCCTTACACTGTGAGATCCTTGAAGGCAGAGTGCTAGTATGTAAATGATTACTGACTGATTTTGTTGAGAAATTGCTAATTTCTTTGGGACTTATGAAATTAAGCATTGAAAAGCTTGGCTCAATTCTTCTAGAAGAACCTCTTATTACATGGAAAGATTAGGACCTAAAAAGAAAACTGCATTGAAACATTAACTAGTCCATCTCTTAAAAAGGTCAACTTTCCAAGTTTTTTAGGAGGTTGGAAAAGGAAAAGTGAAGGCCCAAAGCCTTGATTTATAAGCTAAGCCTAGGGAAAATTATTCCACTTACGGGAGTGGGATGGTGATGATTACATCATTCAGTTCCAAGTTCTCTTCTTGTAGCTCATACTCTATGTTGACATCACAGCCGTTTCCACTCTCAGAGGGCCAGCAGTTAACTAAAGGGACCAAAGAAAGGCAGGGACACCAAGGTTTATTAAAAGAAATTACAGAATGTCAGAGCCGAATAAGACCTCAGAAATCACAAAGTCTGACTCCTTCATTTTAGAAATGAGAAACTGAAGCCCACAAAGATACTGACTTGCCTAAGGCCACTTAACTAATAATCAGCAGAACTAATTCTTAAATACATGCCTCCTAATTCCAAATTAATGATCTTACTGCTACAACATACTTTAAGAAGATAGCAAATCAGAGGTAACTCACTGCTATGATCCTCAAACATCCAATTTAGTAACACAATTAGAAATGGCCACTTTAAACTTAAACTACTGAAAAAAAATGCCAGAGGTACATTTTATATCAGAGCTAACAGCAGTTCAATTTTTTGCCAAAAGAGCCAACACTACTATCACTTCTCTCAAAATTCAATCTAGTTCAATGATACAGATCAAAGGCACTTACTTGTCAATGGAATGAAAGATTCCTCTGTGGTCTGTAGCCTCCACTTTAGAACTCCAACATCACTGTTGACTGGGAATGACTTCTCGGGGTTCTTCAAGCCAATTAGAGACTCTGCAGTAAACAGTTTCTTGTCCACATTTGGGTGGGTCTGATATGACAGAAAGGAGAAAGAAGAGTATTTATTTAAATTTGGATAAGACAAGATTCAAAGTATTCCATTTCTGGCCTTATGAAGTCCAAAGCTTTAACTTAGGGAAAAGAAATTCCTAAAAAAAGAACTAGTGACAAATCCCAAGAAGGGACTTCTCTCATAATAAAAGTTATAGGATACTTAAATGTTAATTCCAAATCCTGTTCCTCTCTATGGAAAAAATTTTCATGTAAAAGAAGTAAAGACAACCAACACCTTTCCAAATATATTTTACAGGGAGCTGCTTCATGGTGGGTTTAGATGTTAAACTGTTTTTTTAAATAAAGAGGCAGCAGATGGAAGAAAAGGGCAAAACAAAATTTCTAAATCAGCTCTGTGGACAGCAAGGTTATAATTGTGACCAGAGGGGATTCTTGCAATAGCAAAGAACTCAGTTGTTTGAATTCTAGAAGGTACACAGAAATACTAAATCTATTGTGAAAGCTCTTTAAGACCTGATCTCATCTTGAAATGGTGCTACATATACTTTTGGAGCCAGAGAAGATTTTCTCTTTAAGAAATAGTAGTTATAGGGGCAGCTAGGCTACTCAATGATAGAGAGCCAGGCTTAGAGATGGAAAGTCCTGGTTCTTTCTTAGAATTGATAGTAGTAAGTATCAGTTCCAAGGCAGAAGATCAATAAGAACTAACTGACTGGAGTTAAGTAACTTGCCCAGGGTCATACAGCAAGGAAGTGTCTATGGTTAGATTTGAACCCAGGACCAACCATCTCCAGTTTGGCTCTCTATGCACTGAGTCACCTAGCTGCCCCTAATGCCAATGAAATGATTTCTCACTTGTGAATGGGTATGGGAAATCAAGAGACTGACACAAAGTTTTTTTAAAAAGTAATCAAGCATTGTAAGGAAAGAAATCAAAGACATTTAATACATTTGGTTCTTATCATTTAGTCAACAATCTGAATAATCTTGCTTGTTCTGAACTATGACAATAACATTCACCTCTGCTATATATTACGTTGCTATGTTTTGTAACCTTATACAATAGATTTGAAAAGCCTTCTTATAATACCTAGTCCTTGATAGCCATTCTATGTGCACACATGAGGTAGAAGCATTGTTGATAAAACATAGAACACAGGCTTTCTCAGATCAGAGAATTACAAGGTATGAAATAACGTTATTAAATAGCAAAAACATTACCTTAAAACGTTGTGCTACTCAACCCTGTCACCTTGCTTCCAGATTTACCAACTTCAGGAGAACCATTACACAATTGTGAAACATTAGTGTCCATGGCAGAAAAGCCTCAAGATAATCTATTGCACACTCCCTTAGACAATGCAGATCTGATTTTATTTACCGATGATTCCTCTTTTATGAGGGATGGCATACGCTACACTGGCGCTGCCATAGTCTCAGAATTTACCACTGAATGGTCAGCTTCACTACCCTCTAACATTAGCGCTCAAGGAGCAGAACTCATAGCTCTAAAACAAGCTTGTATAATTGTCAAGGATAAAAAGGCAACAATTTATACAGATTCTAGACATGCTTTTGGCATTTGTCACTCAGTCGGAATGCTATGGCTCCAGAGAGGATTTTTAACCTCAGCTGGAAAATCTATAGCTAATGCAGAAATTATTAATGAAGTTCTTTCTGCTCTACAGCTTCTTGAAGCCCTAGCTGTAGTTCACTGCTCTACCCATACACATGGCACTGACCCTGTCTCTATAGGAAATGACTGAGCAGACGCCACTGCAAAGCTAGCAGCCATAGAAGGACCTGAATTAATTTTAACATTAACAACCACTGATGATTTATTTATCACTTTCCTATAATGAAAAGGAAGTGGAAAAATGGAAACAAAAATTCAAAGCAAAACAGATTAATGGAGTATGAGTGTCATCTGAAGGAAAACCCCTGCTCCCTAGAAGTTTCTATCACCAAATTTGCCAATCTATTCATAAAAATGGTCACTTTGGCACCCAGGGCATCGTGGACTCTGTTAAGAGAGTATGGATAGCCCCTGGTATAACTACTATAGCCTCTAAAGTATGCTCAGCCTGCTCTACCTGCCAGGCATATAATCAACATGCATTTCTTGGAAAAGCCTTTGGTGGGCGTCCTCTGGCTTACACACCTTTTGAACATCTACAGATAGATTTCATAATAATGCCAAAGGCTGGACATTATAAATTTTGTCTAGTCATTGTAGATCAACTGACCAGATGGCCGGAAGCATTTCCTGCGACCCGAGCCATAGTGGATTTTGTTGCTAAGATACTTTTAAAAGAAATTATTCCTCGCTTTGGACTGCCAGCACGTATTAATTCAGATAGAGGAAGTCATTTTACTGATTCTGTTCTAAATCAGATATATTCTTGCTTGGGAATAACTCCCAAATTCCATGTTCCATATCATCCCCAGAGCTCAGGCCAAGTTGAGCGGATGAACAAAGAACTTAAGACTATGATTGGAAAATTGTGCACTGAGACACATTTAAAATAACCTGAAATTCTCCCTCTGGCCCTATTTTATCTTAGAAGCAGGCCTAGAGGAGACCTACACATCTCACCATTTGAGATGCTTTTTGGACATCCGCCCAAACAGGCTAAACCTTTTCCCCCTGCATATACATCACTATTAGGGGGAGATACTACTATTGCTTCCTATGAATCTGGAGCTGCAGTACAAGCCGGACCACTAGATTTTTCTCTTCATGACCTGAACCCGGAGGTAAAGTGTATATTAAGAATTTCAAGCGTACTGGAGCAACTCAGCCTTCGTGGGAAGGACCATTCCAAATATTTAACTACTCCAATAGTTAGTCCAAATAGTTAACTACTCCAACATCTATAAAGATTGGAGAAAAGGACTCTTGGATTCATTGCTCACATGTAAAGAAAGCATCTTCTGTTGAGACTGATTGACTGTACCCTATCATATGCATTGGAGATAATAATTCATTGACAAGTGGATACTTTTCAAAAAACACACTGAATTACTCATTTTTCCTTATTTTTATTATTGCTTTTCTTTTATTTTGATTAGAATATGTGATTTTTCTCATTTCTTATACTAAAGGTACACATAATTAATATTATTTTTTTTGCAGTAATACAAGTTTAATACATATATATACACTTGCTATAATGTCAATGCATACCCAAAAGCTTTAAACTATGGGAACCTGCCATTTATTGATAAAATGTTATGAGACTGTGATTAATGTTAATGTATGATTCCAGAAAATGGGATAAAAACAAGGAGCATAGACTTAACCTTAATAGTGCCAAAAGGAGCACACATGAAATACTAACGTGAGACTCAAGGTTGTGATACTTGACATATGTTAAGTAGTAGGACTTCCTTGTATCTACACTCTTTGCAAAGTACTCATACAAGTACAAAATTTGACTATCATGCTGGCTCCCTATATCCCTGAGAATGACAAAAAGGTCAGACGAGGGAATGACATTCCTTCATCAAAATAGAATTCTAATTCTTTTCCTTCTTATGGCATGGCAACTTCCTGTAGCCTTGGCTACAAATGGCTAAGTGAAATATTACTGCATTCTGTCCTACAGACTTGTGGGATAGAAATTACTTTAAATTGGACCTATACAAGGACCTATTTTGAATTTTTTTCTTATGTTTTTTGATTGTTTTTCTCTTCTTCTGATAATTGACTCATATACCCCCATAACTCAACATTGCATCCTGAGCTGAACTGGATGTTTTTTAACACATACTTCAGGGGGTATTGTATTTTAATTTTAAATCCAAAATTTTTGATTTTTTGTTTGAGATTATGTTTTTATAAAAATCCAAGATTTTGATTTTTGTTCAAGAAAAGATCTTCAAGGAAGAAGCTTGATAACTCATAAATCCAGATTTTGATTTTTGTTCAAGAAAAGATCTTCAAGGAAGAAGCTTGATAACTCCTAAATCCAGAGAATGAATTGTTGCAGAAAGATGCAGAAAACCCACACTACATCAAGTAGATCAAGAATGAACTTTGGATATGGTTGACTGAACTGAAGTTTGATTGAATATTTATTGTAAATGTACACATTTATGCCAAAAGGGACTGCCCCTAATTTGGCTTTCTGTCAATGCACCTAGTAAAACATTGGTTTTGCTTACTTTCTTTTCTATTCCTCCCTAACTACTCTAATTTCCTCTTAGAAAATTGAATATTGTATATATCTGTAATTAGAAGTACGTTTAGGACTACAAGACGATTATGTTAAATGACCAATGGGGAGACTATTCTCCCAATGATCATCAGGGGGGATTGTGAACCTTAAAAATTCTCAGACCCTACTTCATAAGATTTGGTTAAGACCATTCCCCACTTTAAACAATGAAGGAACTTAGATCAGGAATGTGAGACCTCTACTCCACCCCTACTTAAGCCTGCTTTAGGGGAAGAAACTCCTTGCTGAACAATGAAAAATACTTAAACCTATACTTATAGTAAGGCAAAAGTTCTTAAGCTGTGCCTATTTTTAGATCTAATACAAAAGGGTGCTAAGTACCTATAAAGGTCAGGCAACTTGTGAATTTACAAGGAGCAAAGAGGTGAGAACTTACTCAGAGATTTTTTCAGGTGTGAACTTAATCAAAAGTTCAAGCCTTCTTAGGTGTGAATTAAGAATGGTCTGTCCTTTGAAAAACGTCTACTGTGATTGGTAGATGTGAGAACTTAGGGGAGGTGACATAGGAGAAAATTCCCTTTAAAAGGAGGCCTCAGGAGAGAGAGGGACACACATTCAGTTGGTGGAGTCAGCTGAGATGGAACTGGCCTAGTGTCTCTCTGAACACTAGAATCTTGCTTGGGACAAATCTTGTGGTGAGTGGATAAAAAACTGACTGATCTCTCTTTTAAGGCAGGCCTCAGCTGGTCTAGTCCTTTTCGTATTATTTTCTCTCTCTCTCTCTCTCTCTCTCTCTCTCTCTTTCATTTATTCCTTAATTTTGTATTAATTAAAATATCTATAAAACCCAGCTGACTTGGGTATATTTTAATAATTGGGAATTTTCCCCTGGAGACCATCTTATATTTGATTTAAAAACAAGACACTGTCTTGAAACCATATTTTCTGCGGTCACAATTTAAATCAACAACTCTTTTATCTGCCACAGTTTATAACTCCCACTAGTTTAATCATTACATAACCCTTAATGGGTTTTCAGGTCCTCTGCCTCCACTTACTTGTAGTTGTACTCCCTTCTTGTCATCATTTTCCACGTGTAGACGAATACGACCAAATTTGTCATCTGAGATTCTTAGCATGATCATGCCATGTAACTCCATGTTCTGTAAGCCTCCATCTCGTCCACAGGTCAATGCAATTTTTTCTTCAATCTTCATATGCACACTATAGGCATAAGAAAATCACTTACTCAGGTTGGAAAAAGAAAATGAGGTATTCTTCAATATTAAACCTTCCACTGCCAGCACATCTTTAAAAATGCTATTAATCTAGGCAGTATTATATAAGGCCTCTTTTTATTTTTACTGATCTCACTTGACTCATAAGGCTAAAAAACAGGGAATACTGAACATACTGGGAAATAGGATTGAAGAATTTGATTCTGGTCTGACTTTCTTTGACCTCTTAAAGAAAAAGTCTCTGGTACGAGGACCAAATTCTATATCCTGTACCTTAGAACAGTGACAGGGTGTACTTTATATACACAGGGGTTCAGCTAGTATTTATCTACACAATTACCAAGTGTAAAAAGTCCTATCTGGTTAGACTAACAAATTATTGATCCCAATTTATTTCCATATCTCTGAATCATCTTCACCAAGGTGCCAGAACACACTACTCTGATATTACATTTTTACTAAAAACAAAAAAACAAAACAAAAAACCTCTAGTGGTTTCCTCACTGTCTAATGAACAATAAACTATTAATCTGATCTGGCATTCAAAGTCCTTTACAATTAGGCTCCAATCCATCTTTCCTGTCTTAATGGGATCCTCCTACCTATGAACTCCATCTATTTAAAGCCCTCCCTTCTAGCAAAGAACTAGTCCTCCTCTATGAAGTGTTCACAGATGCTCCAATCTATGAACAAAAATGATCTTTCTCTTCAGATTTTTTTTTAGTACTTTGCTTGAACCTCTTCTTTGCACCAATTTAATCCCATTTATAAGTTATTTGTGTATATATTTTTCCTTCCGATAAGTCTACAAATTCTTTGAAAGAACAGTGTCATATACTCTATTACAAATATGAGTAATCAGACATGTAAGTAGAATTGCTTGTCAGCTCTGGGAGGGGAAGAGAAGGGGAAAGGGAAAGAACATGAACCATGGAAAAAGTCTAAAATTTAGGAAAAAAAAAGAATGATCCCATAAATATACATACACACACACATACACAACTTTCTTTGTATCCTCAGTTCTCAACACAGTACACCTTATAGTAGGCACTTATTTTATAACCCTTCAAGCCTAAGTAATCTATTAGGTTTATCTCAGAGACATTCCTGCTTCAGGAAATCTACAGAGGGTCAGCCATCCTGCCATTTCTAATAAACTGATGCAACACTGTTCTATTTCACATAGAACACAAAGGAAGTGAATATGCTTCCTTTATACAAACTTAATCGAACTGTTCTTCCAGACTCATCTTTCACTTGACCTCAAACCACCAGCAACAGTAGAAGGCTCTGGGCTTCAACACAAGAACGCTGAGCTGTGAATATGTAGCCTTGCTTAATAACTAGTATATAAAAGTTGTGGTTTTTTTTTCCCAACTTGTACTAATGTCCAGAGAGAGGAAAAGACCAATCTGAACACTTTCCCAGGATGTAAATACTTATAAGAATGCATATTCATAAGTCCACTTTGGATGAAATATTGATTTTTTTCCAGTTCAATTTAGAAGGATGAGAAAGATAATACCATGCTTACATGTAATGCATGCTTACAACTTCAGTTCACTAGTGAGGACCACTCTGAGGGATAGTAAACTAGACACTCCACAGGACTGCCAAAAAAAATAAGCATCTGAGATCAATTGAGGAAATAAAGAGTTGAGAAAAGGCAGGCAGGCAGTCAGTCAATCAGTCAACAAGTGTGTTATTGGCTCCTATAATGTGCAAGGTACTGTGTAAGGGCTAGGGATTACAAGGAAAACAAATGACTAACAGAAAACAAGCTTCTCAAAGAGCTCACAATCTACTGAGAAAGACAATGTATAAAAACTATATACAAATACAACATACAAAGATAACTAGCAGAGTGAAGGCACTAGTTAGCATCAAAGGAGATTGGGAAAGGCTACTTGTAGAAAGTGGGAATTTAGCTGGGATTTGAAGGAAGCCAGGGAGGTCTAGAGGCAGAGAAGAGGAGGGAGGGAATCCCCAGCATGGGAGATAGATAGCAAAAATGTACTTAGAAGATGAAGTGTCATCCTAGGAGGGATGGCAAGAAGGTCAGCATTACAAGACTAAAGAATAACTAGAGATGAATGAGACATAAGGCTGAAAAAGGTAAGAGGGGCCAGGTTATGAAGGGCTGAAAATTCCAAACAGATAATTTTATATTTGATTCTGGAGGTGATAGGGATCGTCGTTTACTAAATTGGGGGTTCGAGTGGGCGGACATATGTGCCGTGGTCAGACTTGTGCTTTAGGAAGATATCTGTGAAGGATGGAATGAGGCAGAGAAGTCAGTTAAATAGAAGGCTAATGCAGGTGTGAAGTGATGAGGGCTTGAACAAGGTCAGTAGCAGTATGACAGAAAAGAAGAAATACATGAGAGATGCAAAGATGAAACCAATTGGCTTTAATGACAGCTTGGCTATGGGGAGAAAGAGATGGTGAGGAGTCCAGAATAACATCTAGGTTGACAGCATGGGTGACTGGAAGGATAGTGGTTCTTTTGAGGGTAACAGGAACATGGAAAAGTTTGAGAGACAAGATAATTAGTTGTTTTGGATATACCTGATTTTAAGATGTTTAAGGGACATCTAGTTTGAGATGTTTGACCATATGAAATGAGAAATCTGGAGACCTGTTAGGTCAAGATAAGTAGATTTTAGAACCATCAGCATAGATATAATTGGATCAATAGAAACTGATGATATCACCAAGAGAAATGGTACAAAAGGAGAAGAGATCTAACAAAGGAGACTGAAAAGGAACAGTCAGATAGGACAGAAGAATCAGAGAGAGCACTCACAAAAATCTGGAGGGAAGAAAATAACAAGGAGAAGAGGATAATTATTACTGTTAAGATCTGCAGATGTCAGGAAGGATGAGGATTGAGAAAAGGTCACTAGATTTGGCAATCATTAGTACTTATGAGAAAGAATGCTCTCCACATCCAGAGAAAGAACTGTGGAAGTAGAAACTCAGAAGAAAAGCATATGATTGATCACATGGTTCGATGGGTATATAATTGGGGATGATGACTTTAAATGATCACCCTATCGCAAATATTAATAATATGGAAATAGGTTTTGAAGAATGATACATGTAAAACCCAGTGGAATTGCTTGTTGGCTCCAGGAGGAGGGGAGGGAAAGAACATGAATCATGTAACCTAAGTTAATTAATCAGTTAAAAAATAAAGAGCGGGTTTTAGTTGAACAATTAAAGAAGCCAAAATGTAGAAAGATAAATGAGAGTGAAGTTAAAAGAAATGGCAATCTGCTGTAGAAGACTGGATGGTATATAGAGGGATCTGCCTTTGCAAGGTCTATTTCTTTATGTGATGAGACAGTTAATGTGGACAGTGGGATTGCAAATCTATTAGGGAAGTATAAAAGGATTGCCTAGACACAGTAAGGGCCCATTTGAGAGATTATGTAATATAAATTCATAGTGGATCTAATCAAAACCATTTTGTGATTTTTTCCAGTATATGAATAGGAGTAAAAAGAGCAAATGGTGGGAGTAATTCAAGCCTGAAGCTCAGTAAGGCAAGATTAGCCAATAGGATAAAAAAGGCAAAGGACTCATGAGGACAGTAAAACTGAACAAGTTTACAAAGGGCCAAAATAGGAAAGGGACTAGTTTATAATCAGTATAGGAAGTAAGGGGCTGAGAGGCCACGATGAGGACAAAGAACAGGATTAGGGCTTGTAAGGCTAAGGGAGAGGCAGGATGACAACAGATTACGGTAAAATCATGAAACTTCAGAGTTTAGAAACAGAACATCTATGGGTGATGGCAAGATTATCTCTTTATCTGTTGTTGAGCTAGGATAGAGGTCATGTGAAATGAGTGAATCGAGAACCTGTAATATTAGAGTGTTTGAGGAAGTGTCAATATATATGTTGAAGTCCTCTAATATTGAGGCAGGAGTGAGGAAGGATAGAAAGACTATGAGCCAGGCAGTGAACTCATTGAGGAAAGGAGAATGTCCTAGAAAATAGACAGTGGCTACTAGAATTGACTGGAAGATATAAATTGAATGACCTCAAAGGAGAAGAGGTCACTAAGTGATAGTGGTAGAGAGTGAACTTGGAAGTGACAATAAGGAGCAGAAAGTAATTCAACTTTCCAATCTCAATCAGTGAATCAGAAAGGAGTGAAAGTGCAACCAGTGCTAGAAAGGGCAATCAAGTACTCTGTGTCAATAAGAAGGAACAAGGTCTTAGTGAGAGCCAGAAGATAGAAGGATTGGAAAACTTGAAAAAAAAAAGCTTTAAGATGAAAGCAAGTCTGTTACCTATGATGTAAACATTCCTGAGTAGAATTCCTGAGTAGAAAAGTAGAAGGGGTGAGTAATTTTAGAGTGTGATGTTGGGGTGGTTGAGTTGAATGAAAATAAGGCAGTGGGCAGGAGGGATAGAGAGAGATGGATATAAATAATGACAGCTGGGGGTTCAGAACTATTGGGATGGGGATATTCAAAAGAAGAAAGATGGTAGGCATAGGTTTTCTTTCCCAAGATGTTTCAAGATATTTTCTTATATATTAATATATTGCATCTACTTTAAATCTCATATTAAAAAAAAAGAACAGACAAAAGAATTTACAAATGCTTAAAAAAGGGGAGAGCTATATTAGTTATTGGATATATTAATACAGCAGAGGTCAATACCTACCTTTCCATGTTAACAGGTGGAGTGAGAACTTTGGCTGCTTCAGATGTACGCTTGCCTGAATTGGAGGACATAATGGTTTCGCCTTCAGATTTCAGTTTGTCCACAAAATTGTCTACTTCTTTCCCTTTGGCTCCAAGTTTCAAAGCCTTGCTTGGACCTGAAGGCCTAAAAGGAAGGATGAATGGTGAAATATTAGCTGTCTTAGAAAAATTTACTACAGGATAACAGAATATCAAAGCTTGAAAGAACCTTATACGGTAAACCTTGTCTGACTTCTTTTTTATAGAAAAAGAAACTGATGACTGAGGTTAGGTCAAACAGCTAAACTAGCAGGACAAGTGAGGAGTAGAACCCAGGACTGTTAATCTTAAGCAAGTACTTTAGAGGTAGCTGGTGGTAAAATGGATAGAACACTGGGCCTGGAGTCAAGAAGACTCAAGTTCAAATCTGATCCCAGACACTTACTAGCTTGTATGATATTAGCTAGGCAAGTCAAACTTATGTGTGCCCCAGTTTCCACAATTGTAACATGGGGAAAATAACAGCACCCATTTTGCAGGGACATTGTGAAGATCAAATGAGATCATATTTGTAAAGTACTTAGTATAATGTCTGGCATATAGTAGGCTCTAAATGCATGGATCAGTATTTTAGGGTGAATGCCCAAGACTTAAAGATTGGCCTGGAGAGAAATGGAAGTTTCATGGTATAGTGAATTTGGAATCAAAAGGGCTGGGTTCAAGTCTTAATTCTGACCCTTGCTATCTTTGTGAGCATGACCACATGACCACTCTAATGAGCCTCAATTTTCCAATATGTAAAATAGGGATATATGTGTGGTATTTAACCCTCATAGAATTGTTGTAAGGCTTGTATGAAAAAAGACCTTGCAAACTTTAAAAGTGTGATGTGTATATTTATCTTGCATATTCTTAAAGTTATACAACAACCAATTCTTAATGAATCCAGTTATCAAAGTTATGTGAATAGTGTGCTTCTAGGAATCAAAGATCCATGAATATAGCTATATATGTCCTAATGATCAAATTTCTTCAAGTTGCCCACAGAGAGTGCACATCAATAGATAAACATATCTCCAAATCAACTATTCCAGAAATGGAGATACATAGACATTAACTTATTAAAGGAACATTTACACAAAAGGAGAAATGATAATATTTCTCCCTCACCCCCATATTATGTGGTCAAGTTTTATACTTCATATTATTCCATCATGTCATTCTTTATCATTAGCTTGTCTAGTTGCCAGGTACAAGCATAAAAGATATACGGATAAAGTCTTCATTTGGCTTTTCTAGGGCTGCTGGTCCCACACCAGACTTATACCTGGCTGGTGCAGGTGCCACTTTTGTTTTTTCTGTTTCAATGATAGTCTCTGTGATCATGGCAGTTGTGCTGCCACCAGAAACTGCTGAGCTTCCAAATCCTCCAAAGCCTGGTGCTTTTTTGCCTTGTCTCTCAGCATCTCTTCGGGCCTGTTGTAATTCCTTTGCTTTACGCCTCATTTCAGCCTTGGCTTCACGCTCCTGAGTCTGCAAGAAAGAGGCACATGTGGATCCAATATTGAGAAAATGGTGTTCATAAGCAACCAGTTATAAAAGAAAAGAGAAATCCAGCCAGATCACTGGAAAAAGTCTAGAACATATATATTAAATACTGCAGATTGACAGAATCTCAGAATAGCACCAGTTTACCTCTCGAACTGCTCGGAACACCTTCTCCTCGTGAGAGTCCATTTCTGTGAAAGTCCGGATCTGTGCCAGATTGACATTCTCTCGGTAACCCAGGGCAACAATCTCATCAAAGGCAAAAATCAGGTCAAAGCAGTGCTCAGATATCTCATTTTCTTCTAAGGCTCGGCAATACTCGGGGATCTGGTCACAAATGATGAAAAATGAAGATATTTAGAATCATATCAGGAACAATCTTCCCAAGACATCCTCATATCCAACTTTACTAGGCTTAAAATGTCCCCAATCTGAACCTTTCTTATCTCTTTTGCCACTTTTTCTTCTTGAGAAGTAATCCTTATTGTCACAATGAATTTTCTCACTTGAGGGTCTTGCATGAGCAAAAAAAAAATTTTTTTAATATAAAATGTGCTATCTAAACACATAGCACTAAATAATAGTCAGATATACATAATGGCAAATTAAGTCATTTGTTCAAACTTTATAGATACAAACTTCAATTTGGCAAGACAAATTCTGAAATTAAAGTACGAACCTTATGTGATCCTTACTAAGTTCTGTTTAAAGACATTTCTTGGAATTGCTCTGGTTACATAAAATTTTCCTGGCAGAGGATAAAGTTATATTAAAAATGCTACAGAACTACATATTGCAAAAACATAATCAGCAGATATTTTTTACAGCTGTGTTTTTACTTTAGGATGAGTTCATGCAAACTCTCTCCAAATAATAACAAATTATGCCATTTTCCATTCTGAGTACTACTTGATAGATATCAGCATAGCAACCAGTTTGTTTAAAATATCAATCTGTTCAAATAAAGGTATGTTATATTGTTTCTTCTTCTCAGACTCTTTTTTAGGGAACATGGGCTCTCACAAAGAAAAAAAGAAATAACAAGTCAAATCTGATACTACAGAAGGAATTTTACCACTCTAGAAAAGAGCCGTAGGGTCTCCAGATCCTCCAGGATGTTACTATTTTTGGTGGTGATCAGAACCATGTATAGCTTCTCCATGGGTTGATAGACGTATCTTACACTCTCCGTCTCAACAAATGTGTGCTGCTTTCCAGTGTTCATAAGCTTAGGGAAAGCTGCTAGCAACCCCTCAATTCGAGTTCGGGTCATTTCTACAAACTGTCGAGAGACTATTGCCTTTCCTGCTTTTGTGCAGACGGCTGCTGCCAACAGCACCTGTCAGGAATACAAAGCATAAATATATTTCAACTTAGAGTTAAATATGTTGAAATACAACCACCCAGAGGGCAGCTAGGTGGATCAGTGGAGTCAGGCCCAGAAACAGGAGGTTGTGGGTTCAAAAATGGCCTGAGACACTTCGTAGCTGTGTGACCCCTTAGGCAAGTCACCTAACTCCCATTGCCTAGCTCTTACTGCTCTTCTGCCTTAAAACCAATAGTACTGATTCTAAAGCAGAAGGTAAGGACTTAAAAACAAACAACTACCAACACCAAAAAGGAAATTTTCAAACATGCTAGCCTTCAATTTTTATCATTGTCATTTTTAAAAAGGAGTTTATTTTCCCAGCATCTTCAAGAGACAGATCAGTTCTGTTGGGGGGTGGGGAGGGGGAAATCAAGGATCCAGAGAGATTTAGTTTACACAATGATTTAATGATAGAACCACCAGGAAAATACTCATTTATAGTCCAGAGATCTTTTTATTGTAGTAAGTAAAAATATGAAGTTAAAAATAAGAACAAAAAAATTGACTACTATGTTTTTTGTACAACTTAATGAACAGGAAAAAGAAAAACCTATTTTTGGATAATAAGTTCTCTCTGTGGAATATTTCACACACTGTCAGAGTGTTGGTTGGTTCTACTGAAGTGCCTTTTCTCTTTCTTTTAAAAAAATTCTGTTTTAAGAGATGGTTCACTGGGTACATCAGGGAATATGGATATATTCAGAAATGAAAGTGTAGGTTTAAGACAAAAGATAGCAATCAATCAACAAGCATTTGAGTCTACTATGTACTAGGTACTAAAGATAGCAATTTTTAAAAGTTTAAGTTCTTTCAAGTTTTAATAAAACTTTTTGTTGCTGAGATCTTTTGTTCTTGATATCACCAATATCTGTTGATTCTACTTTCACATGTCATTTATAAGTGCCATATTCCCCCTCCACAGGGCCATCACCTAGATAAAAACCATCTCACTCCCACACTTTTTCAATAGCCTTCAGGTTGTCTCCTAGTTAAAAGTCTCTCACTACTCCAGCCATCTTCACTCTATTGCCAGAGTGATTTTAAAGTACAGGTCTGACCTTGCCACCACCTTACTCAATAAATTCCAATGAATCTCTTCAATTACATCTAGGATCAAATATAACCCCTGACCCCCCCCCCCCCATTAGAATGTGGATTCCTTTAGGTAGGGTGCCCTTTCTTTGTCTCCCCAGTGCACTTTATAAGTGATTGCCAACTTGCCTTTTTCTAGTGTAATTTTTTCCCTCTCCAGCCCAAAGAGCTATCCCCATTAATAAAGAGTAAAAATGAAAGTTTTTCAGTAAAACTGACCCACACATCAATTGAGTTTGACAGCACTTGCAATGTTCTATACCTATTTTCTTATCTCTTCTTCAGGGCCAAGTTTGGTCATTATAATTAAATTGCAACGCTTCATGTTTTGTTGTTGTTGGCTTGTTCTTTCCATTTAGATTGTCTTAGTCACTGTACAATTGTTTTCCTAATTCTGCTTATTGGAAATAAATTATTTTCAAACATTTTTTTTCTCTCACTCAGACATGCATAACACTCTGCTTTGGTGTACTCATAATAAATAGAATCTCAGAAATCTTAACAGACTAGAATTTCTGAAGCCAGAATGAAGGTCTGACCCAGCTAAAAGCCTAATAAGAAGTATGAACTTTCCCCCCTCCACTTTATGTGGAAAAGAAACTAAGTCTCCAACTTGTACCTCTGACTAACCCATATACCTAATTCCATTCAGTCTTGCTGACAATCTGAAAAGGAGAAATTATTTCAAATAGCACACAGGTCTTGATAATAAACTGTGATCTATACTTTGCACCCTTTCTAACAACTCTTAAGGCCTGACATTTCATTAAACAAAAGTATATAGGGAAGAGACCCCAATTGCCATTATTGAGGATAGCAAGGAAATTAGATGATCCCTGAGGACCCAAGCAACTCTCAAATTCTTCTATTCTGTGAAATCTAAATCAGTAAATTGACATAAATATGCATATAATGGCACATAATTTATATTAGCTATTAACTACGAGAGAAAGTACTCCTTACTCATCTAAAAATAGGTAAACAAGGTTGTTTGAGAAACAACTGTCATAATGCTAAGAGCACCTCAAAGCAATAAGGTATTAGATAATTCATACTCAAGAGATGTCAGACTAATCTTACCACACAAAAACATTCAGATTCGCAGACTTAGAACTGGAAGTAACTCAAGAGATTCCATTTTTTAAATCTTCATTTTATAAAAGAAGAAACTGAGGCTTAAAAAAGTTAAGTAATATGCTCAGGGTTACACAGTGAGTTAATAGCTGTTGGTTAGTCTAATTGAACAAGGATTTTTTAATTTCACCAAATGATTGGCTTTAATTGCACAGGGAATGTGAAATCTCAAGAGATCAAACTATCTGCAGCACAGTCAAAGCTCTATTCCAAAATCAAATAATTACATAGTTTAGTTGAAAGCTGACTTAAAGCAACAATGCAACCTTTTGAAACTTTAGTTGACTATTAAATTTTCATTTGCATCAACTTTTTGATTGTAGTTCTTTTCCTCACACTGAAGCTTAATTTCATTATCCCAGCTTTCAAATTTATTTTGTTCATGCTCATGAACTACTCCCTGTAATCAGATATACTCCTAACCAGGACCAGATTAACCTTTTAAATTATTATACAACAGAAGGAATGAGTAAATTCTAAATAATCATAACAAGAATCTAGCCCTTTGAAATTAAATTATATTTTACAAATTACTCAATTCTTTCTGAATTCTCAATAGGTTCAGGGTTGATTTGATGGGTATACAAGGAGTGTGCTACAACTTTTTTTTTTCTGATTGGAACATAGATCCTTATTTTACCACCATTCTACTAGAGTTTCGAACAACGTCCAGGTATGAATAAAGGGTATCTAGACCAGAGTTGGAAGAGAAAATAGGACTCAAATCTCAAAAGGAATTTCCTACCCTCTGCATTTTCAAATGGGGCAGCTAGATGGCATGGTGTATTGAGTTCTGAGAGTGGAGTCAGGAAGATTCATCTTCATCAGTTCAAATCTAGCCTCAGATGCTTACTGTGTGACAGACATTAGGTAAGTCTTAACCCTGTTTTGCCTCAGTTGCTTCATCTGTAAAAACAAGCTAGAGAAGGAAATGGTAAACCATTTCCATATCTTTGCCAAATGAGGTCACAAAGAGTTGGACACAATTGAACAACAAAAGTATTTTTAGAAGGCAGTGCCAACATTGGGTTAGGTTGGTCTAGGACAGAGTTATGAAAAGAGATCCAATGTATACTTTTTTAGTCCAGACATGTGATGTATCAGTTCGGGGTAACATTTTGGTGTAGAAACTCATTTCACTTTAACTTTTTTTTTGCATAGGGAATATGGGAAGTAACTCATTCTTTAAATCTAGTCATCATCTAACTCCTGGATAACTGTTATATTTGACTCAGCTTAATGACATATACTTAGAAAATACAAAGTACTTTCCTACTTGACAAGTAGGAAAGCAGCTCACTGGTTTATGTAAACCCTTCTTATGTAAGATCAAGAAGAGCACAAGACTGGAAGACAAGAGAGCCAGAGACTAAATCCCAGCTCGGCTACTTACACCTACATAGATGATTTTATACAAGTCACTTCATCTCCCTGGGACTATATTTATTCATTGGTAAAATTAAAGGGTTGGGCCAACTCACTAAGGTGCCCCCAACTTTAAATCTGTGAACCTATGAAATACTAGCAACATTCCCTTCATGCTACTGCACTCAATCCTTGTTGGCCTGGGCCATAAGATGCCCTCTAGCCAATTTCCTGCCAATCCTTTGTCTTTATCCACTCCCTCCCCCTTTTCTTTTCTTTGCCTCCTCCCTCCCTCCCTCCTTTTTCTTTTAAAAAACAAAAACCAACCCCAAAACTTTCTATCCACAGAGCCACCTAGCTGTCCCCCAACCTTTATTTCCAAGAATAACAAAATCAACACTATCATTTCTAGAAGTGACTTTCAATAATTGATTCCACACATTAAACTAGTAACTTCTTGGACCAAACTGCCCCTTCCTGGCTACTTCATCAGCAGTATTTGTTGTTTTCTCCTTTTAGAATATAAGTTTCTTGAAATCAGTGAATGGCTTGAATTGTTATTCCCAATGATTTTTCTTTATCTTTAATAAATGTTTTCTTATTTCCTCCTAGTCTTTCTCTGATATTAATCTGTAATATGAGGCCTGGAGTGAAAGAACCTGGGTTCAAATTTGAACCTCAGACAATTCTTAGCTATGTGACCCTGGGCAAGTCACTTAATCCCCAAGGCCCTAGCCCTTGTTCCTCTTCTGTCTTAGAACTGATAAGACAGAAAGTAACAGTTATTTTTTTTATCTGTAATACTTTGCACTGAGGCATGTTCTACATCAATCTAGCTATCATTTCGGTTTGTTTATTGAGATTGTTTATCTCATTGTTTAATAAGATTTTGAATTATGCAGAAGTTCTTATCTGGTCCATGAACTAGATTTTTAAAAAAATATTTTGATAACTGTAGTTCATATTAGTTTCCTTTGTAATCTTAAGTGATTTTAAAAGTGAATTTTAAAATATTATTTTAATATGGGGCCCACAGTTTCACCAGACTGCCAAAGGGGGTCGTGACACTACAGATTATTATTTTAGTAAATTGGGATTAAATTAAGTAATCATAATACATAAAAACCTGCTAATCTAAAGAAAAGAGGACTGAGCTAGAAACTACCAAATACCTAACATATAATGAGCTTCCCCTTATTTCATATGTATATGCCTATTTAAAATTCATCTTATTTTGAATTAAAACAATTCAGATTCAATAAGGCCCTAGGAAGTAGCCAACCTATCAGTTAAACAATAAGCAAGTCTTAAACAGCAATTATGTGCCACATAGTATGCCAGCTGATGAGGTCATAAAGGGATAGAAGAAAAGGCCTACACTTGGGATTTGACTGGTAAAACTAATTCCAAGTTGAGTAAACTCCCCAAGAAAGTTGCTTAAGAGAGCTGAAGAGTTAATGACTCGTCCAGGGTCATACAAAATGTGTCTAAGCAGTATCTGAATCCAGGCCATACTGGTTCATAAGCCAGTTATCTCTCTCTACCATAGGTTCCTTCTTTGGGAATACAAAGACAAAAGTGAAATAGTCCCCTTCCTCAAGACATAAATTCTAAAACAGAGAGATAAAGGAGCTTATATAATAAATTAGAAACTGACATAGAGTATGCAGCAAAGGGGACAAGGAAAGGTCTCATGGTCTCTCTTGAAGGAAGTCAAGAATCCCAAGAAGGGAGAGTATTTCAGGCACACAGAAAAGCTAGTACAAAAGCACAGATAGTAGATGGAATATCATTTGTGAAGAACAGCAAGGAGGCTTTTTTAGTTGACCAGAGAATATGTGTAACAGAATAATTTATAAGGTTTTAAAGGTAGGTAGAAGACAAGTTGTAAAAAGCTAAATAAACAGAGGAGTTTATACTTGGCTCACACAAACAGAAAGAAGCCACTAGTTTACTGACTCAGACCTTCATTTTAGAAACATTACTTTGGTCATTTGTATGTAAAATAGATTAGAAAGGGGAAAAGAACACAACAGGCCACTCAAGAATTTGAACTGGGGTAGTCAGTTAAGAGAAGGGGATAGGATAGAGGAAGTAGAAATGGCAAGATTTGATAATTGCTAGAGACTCTAAAAAAAGTCACAGGGGTTTTAATGGACTGCAACTCAATGCATAAACATTGAGAAAACTTAATGTGTTCTCAAGTATATAAAGTATATATCAAATTAATAAGAATACAAGTCATTTCCCAATTGACAAATGGTTAAAGGATATGAACAGGCAGTTTTCAGATGAAGAAATCAAAGTTATCAATAATCACATGAAAAAAAAAGTTTCAATACCTCTTGATTAGAGAAATGCAAATTAAAACCACTCTGTGGGCTACCTCACACCTATCAGACTGGCTGATATGATGGTAAAGGAAAATGATATGTGTTGGAGGGGATATGGCAAAATTGAGACACTAATGCATTGCTGGTGGAGTGGTGTACTGGTTGGTATTATGCCCAAAGAGCTATAAAAGAATACATACCCTTTAATCTAGTATTGGGTCTATATCCCAAAGAGATTTAATTGGGGAATGTCTGAACAAATTGTGGTTATATGATGGTGATGGGAATACTACTGTTACAAGATGTTTTCAGAAAGAGCTGGAAAGACCTACATGAACTAATGCACAGTGAAATAAGCAGCATCAGGAGATCATTATACACAGTAACTTCAATACTATGGAATGATCAAATAAGATAGACTTTGCTACTAACACCAATACAATGATACAAGGCAATTCTGAGGGACTTATCCACCTCCAGAGAAGGACTTGGAGTAGGAATGCAGGTGAAAGCAAATGTTTTGTCAATTGTTTGTTTGGGTATATGTTTTGGGGTTTTGGTTTTATAACACTAACAAAAATGGAAATATTTAGCATGATAATATATGTATAATACAGATTAATTGCTTGCCAGCTCCAGGAGGGATGAAAGGAAGAATGAAAGGAGGCAATTTGAATCATATAACTGGAAAACATGTGGAAATTTTTTATTAAAACAAAACCAAAAACAAATGAATAAAATAAAATCAGTATGATTTAAAGGAAAAAAACAAAACAAAACTAATGTGCTCTTAGATCATATTAGGTAAAGCCAGGGACAAAGAATTGGGAAATGAAGACCCTGATGGATGTACTCTGTTCCAGTCAAGTAACACCTGGAGTTCTATGTTCAAATCTGACTACTAATTTTCAAAGAAGTCTGAAGATTATACGTTATAAGGCCTGGCTAAAAACTGGGAAAGAAAAAAAGTGGACAAGGAGAACATGACAATGGTCTTTAAATATTTAAAGGTCAGATCCATGTAGGAGAGATTAGTTCTTCTTTGCCCCAGAAAGTATTCCTAGGAGCAAAGCATAGAAGTTTGCAGAACACGCTAGTTAAGACTCCCGAAAGGAAATAATTACTAAAAATGAGTGATACCAAAGTGGAATGGACTACTTTAAGAGATCATGGGTTTCTTCTAAATTGAGGTCTTTGAGTAGAGGCTTGCTGCCCATTTCTTGGGTTTGCCATAGTGGAGATTCTTATTTTGGTATGGGCTGTACTAAATGGCTACTAAGGTACCTGGTACTTTTCCAGTTGAGACTGTGCAAGAAGGAAGATAATCATTTTCCCCTTAGAGATTATGTTATAAAGGTTTTCCACAATGCTGAGGTACCACCTAACACCATGAGATTTGCCAATATGGCAGTAAGGAAAAAGTGATAAATGTTGGAGGGGATGTGGCAAAATTGGGATGCCAATGCATTGTTGGTGGAGTTGTGAACTGATACAACCATTCTGGAAGGCAATTTGGAACTATGCCCAAAAGGCTTTAAACTGTGCATAGACCCAGTAATATTAGTACTGTGTCTGTATCCCAAAGAGATAATAAAAAAGGGGTAAAGGACCTACTTGTACAAAAATATTTATAGCAGATTTTTTTTGTGGTGGCAAAGAATTGGAAATTGAGGGGATGCCCATCAGTCTGGCATGGCTGAACAAATTGTGGTACATGTTGGTAATGGAATACTACTGTGTTATAAGAAATAAGCAAGATTTCAGAAAAAGCTGGAAATTTTGTGGGAACTGATGCAGAGAAGTAAGCAGAACTGGGAGAACATTGTACACAACAGCAGCCATATTGGATGATGATTTTCTCTGAAAAACTTGGTTACTTTCAGCAATGAAATGATCTGGGACAATCCTGAAAAACTTATGATAGGGAATGCTATCCACCTCCAGAGAAAGAACTCTTGGAGCTATCTTTCACATCAGTGTGTTCTTGCAACAATGACCAACAGGGAAGTGTGTTTTACATGACAATAAAAAAAGGAAAAGTAAAAATAAAGGGTTTCCAATAATTCAAAAATATCTCTTACAATAAAGCACTATGCAAGTGATAACCATGAGGTATAGTTCTTAAGTTAAATATTTATGTACAATCTATCTAGATGCCAATTCCTTTTTTTTTTTTACTACTTCTCCTTCCCTAACCACAGGTGGCCAGGAGGAGTACTAGCTAGTACACCCAAATAGGAATAGAGAGGATATATCCTAGGGATAGCTCTGGGTTTCACTTAATGCAATATGACCACTGATTTTCATTTGTCATAATCAAGTTTCTGTTTATATAACAATTCATATTTTGAGATATGGACATAAACCATGCCATAACCTTAAGGCATAGAACGAAAGGGATCTACAAAGACTGTATCCTTGTCTATAAACCAGATGAATTCATCACATAACAGACTTAGTGGGTTTCTAACAAATGTCTTGAGAAAAACCCTTTTACATACATGCATATATGTAAATAGAGTATGTGTGCATGAGGTGTGTGTGTGGGGGAAGGTGATGCAAAGACCTCTGATTTAATTGGAATGGGGATCTCTAGCTTTAGAAAGTTGCCTGAAGCCAACAAGAATTTAAGAGACTTGCCCAAGGTCAAATAGCCAGTACTTCTAAAAGACAGAACTTGAGTCCAGGTTCTTGATTCCAAGATTTCTTGTCCTTTCATTTCATCAAGCTGCCTCTATTATCTAGGTTTAATAATATTTTAAAACAATTATTTATATGAAAATAAGCAAGCATTCCTTCCGACTATAATTTGAGCTCATTATTATCTATTCAATCTTCAGTTGAAGATAGAAGGAAATAATTTTCTAAATAGCTTTTTACAAACTTGAAGACCATCTCTAGAATCCATGCCTCTTTAAACTGCCAGAATGAATTTTTCCCAAAATGATGATTACAAAGGTGAGTTGAGGACACTGTAGTTAAGATCTAATTGTAACCCCTTTCTACCCAGGAATGTTCTAAATGAATTAGAAGCCGTAAGATAAAAAACAATGTCGGAGGTATCAAGATACTTATCAATAACCATCTTTGAGTAATTTATTTAACCTCTTGGTTCTCAGTTTCTTAGTCTGTAAAATGAAAGAACTGGACTAGATCATCTCTAAAGGCCCTTCCAAATCTAAGATATATTCTAAACATTTTAAAGTTTAATAGTAGCAAAGGAAAGTTGATTTGGTAGTACGAGTATTTAAAATCTACCATTCTAAGGGGTAAACACTGGATCCATCCATTTAGATGCTAGTTTAAGTTGCAAGAAGACACATCATCTGACCAAGGCAACTCATGGATATTTGACCCATCACTATTCCATTCATCAGGGTAAAAATCCAAGTAACCAAGGATAGTGTTGTGGCATATTCAATTTAACAAACATTAAGTGCTATGTGGAAGGCATTGTCCTAATTTTAGTTCTTGTCCTTTTTTGACCTCTGTAGCTTCTGACACTGCTGATCACTCCCTCCTAATGGATACTTCCTTCTTTTTGTGTTTTCATGACTTCATCAGATTGGATCATTGTCCAAGTCTCCCCCTCCCACAAGGGTGTACAGTTCAAGACTACGTCTTGAGTTTTTCCCTCGTCTCTTTTTAGTAATTTCATCAGCTCCCTTGGGTTCAATTATCATCTCTATGAAGATGATTCCCAAATTGACACAGCCAGCTCTCATCTCTCTCCTGAGCTACAGTCACATATCGCTAACTAGTTGTAGTATATCTTCACCTAGATGTTCCACCAACACCTCAAACTCAACATGTCCAAAATATACTGAATTATCCCCATCCCACCCCCCATCTACTTCTCCTAAATTCCCTAATTCTGGCAGAGGCACATCTGATTTAATTTCCCTTGTAATGATGGAGTCATCCTTTCTTTTTAAAACCTTTACCTTCTGTCTTAGATTTGATACAAAACATCAGTTCCAGGGAAGAAGAAGGTTAAGAATTAGGGAATTAGTGTTAAGTGACTTGTCCAGTGTCACATAGCTAACAAGTGTCTGAGGCTGGATTTGAACCCAGGATGTCCTGTCTCCAGCCCTGGCATTCCTTCCACTAAGCTACCCAGCTGCTCCTGGAGTCATCCTTGATTCTTTGCACTCTCACTCTTGTACTGTACCCAATTAAATGACAGGTTCTATCAATTTTCTCTCCAAAACACCCTCACATGTGACCTCTTTACACAGCTTGCTTTACGTAATTGCCTGTATTAAAGCAATAGCCTCATAATCTCTGACCTCTCCAATCTATCCTCTATAGTCACCAAAGTGATTCCTAAAACATGTCTGAACATGGTCAAGAAACTTCAGTGGCTCCATAATACCTCTACAAATAAAATGCAAGCTCTTATATCTGGTATTAAAAACATTCAAAATCTTAATGTGGCTTATTTTTACAAACTCATACCATATAACTGTTCTTCCTTTAAGCACTCTACATTCTAGCTAAACTAGCTTACTTGCTTTTTACCATACATGTCATGCCATTCTTTCTTCTGTGACTTTATATTGGCTGTCTTCCATACTTGGAATTTTCTCCCTTCTCACTCATCTTCTGCTTTTTGAATTTCCAGCATCCTACAAGGCTTAAGCTCAGGTACTATCTCTTACTCAAAAGCTATCCCTAATCCCCCATTCTAATTATTTGTGCCCTCCCAATCTACCTGCAACTACACTCAAATCTATACAAATGTTATAATTTACCAACAGAAGCTCTTTGAGGGTAGGGAACCATTTCATTTTTGTGTTTATATCTTCAGCAACTTGCACACAGTAAATGCTTAATAAATAATTATTTGCTGAACTGACTACTTACAGCTTCCTCTTTATTTCCTTCTGCTTCATTACTTTTTCCTTTACTTCCAAAGAATTATACACTAAAGAGAAGTTTATTGCCCCCATTTTGGACAAGTCATCTTGCCCTCTTAAACATCCTATAATAAAGATACAAGTAGCAGTCATGGTTATTTCAAGTCTGATCTCTACAAGCTTCAAAGAGATCAGTTATTTTGTTTTCTACAAGTTTATGAAGTACCTGCCCAGTAAAAGGAGAGCAGGTATAATAATGAAAGAGATTACACATTAAAAAATTTAAATTAAAAAAAGTTTCTTCAATAGGAGCTTTACATTTCCTATGTTCTTTCTGCTCTTAAAGAAAATGAGAAACTAATTGAGGGCAAATAGAAAGAATAAAGGCATACCTTTCCAAGTTTGAAATGGAAATTTTAAGCCAAAATGAAAGACAAAACTATTTCTTGGTTCCTGTTCAATGAAACAGTTCTTAGCAAAATAATTGGATCCAAAGAAAACCTTTTTACCCCTTATTTTCTCTTAAGCAACAAAAAAGCAAAGAAGCAGAAAATGCAAGTTTTGCAGATGCTATATTTCATAGAAAAAAAAAGCAACAATAATCACCATGCAATAGTCAGTAATTCTCCTAATAAAGGGAGGTGCTTCAACTGAAATGATTTCTACCACCTACAGAATAGCTGCAACCAGTAATATACAACCTAGATCTACATATCCCAAATTCAGCTTTTCATTAACTAAAATTTGTTGGAGCTAAATTTATAATCATTCAATGTTAAAATCACTGCAAATTTATATGAAATTTACATCAATACATCAGAAACCTCAAAAAAATTCTTCAGTATAAATAACTTTTACCTAAGGTATGTCTCCTGTTAACAAGTAATTATTGTAGATTTCTGCTAAAATCTCTTGAATCTGTGTCATTAGTGAAGCTAAATAAGATAGAAGGGACTCATTTTAAATGTGCCCTAGAAAAAATGGCAGTTAGGTGGTGTAGTAAATAGAATGTTGGGACCTAAAGTCAGAAAGATGTAAGTTTAAATCCTGACACTTATTTACTATGTTATTCACTTAACTTCCTTCAGCCTCAGTTCCTTCATCTGTAAAATGGAGATAACACCTACTTTATAGGGTTATGAGGAACAAATGAGATAATATATGCAAAGCACTTTATAAATCCTAAAGCCTCAAATAATTGTTAGCTATTATTAACTAAGAGAAAGGAGAAGGGAATGAAGAAATATTTTTTCCTCAGCTATGAGAATTGGTTAGTGGGAAAGAGTAGAATAGCTAAACTAAATCATTCAGGGCAAGAAGTTGAACTAGATAATCTCTAAGGTTCTACCCAAGTGCTTATGATTAGGACAGTGTAGTGAGGTGGGGGTGGGGGTGGAGGTAGGAGAATGGATCTGGAGTCAGAGAACCAGAATTTAAACAGAGGCCTGTTTAAAAGGGGCCACCTTAGACAAATTATTTACCTTCTCTGGGCCTCCATTTCCTAAATTACAGAAGGAGGCAGCTAGACTATGATTCCTAAGGACTCTTGACTATTCTAAGGCCATGGATTATGACCTCCAGTGATGGTGGGCTCACAGCCTCATGAAGCAACCTATTTCATTTTTCTGACTGCTCTAATTATTATTGTGAATATCAAGATTAAGTCTGCCTTCATATAATTTCTAATCATTGTTCTCATCTCTCATTCTTAGTCACACAATAGGACAATTCACAAAACACTTTTCACCTTTAAATATTAGAAGCCAATAATTGTGTTTTTTCTATACCTTCTTCCTTCTCTGGATACATTCTAGCTTGTCATTGTACCTCTTAAAGTGTAAAACCTAGAAGTCAATATGATATTCCATATGTGGTCTTACTGGTACAAATTCAGTCAGAATACTATCTTTTTAAATCAATCTATTCACAAATATTTATTAAGCCCCTAAAACATGCCAACTACTATACGACGCACTGGGGATGCAAATATAAAGAATGAGATAATCACTATTTGCAAGCATCCTACTAGGGAAGACAAAGACACCTATAAATATAAGGGAATAAATGCTAAGTAGGTAACTATAGGGAGTTTGGAAAAATATTAGTAGTTGAGGGGAATCAGGAAAACCTTCATACAAAAGGTGGTGCTGCACTTGTGTCATGAAGGAAGAGAGGAATCTTATGAGGTTGAGATAAAGAGGGAGTACATACCTGGCATGGGAGACATAGGACAAAAAGCCTGGAGATTAGAGATGGGAGTGCTATGTGTGGGGAACAATGAGAAGGCCAATCTGACTGGATCACAAGAGCAGTAATGAATAATAAGCATGGGAAAGAAGATAGGTTAGAACAATGTTGTGAAAGGCTTTAAAAATTATACAGAGGAATTTGTACTTTATCCTAGACACTATGTTTTTCTCAATGCCACCTAAAATTACATCAGCTTTTTGGATAGTGGTATCACACTTTTGAATCCAATTGAGCTGGCATTCTACTGATGTCCTAGGTTTTTTCCACACAAAATGCTATCTAATTTTGTCTCTCCAATTGCATATGAATATAATTGATTGCTTGAAAGTAAAGGACTTAGATTTGGTTCATCATTATGGCTTATCAATATGTTTTTGGTTCATGTTCCAGTCACTATCGCTCCTAGTTTCACATTATTTGCAAATCTGCTAAGTACTAGTATCTATATCCTCAGCTAAATCACTGATAAAATTCACTAGGGACCTACCTCCAAGGCTGACATAGATCCATTAATCAAATTTATTTGAGTATAAAAAACCCTTACCTTCCATCTTAGAATCAATACTGTGTACTGGTGGGTTCCAAGGCAGAAGACTGGTAAAGGGGGAGGCTAGGTGGCTCAATGGATTGAGAGTCAGGCTTAAAGACATGATGTCCTAGGTTCAAATCTACCCTCAGATACTTACTAGCTATGTGTCCCTGGGCAAGTCACTTAACCCCCAAGGCCTAGCCCTTACCATTCTTCTGCCTTAGAACCAATACAGTGTATTGATTCTAAGACAGAAGGTAAGGATTAAAAAAAAAAGAGTGGTAAGGGCTTAGGTAATGTGGTTAAGTGACTTATCCAAGGGCACATAGCTAAGTGTCTGAATCTGAATCCAAATTTGAAGCCAGGATCTCCCATTTCCAGGTCTGGATCTCAATCCACTGAGCCTACCTAGATGCTCCTGTCCAACCACTTTTAAATCTACTTGTCAGCCTGCATTTCTTTATCAAAGATTTTTTTTTTGGTAGATGTCAGTACCTTGTTGAGATTCAGATACCACACAATTACATTTCCCTTATCTACCAGTGTAGTAATGTAGGGAACTCCCCCCCTAATACTTACTGTCTGTCTTAGAATCAATATGAGACACTGGTTCCAAGGCTAAAGAGCAGTAAGAGCTAAGTAATCTGGGTCAAGTGACATGTCCAGGGTCATATAGCCAGGAAGAATTTGAATCCACATTTGAACTCAGGATCTCAGGTCTCCAGGGTTGGCTCTCTAGCCACTGGGTTATCTAGTTGCCGCTAATAATTTTCTTTAATTAAAGTTTGGTATGATTTTTGTGATCAGGATTTATCTTTTGTAGTGCTGATGTTTAATAGCCCATTATATATCAGCAATCAACATCAAGCTCACTGGTTAGAAAAAAGCACTATTCCAAAGGCAAGCTGAGATTTTTAAACATGTTAGATTAATAGAGATTTACTACAGAGTCCATATATTCGCATACAATTTTATTGCAGAAAATGCAGAGAACTAAGAAAACATTATGTCTACTATAATTATTCTGGCTTACTAATTTTCAGAGTATTAGAGAGAAATCGAATCAATCACTTCTCCAATGAAGTCATAAAGAGAATTTAAGGAACTTTAGTTTATATTTCAAGACCTGAGCCTTTTAAAAGGTATGCGTTTTTGTTAAAAAGATGCTATTAAACACATTAGGTTAAGCTGTATTACAGGTCCCATCCAAGTGAATCCTGAAGGAGTATTTGTTTTGTAAGAACCTACTTCTGAAAGTTAAATAATAATGACCCCTCTGAGACTTTTAGTTTTCTCACCTGCAAAAAAAATCACCTTCCAGCTTGGAAGTTATGATCACAACCTTTTCTTAATCCCTCTCCCCAAGTTGGAATAATGCATCAAGGCAAAGCAACAGTACACGTTTATCAAATGTCTACTATGTACAGGACACTGTAATAGCTGATGGGCATACAAAGATAAAGAAGAATACTGGTGTATGTTTACAGGAGGAAGATGGAGAAGATGTATGGCTATCATCTTCCAAATATCTGAAGGCCCTTGGTGTGGAAAGGAAATTACCCATATTGTATGAGGTAGTCCTTTACCCTTAAAGAACTTAGTTGTACTAGAGGGACATAACATTTATATAGAGAAATAAATAAAAGGATTTGAGGAGGCAGAAAATTCTTAACCAAGGGGACCAGAAAAGATTTCCTATAGAAAATGGCATCTTGAAGAAAGCTAGAGTTTAACAAGCAGAGGTGAAGGAGTGCTTTTCACACATACAAGAAAGCTTCTGTTAAAAGTATGGAGACTAGAAATAGAATGTTTGAATTTACAGAACTACCTACCCAGAGTCCTCACTTATCTGAAATTCTTGGTAGAAAAAGCATAGCAGGGCCCAAGGTTCACAGGATGAGACAGGGCTGGTGCACAGGCAAGAAAGGACCTGGCCTGGGACAGGGAGTACAGATTTAATGAAACACCTACTACATTCAAGAGAATTATTATCCCATAAGTAAACATAGAATGAAGACACTGCATTGACCTAGTAATAGCTTTCAGGATGGTAGTGAAAGTTATGATAATAGTCCTACAAAGAACCCATATTTTCATATGTGGGTCATGCATATATATATATATATTCAATATATATATATATATATTTGGCATATAAGAACACAAAAACCATTCACATAATGCATTCTTATTTGAACAACTAAAAATGCAAAACCTATGCACCATTCATTTGACAAGACTTTGTGACTTATTTCTGGCCAAAAAACCCTACTTTCTATTAGTAAAAAAGCAATTCCAAGTTGTCTTGCTAAACAAGGATTTCAAAGATCATTTACATTGGCTTAAATGATAATAACATTATAACTATATTCAGAACTAAATGCACCAAAATTGGCTAAAAAGGCTTTCAGTATGTGGGGAAGAGGAAGAAAGATGAGTACAAAAATCTCCACTCAATATTTTTGTGCTTAATGGAATTTAAAAACCAGCACTGTCTTTCTGGAAATTTTATATAAGGTTGAACAAAAATGTTACAAAGAGCCACTGTTTTATTCAATTTAGCTAACTAAAATGACCACCTCAGTTTCCTAAAATCTAAGCAATAGCTTTTCTCAGATCATCTGACTTGATTATTTTAAGCAATATCAAAATTATATCATCTCTTCAATGTAGAAAGATATTTTAAATCACAATATTAACATAATGATACATAACAAGAAAAAACCGGATGGATAGAAAACATCAAGTATTTGAAACAGCAAAGTGGAGCTACTAAATTTTAAATTAAAGGTGTTAATAAGACCAAGTTAGGGGTAATTGTTAAGAGGATTCTTTTCAAACAAGTAAATTATTATTAAAACTATATCCATTATTTCTACACTAGATCATATATAATCAATCTCCCTGAATAACTGGGAGTCTTAAGTCCTGGGATGAGTCCTATATTTAGTTGTCTATTCCTTATCTACTTATGATATTGGGATATTTAGAAAGTTTAAGTTTGTTTAAATATCTCAATTTTTAAAATAGAGTTTAAACAAACTGAATCTGTGTAAATATCTCATAAGGGTAAAAAGAAGGATGTTCTCGGATAACAGATGACACTACCTCTCTAGATTTAAACTCCCGGAGGACCCCAGAGGCCTTCTCTTCCACGTCTCTATGAACTCAACCGGACACTTGGGGACTGCTGACTGATCAGTGGAATCTGATCATTTTCTACAAGAATCAGTGCGGAGTTAAAGAAAAGACCTCAAGACAACCCCAATATAGCTACATCTGGGGTTAACACAAGTCACTCTTTAACTGTACAGTTTTCTTATACTGAAAGGTACGCTGAAAACCTAACGGGAGTGGAGCTGAAATCAATGGTGAGGAGTTCCACCAAGTATTCTAGGAAAGCCCGATAAAGAAAGAAGCATTTGAGAAGGGCAGCCCGGTCCAGGCCACCGTCCACCCGCTCATAGCTTCCTGGTCCACGTATCTCAGAAGGGGAAGGGGCCTGCAGAATGAAGAGGGCGAGGGAGGTATGGAAGAGAGGCCCAGCCTGTACTCCGCAACCTCCGGCCTCGGCACAAGCCCCTAATTTCGGGCGTCAGCTGGAGGGGCTCCAGAGGGATTCAAGCCGGGAAGCCGCAGCTGGCCCGGCGTCCGTAAGGCAGCAGGACCCTCAGTGAGTTTGTTTCTTTAGGTCTGCTGGAGGGCCAGGCTTTGTAGCGATCGAGGAGACATAGTGCCCGCGGGGCCCCGTAGGGAAGGCCGGGCCCGGAGTGTACAGCTTGAGGAGGGGCCGGTCCACAGGCAAGGCCGGCTGGTTGGCTGACTGGGGAGAGGGGCCGCCGGACTCCCGGGGGTCGGACTAGGAATCCAGCTCGGATCTTACCATGATGAGAGCGGTGGTGCGGCGAGCCCGCGCTCCGACTTCACTGGGGCGAAGGTTAGGGGATTCAGGCGGGGAGGACGGGCCACTCAGGACCTGCCGCTCCCCTGACAGGAGCCGCCACCGCTTCCCTTCTTGCCAAGATGGCGGCCCCGAGCCACGTCTCCAACCGGAAACGGCGTGGGTCAAAGGGCAGGGGGCGGGACCAATGGGTCGCACCAATACCCGCCCACTCTGTCTAGACCCATTTGATCTCACACCTACCAGCTGCCCTGAAGCTTAGAGTAAGACACGCCCTCTCTCCCTGTCCCCTACCTTCACCCGATTGTCCCACACACCTACCTGGCTCTGTGGCGCTTTACTAATTTATTATTTTTTCTTGTCTACTCACACTCCCACTTCAGCTCCATTTGTGATTCAAATCAGTTTTATTCAATTAATTCAACAAACATTTATTAAGCACCTGTTGTATGTATCCAAGATACTGTAAGACCAAAGTTGCGGAAGCAGAGAAAGAAGTATGTTAAGTTGTTAATATTCTTAAGACTTTAGAGAAAAGCTGTAGACTGAGGGAAGCAGATCCTGGAGAACAATTTATAAAGTTACTATTTTGTAAAGACAATTTGGAAGCGCTTAGCATAGTGCCTGGCCCATAGTAGGTGCTTAATAATGTTAATTTTAGTAAAAGACTTGGGAATTCTTATCAACAAATGATCTACCATAATTCGAAAGTCACAATGAAACAAACATGTTGCCCACTTCCTGATAGAGACACACATAAGCCAGTGTCAGAATTTGTTTTTGCTACACTATACATGTTTGTAACAGGAGGTTTGTTTTTTCTCTCTTTGAAAAGGGAAGAAGAGGAGGGGGGAGAAAAGGTGGATCTCTGAAAATAAACAAAAATTTATTTTTCTTAAAAAAAAAAAACCCTTTCCTTAGAATGCCAGCATATTTAATCTTTTCGTAGGACTGGTGACTGACAGGCAAAGAGTTAGTGATATCTTCGTCTCGGTTGGAAACAACGAATTACTTTTACTATATTATTTGGTTACCGCCACTCATTTCATTCCTTGAGGCTTTCAGAGAAGTCATCAGCCAATCTCAGCTGCAAAAGAAAGAGACTCTATCCTGGTGCTCTAAAAAGGGCAAGATCCGGAACTGACACGTCAGGAAGAAGTGCCTACAGGGCCAATATCATCCATTCTGGAAGTAGGAAAACTCCTGATTCCCTATTTTCAGCTCTTTCTTTACTACCCTTATGAAATTTTTCAGGGTCAAAATCTTTCTTTCTCCTTCTTTCTCTTCCAAAGTTTAGCAGATTCAAGTGGTCTGGAACTTTCCCTTCGTTCAGTCTTCTCGGAAGGATTCGCATATTTTAAAATCTGGTTGCCCTCGGAGAAGTTTCACGACCAGCGATCTCTAATCTGAATCTTGCAAACGGCATTTCCAAATTGGAGGGATGACTCTGGCCAGAAACATTGCCCCAAGTTGGCCGCTAGATGCCACTATATACGCATTTCCCGAAACCACCGATGCGCGGGCCTGACCGCCCAGAGGGGCTCCCACCTGAGCCCCTCTAGGATCTTCTAGCCTCGAGGAGAAAGCTCTGGCCCGTGAGGGGAGCGTGAGAGCTCCAGGGAGGCTTGGTAAGAGCTGTCACGAGGTCAGACGGGAAGGCGAGGAAATCTCGCGACGTCTCCTCTATCTTAAAGATTATCAACACACCCGCTTCCTGGGTTGGGGCCCCTTACAGTCGTTAGCCCTGAGGCCGGAGTGAATCCGGCACTCTCGGCCCCCCAGTTTTTTTCCAAATGGAGGAGACGGACTCGGAGGGACTGCAGGTAAACCACCTATTCATTCCAGAGAGCCGAGAAAGGCGCTCCGCCTCCCTCCCCCCTTGCTGGACAGCCCTAGAGGACTCCGTGTCTCCATGGCAACTCCTGCGGTCTCCATGGCAACAGAGGGCCAGTCCCCCTCCCTCGGTGCTTCCGAAGAGACGCGTCCTACCTAGGGAGGGGGATGCATTTAGGAGTTCAGGATGGGCCTGAGGGAATGGGATTCCTCCTCCCTTTGGACCTCCAACAGGACACTTCTTCACCACTATCCCCAGAGATGGCTCTGGGACAAAGAGGAGGGCTAGGAACTCCTTCAGCCATGAGATGTCCCCAACAGCCATGGGGGGACAAACTGAACCAAAGGACAATGCTATGGAAACCCTTGGGCTCGGATGACGGTGTCTTACAGGTTTCTGAAGTGATGTTGCTAGTATAGGTGGTCATTTTACCCTACATCCTCTCCTCCCCTAGATTCCTTCCTCCTCTAGTCAAACCCAAAGCCATTCCCCGTGAAAGAAAGGGGGAGAGTTTTCTTTATGACTGTTGATTCGGATAGTGAAGAGGACTCCTTGCTTTTGGGACAAATGTAAACTTTTGTGGTACTGTCACTATAAACCATATAATAATTTCTCTTTTTGCATAGACCAAGGTCGTTGAAAACCAGCCATATGATGAGAGTCTAGAAATTAATGACTCTGAAGAGGTTGCGAGCATTTATACTCCTACTCCAAGGCACCAAGGTAAGAAATAACGTCTAAGTAGAGAACAGGGAGGATTCTTGAGCATTCTCCAGTTAACTTTTTTTGAACCTAGAATTTAGTATCTTAAAGGCCAAAGTTATTTCACGTGTCAGAGTCTCATTTTTCTCTCTAGCAAACTTAGGGGTTAATTTATCCTTCCTGATTTTAGTCTCCATTCCACTTCATCCTGCATTCTGATGCCAGTCTTGAGTTTTCGTTGACTCCTTTAACTGTTCTGGCAAATTCAAACAGCTTCACTTCCTTTTCTTTTTCATTTGATTTTTTTTTTTCAATTAACAAGAATTTATTTTCTCTCCCAACTGTTTTCCCTCACTGGAAAAGAAAAGAAGAAAAACAAAACCCTTATAATAAGTATGTAAAATCAAGCAAAACAATTCTCAGATTAGTAGTATCCAAAAATGTGTCTTATTCTATATATTTAGTTCATCATCTGTCTTTCAGAAGATGGGTAGTATTTATCATGAGTCCCCTGGAATTAAGATTAACTACACACTGATTAGCTCTTAAGTCTTAATTTCAAAATTACTTGCCTTCATAATGTTGTTATGGTATAAATTGTGCTCCTGGTTCTACTTACCTCACTCCTATCATTTTATCCAAGACTCCTCCATTTCTCTGAAACATACCTTTAATCATTTGTTACTATACAATAGTATTCCATTATATTCATATATTATAATTTGTTTAGCCATTCCCCTACTGCTTAGTTTTCAAGACACTCTAATATATGGCCTTATCTGTCTAACCCAGAATTATCACTGTTCTCCAATAGGTACCCTTTTTGTCATAAACATTGCTGCCTCTACTTTTTTTTGGTTTATATTGGGCAAGATGTTGAACTAGTTCTTAAGGTCTCATCCAAATGGGACCTTATAAGACACTCATGTTCCTCTTACCTTTTCCTTGACCTTTTGCCTATTCAAATCCAGCCTATTGAAGGCCCAGATCAAGTCCTTCCTCATTGGTGAAGCTTTCCTTGACTGCTTCAGTTTTGACTGTACTGTAAAAAGAGCTATTGGAACCATCAGATCTGAATTTGAATTTTTTAATGCTTACTAGTTGTATGATCCCTGGACAAATCAGTTAACTTCTCTGTGTCTCAATTTCTTTATTTGTAAAATAGGGACAATGATATTTTTACTACCTCCACCACAGAATGAAGAAAGCATGTTGTAGACCTATACAAGGATGAATTCTTCTCTTTCTCTGACCTTCTACTGCTTGTATCACATAAACCAGCACTTAATTAGATACTGTTTTGTACCTGTCAGAGTCAACAGCAACAAATTTTTTTGTGCCTCTGACATACAAAATCCCATGTTAAGCCAAAGAATACCAAGATCAAAAATGACATAATCCTTGATTTGGGAGTTAGGAGAGATGCAATCTGTACATTGACAAAAATGGAGTGGAGGGTGAAGAGGGCAAAAGAGAAATATCTATACAGAGTGTTCCAGGAGAACTTAGGAGGTCAGAACATTTTCATTTGGGGTGAAATTAGGGAAGACTACTTCCAGTTGTGTACGTAATACCATGCTAAGTAATGGAGGAGATGGAAAGTTTAGTTTAGCTCTTTTATGCCTTATAATTTATTTGCTCCTCCAATTAGGACAGGATTTATACCTTATTCTGTTCCCCCACAATAGAATTGTTACGGTTTCATACATAATGTATTAATTATTGTATGTTTATTTTTAGTATGTTTTTCTTTTAAATTTAAAAAATTTAACCCCTACCCTCTATTTTAGAATAGATAATATACTAAGTATCATATCGATTCTAAACCAGAAGAGTAGAGAAGTCTAGGCAATCTGGGTTAAGTGATTTCCCCAGAGTCTGAGGCCAGATTAGAACCTATCACTCTATCTGCTGTACTATCTAATTGCCCCTTTTATTATGTTTTATTAAAAGAGAGGCAGTGAAGAGCACAGGATTAAGAGTCAGGAATTCTTGGGATTCAGATCCCACCTCAGATACTAGCTCTATGACCTTTGGCAAGTCATTTAATTTTTTTGAGCCTCAGGCAGCTCTAAGATTTTAAGTTATAGATACCCTGTTATATATACATATGTATATTTTAAATTAAAGACATCCCAACTACATTCTATCTGAGTTTAGTTTCCACACTATGAAGACAGATGTTAGTAATGCATTTTGATTTGTATACTATTCACTAATACATAACCTGCCTATTCTCCTAATATAAATAAATAAAAAGCTATAAAATAAAACCAACCAGCATGGTAGTTGTGACCAATAGAATATATAATACATCCTATATCCACTTTCTCTGCCAAAATCAATGTGTTACAGACTCAGTTATCATTTGAAACCAATATCAGTGATTGCATTTGATCTGGATTGTGTTATCTTTTATACTGTCTTTATTTACATTATTATAGTCATTTTTATATTGTTCTCCTGGTTCTGAGTTATTCATGTAAGTTTTTCTCTGTTTCTCACAGAATTCCTCATATTCATTGTTCTTTACAGCATAATAATATTCCATTATTATATTCATGTATTATTAGGCCATTATTCAAATGATGGACATGTACATTGTTTCCAGTTTTCTTCAGCTACAAATTGTGGCATATTTTATTTAAAAACTATCTCCTACATAGACTGAAATAAAATATATTTGAGTTGTTAATCCAAGTGCATTTTTATGTCCTTTATTAATGATATTTCAGCTACTAGTCAGGAATACAGTACTCTATTTAATCATTTCCTCTCCTAAAATTTCTATAATCTTCTTTGTTCTAATCTTAGTATATATTCTTTTCCATTTAAAAATAGATGTATCTTTTTAGAAGCTATGATATATGCATTTTAAAGTGCTAATTTTCATGCAATTATGAAAATAAATTATTATTTTATCAATAAAGTTAATAATAGCCTGTACTCATGAACTTATTGAAGGGTATTCCTTTTTCAATTCAACAGATTAATTGCAGATATTTGGAAGTTTTTTTTCAAGGCTGTACTAAGGAGAAAACTACCACTCAAAAACACAGATGCTTTCATTGTTTTATTTAAAACAGATTAACAATCACAAATCACAAAATTTTGTTATTTTAGTTATAATGAGTAATTAGTCTAAAAAAGAAAAACAAACTATTTTAGTCAGGTCAACATAAGAAATTTAAATTATTAGATTACAGTATTAATTTCATCTTCACCTTTTCTTATTTATTTTTAGACTGGAAAATACATTGAAATTACCTACTTATTCAGTTCTCAATGAATTTCTGATTTAGAGTGAATTAGTTAAAAGGAAAAAAGAATCCTTTACCCATGGAAACAAAACTACTTCAAAAGAAAGAATTGATAGTATAGATAAATCCCTCCCATTTTATATGTAACATGAAAACATGAACTATCCTCCTGACTAATACACATTGGCAAGCTAGGTCCTCAGAGGCTAATTGCTAATTCTCTTCTCAGAGTTATTGGGGACTCCTCTCAGAGTAATGGGATAAAGAGTATCTAATGCTATAGCTCATGAGCTACTGAGCTCTTCCCATTAATTATCAGTTTATATCTTTTAGCTAACCAGTTAGCTACTTCTCTGTCCTCTATCTGCTCTCCCCTTGGGTCCTCTGGCTCTGATACATAAGCTTTACTGGAACTCAGGCCTTGACACTACCATGCCTCCTCTTCCCCCTCCCTCCCACCTTTATTTGTTATACTCCACTCATTGAAATTGTTCCTAGAGAGCAGGGACTATTTTGATTGCACTTGTATCTCCAGTCCTTGCACATATCAAGCACTTAATAAGTGTTCTATCAATCCTTCTTTTTTGTTAGTTAAGTGGGGGTGAAGTGATTGATTCAGTTGTCTGTCCTTTACCTTATATAGTTGAAGAAAAAAGATCCATTGAGGTCAAATGACTTGACCATTGTCAAGGGGCCAAGCTAGGGGAAGAACTCAGAATTAGTTTTGAGATTAGAATCTAAGTCTCATGACTTCCTGCTCCAGTAGAAAGATAAATGAATGTGACCAATCACAAAACAGGATCATGGAAGTATATTTAAAATCTTTAAAAGATTTAACAATGCCTTAGATTTCTAATTCCAAACATTTATATAGTACTTTAAAGTTTGCAAAGCACATTATCTCATTTGCTTCTCACAAGTTTGTGCCATTAACCTAATTTTACAAATGAGGAAACTGATGTTCAGAAAAATTAAACAAATTATATATGGTCAACACAGTAACTTTGGAAGATGGGATACAAGCCTAACACTTTCCTACCTGTGGGGTATACTGTACTCTAGATCCTGTCCCTAGTCTTCACAGATCTCTCTCCCTTTGCTGATCTGGGGTAGAAAAATGATTCATTGTGACTTTTCTTGGATTTTCCCATCAGAATTTGGTCTGGTGTATTTCGGAGATTCATTTAGAAGAGTTTTGGTGAAAACTTTACTGCACAGCTTCTAGATATTCTGATGCCTTTAAAAACCTTTCACAACTTTAATAATAATCCATATTTATATAGTGCTTTAATGTTAGCAAAGTAGTATTAAAATGGTGATAGGAAAGAAGAGCCAAGCTATGCTCAGAATGCTCCGACAGAGTTCTAAAAGTGTACCAGATAGAGCATTGATAAAGTGAAAAAGAAATATCAATAAACCCCCCCATCCAGAACAAGACTCCATAAGAAGACTGCCAGAAACCCATAACACTCTGAGGGAGATAAACCAGAGGAAGCAGAAGTCACAGTTCCCGGGAAACCTGTGCCATAACCAAAGCAGGTGATGGGTGTAGTATAGCTTGTGGGCGGCCCATGCCAGAGCCATAGTAGGACATAGGACCAGCAAATCAGCCAGGCAGCATAAGCACTAGGCCTGGTAGGAGACTTGCAATCACCCCCATTTATATCCTATTGGAGCTTGTCAGGGCCATAGCAGGTGATGAAGTAAATAGTACAAGGAGAAAGAGACAAAGACTAGGCCAAGACAAAAACCTACACCAAACCATCCAGAAATAGAGCCAGAAGGAAAAGATTTTGGCAAAGAGCCTAACCTTAGCCACCCCATACAGAAGAGCAGCAACAATGGCAACTAGACTGCAAAAGAGACAGAACCAAGCAGGACCTGCCTGCTCCATTCAAAAGAGTAGGAAGAAAGTCTCCCCCCTCCCCCTAGAGTTTTTTGAGTTTTTGTTATTTGTCTTTTTACTTTAAAGAAGTTAAAAAAATAAAAAAGAACAACATCCTTCTGGTCCAGAGTCATATATAATAAATAGTATTTTTAAGGGGGGGAAATCAATACATTTGATGAATTGAAGATGTATGTGAATGTGTAACACTTGTAGATTTCCCATCTCCACAAAGAGTTAGGTTGGGAGTGTCTTCTCATATCTCTTCTTTCAGATTATACTTGATCTTTGTAATTTTGTAATTCACTTTTGATTTTTTGATATACAATTCTTTCCATTTACATTGTTATATTTATGATATATATTGTTTTCTTGGCTCTGCTTATTTCAGTCTGCATCCATTCATGTAGATCTTTACATGTTTCTCCTTATTCTTCACATATATTTCTTACCTCATTATATTATGCCTGCTCAATAGATAGAGGGTTGGGCTTGGAATCAGAAAGACCTGAGTTCATATGTAGCTTCAGACACGTAGTAGCTGTGTGACACTGGGCAAGTCACTTAAACTCTGTTTGCCTTAATCCTTTGCAGAAGGAGATGGCAAACCACTCCATTATCTTTGCCAGGAAAACCATATGGACAGTATCAGCATGCTATGGTCCACAGAGTCATGAAGAGTCAGTCATAAATGAATGACTGAAGAGTAGCAACAACATTCATTCATAACAGTTTGTTTAGCCATTCCCTAATCAGTGGGCATCTACTTGGTTTCTAAAGCATTCTTATCAAAAAATGTGCTGCTATAAATATTTTGGCATATATAAGGATTTTCTTCTTATCCATAGCTTCCTTAGACTATAAGTCCAGTAAAGGTATGAATATCTTAGTCATTTGATTGGCATAATTCTAAATTGCTTTTCAAAATGGTTATACCATCTCGTAGTTCTATCAACAACATATTGCGGTGCCTATCATTCTACAACCCCTCAAAACTGACTAATGCCATTTTTTTTGTCCTCTTTACCAATTTGCAGGATGTTAGGTAGAAACCTCAAGGTTGTTTTGATGGGCATTTTTCTTATTATTAAGGATTCAGAGCATTCTTTCATAGTGGTTGTGAATACTTTGCAATTCTTTTGAGAACCATTTGTTTATATTCTTTGTCTACTTATTTTTTGGGAAATGGTTATAATTTTTATATATGTCATCTATATATGTTGGTATTAAACATTTATCAAAGAAATTTAATACAGAGATTTTTTTCCCCCCATTTGACCACTTCCCTTTTTATTCTAGGTATATTCATTAGTCTGTGCAGAAACTTTCATGCAATCAAACTTGTCAGTTTTATCTTTTGTAATTGCTTCTATCTCTTGTTTGGTTAATAATATATCTCCTTAAAAAGTGTTCTAAATCTCTCATAATCAGAGAGATGCAAATCAAAACAACTCTGAGGTATCACTTCACAAGTGCTAACAATACAGCAATGGAAAGTAACGAATGCTGGAGTGGATGTGGCATAGTTGGGACATTAATGCATTGCTGGTGGAGTTGTGAATTGATCCAACCATTCTGGAGGGCAATTTGGAACTATGCCCAAAGGGCGATAAAAGACTGTCTGCCCTTTGATCCAGCCATAGCACTGCTGGGTTTGTACCCCAAAGAGATAATAAGGAAGAAGACATGTACAAGAATATTCATAGCTGCGCTCTTTGTGGTGGCCAAAAAATTGGAAAACTAGGGGATGCCTTTCAATTGGGGAATGGCTGAACAAATTGTGGCATCTGATGGTGATCGAATACTATTGTGCTCAAAGGAATAATGACCTGGAGGAATTCCTTGGAGACTGGAACAACCTCCAGGAATTGATGCAGAGTGAAAGGAACAGAACTAGCAGAACATTGTACACAGAGACTGATGCACTGTGGTACAATCAAATGTAATGGACTTCTCTACTAGCAGCAGTGCAATGATCCAGGACAGTTCCGAGGGACTTATGAGAAAGAACACTATCCACATTCAGAGGGGAAACTGTGGGAGTAGAAACACAGAAGAAAAACAACTGCTTGAATACATGGGTTGAAGGGATATGGCTGGGGATGTAGAGCCTGGGTGAACATCCTAATGCAAACACCAACAACATGGAAATAGGTTCTGATCAAGGACACATGTGATACCCAGTGGAATTACGCGTCGGCTATGGGGGGCGGGGAGGCAGAGGGAGGAATAGAAAATGATTTTTGTAACCAAGGAATAATGTTTGAAATTGACCAAATAAAAAATTTAAAAAAAATAATACTTTTTAAAAAAAAATGCATCTCCTACCTATATCTGTGAGAGATATATAATCTGCTTCTCTTCCAATTAATTTGTAGTCTTATCATTAATATTAAGCTTGTATATCCATTTAGAATGTATTGTGGAGGAGCAACTGGTGGCTCAGTGGATAGAAAGTTAGGAGAGGTCATGAGTTCAAATTTGGCCTCAGATACTTCCTAGCAGTGTGATCCTGGGAAAGTTACTTATGCCCCATTGCTGCTCTTTTGCCTTAGAACTAATACATAGTATTGATTCTAAGACAGAAATTAAGGGTTACAGTTGAATTGCTCATTGGCTATGAGGGGGGAGATAGGAGGGAGAGGAAAGAATATGAATCATGTAACCATGGGAATATTCCAAATTAATTAGTTAAATCAATATTTTTTAAAAAAGGAAGTTAAGGGTTAAAAAAAAGAGAATATATTATGGAATATAGTATAAGATGTTGGTCTAAGCTTAATTTCTGCTAGACTGCTTTCCAGTTTTCCCAGCAGTTTTTTAATCAAATAAGGAGTTTCTTCCCAGGTAATTTATGTATTGAGTTCTGTTGTTTCTGATTCTCTCTTGTCTAGTCTGTTCCAATAATCTCCTATTCTATTTTTAAACAATGTCAGATGGTTTTGATGAGTGTTTGCTTTATAATGTAGTTTGGAATCTGGAAGTGTTCTTCCTCCTTCATTCCTATTTCTTTTCATCATTTCCCTTCATGTTCTAGTTCTTTTATTTCCCCAGAAAAATTTTGTTATTATTTTACCAAGTGCTGTATAGAATCCCTGTGGTAATTTGATTGGTATAGCATTAAATTGTAAATTAACTTTAGAAGTGTTGTCATTTTCATTATATTGGCAGGGACAAACTCTGAGCACTGATTCCTCCAACTACTTAAGTTGTTTCTTTAAGGAGTACTTTGTAATTAAATCTGTACAAGTCTCTTGTGTGCTTTGATAGATTGATCCCTAGATATTTTATTCATTTTGTAGTTATTTGGAATCGGAATCCTTTCTATTTTTGTTTCTTGGGTTTTGTTCATAACCTCTTTTCTTTTTTTAGCTTTAGTCATGTATATATATATATATATATATATATATATATATACACACATATACATACACATGTATATGTATTTATGCATGCATATATCTATATACCTATTTATGTCTTGTCCTTTCATCCTATACAGTTTGTCACTGTTCCCTCTGAGTGTAGTTCTTCTAGCTGCTTAGGTGATAGCAACAGTTTTTAAGAGTTGCTAATGACCTCTTTTCTTATAGGGATACATATCATTTTAACTTATTGAGTCTCTTAAAAAAACTTTTGTTGTTGTTGTTGTTGTTCCCCTCTTTTTTAATTACCTTTTGATGATTCTCTTGAGTTCTGTGGTTGGACTTCAAATTTTCTGTTCAGGTCTGGTCTTTCATTTATGAATGCTTGGAACTCTTCTGTTGTGTTAAATGACCATACTTTCCCCTGTAAGAATATAGTCAGTTTTGATGGGTATTTTATTCTTGGCTGTAGGCCTAGTTCCCTTGGTATCGTATTCCATGCCTTTTGGTCCTTCAGTGTGGATGCAGACAGATCCTGTGTTATCCTCACCGTGTTTCCATGGTATCTGAATGGCTTCTTCTTGGCAGCTTGTAATACCTGTTCTTTCATCTGATTGTTTTTGAATTTGGCTATAACATTTCTTGGTGTTGTCCATTGGGGATTAAATACAGGAGGTGATCTGTGGATTCTTTCAATCTCCACTTTCCCCTCTTGTTCTAGGATCTCAGGACAGTTTTCCTGGATAATTTCCTCTAGTATTATGTCCAGGCTTTTTCTTTTGTAGTGGTCTTCTGGTAGTCCAATTATTCTTAAATTGCCTCTTCTTGAACGATTTTCTAAATTGTCTGTTTTGTGAATGAGATGCTTCACATTTTCCTCAATTTTTTCATTCTTTTTGTTTTGTTTTATAGTGTCCTGCTGCCTTGTGAGGTCACTTGATTCTAGTTGTTTTACTCTGGTTCTTAAAGATTGGATTTCATCTCTGGCTTTTTGGTTGTCTTTTTCCTTCTGCTCTGATTTTCTTTGAAGATCGTCTTTCATCCTCTTTATCTCGTCTTTCATCTCCTTTGCCTCATTTTCCAGCTGGATGATTTTGGCTTTCAGGACACTATTTTCTTGTTTTAGTTCAAGTGCCTCTGTTTCCAGATGACTTATCTTAATTTTTAAGTTCTTTTCCCAATTGTCTTCAGCCTCTCTTAGTTGTGTTTTGAGTTCTTCCACAGCCTGTATCCAATTCGCTGGGATTTCTGGTTTATTGTTTGCTGATCTCTCCCCCTCTTTTCCATTTGGTGAGTAGTAGCTGTCTATTGTAGTTTCTTTCTTCTGTTTCTGTTGTTTGTTCAAATTCACCCCTTCTTTCCTCCCTGTATTTGTCTGTGCTCTTGTTCCTCTCATTTTTTTGTTTTTTGGGGACTTCTATCAATCTCCCCTCTTGGAGCTTTAACAGAGGATCTCTTGGTGTAATCTCTGGGGGAGGGTTGTTGGGGGTTTGAGCTTTCCTGTCCTCTGGAGGCCTTTGATTGGCTTAAAGTCCAGCAGTCAATGAGGATGGATGGGGAGTCTGGGCTTACCTGGGTTCGGGAGACTTTTGATGGGATTGAGTTCAGCTTAGTTGGACTGGGTTTACCCTGAGTTTTAAACTTCCTGGACGGCTGGAGCAGATATGGAGGATCTCCAAAGCTCTGGCCAGGCTGCCAGGTCTATGCTCCTTCTAGGCTGCCATCTTGACTTCGCCTCTAGGTTTCTGTTTTTTCAGAAGACCCTGCTCTCTAAGGGGGGGAGGGGTCGTGGCTTGCCTGGGCTCTGAGGGCTCCTGATGGGATCAGGTTCAGGTGGTGTGGGCCAAATGATCCTGGATGCAAAAAAAAGGAAGAAAAAAAAAGCAGCAACCTCTTCTTCCACAGTCTGTGTTGAATGCCCGGAAACTGGCCCAGGTTACTTTCAAGGTAAGCTCTTTGGAGCAACCCCTTTGCCAGCCCTGAGTTTTCTGTCCTTTCAATAGCTCTGAGGGCTCCTGATGGGATTAGGTTCAGCTGGTTCTTTCAGAAGACCCTGCTCTCTAAGGGGGAAGGGGTAGTGGCTTGCCTGGGCTCTGAGGGCTCCTGATGGGATTAGGTTCAGGTGGTGTGGGCCAAATGATCCCGGATGCAAAAAAAAAAAGAAGAAGAAAAAAGCAGCAACCTCCTCTTCCACAGTCTGTGTTGAATGCCTGGAAACTGGCCCAGGTTACTTTCAAGGTAAGCTCTTTGGAGCAACCCCTTTGCCAGCCCTGGGTTTTCTGTCCTTTCAGTAGCTCTGAGGGCTCCTGATGGGATTGGGTTCAGCTGGTGCCCTAAAGCTGGGACCTCCCTTGAGACTCAGATGGAAGGACCCAGCCAGGGGGTTACAGGCTTCCCCCTTCTCTCTATGTTTCCCTGCCGTCTGTGTTGGGTGCCCCGGAGACTGGCTCAGGTTGCTTTCAAGGTGAGTCTTCAGAGCCCTGAGGTTCCCACTGCTGCCTTGGGCCCAGCACTCTGGGTTGGGGGGATGGGTCATGGGACCTTCTTTCTGTCTACCCCTTAGATCCACGTGATCTAGGGTTCTGGCTTTTGGGGTGTGGTACCTTTTGATCCAGATCCAGGAGGAGGTTTCCCCAGGTCTATCCTGTTGTTCAGCTTGAATTTCGGTGGCCTAGGAGCACTCTGTTTGCGATCGGTAAGGAAGGGTTTCCGAGGTCTGAACTTTCGCTGCTTCTACGCCGCCATCTTGACCGGAAGTCTCCTTGGGTTTTGTTATGATATAGAGGTGCTGTTGATTTTTGAGGGTTTATTTTGTAAACCTTTAATTTTGCTGATGCTATTAATTTTTTCATTTAATATCTTTGCTTAGTCCCCAGGATTTCCCTAGTATCCATTACATCATCAGATTGTGTTTCTTCTTTACCTATCTTTATACCTTTAATTTTTTTTCTCTCATCTTGTTGTTGCTATTATTTCTAAAACTATATCAAATGATAGTGGGAAGAGTAGGTATATCTTCAGCTATAATCATGTCTCATTTGAGGGGATTTAAAAATATTTTTACTTCTCTTATTCTTAGGACTACCTCGGTCTGCACGCCTCCCTCCCAAAACCATGGGTGACAACAGCAGTGATGAATATGAAGAGGAGAACAACAAGGTATGGGGTAACATAGCTTATGTTGTGAAATTTCTGCTTTAATATGCCATTGCTCACTGTGAAGTAACAACAATATATTTGTCAGTGTTTATTGACTTCCCCTTTTAGGCAGGATAGAAAAATCAGAGGCAAGTCTCTTAAAAAGAGGATTTTAAAAACCTATTCACAGGAAGGGAAAGTCTAAAATTACAGGTGAATTTTTGGTGAAAAATTTCATACAATTTGGACAAAAGAAACAGTTCTTGTTCTTCCCTTCATTTGAAGGAGTATGTAAAAATAAACTTACTTGATGGAAAAGTTCTTTAATTTGGAGCCATTGATCCTAGATACCTCTTTTGCCTATTATACTTAGAACACAGAAAATTTATTTTATTCAGATTCAAGAAAGACATGAATCTCAAGCTTCTCTTGAAGATAGGGAAGCAATAGGAGATCAGATATACCCTGTGCTTTGATTCAACTTTGGGAATTAGGAGATAACCTTAAACAATTTCCATTTTCATGTTTAACAGATAATTCCCAAAGTGTATTGTTAATGCCTCCAGAGAGCTGTATATATAGTTATAGTAGTGAATTTTTGCAAAAAAAACAAACAACTTTTAGCAGTCTGTCATTTTAAAAGAAGATTTCATAAAATTACAGAAAAGAAAAAGTTCAATATAGGTTCAAGGTGGTTCCTACAGCTCCTTTAACTTCAAGGAGAATATGGCAACTACTTAGCAGCAGTATAGCCATGAAACCAGAATTTTTAATTTTTTTGTTTGGGGTTTTTACATTTGCCAGGTTGGGTAGCACTGTAAAGGTATTGGGAATTTTACTTATTTATTTTTTAAGTTGCAATCAAAAGGCACATTTTAGACATTCTTCTGTTGCATACAAAGTCACCAGGTCTTTCTTGCCCTGAAATCTGGAATCCACCACAAATACTAGTACAAATTAAGGGACTTGAACATGAGCATATAAGTTTAGAGGGATAGACACAAGAAATGACCAAGTTTCCTAAGACAGTCTAGCCCAATTTTTTGATTACCTTCTTTCTTGTCTTTCAACACTACTGAACATTTTGGATTCCATTATCTTTCCAATACAATATATACCCTAAAGCATCATAGAGCCTCTATTTTAGCAGTTCTAAAAGCAGCAGAACCAATTTTCCTTATAATCTTCTCTTTCCCAAATCCTAACATTGATAGCTATGTGACCAAGAGCAAATTTAGCAAGTTAAGACATAGAAGAAATATTTGTTAAAATGTTCTAAGTAACTATAGACCACTGGGTCATAGTAACAGAATGGGCTCTATTGTCTTGTAAAGTCACTGCTTAATGAAAATAATCCTTAGTTAGTTAATGTATAATGTTATTTCTGTTTTATCATTTATAAAGGAAAACCAAACCAAAAGCAGTTTTTATGTTGTTTTGTAACATATGTCACAATTTTATATGCCAATAGGTACTTCACAATCAAAGAAACAGATTAAGTAATTAAAAACAGACTGGAGCCATACAGCAGTTAACCTCAATATAAGCCTACGGAAATCGAGATTTCAAAACCTACTTTTAAAGGGGGCTATTTGAATGGTCATCCCTCAGGTCCCGAGGGAGGGCATCCCACAGCCCCCAGGCCACAGAGGCAAAGACTCGGACCCTGCCCCTCCTGCCCCTGCAAGCCCCAAGCGCCACCACGCCCCTTCCCGTGGACCTGAGAGGGTGGGATGGTATATAGGGAGCCAGAAGCTCAGAAAGGTAGGTGGCAATGCCAAGGAGCAAACGATCTCTGATGTTGGGATAGAACATTTAAGTTTATGCATTTAACTACTTACGGGGAGAGAAAATGGATAGGGTAAGCACCTCATCTGGAAGGGAAATAGCAACTGAACAAGTGACTGAATTGAAAAACCTACTATTTTCTTGATGGTCAGGATTCAGAGACAAGATTGGCTAAAGTTAAGTAAAATTTGCATGGGGCATTTGGAAGCTCCTGAATGACCAGTGTGGATGACATAATTGTTAGAATCTTTGTCCCAACCCCGCACCCCAGAAAAGGAATGCAAAATAGTGAAAATGGGGACCCTAGTTTACAGTTAGAGCAGGGGACAAAGGAGAATCTGAGCCTTTCCTTAAGCCCTCTCAGGAGAGAACTTTCCTTCCCCTGGTGATTTGGTGTCAGTGGGGATGGTGATTAGAGGGAGGAGAGAGAAATCTGGGTATCATAAGGCCTAAAGGCTTACTGCAAGCGCTCTGATCTTCTCTCTGTCTGCTCCTACTCAGGAGAAGAAAAAGACATCTCAGATGGCCACTCAGCGTGGTTTCAGTGAGAATGAGGATGAAGATGAAGATGATGATTCATCTGAGACTGACTCTGATGAAGATGATGATGATGAAGAACATGGTGCCCCTTTGGAAGGGTGAGGGAAGATTCTTTTTTGCTAATACCCAAGGAGAAGGAAAATATCCTCACAAAATTATTGTGCCTTCACCTTTTAGGAATCTAGGAAGACATTAGGTTAAAGGTGTGGGAAAAGAATCAATAAAATATAAGGAAAAAAACCCCAAATGTTCAGAAAGAGATCCAAATGGGACAGTTTTGTTGCTATCTTATTAAATTTAACTTCTACTTTAAATAAAACAAATTACAGGTAACAAGTTCATAGTTTCACATATAATCCTCTTGTTCATTCTTTGTATATAGGTATGTCTATGTTTGTTAAGTTCAAAATAAAAATGACAGTTTTGAATTTTAAAAAGACAAACAGTACACAATATGAAGTGTGGAGAATATGGAGAAATAATTGAAATTGAAAAATTCTGGATAGTCCAAAAATCATTTCAACTTGGCCTTAGAAAGGAACCTCTTATTTTTTTTAAAAACAATTGATTTAGTTTTGGTTAAAAGGAATTTTCAATCCATGAGAACACAATTGGTGTCAGTGAAGTGATCCAGAAACATTTTCTAAGGGGGAAAAGCCAGCTATTATTAACTATAAATTATAGATGATTAACAAAGTAGATAATTCCTATGTGATTTTTAAAATTGTTATTGACTTTTGCATCTATGTCATTTCCCACTAATTCACCTTTGCCATCCCTCATAAAAGCCCTCTCTTATGACAAATAAATATAGGCATAATAGCCTAATGGCTATGAAGTCTATGTCTCATTCTGCACATATAGTCCATCACTTCTCTGCCAAGAGATAGAAGGCATGCTTCATTATCTACGGAGTCCATCTTAAAGCAACTTTGCAAACCCACCCAAGAATAGAAGGATCAGGTGAAGCAGTGGCTAGTTTAGGAGTTCAGTACTTTGTAGTTAGAGAGCATCATATCACACCTCTCCTACTTGCCAGTCTTGAATATCTTGTTCTTTTCTTCAGTGCATATGACCCTGCAGATTATGAACATTTACCAGTCTCTGCTGAAATAAAAGAGCTCTTCCAGTATATCACTAGGTAAGTAACTTCCAGTATGTCACTAGGTAAGTAAATGATTTATCACCAGATTTCTTCCCATTCCTAGGGGAATTCACATCACCCTTCTAAAGCAATGGGATTCTTAACCTTTTTTTTTATGTCATGGACCCTTTTGGCAGTCTGAAGAAACCTATGGATTCCATAGAATGATATTTTTTTTTATTAAAAAAAAGGTACTTTAACCTCATTTATTGAAAGATACATTTAAATTATCAGTCATCTTAGTATAAAAATTATTACAAAACATTGCATCCAAAAGCACTAGTCTCTATTCAACATAATTCTGTTTAGCTACTGTTTTGCCATTTTGACATCTGTACCAAAATTACAGTACTCAATTTTGATTGAATATATATAATCTTACATGATTGAAAATCCTGAGGTAAATTCAATGTTCACTGCCAACATCTTTGAAGTCTGAAGTTAATCTTCTGGGAAGAATCAAGACATTTTAAATTCCCACATACAACGGAACTCATAATTATAATCAGACTACAAATTTTATTTTAAAACTAGTTCTTATGATACTCTTGCATTTATATGGTTTTATTAGATCAGTTGTACATGAACTCTTTAACTTTGCACTAAACTGATCTACTTAAAATCTAAAGACTTATAAGATGATGGCTAATGGTAGTATTTATTTTTGTATTCTGGTAACACTTTTGATCTTTTAATCTCAAAACACTAAACATTATATCTCTTATCAACAAATATAAAATCAGTACAAAGTATTTTCAATTGGAGTCTTTCTTGAACTAAATAAAGCCCATAACATTTTTCCTAATAAACAAGGGTTTACAGTTAAGGCTAAAAGTTCTCTCTAACAAAAAGATACTTTTCAAAATTTTACTTTTATTAGATTGCATATGTAGCTTCTGTTGGTCAGGTGCCATATTCTGTAATAATCAGATACATGTTTTAGAGCAACTGGGAAAATATGTTAATTCCACATTATGCATGTAACTGCTCTAATAAATATGGGGAAAATCACATTTTAGAAGAGTTTACAAGAAAATTTCAAAGTATCCTATTTTGAAGCCAAAATAAATTTTAATGAAAACTTTTAAAGTTTGTGAATACAGGGTAAATACTTGGACATTTCATCTTTAAAATGTACTATCGAGGTATTTAGCTATATAAAGGCTAAATAGTACCGTCTTTTTAACAGGTAGACACATCCTGGTATTTTAACCCAAAGCCTGTCTCTTCATTGCCTACACTTTACATACTACAAAATAGCCCTTTGTTTTACTTAATGGAAATTTAAAAAGCTAGTTCTTGTCCAATCTCTAGATTAACCCTTTTGAAAAAAAAAAGCATAAACTTTTCAAGGAAAGAGATTGGTGAGTAATTAAAAATTCATATTCAAAGAATTTTAAAATCCTTTAATTAATCCTTAATCCTTTTAAAAACCAGCTCCCTGGAAAATCATAATATATTTCAAAAATTACTGATTAACCAAAGTTTTTCTTGTTTTAATGTATTTTTAACGTAACCTTTGCACTTCAAATTTGTTCCACATTTATATGTATTTTAAATGAATTTTGCTATGTAACATAATTTTAGTTGGAGGAATAAATATACTGAATGAAGTACACTGAAAAACACACTGTGATATATAATATAGTTCTGTTTTCCAGGAGGAATTAGAAAGGGAAAGAGGAGAGTTTCATGGCAAATGAATGCATTTTCATTTTCTACTAGTTTGGAATATCCTAAAATATTGCCTAAAAACAAAATGCTTATCTTTTTCAATTCAAATTCAATAAGCTTCGTTAACCTTTATTCACAAATGTAGAAACACATGAGATGGCTAAATGTGTTCCAAAAACTTGCCTTTCTACAAAATACACATATTATTTGTATATTGTTATATTGTGACAATAAATAGCAATTTAATATACATGCAGGGAAATTAAAAGATGTATATTTGCACCAAATGAAAGCTATCATTTCTTCACAGCTTGAGAAACATGATGATCTTCTGTATTAGTGCCCGTTATCCTTCACTTTTCTAAATGCCTATACACATCTCATGTTTTTTTAATTGGACTGCCTGTCAAAGTTTCATCTGGAAGGCTGAAGTGAAGATCCTTTCATGAAAGTGGTTTGGATGCCATCTTTAACTGTTTTTGCATTCGAATCTTCAAATATATTTAATTCTTTAATGAGAAATTGTCTTTCCAATGGCATTGCCAGTTGACCAGATTCAGCTGCAAGGACAGATGCTGAATACTTATATTTGTTGAATTCCAAATATTCCCTAATTAATTCATTAATTAGAAGGTTTTCATGAGACAGTGGTGGAGGTTTTCACCTTGATCATCTAGTGCATTAAAAACTTCAGCTCAGATCTTTGCTCTTAAGTGGCCCAATACACCTCTTTTTTCCAGTGTATCCTTTAAAACTGCTTTGAGCTCTGCAACAGTCGCCATTTTCCAACCCATAGAATGATATTTTTTATTGTATTCACAATTCAATAAATAAGATTGCAAAGGATACCAGTTATATTATGTATTATATAGCCATCAAAATATTTTTTGGAAAACATCTCATGTTAAGAATCTCTGTTCTAACGTTTTTTGATTTACTAATGGCAATTAACTGCTTATGTGTATAACACCATCTTACTTTGTTGGTATCTCTTAGGTACACACCACAGCTTATTGATCTGGACCACAAACTGAAACCTTTCATTCCAGACTTCATCCCAGCTGTTGGGGATATTGATGCCTTCTTAAAGGTAAGATCTTAAAAATCTCTTCCATGATTTTGTCCACCTCAGCTAGCTTCATTGAATCTAATCAATAGTAATTATTTTGGTAGCCTAAGATTCAGAAGCTTGCATCTTATATCCCTGTTGTCATCTGATCAGGCTGTTCTTCGTCTACCATTCAGATTATTCTCAAGATCTATCCATCCAAGAAACCAGCCTAAATTGATTTAACATTAATAGATATTTTCTTGACTCTGACTTGACTAGAATTAGGATGTTTTTAGCAGTTTCCTTCAGTACATACTTTATATTCCAGTAATAGACAAAGTTATTTCCAGTTAACTTTACTGTTTGCTTTAATTTCACTCATTGTTGACATGTAATTCTTTTACAAATGTGTATTTGTATAGTGTGTGTATATATGTATGTTATATACATGTATATGTTATGTTTATGTACTTTATAAATTCTTATATATTAATATTATTAGAAATTTGTTATCGTATATGAATATTACTGAGTCTGTTAAATTGTAAACTCATAGGGGGCAGAAGTTGTATATGTAGTTCTCTAAATATAATATCATCAGTAGCACTATGCAAAAACAGTCACTTTGTGATTTGATAATGTGTGCTTGATAATGATGATGACAACCTGCCATAGTAATTTTCCATCAGCTTTTTGGAAATTTACCCCTTATGCTGATTTGCTAGTTGCCATCCCTTCTTTTTCTTCTCCATATCAGGTCCCACGTCCTGATGGGAAGCCTGACAACCTTGGCTTATTGGTATTGGATGAACCATCAACAAAGCAGTCTGATCCTACAGTACTTTCCCTTTGGTTGACAGAGAATTCCAAGCAGCACAACATCACAGTAAGATGCCAACCTGGAAGGGTTCCCAGTCCAGAGTGGTGAGGGATTGAAAGTGCAGCAGGCATTCACACAATTGACTAACTACCCTCAGGCTGATTCCAACAGAGATCTCAAAGAGAAGGGTTCCTATGAATTTCCTTTGTCTGCTGACGTATTGCCTTTGCATCAACTGTTCTACTTTCAAAGTGTAGCAGTGGGAGAGATGAGTTGGCCCCTCATTAAACAGAGATTGTGGCTTTGAGGGAGGCAACCATAAGATTCATTTCAACTTTCTCTTCTTTTTTCTAGCAACAGATGAAAGTGAAGAGCCTTGAAGATGCAGAAAAGAATCCCAAAGCCATTGACACTTGGATAGAGAGCATCTCTGAGCTCCATCGTTCTAAACCCCCAGCCACTGTTCACTATACCAGGTCAGAATTCCCTTAACCTTTCCAAAGTAATTTTCCTGTTCATCCTTTTCTGGCAGTCCCCATATCTTTATGCAGAGGGGTGTGTGTGAGGGTGCACAATCATTTCAGTTCAGTGAATGTTTATTATTAATTGCCACCTGGGTGCCAAGCACTAATGAAAAATATCTAACAAAACCAACTCCTCTTGAGAGAAGGAAAGCATGGTGATTTTTTTTTGGCTTTCAATTCAATTCTTTTCAATTAATAAAAATATTTTTCTCTACCACCACCTCCTTCACTGGGGGAAAAAACCCTTTGGTAACAAATACGCAAACAAAGCATATTAGCACACTGGCCCTCTCTCTCTCTCTCTCTCTCTCTCTCTCTCTCTCTCTCTCTTTCTCTCTCTCTCTCTCTCTCTCTCTCTCTCTCTATATATATATATATATATATATATATATATATATATATATGCCACAAACATTTCATTCTCCATCACCTCTCTCTCAGAAAGTATAGGTAGCATATCATCACCAGTCCTCTGGAATCAAGGTTGGTCATTGCATTGATCAGTTAAGTCTTTCAAAGTTATTTGTCTTTACAATTTGTTGTTATTTTGTGAATTGTTCTTTCAGTCTTGCTTACCCCCTCTTAACATCAGTTCATACAGATCTTTCTAGGGTTCTCTGAAACCATCTACATGGTCATTTCTTATAGCAGAATAATATTCCATTCTATTTATATATCATCATTTGTTTAGCTGTTCCCAATTGATGGGCGTCCTCTCAATTTCCAATTCTTTTCCACTATAAAAAGAGCTGCTATAAATATTTCTGTACTTATACATATTCTGTACCTTTTCCTCTTCTTTGCTTTCTTTGGGATATAAATCTGGTAGTCATATGTCTGAGTCAGTGAGTTTAATAGCTTTTTAGGTATAGTTCAGTATTTCCAGAGTGGTAGAACCAATTCACATCTCCACCAACTAGCCATTAATACAACTATTTTCCCACAACTTCTCTGCTAATTGTCACCTTTTTTTTGTCATTTTTGCCAATTCAGTGGGTATGATATGGGACTTCAGAGCTGAGGAATTCACATTCTAATGGTGGAGGGAAAGTGCTTATAGAAGGTTTCACATGCAAGTCAGATAGAAAGTATCAAGTCAGAGTTTAACAGCAAAGCAGATGGCAATGCATTTTCTTCAATGCTATTTCTACTGATAAAATTATATCATTTTCTGATATTGAATCATCTGACAGTGCCAACTTGATGGTGAGAATTTTCTCTTTTGGGTCTTCAGTAGCTGTGGCAGAAGCAGTTGCCAGGCCACATCTCCAAAGTTTCCTAAGACAGTGGATTCAGGGCTAGACTGGAAACAGGACCTAGTCTCAGGCTACTCTTGACCCTAACCTACTTGGTGTCAGTTGGTTAGCTTTTGGTGGCAAAGAAGATGGAACCCTTCTGAAGAGCAATTATTCCTCTAAATGATAGCTAAAAGCAGGGTCAGTAGTCTAGGGGCACTGCTATTCCTAAGGCTCTCAGATTCAGAGTTATAGATAGATGTGCCTCTATTGAAATTGAAGGGGAAAGTGGTGGTCAAGCCTAGTAGTGGTGGTTTTCCTTGCCCCAAACATACCTCTTCCTATTTCTCTCTCAAGGTATCCCATTGCTTCAACCTTTTTTTTGCCTCCTTTGTTGTCAGAGCTCTCTCCTTTCTCAAGTTATTTCTTATTTACTTATTAGCTTTAGATGCTGTGAAAATGTTGATAGAATATAAACTTCTTGAGAGGAAGGGATCCCATTTTTCTTTTTGTTTTTGTATCCCTGGAATCTAGCACATAGTAAACACTTAAAACATTTTTTTAACTCTTGTCTTCCATCTTAAAATCAATACTGTGTATTGATTCCAAGGCAAAAGAGTGCTAAAGGCTAAGTCAGTGGGGGTCAAGTGACTTTCCCAAGGTCACACAGCTAAGAAATGTCTGAGTTCATAGTTGAACCTGTGGACCTTCCATCTCTAAGCCTGGCTCTCAATCAACTGAGTCACCTAACTGTCCCCAATAAATGCTTTTTGAATTGAATTAAATTAATTTTGGAAACAATCTTTAGGTCTTCCACAAATCATAATCCTCAGGTGAAATGGGTTTCCGTTTGAGGAATTTTCCTATGAAATGGAGCAAAGGGTATTATTAGAAGGGGAAGGTTCTCTACATCTTTTCTTCTATTGGGTACAACTCTGATGTCATCAGTCTGAACATCCTTTTAACATTTGTCTTTGCCCTTCCAGGCCCATGCCAGACATTGACACTCTGATGCAAGAGTGGTCCCCAGAATTTGAGGAACTTTTAGGCAAGGTGGGTAAAATCATAGTGCTCTGAGGGAATGGAATGTGTGCCAACAAGTCTGTATTTAGTCATTAGTATTGTTATTTTGGAGTCATTAAAGGAAAGTTTGCTTTTTTAAAACCCTTACTTTCTGTCCTAGTATCAACTCTAGGACTGAAGGGCAAGGGCTAGGCAATTGGGGATAAGTAACTTGTTCAGGGTCACAAAGCTAGGAAATGTCTTGAAACTGGATTTATTAAACTCCAGACCTGGTGCTCTATCCTTATGCCATCTACCTGCCCCTAAAGGAGAGCTTCTTTTTAAAAAAATGTATTTTAATAACAAATTCCCACATAAGTTTTCCAAAGTTATGTGATCCATATTGTCTCCCTCCTTTCTTTCCTACTCCCTCCTGGAACTGACAAGCAATTCAGTCTCAGTTATACATGTATTAAACACTAAACATATTTCCATATTATTCATGTAAATGAGTAATCTTATACAACCCAAACCCCAAAACATATGTCCTAATTACCAAGTGATAAATCATATGTTTTAATCTGCATTTCTACTCCCACAGTTCTTTCTCTGGAGGTGGACAGCCTTCTTTTTCATAAGTCTCTCAGAATTGACCTGGATCATTGTATTGCTGTTAGTAGCAAAGTCTGTCACATTTGATTGTTCCATAATATTGCTGTTACCTTTATAATGATCTCCTGGTTCTGCTGTAGTTCTTTCTAAAATCATCCTGTTCATCATTCCTTACAGCAAAATAGTATTCCATCACCATCATATACCACAATTTGTTCAGCCACTGCCCAATTGAGGGACCTCCCTTTAGTTTCCAATTCTTCGCCAACACAAAAATCGCAGCTATATTTTTGTACAAACAGGTCCTTTCTTTTTTTTTTTAATCTCTTTGAGATACAGACCCCATAGTGTTATTACTGGATCAAAAAAAGTATGCATTCTTTTATAACCTAAAGGAAAGCTCCTTAAAGAACTGATACAAAGTACTCAGAGAGATGGGGAGCCAGTGAAGTAGTGGTTAAAGAAGAAGAAACACCACCCTACTATGGTGTTTCTGAAGCCAAGATATAGGAGAATATCCACCAATCGGGATGGATCGGCAGTATTAAGAGCTGAAGAGGTCAATGAGGATAAGGACTGAAAGCCATTGGATCTAGTTATTAGGAGATCACTGACTGTCTTGGAGAGAGCAACAGTCTCCCCAAGGTTTAGTCCTCTGACTCAGCCTCCTCCTCTCACTCTGTGTTTCCAGGTGAGCCTGCCCACAGCTGACATTGATTGTAGCCTAGCAGAATACATTGACATGATCTGTGGTGAGTTCTCTCTATCCTCTTACTCCAGATCCCTAAATTTCAGAAATCTCCAACTCTTAATGAAGGGGCTAATATTATCCCCTCCAGACTGGAACCTACCAATTTTGTCATTTTGGGGTGCTTAGATAACAGCTTAGATTCTGTTGGGTCAGAAGACAGTGGTGACCCTTCCAGCGTTTGAAATCCATCCCCTCTCTGGGGTCATAGGAGTTATGAAATGGTCAAGTTCTTTAAAGATATTTGGAATTTTCTCTTCCAGGAAGAAGAGTGAGAATAAAATTTTAACTTATTAAGTGCCTAATATGTGTCAGGCATGATGCTAGATATTAAGGATATAGGTCAAAAGTGAAATAGTCCTCATTCTTGTAAGTGGAGGTAACACATATAGGAGAATGGCTTCCAGAGAAAGGAGATTGGGTCTGGGGAATCACAGCAATGTTGAATGGGGCTAAAGGGTAATCAGCTGTCACATCCTTTCCAGAATCCATTATAATAATACAATCATTTTTCCCAGATTAAGAGATGAGAAGCTGGAGATGGGATAAAAGAGGTTGTAAGAGGGTAGATGGCAAAATGTCTGTAGTGGATGGATGTGAAGGGTCATGTACATTGGAGGGGAATATGGTGGGTTAGATTATTCTATACTTACATTCCAATCAGGACATCTCAGTGCCTTCTCCTCCTCCTCCACCCTCAGTAGAGTTCCATAGTTGAGTGAATTAACTCCTCTAAGGAGGGGAACATCTTCTCTAGAGTTCTTGTCTAGAGGATGCTGTTCCACATAGGGAGAGGGAGGTATCATCAGGATCGATGGGATGAATAGATAAATACCCTTGACTTCCAGAATTAAGTTTGATCCTATTTCTAGGGATTTTTTATTTTAGCTATCCTGGACATTCCTATCTACAAGAGCCGGATTCAGTCCCTTCACCTGCTATTTTCCCTCTACTCTGAGTTCAAGAATTCCCAGGTAAGCATAACACCAGGGACCAGCTGAGACTCTATTGTGGAGAGAACTACAAGGCAGCAAAGGCCCAATTCTGAGTTCTCCATCTATGATCATCTCCATAAGAATTTGCTATGGCATTAGAGGATGACTCTACACAGAGTTGTCTACATATCTAGACCCAGCCCATAATGACTCCAAAGACAACAGAACAGAAACAAGCAAAAGGAGGAATGGGCAGGTGAATCTTGGCCAGAAGTCAGAGAGCTCTGGCAAATACAGGAAAACAAGTGATAAATGCTAGTTGAGTTGAAGAAACAAGGCAGGAAATAAAAAAGGAGTTCCTTTGTAACAGAGTTTGGAGCAAACCTCTGGCTTATTTTATGAGGCTTCACCAAAGAATTATTTTGGGAAAGAGTTGATGAGTTACTGGCCTATCTCTAATGTTCTCCACCTTCTCTTTCCTTAGCATTTCAAAGCCTTGGCTGAAGGAAAGAAAGCAGCCACTCCTCCATCTAATCCCACTTCCCAGGCTGGAGATGCAGAGACATTAACCTTCAGCTGAGCCCCACAAGTCTCTCTGTCTCAAACCTCACACCTGGATCCTTCATCCCCCCAACTGAGAAGGGGAAGTTGATCTCAGCCAAGCTCGAATATTTGCCATGGGCCATACTTCTGCTCACGGAGAGATTGTTCTCTTCCTATTGCCCTCTAGCAACTCAGAGAGAGGTCAGAGAGCACTGCAGACACTTGTTAAAAAGTGCTTATCTATCTTAGCCTCTGTTTTGACCCTGTCTCAGATCCCTTCCCTCAGAACATGGGTATTCATAGCCCACTTTATAGGGGTTTGAGTTAGAAGAATATTTCAGGTGTCCTGGAATTTCAGAAACATGAGGGAGTATAGGTTGTGGGGAGATGGGAAAACCTAATAGCTGTCTTGTTTGGAATAGAAAGGAATGATTCTCTTTTTACTTATGGAGTTTATTGGCATAGATATTAAAAATAAAATGTTCTATCTGTTAGACTTTTCTTCTATTTTAGGAAAGAGGAAGTGTTGACTGATAACTTAAGAAATCGGATATCTACTAAAGGTATTAAAGTTAGTAGCAGCTTAAGTAAACCGTTTCAATCCAACCTGGTACCCTCATTTTTCCTAAATGAAGGTTATTGATAGCTCCATCTTCAAACCCTGAAACAATTTTATGTTTATGTTAATAAAAACACATATGTATATACCCAGTATGTCAAGCCCAGGAGTATATCCTCCCTCCCCAGCCTAGTTGTATTCGTCTGGGTACCCAGTGAATCCCTGATAGTAAGTCTGATGAAAAGGAAGGAAGCAGTTGTTCTATGAGAATAAAATGTTCATTGAAGCTTTTATGAAAATTAGGAGATCATTCCAGGCTATCAGAAAAGTTATAGACCCCCTATTCCTTCAGAGGTAAGGCCAAGTTGCCAGTTACTCAGATTCATGTCTGGATGAATGTATCAGCCTCTCATATGAGTTCCCTGTTCCAGTCTCCCTAACATAAATGTAAGAATAATCTTCAGTTTTCATTATTTTTAACTCCTAAAAGGTAATTCACTGACTGCCTTTTGCCCATTTGCTTTGTGATTCCTGAGCAAATCACTTAATTGTTATATTCCTCAGTGTCTCTTTCAGTAAAATGGGGAAATAATTCCTAATCTACCCATTTCGTAGGATTAGCAGTGAGAATGAAAAAGAATATATGTACAGACTTCTGAGTAGCTTACATATATATTCCATTTCAACAAGCATTAATTAAACATTTGCTATTCTATTCAGTAAACATTAAGCACCTACTATGTTGTCAGGCACTGTGCTAAGCACTAGCAATACAAATAAGAAAAAGACAGGCCTACCTTTAAGGAGTTTACTGTCTCATAGGAAAAGATAGTACAGAAAAAGGGTGTAGGAGGACCACCAGGGAGTGCCCTGCTGGGAAAGTGTGATGTTTGTGAAGTCTTGAAATCAAGCAGAACTACCTACTCACTGATGGAAGATGCAGAGCTACCTGAAACATAGCAAACCCTCTATAAAGGAAGATCTTGGGAGGAGTTTTAACACTCTGCCTTTCAGTCTTTCTCAGAGAGGGGAGGCATCTGAGGGATCCAAGGTGTGGAGTATCAAAAACTGAGTCTATGAAGTGATGAGCTTTATCCTGGGGGTGACCTGATGCTTGACAAGCAGAGCTGCTGATGGGGGAGGGGGAGGAAATCATGTGCTAAGAGCATCTCTTTCATCAACCTTTCTCTTACTCCCCAACTTGAACTCTGCTTCTATCGAGCTAAGCAATTTCAATTGTTAGAGATTATAGAGACCATATTCTTCAACACAACAGAAGTCAAAAGAGGCTGAGGCACAAGTCTTCTCTACTCATTCTGTTTCACCACCCTACACTACATATGTTCCCACTTCGGAGCTTTTATGAAAGTCATTTCCCCTGCTTAAAATAATGTCTTTTTACTCTTTGATAATTTGGATAATTTGTAACCCCCCTCTTTCAAAATATCCCTGTGCTTCTATTATATATGTTAATATCATAAATCTATATTGTACATATATCATAGTGATAAGGCAGCATGGTATAGTAACAGGGGACAAATTTTGAGTCAGAGGACATGGGTTCCAGTGTCAGAATTATTGCTTACTAGCTAACTGTAACTGAGCAGGCCATTTAACCTCTGGGCCTCGATTTCTTCATCTGTAAAATGAAGGGGGTGGATTATATTTAAATTCCCATTCAGCTCTGAATCCTTTGATTTTAGGGGTACTCTCTACAACTCTCTACAGATTACAATCCTTCTGCATCTTCCTGTCTTGTGTAGTTCTTGTCCCAACCCTCTCATAAATCATCTGTTGGTAGCCTACCCACCATCCTGGAGACCTTTCTGTAAGTCACTTGAACGCTTTGTTGGTGTGCCATCCTTCATTCTTCTTTCCTCTTTACATGAACAGAATGACCTTTTGTGGCATACGTTTTCTGAATGATATCTTTTATATCCAAGTAATGGTTGGGAATAGGAAGACCTTTGCATGCAACATTTCACAAAAAACCCAGTCTTTATCATACAAAACTGTCAAGTGGCAGAGAACACAAAATCTTACTGTGCTCATTTAATGACTTGTAAAAAGCATTTTATTTGGTAGAGTAAAACAGAACTTCAGCAAAATGCTGCTCATGCACACATCAAAACCATGGAAGGTTTCTTAAAAGGTATATAACCTTTGTTCAGTGACATTCTGAGCATGTGTATCAGGTGAGACATAAAATAGATATATGCTCATCAGATGTCACCACTGCCTGCAGAGCACAGAGGCCAAGCTGAAGAAGCTCCTATAAATGAAGTCTTCTAGAAGTTCCCATTTGCAAATATTATTGAGTTCCAGAACATAGAAGAGCCTCCTAGATAAAATCAATAACCTCTCAAAAGAGGTTGCCCTAACCATAACTTTAAAAATAAAGAGGAAGGAGCTAGGAGGCTCATTGGATTGAGAATCAGTCCTAGAAATGGGAGGTCCTAGGTTTAAATCTGGCCTCAAAGACACTTCCTAGCTGGGTGACCCTGGGCAAGTCACTTAACCTCTATTACTTAGCCTTTACCGTTCATCTGCCTTGGAACTAGTATTGATTATAAGATGAAAGGTAAAGGTTTTTGTTTTTTGTTTGTTTGTTTTAAACCCTTACCTTCCATCTTGGAGTCAATACTGTGTATTGGCTCCAAGGCAGAAGAGTGGTAAGGGCTAGGCAATGGGGGTCAAGTGACTTGCCCAGGGTCACACAGCTAGGAAGTGGCTGAGGCCAGATTTGAACCCAGGACCTCCCGTCACTAGGCCTGGCTCTCAATCCACTGAGCTACCCAGCTGCCCCCTAAAGGTTTTTTTAAAAATTAAGACTAGCTTATGTCCAGCTTATGACAAAGTTAGGTGGACAACCTATAGAACTGCAGAGCTTGTGTGTAAGTGTGTCTTGGGCAGTCTGCAAATGGGCAATGAATTATACCCCAAGTTAAATAGGAATAGTGTAGACCAGATTACCTTTGAGAGTTCAGAAAGTTTTTATGACCCTCAAATAAAAGTTTGCCTTCTTGATAGAGATATTCTTCAGGTAACATTGTAGGGTTGTAAGTTGTGGAACACTGTGGTCTTTGAAGAATTAAAAATGAGTATCAGAGAGGGCAATCGAGAGACACATGGTAGATGTGTAAAGTGTATAACATGTAACGAAGTGTAACCAGAATAAAGGATCCCCTAAGAAATGAAGGTAGGTTGGCCACACATTGAGGGGGAAGGATTAGTGACAGCCCATGTGTTCTACTGGATTCCTTGAATTTGTCAAGAGAATATGAAATTTCCCAGTCTATGGAGACTCTCAGTGATAAATTAGGGGAGCGTATAAATAAGGGGTACACACAGGAAGTCATGGATGGCTTGCTATCTTGAGCATTAGAAGGAATATCCATATTGTGATCATAGCCATTTGTATATATCACTTAAATATTTGTTTTAAATTTTTTTCCTTTGGAAACTTGACAGACATTAAACATGACCATTTCTATAAACAAAGAATGGAAAAAATAATATATATGAAATGAATTTCTATTAGTCCAGCTTGTTTTTCTGTTAGCTTTTTGTAATGGTTCACAGATGGGAGCATCTAGGTGACTCAGTGAATTGAGAGCCAGGCCTGGAAACAAGAGGTCCTGGAGTCAAATCTGGCCTCAGATGTTTCCTAGCTGTGTGACCCTGGCAGATCACTTAACCTGCATTGCCTAGCCCTTACTGTTCTGCTTTGGAAATGATACTAAGTGTTGATTCTAAAGCAGAAGTTAAGGATTGTTGGTTTTTTTAATGTTTCACAGACATGTCTTGGTATTAGTTATTGCTTCCTCATGTCTCCCATATTTCTCAACCCCAAAAGGCAAAAACTTTCCCTTATAATAAATACAATTGAACAAAACAAATTCACACATTGACTGTGGCTGAAAATTTCTTAATTCCACATCTTTAGTCCATCACCTCTTTATCAAGAGGAAGGATCTGTGATTCATTGTCAGTGTTCTGGAGTCATGATTGACCACTGCAATATTAAGAGTTCTTGAGTCTTTTGATATTGTTTCCCTTTATAATATCATCATTCTGTAAATGGTTTTGGTTCTACACACTTCGTTTTACATTGGTTAGGTCTTTCCAAGTTTATTTAAATTGGTCCCTTTCATAATTAACATATTTTTCTAAATTACATGTATTAACTATTTTCAGCACGTTTTCTGTAATTATAAGATCCAGTCTTCCTCTCTCCCTTCCCACTTTCCTCCCTGAAATGGCAAGCAATTTGGTCTGGGTTCTATATGTACTTTTCACAATTTCTTAAATCCTAATACTATTCCATTTTAAATTTATATATCATAGTTTACTTAGACATTCCCAATGCTGTATTACTTCTGATTCTTTGCTGCAACTGAAAGCACTGATACTAGCATTTTGTTTTATGAAGGGAGTGCTTGGGCCAAATTAAACTAGCTCTTAATTTCTAAATTTTCAGCATGATCATTTATGCTTCAGAAATTGGCAAACACTTCAATCCAGGGCTTGATTTCTTGTTTTTGAATTGCCTACATCTAAAGCAATGGAGCAAATAATGCAGATTAAACTAACATACTTCAGTATGTTAGAAGTACATTTTTTTTCCCCCAAAGAGTTGGTGGATACATTTACCAGGATATAGTCGATCCCTGTTCTGTTATTCTTTGTTTTTTACTTCTGAGACAAACCTAGATAGTGGTATCTCTGGTTGAAATATATGCATAGTTCAATGACTTTGAGGACATAGTTCCAAATTGCTTTGCAGAATATTTGGGCCATAGCTCCATTAATAGAGGGTGGCTAGGTAGCACGGTGGATAGAGAGCAAGGCCTGGAGATGTGAGGTCTTGGGTTCAAATATGACCATAGACATTTCCTAGCTGTGTGACCTTGGACAAGTCCCCTAACTGCTTAGCCCTTATTGCTCTTCTGTTTTAGAATGGATTCTATTGATATCCAAGTATTGATACTTGGATATTTAGAAGATAAAGATATAAAAGAAAACAGTTTTCTCATATCCCCTCTAACAACTGTCACTTTCCATTTTTGCCATCTTTGTCAATCTGATGATGTGAAATTACAAACTTGTGCCTTTTCCTTATTTTTTGCGATTTGGGGTATTTTTTTCATACGGTAGTTGATTGCTTACATTTCTCTCTCTTTAAAATCCTTTCCTTCTGTCTTAGAACCTTGGATAAGGACTAGGTAATTGGAGTCAAGTGAATTCTTCAGGATCACATAGCTAGGAAATGTCTGAGGTCAAATTTGAACCCAGAATTTCCTATCTCCAGGAAATTCCTGTCTCTATCCATTGAGCTGCCTAGCTTCCTTGCTTATACTTCTTTGAAGAGCTGCTTATTCATATCCTTTGCTGTATTGGAGAATTTTGTCTCAAAGTTGGATTCAATTCTCACTTCTGATACATCTTGACTGGGTGACCCAGGGCAAGTCATGGCCTCTCATTGTTCTAAGCAACTCAAGTTGTAGGAAAGGTGACAGCTTGCATGGGTGGGGTTTCCTCATAGAGTTGTTCCCTATTCCAGAGAAATTCTAGGTCCAGTCTCTATCCCCTTAAAGTGAAAAGCTATGGGATCACCTGGGCTACTCCATAGATTCTCCCAAAACAGAAAGTGTAGTTGCCCTTAATAAACTTATGCTATATTTGGGGAGAAAATATGAATATATATGATGACAGGTATTTTATTGGCAACTTTCTATGTATTCAACACAGAACTAAGCAATAGAATTTTTTAATAAAATATTAACAAGAGAAAAAATATGCTCTGTACCATTTTAGCTTCCCATCATTTCAAGGTTGCTAAAGTGTTCCTAAATCATTTTCATGTTGTGTGAATATTTATTCTGTCTAGGGCTTCAGTGGCATTGGGAGCATTGCCAGATTGAGGAAACTCGGGCCTCCCCTAAGTCTTCTTTTGTACCTCCCAACCCCCAATACCCAAGACAGCACTACGCAGTGGTATGAGAATCAGCAGTCATTTCTCCTTAGATTGCTTCTTATAAGTTTCCAGCTGGGCTAACCATCATCAGGCCAGCCAAGGACAATATGACATCTGCCACCATTTTTTTCAATTAGAAAATTTGCAGAAAAGTGAGCAACCATTTGGTGGGTATGTAATAATGATGATTCCTTTCATACATAGAGTGGACTAGATAGTTATAGCTGTTGAGGTCCCTAGACAACTCTCACATTCTCGGATTCTATGAAAATGTTTCAGGTCAATGCCACTTGATGTTATAATTATCTCTGTGGATCCATTAGAATCTAAAATTCCTGCATACAACCTTAGGCAGGCTTCTCAACTAAAGGCTTATCTATTTCCTTTAGGTGAGAACCATATTGTCCCCTCTGTGTCCGTGGAGTCCTTTTCTCCTCTCCCCAGGCTCCCAAAGCAGGGTTCTCTCGGTACACCCAAGAGCCTTGGGCATACCATCAATGCTACTAACAGAATGATTTCTTTCAGTCGTGGCCATCCCTCTTTGGAAAGAATTTCCCCTAGAGAAAAATAGGAGCTGCATGGGACTGAACACTTTCGTTTATTGCTGCCAAAAGATGGATTCCAGAGGGCTGGAGAGGGTGGGAGAACACAAGAATAATAATAAGCAGAACACAAGAATAGGAGAAGGCAGAACAGTTTTGAAGAGGGAAACCTTAGCCCTGATGGGCCCAGGGCACTCACAGTGAATCACTAGGAAGTCTCAAATACAGAAGAAAGTTGAGAAAAAGTAAAAGCCCAGGGGGCTCTTAGTCATGCCCCCTCTCCTACAGGACATTCTTAAAGTGCTGACATTGCAGGAACAGATGCATAGCTTCATGCCCTCTGGAGGGCGTTACTAGGCCTCCCTCCCTCCTTACGCTGATGCCCAGTAACTGATAGTGCTTACAATAAAGATGCTTTGGGTCTACCGAGGAGGTCAAGAAAGTCCATCTCCCACCTCCACCACTCACATGTGTGGTACCCATGAGGAAGCAGATGCACAGGGTGGCTTTCAGCCAAAAGGAAGAGGTTGTGCTTAGCTTAACCCATGCCAGTGTGCCAGGGTTGGCACACAAAGAAAGGACAGTTAATTTTTGCCTGGTGTGGGTGAGGCCTAGATGGTTAAAAGAGGAGCAAGGGGCTGTGCCCAGGACATGCAGCATCCTCCTTGTCTACCCAGCTTGGCATGCTCCCCATATCCATTGTATAAAGTGCTGAAGAAGCACAGGGGTGGGGTTTTGAGGTCTCAGGAAATGGCATAGGAAATGGCATGCCCTCTCCAGGCAGTTACATGCTATTTGAGCATAGCTACATTCAGTTTGGGCATTCATTGCATTGTGTCCAAGCCTCAAGACCAACCTGAGTTAAAATGAAGTGACTAGTTCTCACGGGCAGCCTCAATCCGAAGAACATCTGATTCCAATTTGAGGTCCCAATGATACCAGTCAAGCTCATATATGGGTAACAAAATTTCCCTCCCCAGTCAGGAGGGAAAGGACAAGCTCAGGAGAAAAGTGAAGGGCTCCCAAGGGTCAGGAAGGACTTTTGCTCAGAGCCAAATCTCATCACTGCTCATACTGGATGCCCGATAGATGTAGCCCAGCATCGGAAGATGTACAAAACCTGTTGGGTGAAAGGGATCCAGAGCATGAGCTCCCAGCACCATAGAGGAAGAGATACTTAGTCTATGTGCCAACCCTCTTCCCAGGGAACCTCTCTTGGAGAGCTGGGAGCATAGATACCTAGGTTCCTTCCATGCCCTCTAAGGGCTACAGAAGCTATAGAAATAGACATCTTGGGCAAGGGAAAGGAGAGGGTGGAGAGGCATGTACCCTGCTGATACCCACTTTCCTTGGTCTGGTTACCTTGGCTGGTGAAAAGGACACCATTCTCTGGGTCCAGAATGTCAGGCCTTCTGGTGTTCTGTGGTATCTGTCCATCAGTTGGTTTGGCTGTTGGATGATAAAGATGGTGGTGCTTGATGCCCTCCAATGCCAGGCAAGTTCCTTCTAGTGCCCATGCTCCTTTTTCCGGGTATATTTTAGGGGACTGCAAACTCAGGAGCCAACCCAGTGGGCAAGGGCTTGGGGGGGGGCTGTAGGGCCTTGGGTGGCAGGGGAGGGCACTGGCTTCTAGTCATCTCACAATACTGTCCATCCTCTTCTGAACCCACTCTACTTTTTCAATGTTCTTCCTAAAATGTGGCACCCAGAACTCACCAACACACTTTGGGTATGGACTGACCACAAAATACACACCACCTTTGGAATTTGGAGTGAGATCATTGAGTTGCAGGTTGGAGGGAAGGGACATGTTTTCCCGGGGTAGTCGCACATTGTTGAGCTTCAGGTTGTTGGAGTCGCTGCAAGGGAAGTAAATGTTGGCATCACTCATGATACCAACTAGGATATGCCCTTGATTTGTGGTATAGCCCAGAACTACCAACCTCCAAGAAATCTCCCCAACATCCACACTGTGCATCAGTCCTGCCCCTCATCTGGCAACCCACCATAATACTCACACTGAGAGCATGTTACCTGGAGAGGAGAGATGGTCGCCGAGAGGTACCTGGAGAAAAACAAGAGGGTGGGCTCACTAACTACATCCTACCACAGAGCACCGAGTGCCGACTCAGCCAGGGAGGTGTTCCTGTATGCCTAACTCTGACTAGAAAATTCATGACTTTTCACTTATCCTACTGTCGGACCCTGATCCTCAAAGCTCTGGTGTCTCCCACACTCCAGGGAAATAGCTGTCAGGTGCAACTTGTTCTGCCCAGTTCTTTGTTACACATTCCTTCAGTTCCATGCTCACCATCTTGGATCTCTGCCCCACCTGGCAACCTTACTATGGGCTCTATCCTTGTATTTCATCTTCCCTGCTTTTACCCATAGCCCCCTTCCCTATACCTGTTCTCTACATGTCCCCCTTCTCCCCAACCCCTTGTTCTTTCTACCCCTGTCCCTACCTGTAGTCTTTTTGTCCTTCCTGCAGACCAGACAGGCCACCAGGGTGCTAAAGCCAACCAGAGTTCCCAGGGCAAGGGCTCCAGCTACAACAATGCCCAGCATTGGCACTTCCACCTGGGTGGCCAGGAGCCCTGTGGGTCATCCCTTGGTCAAGTCTGAGGTAGTTAGTGTCCCAGCCCAGCCCAACATGCAAGGGGAGAGAAGCCCTGGCAATTTTTGTTCCTATGGACAGGATTTCCCTCTAGCAGCCTCAGTGCAATTCCTTTGTCTTCAGGTAAGAGACCCTCTTCCCTTTCTCACATGCTACCCCGTGCTCACCCCACCATATTGGCAATGCCTATGCTAGTTTCTGTCAATGCTTACCTTATGAATAGGAGGGGGCAGTCTGTTCTCTACCACCCACACCCCTTTGAGCTTTGCCTGACTCACCTGGGGCTGGCAGAGAAGAACTAGTGACACCCACGCCATTGCTGGCCACCACAGAGAGGTTTTGGGCCAGGCTGTGTAGCTGTAGCTGCACAGTGTGGTTGGTGAGCCAGGGGTAGCTCTGGGCATCCAACACCAGGAAGTCAGAAGTGTTGACAGTCACAGGTCCATCCCGGTCAATCCAGGTGACATTGGCAGGTGGGTTGGCACGTACCAGGGCAAACAGGACAACTAACAGCCCTGGGCCCTGGGCCTCTTGGTACTTGGCCCCAACCTGGGCAATCTCTGGTTTGACTGGGACAAAGCAGAAGCCACTTGACTCCTATCACTGGCCCAATATCACCCCAACCCCCAAAACAACCCTCCCAAACATAGTTTTTAGGAAAGGAGGGGACTAGGGGCTCAGGTTGGTGATCTGCACACCCAGAGTCAATTCTCAGATACAACTGGGGTCGGGCTACTTGGAGCTTCTTCTCAGATTGAAAATGGGATCTGGGTCTGGGCATAAGAACAGCAAAGAGGAAACAGGACCCATGAGTTCTTTCTGAGGGTGCTACTGAAAGTAGGAGATAAGAAGGTAGGCTGCTTTGGTCTGTCCTCTCAGGCCTGCTATTCCTCAATGTGCTGGGTTTAATATTGCCAGGTCCTGGGGATGGCACCTGGACAGACCTGGGGGTTGATGTCTAGGGTATAGGGACTCCAGGAGCACATTGCAGAGACCCCTCTCCCTTCATCACCCTTCTCCACCCCATGGACACTCACACTGCACATTAAGGATGACAGAAGCATTGGCCACCCTCCTGGTGTCTGGATCCTGCAAGGAGCAGTTCAGCTCATGTTGAGCCCTCTGAGCAGTGATTGTAAAAGTGCTGGTGCTCCCTGTGAAGGCCTCCCCACCCACACTCAGCAGCCTCGAAGTGTTGGCCTCCTGCAACTGTCCATCCAGGTACCAGGCCAGCCTCGGAGGGTCATGGCCACCTTCCACCTGGCAGGTGAAGGCATGGCGTTCATTCTCCCTCAGAGCCCGCTCTGCCCATGTCTGCCCATCGATCTGGGGTGCCAGCTCCCCCTGCCCTGGAACAGAGTAGGGGCCCAATGATTGAAGGGCAGCAGGAATACTTCGGAGCCAGTAATAAGGACATCAGAGGGAGTACAGAGAGCTAAAATAAGTGTGTGTGTGGGGGAGCAAGTGTGTGTAGGGAATGACAAGGAAACACAACATGGGGAGAAACCCAGATGTTCCAGATGGCACATGAATGGGGAGCTAAGGAGAGAGAGAGGCAGAGCAGCCTCTGAGATTCTCCTAAAGACCCAGAGCTGCTTGGGTAGGGCCAGGAGGGCAGTTGGGGAGGGGGTGGGGGGTACTCCTGAGAAGTTAGTGAACACCAGGAAGGGTGACAGGATTGAGGAGGTACCTGAGCCCGGCAGTGCCAGAACTAGCAGCAGTGTGGGAGAGAGAGCAGGGAAGATCCAGGAAAGCATCGTGGTCCACCCCTGTTTGAATCCCCTTTGGGTCTGGGGAGGGGGTAGAGGGGAGGGACCTGGGGATGGGAGGAAAGAAGAAAGGGACGGCAGGCCCCAGGGCCTCCTCCCATACACATATACATGTAGAAAACACATGCATATACAGAGAGCCCGGAAACACCCCCACACATTGACAAACACAGCACCCCGTCACAGACCTATGCACAGAAACACATCGTAGCTTATATTTGTGTACAAACGCTCACAGATATACACAGAAACATGTGCCTGGACACACTGAAACATGCATGCAGAAACAGACACATGGAAACGCACAAGCAAGTAAAGGGGGTCCCTACACCAGAAGGTCGTCGGCTCTCTTCCTCCCCGAGTGTCTCCTCCCACTCCGGTCTCTTTCAGGCCACACCCTGTCCTCCGCCCTCTTTCCCTGCCTTTGGTCTCTCCTTTCTGCACCTCGGTGAGGGGAGCAAGTGGGATTCGGGGACGGCTCAGCTTTGGGACCAGTTCTAAGTACCAGGCAAGACGTCTGGGCAGTGGGGGGCAGGGGGAGGGAGTTTCTCTGTAGTAGACAGACCCTCTCCTGGGCCTGAGCCATCCCCTGAGCATCACTCACCCGGGATCCCTCCCCGGTTAAACCCTGGTCCAGGCTCCTCTCCAGGACGGAGGACAGCAACTGCTCGGGTCTGATGAATACTGCGGTATGATGCAAGAACGCCTAGTATGGGCAGACAGGGCCAATCAATGCCCGATCTGCTGTCGTCTTCCCAGGTGAACGCTAGACCGCTCGACCCCTTCCTTCTGGAGTGGGAAGCTAGGGACCGTTGTGAGAAGCATTAGCTCCCACTCGCCTTATGTTTTCCCCAATGCACCTTAGGCACGCGCATGGGACCCCCTGCTGTTTCCGCACTATAGAGGGCGGCACATCCGGGAAGCTGGTCCAGGAGTGTGATTTGTCTCCAGGCTCTGTGACCTTGGTCTCCCAGGAAGCACAGTGTGGATAAAGGGGGTAACGCCGGAGCCCGGGCGCTCTGGATGACCTCTCATGGCCGCTCCTAGTTTGAGGCTCTGCTATCTTATCACTTAGCTGTGGCTGAAAGCGTTAGCACTGAGAGGGGAACACCCAAGTCCAAATTCCATCTCCGCCACTCCTATGACTACGTGTGTCCCACCACTCTCTGAGTCCGGGTTTCCTCTCTTTTAAACTGAGGAGTCACAGGATTTAGAAGTGAAAGGGACCTTAGAAATCGCCTCCCAATATTCCCGAGAAGGAAACCTAGGCACAGAAGGGAAGTGACCTGCCCAAAGTTATAGAGGGAATAGCGGACATAGGTCGGGATTCAAACCCAGGACCTCGGGTATCTTGACACCATGCTGCCTTTCTTTGATTCTCTAAGAAGTTGACCAGAGAGGTAAAATGAATTACCCAAGGTGACAAGGTGACCTGGGCAGAACTGAAATTCTAACTCTTGTGTTCCTAAATTCTCTGCACTCTTTCCATGGGACTACACTGCCTTTACAGCGCTGAACTGAATAGAGGCACTTGTGGTAAAGTGGAAAGAAGTCGGGTTCTGGCGTCACAGGACTTGGGTTTAAATTCAGACTGTAACTTTCCACTCTGGTGACCCCTGGGCTTCAGTGGGACTAAAGGAGACCCCGCTGTTTCTTTTTGGCTCTAAAAGCTAAGATTCTATGAATCCTGGCGGAGTTAAAGGGAATCATTTTCACACAATCAGGACTAGGAATCAGACTCAAAGAAAGGCGTCTTTATTCAGTTAGTGGGCTCAAGATAAATGCTGTCGTCCCCCCCCCCCCAACACACACACACTTTCTGGTCTGCCAAGGAGGGTAAATACCCAGGCAGGGGGGTGCCTGTTCTCAGGGCTCACTGATGCCCTGCAGCTGCCTCATCATATCAGTCAGCATCCGGTTACACAGAGCCGCATAAGGGTTGAGCAAGACCAGCTGGCGTCGGGCAAAGGGGCTACCCAGATGAGCTGCTTTCTCGAAATCGCTCCTGGCATCATCATCTCTGCCCTGCAGCCGGAATAAGAGACCCCGCTGGACATAGCTCTGGCATGCCACCTGCCCTTGGCCCCTACTCAGCAGGATGGCACAGTCCAGGTCCTCCAGTGCACCTAGTGGGGCGGGGGGAGGGGGAACAAAGAAAAATCCTTTGAAGGTGATTGGAAGAGGGAGACTCTTCTTGGAGCCATCTCTCCTGATCGTTAGGTTAAGGAAGGAGGACCAAGCTTCCACCTTTCCTTGTGAAGTCACTGTGCCCCCTGATGGTCATATTCGAAACTGCAGCTTCCTTCTCACACACACCACCCTCAACCTTGTCAAGATATAATTAGATCTTAACGACGTACGTAAAACACAGAGGGATTGCGCGTGGGCTACGGGAGGGGGGGGGGGGCAAGGGAGGGCTGGGAAAGAACATGAATCTTGAAGCCATGAAAAAATAGTCTAAATTAATTAAAGTTTTAAAAAAGATATATTTGGATCTCAATTCTGTTACTTAAAGCGTTATCTATCTTTTCCAGCTTTAAATCATCTGAAAATGTAATAAGCATGTCATCTGTGAATTCATATAAATCACTAATAAGAATGTTCAGCAGAACAGGGCCAAGGACACTTTACCAGAGACTTCCCAGTTCTGCCCAAGACACTCACTGTTCTAGGCACTGGAGATACAAAGAGAAAAATGAAAAATACTACCTTCCCTCACAAAGAGAAAAATGAAAAATACTACCTTCCCTCACAAAGAGAAAAATGAAAAATACTACCTTCCCTCACAAAGAGAAAAATGAAAAATACTACCTTCCCTCACAAAGAGAAAAATGAAAAATACTACCTTCCCTCACAGATCTTAAATTTTACTGGGGGATAAAGCATGTAGACAGATAAGCATAAAATCATTTGAGAGCACTTATCTTTGGGTCTAGTCATTCAACCATTTAAAAATTAAGTATCTCTATGAAGATGATTTCCAGATCTCTCTATATGCAGACCCTAGCTATAAGGGACAGGGTGGGAGTTGAAATCAATCTACTCATCCCAGCCTACATATCAAGCAGGCCTGAGGAAGTTTCTTCTGAAAGAACAGAGGATGTCAAAAAAAGACTTGACCTTTGTTGTGCTGGCTATGACTTTGGGGCTGACAAACAAAAGAGTTAAAAAAAACCCCTCCAAGGGTTGAATGTCTCACATAAGACCTGTCATGACTCCCTGGGAAAAGGAAGCTTAGTAACAGGGATGGAGGCAGCAGCTTAGTGAGCAAGCAGCCCAGCTGCATGGGCTATCAGCAGTGCTGGGAAAGGCAAGAACCGTGTTCACTTCATGAGTCTCCACCTAAGGTTTCACTTTTCCTGGGCCAGATGCTCTTTAATTAAACAGTGGTTTTAGAGGCTGAGAGCTCTTCTGATGGGTATGCAGTCCTATGAGTCTTAGTTGTTGTGGGGAGAAGTATTTCCACTTCCACATGTATTGTGGAAATCAGTGGGAAGTTGTGCATTCGGGGAAAATTTCCCTTTTTATTTATTTTGCTATTCTCTTAAAACTTTTGCTTTGAATTAAAGATCATCTGGCCTCATCTACATTCACATTATTCTTTTGGTTCTACTCTGTTAACTCTGCATCACTTCATAGCATATATACTGAAGTACAGTTGTAGGTGAGGGGGTAGTTTTCTAATGCCATATAATTCATAAATTGCCCTTCCCCCCAAGTACACTTTCCCCTAGGGTTATCAGTTGATATTAATGTCTGTCAGACTTAATTAGCTTTCTTTTATAAAAGGGTAAAATACACATGACTCAATCCCAGTTCCTTCCCTCTGCTCATTATTTCCTATTTATCCTGTATCTTGCTTTGTATACATTTGCTTGCATGCTGTTTCCTCTATTAGACTGTAAGCTCCCTTAAGGGCAGGGACTATCTTTTGCCTCTTTTTGAACCTTTTTTGATTAGCACCGCGGCTAGTACATAGTAGGCACTTAATAAATCTGTTGATTGATTGATTGGTGGCCTAGGGAGGAACATTTAAGTCTAAAAGGTTACAATATGGTCAATGAAGTCACAAAAGACTATGGCAGAGCTGACTTGATCTTGGTTTTAGAAAGAGAAGGGCCAGCCAGAGTAAACACTTTGATAAGCGATGGTCAGGAATAAAGTGCATCATGGTCGAAACTTCCCCAAGTAAGGCACACACCAATTAGGATAGCAGTACCTCAGAGTGAGAATTCCAGTAATGAGAAAATGGCCAAGGAATAGAGAATGTTTATATGATAACAAAATGGTGCCCTACTTTGTGCTAGGCAGTGTTCTAAGTGCTTTTACAATTATAAGATTATTTACAAATTACAAATAAATTACAAATTACAATTACAAGATAATTTTACAATTATCTCCTTTTATTTTTAAAACAATCTTGGGAGGCAGGTGCAATTATTATCTTCATTTTATAGATGAGGAAACTGAGACAGAGGTTAAGTGACTTGCCCAGGGTCACACAGATAGTGTCTAAGATCGGATTTGAACTCAGGTCTTCCTGATTCCAGGCCTAGAACTCAATCCACTGCACTATCTCTTTGCCCCTTATATTGAAAAACCATAGTCAGTAATAGAATGAAGGGAAAGGATTGAACAGTCCTACTCACCATCTCACCCCATCAACTGTCTCTATGAATAGGAATTCTTCATTTTCATCATTGCTTATAGCATGGTTAGACCATACATTCATGTAATGCAATTTGTTCATCTGTTCTCCAATCATTTGACTCATGCTTTAGCTATTGTAAACTGTATTGATGTGAATAGGTTCATGCACAAAGGTTTTTTTCTTATTGCTAATAACCTCCTTGGGGGTAGAGATATTAGTGGGTCAATGGGCATGAAAAGTTTCTATAATTTCATTTGCAGAAGTCTAAGTTATTTTAAAAATTAATTAATTTGCTTGTTTCATTAAAATTCCCATTGTCTAAGCTTTTTTTCAAAGGAGCTAGATTAATTCACACCTCTATTGCTAGTGAATAGCATTGCTGTTTTCCTATAATCCCACCATCTTTGACATTCTGATGAATGTAAAGTCATATATCATAGTTCTTTTAGTTTTTATTTCACTATTAGTTATTGATAATAAACAAGCTAATAATTATTTTTAAATGTTTCAAGTGGTTATTATTAGTTCATATTTCTTTATTTGAATACTAATCATATCTTTTGACTATTAGGGAATGGTAGATTTTAGATATTGGACTTTTAAAATTGGATATTTCATATAAAGATTCTTTTCCCTCATCCATTTCATTACTTCTTATTCTAGCAATCATTATTTTATTTGTGGACTTTGTAAAGACCCACCAAAGGCTCACTATTTTACTTGCACCAGAATGATATATAGATTTCTTCATTATGCTCTTAACCCAAGATGAGTTTTATTTTGTTTAAAAAATATGTTTTATTCACCAAGGTTGAAAGATTGCTATGTTTGTAAAAATTGTGACAAATGTCCATCAATTCATAGGTTTTAAAAATGTCATACAGCAACTTATGTGAAATATGAAAGTGTGTTTGCTTGCTATTGTAATTAATTGGGCTATTGAGAATTTTGGGGATTTTGGTAACTACATATTTGTACTACTGTATTTTTAAAGATGAAAAATTGTTAACCTTGTTCAATTCATTTGCCTTCTACCCACAGTGGATATTAAGAGGAAACGGATCTCATTTTTTGTGAGAAAGCCTTGCATTTTATATTTTCTTAGCTGACAGTGTCAATGATTATAAGCTATATTTTTGAATTTTTAAAGCTTTTTTTATTATATTTTTCTTGCATGTGCAATATACTTTTTCAGTTTTTTTTATTATTTTTTCTCTCCTTTTTATATTTGAAGCACATGTCACCAGTATTAAGATTTTCTTTAACTTTTCAGTGCTACAAGTTTGAAATACTTGTATGCCCTAAAAAGCTTGTGACTATAAAAATGATGCCACTAATTATTTAAATAAATTATGGGACTTTGCTTAATGATTCTGTCTGATTCCAGGACAAGATATACACAAAAGAGCCACTGCATAGTGCCAATAGAGCATAAGGTCAAAGAGACCAACCAATCCTGGTGAAATTGATGTCACTTTGAGCCTAGACAAAGAGGACTTGAATGTGTTTGGGGTTTGAGGTTGCGGCTGTTTAACATGTGTTAAAAGTAGGTCTTCTTTGTTCCACATTCTACCAAGTACCTCAAACTTGGCTCCCGGAACCTTGGCTTATATACTCTGGTCCCCTTTTCTGCCTCTCATAGTGTGGTAACTTTCTGTAGTCCTGGCTACTGACTGGGTAAATGCATCATTGCTTAGATCATTTTAATTGGGCCCTGATTCAAGGACCTGTTATAGATTTATTTTTCTTTTACTTGGAATTTTTACACATAAGACTTTGATAGTCTATATTTTCATCCAGAAATTTTTCTTTTTTTATTTGGATTTTTCTGATGTTTTTTTTCTTTCTCTTGCCAATTGATTCATATACCTCATACCTCAGCCATGTATCCCTAAGTGATCTTGTTTTGTTTTTTTTTAATCACCCTCTTAACGGGGGTAATGTAAAAAATGTCATTATTTAAATTGCAAAGTTTAAATTCCTTTTTGAGAAGAATTTTAGGTAAAGAAGATGCTACCTCTCTGAATCCAGAACTGAACTGTTGGAGAAGCCACCATGAAGAAGCCTCCAGACCACAAGTTGCACAAAATTGAACTTTGGGTGTGGTTGATTGAACATTTATTTGTATGTATACTTTCATGCCAAAGGGGACTGCCCCCTAACTGGCTTTTTGTCAATGCGTTTCAGCAATTATTGGTTTTGTCCTTTTTTCTCTTATCCTCAAATTATTGTAATCTTTAAATTGATTATATTTTCATGATCCTTTGGAAAAAAAATTAATTTTTTTGCAAACGATCATATGGGGGAATGTAAAAAATAGACTTGAATACAGGACTACAATCCCCACAAGCCTTTTCTCCACTTCCCCAAAATGCTTTGTAATCTCATGGGAATTCTGAGGTGGGCGAGATTGAGGAAGGATTTAAGCTGGTGGCAAAGGTTTTTTCGGGCTCTCTTTTGGACTTCTGTTTTGGAGCAGATGCATCTCTTCCATGATGTGAGGTTATTTTGTCTAGGCCTCTAGCCTAGGCACATGTTTCTTACTTGTATATTCTTTAATCTTTAACCTCTAATAAACCTCTAAAAAATATAATACTCCTTGTAGAGAGAAACTAATTTCTACCTGCCTCAGTCTCCCCATATTCCCTAATTTTAATCTTTACAACTTGATGAAAAGGACTGCATCTATTATAACAGATCTAAAATTTCCAAAGGAAATCATGTATATTAAAGAAGGAGTGAATACAACTCCCTCAGGACAGGAGTGTCCGGACTCAAGAGGTATTACTAGAGTTTCTGTCCCATTTGGGACATATACAATCAACCCTGTCATTGCTCATTGAAGATTAGACATAGCAAGCACGAACATAATGCCAGAGCATCATGCTCATTCATGCCTGCTATTAAAAAACTTGAACAAGGGAATAGAAGGCAACACTAGCAGCCCTTGCAAGTTGTTACCAGAATGATCAGGACCATGGACACAATTTGAGGGGCTAGATTTTGGAGACTCCCTGATACCCAAGGAATGATAAAATTATCTGAGAACTCAGGGCTTAAGTCTGGAGTGCTTTTATTATGTGAGTAGGATATAGGATGTGTATAGAGAACTATATACAAATTATTTGCCTCTATGACTCCAGACCATTACAAAAATGATCTATGGAAAGAGACTTGAATCAAATGCATATAAGCAAAATGAATTGCAGGTAAAAGAGTCTAACTTAAAAGAAGTGGCAGATAAAGTACAAAAGAAATCAGTGAAGGAAAACACAAACCTAACAGTCATTACCTTAAATGTAAATGGATTAAATAGTCCAATAAAATGAAAGAGATGCCTCTATATTGAAAACTGCAATGATTTAAAAATTGGTTTAACCATTGTATTAGAAAAATTAAAATTTGATGTGAAAATTTTAATCAGCTATATTATAAAATGAAGCATATGGAAAGTCCATTGAGTTAGTCCATCAATAGATAGCTATAGGTATAGACAAATAGATATAAATAATATCCTTTTTGCATGTGGTCTAGATAGACAATGAGTGGGGCCCACTATTAAGTAGGAGGAGGAAATTGTGTCCAGTTTCATTTGAGAAATCATAGGACCATTCCTAGAGTATGTGGGGCCCCTATCCATGTAATTTGATTAAAAATATATTTTAGGCAAAGCCAAGATGGCAACAATACAAACAGGAAACAATATAAGAACTCCAAACAGATTTAGAAAATACACAAGACTAAATTAATAAAAAAATCACAGTTATTTGTCTAGCGTAGATCAGAATAGATAGATAACTCTGAGGAAACCGGGGACATAGTCAGGCCTGAGCACACTGCATTAGGAAGGAGCATACCATCATCCACAAAGAGATGATGAACAAGAGCAAGAGGAGGTCCCAGACCCATAATGGGTTACTGCAATGGAAGCAGGTGCTAACTGGCAGCTTCATCACTCGTGCCCCAGTGTCAGGTCACAGGTTCAAGATGGACTGAGAAAGCTTCCTAGATGCTGTTGTGGGTAGGGTCCAGCAACAGTCTACCGTTGTTCAGATAAAAATCCATAATCCAGAAACCTACAGAATTCAGAGCAGGGGATCAGAAAAAGACTTTTCCCTGTATCAGAACCACTTTGGGAGCCTTGAGGGCTTGAAGGTCCCTGGCTAATCCTTGAGTTCTTACAACTGAACTACACACAACACTCCAAAAGAGTAGGAACAGGACTAACAGAGACCTTCCCTCAAGAAGGGTGGCAGTGCCTTGTCATATCATCAAGTCTGAAGTTAGGAAGTAGGTTGGAAGAATGGCAAATTAAGAAAGAACCCATCACAACAAGCTTTTATGGTAGCAAGGATGCTCAAGACATAGATGCAGAAGAGAATGACTCCAAAATTTCTACAAAGTCTCAGAAAAAACACAACTTGGGAACAAACTCAATTAGAATTCCCAGAAGAGATGAAGCAAGAGTTTATTTTTAAAAAGTTTAAAATTTTCCCACAAATATAATGGCAGTGCTTGAGGAGAAAACTTGAAAATGAATGAATTATTCAAGAAAGAACTGACAAGGAAATTCATACAAGAAACATAAAATCTTCCCTGGAGAAAAATCCCTGAAAATTAAAATGAATCAAATAGGAGTCAATATTCCAAGAGACAAAAAAATTAAAACAAAGCTGAAAGAATGAGAAAATAGAAGAAAGAGTGTGGAAAATCAATATTGAATTGAATTTTTTTTTGAGAAATGGTTTCCACTTTAGCCCTGAAGAAGCTTGATTTTATAACCAGAAAGCTATCCCTTCTACCCCCCCATATACAACTAGGTTAAATCCAACAGAGTTAGTCATCTCAATGAGTTGGTTTCTGTCACAGGCAGGGTGTAAACCTACTCCTTATTTATCTATAACCAAGGATTGATTAAGTAATGAAGATGGCTAGGCATCTGCCATGTTGGGAAGCATGAGCACTGGGTAGCCATGTGGCCAGTCTCTTGGCATTCTTGGGACACCCCCTTTCTAGTGATAAAGGAATTCCAGTCTCTGTTTCCACTTCCTGTGTGACTGTTCTCCAGTCAGAGATATCTTGGGGTGGAACAGTGATGACATTACAATGGAGATAAATTGGCTTGCTCACTCTTTTCCCCCTATCTTCTGGTCATGCTGTTCCTCTCTCCACTCTGCCTAGCTGCTAATTTTGCTCATATGAAAGTTTCTTTTTTCATTTTCTCTAGCCAGGCCTGGCTGCCTGGCTTGAGTTCTGTTGTCTCTGTTTAGACTATGAGGGATTCTATTGGCTAGTTAGATTTTCTTGAGGAGCAGCTAAATAAATTAATATTTTAAAATTAAAAATACCACCTCCAGAAAATTTTATTCATTACAAGTATAAGGTATCTCATCTCAAAAAACAACTGACCTGGAAATGTATCAAGGAGAAAAAATTTAAGAATCATTGAACTAGCAGAATATTTTGGTTTTTAAAAAAGAATCTAGACAGCATATTTCAAGAAATCTTAAAAGAAAACTTCCTGGATCTCTTAGAATCAGGGGGGCAAAGTATAAACAGGAAGAATTCATCAGCCATCTCCTAAAAGAAACCTCAAAATGAAAATTTCCAGGAACATTATAGCCCAAATCCAGAGCTTCTAGGTCAAAGATAAAATTCTGCAAATTTCTGCATCAGAAAGAAAGAATTCAAATATAAAGGAGCCACTGTTAGGATCATACATGATTTAGTAGCCATCCCCATAAAGGAGCAGAGAGCTTAGAATACGATATTCCAGGAGGTAAAGTTTATGGGCTTAGAGCCAACAATAACTTACCTAAGCAAGACTAAATATGATGCTAAATTTGCATCTTGCCTTAGGATTCTTACTGGCTATGTAACCTGAGTAAGCCACTTAACCCTTTTTCATTCTCAGTTTCCTAATCTATAAAAAGGGGGTAAAAAAGTATGTACTAAGGCAGCTTAAGGGTTTCTTCTCTTCAACCTGCCTTTTTTTTTTGACTGGTTGTTTTTAAACTCTGTCCTAGTAACAACTCTAAGACAGAAAGGCAAAGGCTAAGCAAAAGATTTGTCCAGGGGCACATAGTAGGAAGTGTCTGGGGCCAAAGTTGAACCTAAGTCCCCTCAACTCCAGACTTGGCACTGAGTCACCTCGTTTTCCCTATTCCTACCTCTTAAATTTCTTGTGCTTATAGGAGTATAAGTAAGGTCCTCCAAAGCACGCTCCCCTCCCATTATAGAGTCCTCCCTTTTTTGCTTCTAAGAGTGGTTCTGTGAAATCATGAAATGCATTTAATGAGACCAAACACTGCCACAAAGCCCATCTTTTTAATTATAGTGATGTAGGAGAAACACACCCAAGTTTTTAGCAGGGTCTCACCCCAAGAATAGGAGACTCAAACTCCATTCAATCCAGAAATAAGAAAAGAATTTTACTTGAAGAAGAGTGGTTTATGTTGGTCTAATACCTAACAGCAGGTGAAATAGTCTGAGGGCTAATCAGGTAGCCTTAGGGCTAATGGACAAACCCAGGGCTAGTAGAGTAGCCTCTTTGGAGCTGATAGTATAGAGTATCAGATCCACTCTAGAGTGGCAGCTTCTACACTCTGTGGATCAGAATTGGCATATTTCGTGGGGCTGGTAGCTTGGCATCTCCCATTCCAAACTCAGAGGGAGGTCTGTTTTGGGGTTTGTTGCCATAGGGAATAAGGAGCATGCACAAGATTGGGCAATTCTTCTGGAATGCCAGAGTCCCCAGTGTGCAGATTTCATGTTCACCTTGTTGCCATTTGTCAGTGGGGGAGAGATGTCACCTCCCTTCTGGAATGAGAACATGGGAGGTGGAATGTGGTACATTGGAAGACCACTATAGGTAATTAATTATGTCTTTCAGTTCTAAGAGTAATTAATAAAATAGATTAGGTACAATTACAACGCTGATGCCCCATATAGAATATTACAGATCCAGTACACAGAGTGGGTAAGTGGTCAATCTGCAATTCATGCTTGACTAAATGTTGAAACTACAGGTTTTGCAGTTGATCTTTAACCAGTGCTAACTAGTGAGAAATGCAATATTTCAGAGTAGGAGGGTCCTGTTCCTATTACTACCCCTTACTGCCCACTGCCAGCTCACATCAATACCACAGTAAATCTTCATGGCTATCATGATTTGGGATTAAAATTACGATCAAAAATGCAATTTTACGATGGTTATGATGGTTATTTGCAGACTATAGAATGCTACCAGGTTAGTTATACACAAGAAGTAGTACAGAAACTATTAATCAAGAACTTTTAGAGAGACTTAGAGATGGTAAGTAGTATACTGGTACCTCTGAGATAGCAAATGAATCAAAGGAAGGCCTCTATCATGATAATGTTGCATTTTGGGGGAAATATGGGAAATAATCACACATGATGAAAAAGTAAGAATCGGTATCACGTAGTTCCAATATTAAGGGCTCTGGCCTGGGTCAGGTTCGCATACTGAAAGTTCGTTGACTGACTGATATTCAGGAGATGGTGACCAGTATGGTGAGAGGACTATGACTGAAGGCAGGACCTGAGTAGTTAGCTTGGGGCAGACTGTGGAGTTAGGGGATAAAATATGATAATAATATGAAAGAAGGATTAGACATTCTGCTTGGTTCTAGAAGACAAAACTAGGAGTCATGGGTAGAAGTTGCAGGTAGTCATATTTGGTCTCAACATCAGGAAAAGTCTCCTAACTAGAGCTGTCCCAAAATGGAATGTTTGCTTTGGGAGGCACTAAGCTATCCTCCACTTCAGGCTAAAGCTTAATGACCTTTTGCCGGGCTATGTTGAAATGGGAAGTCTTGTTTTAGCATATGCTACATCAAAGGGCCTCTGAGGTCTCTTCTCATTCTATTAAAACATTAAGGAGTATTTTTGAAGTATCTACTATGTGTCAGGTATTATGCTACAATTAAAAAGAACCCAATCCAGCCTCAGAAAGAGCTTACATTCTAAAAGACAAGGACACACGTAAGTACAGTAAATGCAAAATAAATACAGAAAGAATAAAAAATAAATTAGTGTGAAATAGGAGGCACTAGCAGTAGAATGATCAGGAGAAACTTCATGTGGAAGTTGGTCCTCGACTTGCATCTTGAAGGAAGGAGACAGGGAAACTTTGAAGAGGAGGTGAGGAGGGACCACAGTCTTTGAAAGGGGGTCAGCCAGTGCAAAGAAAGAGAGGTGGAAGTTGGAGTGCTGAATTTGAGGATTGGAAAGAAAGCCAGTTTGGCTGGATCTAAAAGTCAAAAGGCTGGACAAAGAGGCATGTCAAATGAGACTGGAAAAGGATGGTTGGAGCAAAGTTGTGAAGGGCTTTAAAATCTAAACAGAAGAGTTTCGATTCTAGAGGCACTAGGAAACCACTGGACTTGATTGAGTAGAATAGGTTAGATTTGGCTTAAGAAAAATCAATTTGACTGCAGTGTAGAGAAAGGGGGAAGAACTTTCAGGCAAGAACACTAATTTAGAAAGTCATTGCAAGGATCTAGGCAGGAAGTGATAAAGCCCAGAACTAAGAAGGCAAAGGAGTAGAAAGGGCTGGAACCAAAGGGTTGGGGAGAGATTTTTTTTTACAAATTACTTTAATCTTGAACCCATCCTCACTAAGGAAAAATGTACCCCTGATTTATGAAGACGTTGCATAATTTTTGTTCTTGCTTTACCTCTTCTAAAAAAGCTAATCAATGTATACTGTTTGATATTAGAAGCAGCATATGGGAAATAGGAGCTTATGAGCAATAGTCTCAGAAACCCTATTGCCTCAGGATAGATAATAAAACACTGAGAGGAGAGATGTAGTCAACTACTCTCTAGGCACCTGGACACCAGTTTGAGTTGAGATACAGAGTTTAGAAGAGGTACTATGTAGGTTAACTTCATAATACTCTCCTTCATGCCCTCCAAGTTCCAAATAAACTAACCTATTTGTTTTATGAGCTCATCCCTTCTCCCTCCTCCTTTCCCTCATGCTTAGGATGTCTTCCTTCCTCCCTTGATGTTTTTTGGAATTCTTACTTCCAGGAAGGAATTACCTTCCTTCCAGACAGAGCTTAGCTACACAAGTGCCAAAGAAAGCATTTCATAATCCCCCAAGATGTTAACACTTTCTTCCATCTCAAATGATCTATATTTACTTTTGTCTCTACGTGCTGTGTCCTCCAGGAGATTATAAACTCCTAGAGAGCAAGGACATCCCCCATCCCCTTTCTCCCTTTGTGTTCTTAAGGCCTGGAATATTGGAAATAGAGGAAGACATATGCTACTACATCACTGGGCCTCTTATTGGCAGCCAAGTGCTCCAATGGGTCTTAGTTAAGTTTTCCATGGACCTAGAATTTTGGCCATTGGTGAATGTGCCTGATGGCTACTTCTCCCCCAGATATTGAAGGAATACAAAATTTAGAAGTGGCAACGAGCCCAAGTGTCCAGACTGGCTAAGGCGATGAGCAAGGTCAACCATGTGGCCCATCAGTGCCTACTGCCAAAATCCAATTAGGGTTACATTAACCCCAAATAGAGAGTTGAAATTTATTTCTCTATCTTATTTGCTTCTTTCTTACACCCCAATAAGAGGGTCTAGAAGTTCTTTATATCTGACCTGTATCATTTACCCAATTTTTTTTGCCAACTTTACGTAGATGGAGTATTTGGTTCACATGCCACCAGCCTTCTCTTTTCCAGGCTAAATAACCCCATTTCCTTTCCTCTATGGTGTTCTTTGTCCCTTGAGAGTCATGAGATCCAGTCTCATTTGTAATTGCCTGGGCAGCACAAATCCCCTTAGAAGGCAATTTTTTGGATAAATTCTTAGAGAGGGTTTCCTGGAAGTTAGCATGCTTATCTTACCCCCTGAAGATCTACTCACCTGCCATATCTCCCTGGAGTCTTCGGGCCTGGGCTCGGTTGTTATAGGCTGAGGCTCTGCCAGGCAGCAGATTGATTGCCTGACTGAATTTCTCCAGGGCTGTGCTCAGGTTCCCAGACTCAGCTGCTGTCACCCCCTGCAATTCTAGGTTCTTGGTCTGTTCCAGCAGGTCCCCAGGAAAGATGTCATCTGTAGCCAATGTTTGTGACCCAGGAAGAAGGGGAAATGGGGAGGAGAGGAAGGGGAATCAATCACGGGCTTTGGGAGATTTCAACTGATTGGACTAGTAGAGGTGTCATTTTACTGGGGTTTATCAAGGGATTCTAGTATTCGGAGCAAGAAGAGACAGTAAAGGCTTATACAGTGCAACCTCATTTTATGGATGAGGGATTCGAGACACAGAGGAATAAAGTGCTCGATCCAATATCACCCTGGTAGCAAGTAGCATAACTGGGATTTGAACCTAAATGCTCTTAAATTTGGTGTTCATTTATACCAAGCTGCCTCTCTTGGACGGTTTTAATTTTTTGGCCATTTTTCAGGTTACAAGGACCTTCCTGGAGGCAGGAATATATATGTGTGCATTTATAGATGACAAGGGGCAAAAGGATCTTAGGCAGTAAAGGTCCATACTCAGATCTGGCATTCTAGGGTTTCCATGGTTAATTTGTCAACCTCATCTCTCATTCCACTCACACATGAAGTCATCATTCTAGTTGAAATGACTTACTCATTAACCCAAGAGTATACTTCCATTTCTGCCTGGATGTTTTTACCCATGTACCTCCTCCGCTTGACTTGCTTTCATCTATTCTCTCTCCCACCTATCAAAATCCACGGCGTCCTTCAGAATTCGGTTCAAGTTCCACCTCCATGAAGCCTTCCCAGATCAGCTCCCACTTAGTGTCCACAGGGTCTTTTGATATTACTATTCTTTTCATAAACAAATGAAAGCCCAACTTACTGATGAGCAGTTGGATAGATTCGTTAGGTTACAGCTTCCATCCATCATTAGCCTACTAGGTTTTAGACCAATTCTGCAGTTAACTTTCATCAGTAAGGTGAGGGCAACCCTTCATGGCATGAGATTTGCCCTCATTCTCCATGTCTCTCATATTTGGCATCCACTGCAAATTGCTCTGGGTACTCCTTAGAACTTTTTTGTCCCAGACTTTCTCCTGCCCTCTGAACTAAAAGATAGAGGGCCCCTTTGCTGGTGACTGGCAAGACTTGGTTTAGTAGTTCTAGATACAAACCAGGTTAGGATTACATTGAATACTTGCTACTCCTTGGCTCCACAGATCACTTCTGGCCCACTTTCACCTTACACAGCTCTCCACTTCTATCACTCTACTCTAAAATATCTTTTCCATTAATGACAAATAGTGGCAAGGATGTGGAAATTAAGGGGCCCCTTTATGTAGTAAACTTTGGCCAAGAGCTTTGGTAAGGTGAGAGGAAGATTTCTTATGTGAGAGGGTGGTCCCAAAGATATTCTAATGCTGGGTAGCAGGGGCACTGTGCCACATTACATTGGCAACAGGCTATGAGCAATTTTCTTTGGTACAATTAACTTCCAATTGCCTTCATGGGGTTCTTAGAGCAGACGCTTGGATGATCAATCTCCCTTTTCCTAGAGAAGAGTGGAAGGCATAGGTAGTAGGGAGTCAAACCATCACTAGATGGGAAAGGCTCTGGCCTAACTCCACAATGTCTAGGCTAAATTCATTGTAGGGATCACAGGACTTGAAGTAGGGCTGGGAACTTGGTGATCTAGTCCAATTTTATAATTGAAGAAACTGAGGTTCATCAATAAAGTGACAGGCCCAAGGTCACATGAAATAATACTCACCATCATCTGCCACTTGATTTTCCTCTATTTGATCTTCTCCAAGGTCCAAACCAGGCACATCTCCAAAGGGGGTGTCTGGGCTGAAGATGGCTCTCAAAACTGCTTGATCATTTGGAGTCCCCATGATACCCAGTGCTTAGCTGGAGACAGTGACCCCAAGTTGAGTATTGAGGGGAGGGAACCAGGAGAGGCTGAACCACCAATCACTGGGAAGAATATAGGACACTATTTGAAGAAAGTCATTCCCTCCTCCCCAACTATCAGGGCCTTGGTTGCAATGTGATCCAGCCTTGAGTTAATGAATGACTGGCAGAATGTTTTCAAATATTTATTCACCTATGCCCTGCAAGGAGGGTGGCAGAGCTTAAGGATGTCAAATTTAAGGCTTAAGTAGTGTTAGAACAATTAGGAACTAATTTCCAAGTTTTATTTGGAATTTTATTTTAGAGGTAATGTGATAGAGTTGATCTATATAGAAAGAATATGAGAGGTAATTAATCCAATTACTTTTCCTATAAGGAAACTGAGGCACAAAGGTGATTAAGTGACTTGCTCAGATAGCTAGTAAATAACTGAGGTAAAATCTGAAGTACAGAAGTCATATCCACCATGCCATGTTGACTTCCATTCCATTAGGTTTCACCATTTCTAAGAAAAAACGGTTTTGTTTCTTCATTGCTTTTCTTCCAATGTATTTGAGGATACATCAGCAACAATCTTTCACAACATTTTGTCTAGTAATTCTAATTCAGTTATAATTATGAATTGTAGTTGTGCTCAAGAGTATTCATTTATCTCATAGAACATAGTTCTTTCAAGGGGACAACCTTAACCACATTGCTACCTTTTTAATTGTCTAACACAGAACTCTGCAAAGCAGTAGGAGCTTAATAAATATTTGTTGTGTTATAGTAGAACAAAAAAAGGGAAGATGAGCAGAATTTAAAGGAAACATCCCAGTTCTCTCCTCCAATTCAAAGTCACTTCTTCTGAAGAAAGGGAGCAGAGTTGAATGGGAATGGATTTAAGTCTGGGTTAAACAGAAGTAGTGATAGGATCACAGATTTCAAGATGGAAGGGATGGCAGGGGATTTCATTTTAAGAAGAGCAAAGTAGGGCCTAAAGAAAAGGTTGTCCAAGATCACAAAATTACTAAGTGGCAAGGCATTAGATCCAGATCTTCTGAATTGACACCCAGCACTCTTTGATAGAAGATAGGGAATATTTTTAGTTATTTCCATTTCTGAAAAAGGAAAAATGACAAGCAGTTTGACCTGAGGTCATTTACCACCCCCTCCCCAACATCCCTTTACCAAAGGAAATAAAGTCCAACTGTCTGCAGCAATAAACTTGACATGTTTATTAATTAAACTATCACTTAAATAAAAAAAAGTGCATAGAAAATAAACATGTTTAAAAACTCCATTTTTTTTTACAACTATATACACTTTTTACTTTTACATTCAGTCTTTCGTAGAGAGCTTTCAGCATTATTATTTTTTTTAACTATTAAAGTATTTTCCTTCATCCCTGTCACAGGGAGTTAACACTGATGGACTTTAGACACATTCCTTTTTTTTTTCTTTTCTTCCCCCCCCCCCCTAAACCAGAAGTTTGGAAGAACACAAGGAAAAAATAAAAACAAAAAGATCTGTTATACATGATAAAGTTAAGAAATGTCTTATTTCTGGAACAGAAGTTTGTCATCTGTTCAGTTCTTGAAACAATTATTCAACTACCTGTATTTACTAAAGAGACTGTTGAAAGTTCAATTAAAAGAAACACCACAAGTATATTTTCTTGGTTGATAGACAAAACTAGAGTACCTCAGAACAAGATACCAGGAAAGCACAGAACACAATTTTTCCCCCTAAATGCAGGTGGTAATCCCAACATTCATAACCAAAAATAGAGAAACAAGAAGTACAGGTACTGACTGGTAACATTCATGGGCAGAAAAATCCTCAGCAGAGAAGCTCCAGGTAACATGGTTTGTGCAATTCTTTCCAACCCGATGTGGGCTGGGTTGATGCAATCCCTATTAAGATGATACTCTTGCAGTTTGTTTTTGTTTTTTTTTTCCTTTGGGGACCCAGAGGAACACCAGACTGACATTTTCCTGCCTCTGCTAGCAACTGTAACACAATCTTTATCTATAGTGTTAAGAGAATTAAAAGCCATGGACTGATACTGAACTAGGCTTTGTTACATGGTGCATTACTATATTAGTTCCTATATATATCATATTTATAGTTATTTGAAAATTCAAAAAAAATCTTGCAAGTTTTCAGAGTGTGTGAAACCAGTAAGTAGTCTAGACTTGACTGGCATTCATGATTCAGCACAAAACCATCTGCTTAATAACCTTGTATTGCTTTGAAATGAAGGAAATGAAACAGTTTACACCCAGCCCTTTATAATGACCCGCTTTTCCTTTGAGAAAAAAAGTTTGCTACAAATCTCCCTTTCCCTCCCCCCACCCCCAAATAAATTCAAACACCCAACAAGGTTTTGACCTTTAGTATTTTCAGATATTTGTGATTGAACAGAAGTCCTTTAAAAAGATACATTCATTTTTAAAATCTATTTTTTTAATTAAGGGAGCTGCACAGTGCTCACTGAATTGGCCAGGATGGGACAGAGGTAAGCAGGGTGGCGGACTGGATCCTGCAAATGTCAACGAGTCTGGTTGAAAAATTAATAGTAGCTGCCAAGGCTTCTCTCCTCCAAACTCATTAATGTACTGAAAGCAGGAAGGGATGTGCTGGAGATGTGGTGGTAGATGGTTACGGAGAAGCAAAGGGACCAAGAAGGCCTGGCCAAAGTGTCAGTGCCATGCAGCTGCTCTGGTTATGAAATAGTTTTCACTGGCTGCAATGGCCACCAGTTCATGCAGCCACAACAGGTTCTAGCAGCAAAGCTATTTGAGTGAATTGGCTCTCTTGGAGAACTAACCAGAGACATAATTATTACTCCTCAGGGATTTGGGAATTTCTGAAGGAAGCTTCTTGAAAGATTCTAATGAATGACCCAATGTTATTTGCGCAGTCTGAATGAATTTCTGTTCTAAAATCCTCTGGATACTTTTCAAGATGAACTCAGAGGCATTTTCCATTCATTTATTACTCATCTCTTCCTCTCCTACTTCTGGTAGTGACCCTCCTCTCATTCTCAAGCTGTTGAATTTTGGCAATGGGCTCAAGAATGAGCTGCAGTCACTCACAGGGGTGCTTTCTTAAGCAGGCTGGGGTTAGGATGTAACTTTTCTCCTAATACCCAGGGAATGGTGGGAAAGGAATGAGAAAGAGATCTTTTATAATAGAGCACTGCCTAATAATAGGGCAGTGACCAGGTCTATTCATCTGAGTTCTCCCCATCCTTGACTGGCCTTTGGGTCTCTTTCTTAAGAGTGAATCCCCGACCCATCAGTGCATCAATCATTTCGGTAATAAATTCAGCCTAAGGTTTTTTTTTGTTGTTTTGTTTTGAAATAAGGACAAAAAAGATTTACAAAAAAACCTCCTCACACAGTGCAATAAGAAAGAAATCAGATACTAGTGGAACACTTTGAGTCACCATATCTTCTCAAAGACTGAAGAAAGAGGGGAGGTGAGATCTGGGTGGACTGTGCTCAGCCCACTGTTAGCTCCCCCCTCCATGCTCGCAAGGTATCCTTTGCCATCCTGTCCACAGTGCTGGCGAAAGTGATGGTGTTTCAGCAGATCCACCAGACAAAGTTTTTAAGGTCACAGGAGATAAGGGAGCCCAGGTCGGAGGGCGCAGGCTGAACCAAGGGTCCTGGGGTGGAGTACGCTGGGCTGAGTGATATTGCTTTGTTAAGTTTCCACAGGGTGGGCTTCTTGTAGCCAGGAAGAGTGTCCCACTGAGAGCCATTATTGATCTCCTGCTGGACTGAACTGTTTTGAAGCCCAGTAACCAAAACAGAGAGAAAACCTGTTTCTCTGTGAATGATCTAAGACTGTGCTTTAGTTTCATTGGGCCACCCTGGAAGTATGTCTAGGGGGTCAGTAAGATCTTTTTTGCAGATATAAGGATTTTGTGGGGATACTGGAAGCAGAGATAAATGGAGGCAACAAATGAGGCAGATGGAGATGGAAAAATGTCAAGTTGTCTGCCATCCAAGCTCTTATTTTTCTACCTCTGAAGTAGAAGAGACTTGGGAAGTACAAAAATCTGCCTCTTCCCATTGCCCTGGGGCTAGAATCAGAGAAGAAATGTGTTTTAGAAAGGGGATGAAAGAAGAATTGTACCAACATAGTAATGTAGCCTGCTGGGAGCTTTGTAGAGGAGGGAGAGAAGGGAGAACCTTGTATTTTGGTGACCTTCCTTCTCTATAATCTAGGAGCAACCCAGGAAACAGTTACCTAAGTCAACAAGGCATGAACAAGCTTACACGTTAAACAACAACAAAAATATACCTTCTGAGGGCAGGGGTTGGGAGCGGGGGAAGTTGGACAGAAAAAAAAATCAGACTTTGCGTGTACAGCTGAATATTTTCTCTAACTTCATCCTATGAAAATAAAAAATTATTAAAAACAGATCTTCTTTTAAATTAGGATAATACCACGGTTTAAAAAATAGCCTCGTCATAAGTGCTTCTCCCTATGAAGTGCTTCTCATAGAAAAATATACAAAAAATATTTACATTTATAAAACCTTAAATATTAAACTGTAAACAGAACAGAGTAAAATCCAATGACTTAATTTAACAGATTCAGGACACTGTCTTGGGGAAGGGGAAATGGAGGGAGGAAAGAAGGGAAGGAGAGAGAAGTTAGTCTGATGCTGCTTTGACCATGTCCTAGAGAAGGAACCTAGGCAGTAGTGTCATTTTCATCTGCTCTGACAATAGATTTTGCACATCTGGTAGAGCTCCCTCAACACATGGTAACATACTCCCTCAGGGTCTTGTAACCTTAGTGTTCTGCCTTTAGCTTTTAGTGGGGATTGACCATTTAGGAATTTGGCCTTCCTATGTCTTAGCAAAGAATAAATCAAAGTAACTGTATCCTAGTAATGGAGAAGGGGTGGGAGGTAGAAGGGGGTGGATATCATCAACTTGGATATGAAATTCTCAGGAAGATGCATGATTCAAATCCTATTTAAACAATTTTCCCTCTTCAAAGACCACCATGCTGCATTTTTTAAAAAAAAACATTTCCACTGGAGCTTGGGCTGGTAAAGACTCCTCCTAAACCTATCTATTTTTAGTGGCTTGTGTCCATGTCCCCTTCTGGAGTGCTAACTAGCTCAAAGGATGTTTTGTAGGCACAAACTGTGCCCAGTGGGGTGCAGATCCTTAAATAGGGAGCCAATTTCACCTACCACCCAGAAAGAATGGAAAAGTGGTGGGCTGGAAGCCAAGAGAAAAGAAAGAAAAGTAAAATGGGGAGAAGGAAAGGGAAGGAAGCTGCTCCTACTGTCAAGAAAAGTAACTGGCTGAGATAAGGCTTACAGGGGTAACACTCCCACTACAAAGCCAATAGGCAGGCTCAAGTGTTTGGTAATTCATTGGCACAACCCCAAACAGCCCTTTTGGTCAACAAAGGCGCTAGGAATCCTGCCTCCCAATCAGAAATGAAGTCTTAGGTGGGAGGGCACTAAGGAGAAACCATGAAATATTTTCTTTCAATCAAGAGACGGATGTAGGCTGGGCCTGGCCAGCCAACTCTGAGGTGCCTGACCTATATTATCCTCTTGACCCTGCTTGGCCACTCTGGCCACCTCACTAACAGTGCTTAGGAAATGGGCCAAGCAGAGGCTGGCAGCAAGTTACCAACTTCCCCTAGGGAGAAGCTCAGGAAAATCCCTATTCTCCTGATATAACCCTTTACAGGCTCTCTCCAGGCAAATCTGTTAGGGGACCCCTTCCCCTCCTCATATTGGTGTGCGAAATCCAGAGGTGCCAGGAAGAAAGTCCATCACCAATCTTTTCTTCATGACGTCACCTCTCACCAGGATTATGATCACACTGCATGATGTGAAGATGGGGCACAAGGGAAGGGAGCTCAGACATAATGGAGGTCCCTCAACTGAGCCCATCTGATCCTGGAACCCTTGGCTGCTAGAAAAAGCCTTCAGTTTTGCTTTGGATGACCCTGGGTCTTGCAACTCCCGTAATGGGGGAATGAGAAAAAGAGCAACTTTAGTTTAAGAACTTTCGGCATTTCTTAGCGCCACAATTGCAGGGCAGCTTATTGCTGGCATCCTCAATGGGGAACTTATAGTCATAAGTGAGTTCTTCTCCACGGTAGATCTTACGCATTGCAAATATGACAATGTGCTTCTGCCCATCAATGTTGATGACCCGAGAATAGCAGTTGGGCTCGCATGAATGGTTGATGAATCGTGCAGCGTTTCCATGCATGGTGGCATCCACTACTTCTGAGTCATCAATTCGGAACATGTAGCAGCCAATGCCCTATATGACCAGGAAAGACGGACAGAGAAAAAAATGTTAGTTGCAACTTAAATTTAGGACTGCCTTCTTTTTACACTACATATAGCCCCAGCTAAGCAAAACTGATAAAATCTGAATGCTAATCAAAACTCCAGTTATGCTGATGTAGCTCTTCTGGTAAGCATATTTCAAGATGTTACCTATAAATTTCACTGGATTTGTAGGCACAAAAAGTAGTGGCTTCTCTATTTAAGAAGGTAGGAGAAGACCTGAAAAATGTAGTTGTATACCCTTGATAAATATCTCTTGAGTTTTCAAAGTTACTAAGGGCCCACTCAACTTCAACATTAGGGACAGTACATTTTTACTAGGTCCCCTTAATCTCAACTTCTTTTTCCCAAGACTTCCAACCTGTGCTTATGCTAACTCCTAATGCTGAAATGTAGTTAACAGTAATCATTTTAAGAGAATAACCAGCACCACCTTTTTCTTTATGTTATTCTACACTCATCTTTTCCTTTGCCTATAACAGGTGAAATGAGCAGGGACAATGACACAGTCTATCTCACCTTGCTCTCATAATACTTCTCTCGCTTGTCAGTCTGTATGGAACGGATGACGTTGCCTGCATACTCAATCACCATCTCACCTGCATCGATGTTTCTCTTACAGAAGAGACCCCGTCCATGGATGGGAGACCTAGGACATGAACATAGACAAAGAGTTCCCTTAGTTGACATTCACCTACTTGGATTCTTTGTCATTAAGTCCACAACAGGCTGTCTGGAAGAAGCAGAATCTGGACCTATATGCCTTACAGAAATTGTTCTCTGTTCTTGATGAATGGATATAATATGAAATGGAAGTCTGAACAGTTAATAAATAATTATTACATGAGGATCCTTGAGCCAGCTACCAAACACAGCTGTAAGTTTTAGTCAGTGTCATCTGTAAAAAGAATCTACTCTACTTGTTGGTTCCACTCTGATTTTAGAAAAGCTTTCATGATTTCAGCCATACCTATAGACCCCGACTGCCTCCTTGGAAGTCTTCTTTAAGTGCCGGAAACGCATGGGCATGGGCAAATCCATGCTAGTCGCCCTTCTGAAAAACAGCAGGACATACCTTTAATCATACTTCTTTATGGAAGAGACTACTCTGGCAAAGTCTTGGGCTAAACTCTTAGAAGACAGACAATGACTATATGGTTCCCTAGTGTAAGAACATATACAATTAAACACATAAATGTTTTTTGATGATGACAATGAAGGTTGTGATAGTGACTATGTAGAGGTTTGGAACAATCAAACCTCCACAGTAGAGTATATCTATACAAGAGGATATTCAACCAATAATCAAACAAAAAACAATTTTTAAAGCAATGTGAATTTCAGGTCAGGATCATAAAGTCCAATTTTCAGTTAATTAGCTATGATTACTATGCCACTCATGTCTCAGTCATTCTCTTTTATGTAATCCTGGAATTCTGGCATTTCTGGCACATCCTACCTCCTCCTTTTGATTTAACTTCTTCCATCAGTTGTCTACTTAATTGCTTACCGAGCTGATTTCAGCTGTACTTCTTCTTCTTCCTCATCATTGGGGTTATATTCAGGAGGCTGTCTATGTTTAGAAGCCAGGAAGTTAAACATGTCAAATGCTGACTTCCTGGAATCAAAGATCAAAGAATATTTAGAGAAAATGCCTAAGGCAGAAAAGTTGGAAATAAGAGACAATTAGTAGCCCAGAAAATCTCAAGAAAAAGGAGACATCAGTGGCATTTATCTACAAACTAACACCAGAAACTGCTTTCCAAGTCATAGGTAAATGGCACTTGCCTCAGGTGGACTTCAGCTCTGGCTGAACCATGAGGATTAAGGGGTGGTTCATTGGCCTCCTCTGGTTTGTGGAACCGAAACTTATAATTCCGACAATGCTTGGCCCCAGAAAGCTGCTCAATTAGGAACACAACTGCATCATGAAGAATCCCTAGCATCTTCAAGCCATTCACACCTGCAAAGATCATAAACATTAGGGCTGGTAACAAAATTGCAATATTCAACAGTTAACCAAACTACAGAAGGAACCTTCTAAAGCCCCCAAAGAATATGATCTAGAAACAATGGTCAGAAGCTAGCATTAGATTTTTAATTAACAGTCCTCTCTGACAAATTCAGAAATAAAAGAAGGCTGGCCAGGTCTTCAGTTCACTATCATCTCTGTGAACAAAGCCCAGGAAGTCCAAACGGAATACAAAGCCTGAGTTTTTGGAAAAGCAAACTACTCAGGTATCAAAGCATAGTTTGGCACATGAAAGAACTTTGCATTTTTTCATAAAGGCTTACTCTTCCCTTTCACTCCTAAGAATTTCCTCTCACATCTCTCTCTTTTTTTAAAATAATATTTTATTTGATCATTTCCAAGCATTATTCATTAAAGACAAAGATCATTTTCTTTTCCTCCCTCCCACCCCCCATAGCCAACACGTGATTCCACTGGGTGTCACATGTGTTGATTTGAACCCATTTCCATGTTGTTAATATTTGCATTAGAGTTTCGTTTAGAGTCTCTCCTCTGTGATGTCCCCTCAACCGCTGTAGTCAGGCAGTTGCTTTTCCTCGGTGTTTCTATTCCCACAGTTTATCCTTTGCTTATGCATAGTGTTTTTTCTCCTAGATCCCTGCAGATTGTTCAGGGATATTACACCACTACTAATGGCCTCTCACATCTCTTAAGCTGCTAGAATGGACTAAATTTTGAATAACAAAGATTGAAAAGTACACTCACCTGGACACACTTCCATGTACAATCAATAATATCTTGGTTCAAATCAATAATCTACCAAAATATTTGAGAGGAACAAGCCAACAGTTTCATACATTACCTGCAAATGAAAGCTGCTTTAGACGAGCATTGGACCGAGCTTCCTGAACTTTATCTGTTAATGATTTCCATGCATCTGTAGTGATATTAAGGAATAGGTAACAAACTTTTTAAGTGTATTTCTTGTCATGTTAGTGGTCTGTATAAGCCAAACATGCTTAGTAGCTAAGAAGTAGAGAAAGTACAATGCTTAGCAGTGCTTCTATAAGGGTGGTCAGGGCAGTTGACCTGAACAGATGAAATGCCAAAATTTTCAAATAATCTGATTCTCTTATATAGTTGTATGATTGAGCCTTTAGCTTCAGTATTTTATAGTATTAATTTTATTTCTGTCCTTGGCCAAGGTATTCCTTATCAACTTGTTCAAGTATATAATTTCTTCCCACTCTATAAGTGGATTCTCCAAAGATTTAGTCCCTGGCCTTCTCTTCTCCATATATATACTCCATCTTGAAATTAAGATTTTCACCTCTATAGAGATTATTACCAAATCTATACCTGATATCTCCTTAAACCTCTGGTCCTACTCTAATAAGTAATGTTCCTTTTAGTGGATCATTTAAACTCTTACTTTGATCTTCAACTTCTGTACACTGCCACTTGAATGACTCACCCCCTCAAGTTCAACATTTATAAAATAAAGGGGAGGCTTCTAAGAACTTTTAAGTACTAGATCTAAGCTCCTATAGTCTATATTTAAAATGGAATGCATAATTTCTCCACCAATAAAACTAGTTACTTTTCCATCTTTTTTAATTATATTAACAATTTATTTGTCCTACATGCTTCTACTAGATTTTAGTAAAAAGAATACTCTCTTCATGTCATTTCCCTTGTTTAAAAATCTTCAATGGCTACCACTGCATATAGAATAAACTACCAAATTCTTAACTTGGCATTCAAGGCTTGCTCTTTTCAATCTTATCTCCAACTACCCCCAACATAGGTCTTCTCCTCCAGCCAGAGTCCCCTGCATTTGCCTTGGAGACTTTGCTCCTAAGAGGATCTTCCCATCTCCTCTCTTGGTCTATCCAAATCCTATGTAACCATCAAAACCTTTCCTGATTACTTGAACCCATTACTTCTCTCTTCCCTCAACTTTAGTACTTACTGTTAAACCACTATCTTATATAAAGTCTTATGTTTTTACTGCTTCCCAAACTAATTAGGCTGTGACCTTAATGAAGATATGTGTGGACTATCTCACACTGCTTTAAAAAAATCTAAACTTATTAATCATTTTTATTTTGTTTTGTATCCTCACAGCATCCACCACAGTGCCCAAAACATAGTAGGTTCTCTATACATAAATATTTCCCAAAATCCAAGCAAGCTGAAACAGATTATAATGATAGAATCTTTTGAGCCTTATGGAGCAGTCAAACACTTCAGTCAACACACCTTCAATGCTTTCTGCACAAATTTGAAAACCATCATCACTTGATATTTCAAAAACTAGCCCTTTCTTTGGCTTTTTCTCTCCAATGCTTTCCTTCCTCTTCTGTTCTTGCTGTAACCAAAACATCAGTGGAGAACTGAAGTTGCTTTCTTCTTCTTCAGTAACTTTGGGTTCTGAGAGAAAACAAAATAAGAGATTATGAATGCTGAGAGTTTTACTTTTTAAAAAATATATTTCATAAGGATAACTGTATTACATCATGTTCAATGAAGAATTAGTTAGTAGTCAAGCTATTCCCTATGAGAAATTAAAAGATCCTGACAATGTCCCAAGGTCATAATGCCTGGAGATCTTCTTTGGTTGCTGTGTAACAAAGTCAGTCTTCGTTTAAAACATCATCTATAGCTGTGTTGGTGAAAATATGGCACACATGCCAGAGGGAGCTGCTCCCCTCCCTCTCTCCACACATGCTTTAAATTTCTCTTATCACCTACCCCTCTGCCCAGTAGCCCAATGGGAATGCTTCCTCTCTTCCCTGTCTGGGGTAAGGGGGTGGCTCACATGTGGCATGAGGCCATTGTTTGGGCACTTGGTCTCTAAAAGGTTTGCTATCACTGCTCTATAGCAATGGATTAGGTGTTTAAGATCCAGAGTTTTCCAACCTTTAACTGAGGAATATTAAAATTTCAGGAAATGTTCTCAGAAGTCTTAAAGTTCAATCCATATATAAAAAAAGATCTTTTGAAAAAGGAATCTACCTTATGACAGACAAGTAGTCATCCAACTTCTGCTTGAAGATTTCTAGGGTGAAACCTGTAACTCCCTAAAAGGCCCATTTTACTTTGGAATAGCTCTAATTGTTAAGAAGATTTTCTTGTCATGAAGCCTATATTTGCCTCTCTTCAACTCTCATCCACAGCATCTCGTTCTGCGCTCTGGGATCAAATAGAAGTCAAATCCTTCTTCCACATGAAACCTTTCAAAGACTTATTTAACACATTTTTTCTGAGTTCTCTCTTCTACAGACTAAGCACTCCTAGCTTCTTCAACTGATCTTTCTAAGACATGGACCTAAAAGTCTTCATCATTCTGCCCTCCTTTGGACACTTCCTAACCCCCCTCCCCCAACCCTTACCTTCTGTCTTAGAAATGATACTAAGTAGGTAACTGGGGGTTAAGTGACTTGTCCAGAGTTGTACAGTTAGGAAGTATCTGAGGCCAGATTTCACTTCCTAATTTATTCACACTCTTCCTAAACAATATTCTAGATGTGGTTTGACCAGGGCAGACTACAATAGGATCTCTTTATTCTGGAAAAGTGAGCCTTTCCTATTATAGATCAAGATCACATTACTTTTCTAATTATTACCCTTCTACTCATACTGAGCTTGTAGTGCATAAAAGCTTTCAGTTCTTTTTCAGATAATCTGCTATCTAATAATGTCTCCACTACTTGTACTTAGATTATTTTTTTAACTCAAGGATAAGGCTTTACATTTATTTTAATTGAATTTCTATCATATTGTTTTCAATACAACTATCTCGTTGTTTAGACATTTTGAATCCTAATTCTGTATTTTGATATATTAACTTCTATTTTTATGTTATCTGTAAATTTGATAAACATTTTATCTATGGCTGTACTAAAGTCCTAGATAAAAATGTTAAATAGCATAGGGCCATTCAGAAGAGAATCCTGGAACACTCAACTGGAAGCTTCCTTCCAAGTTAATAATACATTATTAATGACTATTCTTTTGAGTGTCTGGCCTCTTAACTTACTGGTAGTATGATCATGTGTCATGTCACTTAATTCCTAAGCCTGTTTCCTCATTTGTAAAATGATAACAACACATGCCAAATGGTTGAGAGAATCCAATGTAGGAAAAGCACTTTGAAAACTTTAAAGTGCTATATAAATGTCAGTTATTATTTTAAAATATTATTTTATTTTTTAAAAAGTCTTTTTAAATAAGCTCCCACTACTAATTACTTCCTTGATAAATTTGCTTGTCCCCTCCCCTTCCTGCCCCCCATTTATATTTCATCATTTTATCTAATTCTATAAAGTAACCCAAATGGGATTTTAATGGATATCAAATTAAGTCAATAAATTAACTTAGATTATGTTTTTTACATTGAACTGTCCTAAACATGTAAATGGAATATGATTTCCTGATTTACTTCACCAGTACATAGTACAAATAAATAATTTAACATGTTAGGTGTATATACCAGGTTTTATAACCGGAAGTAGGTTCTTCTACATCTATCTTCTACTTATAATGATGGTTAGCTTTCTTTAGTCAGGTCACTTCACTAATTATGTAAATCTTACACTGCTGTTAAGGCAGTACAGCCAAAAGTGTCCTGGTCTTACTTAGGATTCTCTTTTATAACAGATAAGCCAACAAAAATATCCTTTTTAGTTGACAACCACACACTTACCTGAACTGTCTTGCTCATTTGTTGAATTCTGTGTTGGTGGTTCTTCTGGAATTGCAGTCATTTGCCTAGGCAAGGAGAAAACCAAATGTAAGAAATGTCACATTTATTGCAATTTAAAAATAATAGTATCTATATAGCTATGTCATGTCCCTACTGTAACCACAAAATAAAATTTTATGGATCCAATTTATAACTTTTAAAATGAAGACACTGGGGAAATATAGTTTTCTAAAAAGTATAGTATTTTAGAAGTATTTTAGAAAAGACAGTTGTGTATTTTGTACTTTCTAATATTTGGCTATCATATGACACAACTGGATTTTAATTGGTATCAACAATTTGAAGACTACATTTTTATGCTGAACTGTCCTAGACATGTATAAGGAATGGGATTTCCTGATTTATTACACCAATATATAGTTAAGATCAATAATAGAAAATGCTAGGTATACTACCATGTTTGATACGACTTTAAACAGAACCCAGTGATAAGAATATTTATAATTTTATATACTTTACACTTTTCCAAATCATTTCACATGCATATCATGTACAAAGACAGTCAAATATTAGAAAGTACAAAACTTATAACTCTTTTCTAAAGGACCTGCTTTAAAATATAATCCTTTTTGGAAAATAATATTTCCCCAACTTTTTAAACTTAACTATCTCAGGGCAACTAAGAAGTCAAAATCCTCATTTTAAAGTTGTAAATTAGATATTTAAAATTATTTTTTGTGGTCACAGTATTTGGAGGGAAAAACTGAAGGGAGGCATAACAATTCAACTTCCAAACCAGTTCTAATTTAATAATTTGAGTAAATTGCACAATCTTGTATGAATCTTGTCCACTTTTAAAATTAACAACAATGAAGAGACCATTAGGTATAACAGTAGGATAGAGTGCCAGGCCTGAAGTCAGGAAGACCTGGATTCAAATGTGAACTCAGACATTTCCTAGCTGTGTGACCCTGGGCAAATCATTTAATCTCATTTGCCTAGCCCTTGCCCTTCTTTTTTTAAGAGTTGTTACTAAGACAGTAAGTAAGGGTATGAAAAAAAAATCCCAACAATAAAAAGTAGGGCAGAGCCAAGATATTAAAGTCAGGGGTTCACCTGAGCTGTCCCAAATTCCCCTCCAAACAATGTTAAAATAACACCTCAAAACAAATTCTTGAGTGATAGAACCAACAGAAGGACAGAGTAAAGCAATCTATCTTCCCAAGACAACTTGGACATCTGGCAGGAAAGGTCTGTCCCATTAGGGTGAGAATGGAGTGAAGTTCACCACAGGCCATTAGCCAGCATCAGGCTGTGCAGGGGTGGACATGGTATTGGGGACTAAATCAATGGTAGTGACAATAAGGAGGTCAAGTCAACTAGTCAGAAGGAGGTAAGAGGGGACCCTTTGCTGAAACTGGGAGCAGCACTGTCACGTTGCTCATATGTAGTTCTGGGTCAGAGTCACGGGGTAAGGAGTAGCACTGGCAGTAGCAGGACTCTGGCCAGTACTAGAGTGGAAAAGAGTACTTGCAGTTACAAGAGCAGTGAGCACATCTCTCTTTAGATCATACCATCTTGGAAAAAACAAAAACTTACAGACACCCAGAACTAGCTCTGAAAAGAGCAACATGAAAAATATGAAATTTAGGATAGTGCCCCCCTCCAACCCAATATCAAAGCCTCACCTGAACATAAAATTAAAAGTAAAGAAATAGGCCAGAAAACTGAGCAAACAACAAGAAAAGAGCCTAACTATAGACAGTTACTATGATGATAAAGAACATCAAAATACAAACTCATAAGACAACACTGTCAAACTAGCTACGTACAAAGAGTCAAAGAAAAATATGAATTGACTTTGGGCTCAAAAAGAATTCCTGGAAGAGATAAAAAACACATTCTAAAAATCAAAAAAGAGGAATAGAGGAATAATTGGGAAAAGAAGTGGGAGTGAGTGATTCAAGAAAATAATGAAAAAAGAGTCGACAAGTTTGGTAAAGGAGCAACAACAATAACAAAACAAAGAAAATAACACTTTAAAAAACAGACCAAAAATGGCAAAAAAAAAAAACACACCCAGAAATCCATTGAAGGAAGAACTTTTTTTTTTAGTTTTTAAAACATTTTTTTATTTGGTCATTTTCATACTTTGTTCATTGGAAACAGATCATTTTCTTTTCCTCCTCCCCACCCCCCTGCCACCCCTTCCCTAGCTGGTGGGCAATTCGTCTGGGTAGAAGGAAGAACTTCTTAAAAATAATCATTAGACAAATGAAAAAAGTACAAAAGCTCAATGAAGAATAATCCCTTAAAAATTATAATTGAGCAATGACTCCATGACATCAAGAAACAAACAAAAACAAAAAAGAAGGGAAAAAATAGAAGAAAATGTGAAATAGCTCAGAATTATTAGACTACCTAAAAGCCATGATCGGAAGATTGTCCTGATATCCTAAAACTAAAGAGGTAAAACAGAAGTGGAAAAAGTCCACTGATCACCTCCTGAAAGAGATTCCAAAATTAAAACTCCCAGGAATATTACAGCCAAATTCCAAAACTCCCAGGTTGAAGTGAGAATATGACAAATAGCCAAAAAGAAGCAACTTAAATATCATGAAGCCACAGTCAGGATAACACAAGATTTAGCAGTTCTATGTTAAAGGACTAGAGGACCTAGAATATGATATTCCAAAAGGCAGAGATGCTAGGATTACAATCAAGAATCGCCTACACAGCAAAATTGAGTATAATTCTTCAAGGGAAAAAAATGGATAGTAAATGAAATTGAGGACTTTCAAGCATTCCTGATAAAATGACTGGAATAGAAGAGAAAATCTGATTTTCATATATAAAACTCAAAAGAAGCAAAGGTAAACAGGAAAGAAATCATAAGGGATTCAATATGATTAAACTGTTTACATCCTTAAATAGGAAGAACTTTATTCTTATTGAGGCTGTTAAAAGGAGTTCATATGGACAGAAAGTATAGGTGTGAGTTATGTTGGAATAATTTCCAAAAAAATGAAGGGCAAGGAGAAAGAGGGATGTACTGGGAGATAGGGGGAAAGGAGAGGTAGAAAGGGAAAAATCTTCTCATTTAGAAGAAGAGCACAAGAAAGAGCTTTCACAATGGATGAAAAAACAGGAATGTGGGAGGCAATGCTTGGACCTCACCCTCATCAGAATTGGTTCAAGAAAGGAAGAATACTCTCTCTCTCATAGAAGTGTACTTTATCCAAAAGGGAAATAAAAGGGGAAGGACAGATAAGAGGGAGGGTATAAAGAGAAGGGTGGATGAAAAGAGGCAATGATTGGAAGCAAAATACTTTAAAGGAGAAATAGGATAAAAGGATAAAGGGAGGAACAGAAAATAGTAATATGAAGGGAAATTCAGTTATTAATCAACTGTGAATATGAAAGGATGAACTCACCCATATATCCATATATATAAAACCACCACTCATTCTTTAAAACAGAAGTAGATTGCAGAATGGATCAGAAACCAGAATCCAACAATATTTTGTTTACAAGAGACATATTTCAAAACATAAAGAAACATGGAGTTGAGATAAAGGGCTAGAGTAAAAAGGGCAAGCTCAGACAAAGCAAAAATAGAGCTAGTTGAAGGAGATAATCAAGGAAATGGCATTTGCTGAAACGTACCATAACATTTTGACAGCAAATTTCTCTAATAGAGCTAATTTCTCAAATATATACTGAATATAGAACTGAGTCAAATTTATAAAAATAAGAGCCATCCCCCAATTGTTAAATGGTTAAAGGATATGAATAGGAAGTTTCAAAAGAAATAAAAGCTACTGTCTATAGTCATATGAAAAAATGCTTTAAATCATTACTGATTAGAGAAGTCCAACTTAAAACAACTCTTAAGGTACCCCCTCACACCTATCAGAAATGACAAATATTGAAGATAAGGGAAAAAACAGAGTTATGAACTGGTTCAACCATTTTAGAAAATAATTTGGAACTGTGCTATAAAACTGCATATTATATGACCAAGCAATATCACTACTAGATCTGTATTCTAAAGAAATCAAAGAAAAAAGAAAAGGTCATAAATATATATAGCAGCACTTTTTGTGGCGGCAAAGAACAAGAAATTGAAAGGATGCTCATCAATAGGAGAATGGCTAAACAAATTGTGGCATATGATTGTGATGGAGTACTATCGTACTATAAGAAATGACAAAGGGAAGTGTTTTCAGAAAAACATGGCAAAACCTATATTAATTAGTGTAAAGTGAAATGAGAACTGGGAGATCGCTGTGCACAATGATAGCAATGTTGTAATGATATTAACTGCAAAATACTTGGCTACTCTGGTCAATACAAAGATCTGAGATAATTTCAAAGGATTCATGATGAAAGAACTTTTCACCTCCAGAGAGAATGAATGAACTCTGAGTGCAAATTGATGTATAATTTTCTCACTTTATTTTTTGAGTTTTTGGAAATATAACTAATATGAAAACATTCTATATGATTTTAATGTATAATTGATATCATACTGCTTATCTTCTGACTGGGTGAAAGAGGCAGTAGAAGGGAAGTAAAGAATTTAAAAATCAAAATAATAAAGAATACAAAACAGTGTAAATCTTTAAAATATGGGCAGAATAGAGTATGTGATTCTAAACCAAGGTCCATTTCAGTTTACCTTATAGACTGTCCACAATCCTTCTGTGATGATTGATCCATGTTAGTTGTATCCTGAACATCTGACTTTGATCCTGGAGTTCTATAATACAAGTATTTAGGGCTATTAAAAGAACTCAACCGATAAATATTTAAGTTAAATTACTAAAAGGCCTGATTATAGAATAAACCCATCAGGATTAGCAAGCAGGTGACTGTCCTCAATATGACTCACCGAATAGAAATAACTGTTCCCTGGTAGCCTCAGTCTCAGACAAAGAACAAATAAAGCTGCCACGAAATGCTCCAAATCTCAAAGAATGAGTAAACAAGAGATAATATTTCTACTAAAGAGTTTTAACACCCACAAGACTGATGAGACTGAAATTGTTTTTGCAATTGTCACTGTGAAACATTCAAACCATGTCAAAAACAAAACAAAAACAGGAATTTAATTTATGAAGGGAAAGAACAACAGAAGAGGCAGTAGTGGGAAGTTTTTAAATCCACCCTGTTCAGAATCTGGATCTTGATGACCCAATATAACCAACAATGACTTTTCTTACCCTGTCACTGAGGTCAGGGATGTAGAGTTGGCTTCTGGATCTGGAATGTGTGCTTCAGAAGAACTGGTCCGCATGTGGGAAACCTTGTGCTTCTTTCCATTCCCCTTGTCCAAAGGCAGCTGAATCCGTTTGACTTTTGGCCTAGATTTAGTGGGGCCTAGCACTGAACTGCTTGCTGACTGCTGACCAGAAGATGGGGAACCACCAGGAGAGGCTGAGCTAGCATGCATAACTGAGGATGAAGTCTTGTTCTGCTCTAGTCCTGTGTTGGGAACATCAACCAGCTGGGGAAAGCTTGACAATTGGTTCCCAGAAGCTGAAGTAATATCCAACTGAGAGGGGAGAATCCCAGACTTACTGGCAAGGAGTTGGGTCATGTGCTGAAGTTGATAGGATCCTTCTGGTTCATTAGATGAAGGGGCAACTGTCATGCCCACAGTCTGGGTCGAGGGAAGCACACAAATACTGGATGCAGCTGTCATTGCAGCAGTGGAGGGGGTCTGTGATGTTCCCAGCTGTGGAAACATTCCTGATCCTGGTGGCAAAGTGATGGGCTGTTCCTGAAGTCCCAGGCTCTGTTGGCTGGCTTTGATTAAGAGGTTGCTTATTGAGCCAATGTCTGGGGCACCAAGCAACCTTGGGCTGGTTAATGTGACTGAGCCTTGCCCCAAAACATGCCCTGGAACTGACCCACCAGTGGTAGGGGCTGTTGTGGCTTGCATGGATACAACATTAAGAACAGAGGAACCTGATGCCAAACCAGATACAGGTCCTGCTGTGAGGTGGCTGGTATCTGGGCCTATTGTTGATGCCCCAACTGCTGAAGAAGCAGCTCCTCCCACACTTTGTGGTAACAGGGGTGCCTGTTCAAAGTACATAATACCAGACTTGGACCTTTTGATGATGTTGGGGACTGTTCGGTGGGAGGTGGTATTTCCAAGTGATCCCAAATCTAAGAGATTTGGATGATTTGAAAGCTGGGAGGGTGTAAAATTAATCAGAGTCATGTTAGAAACCATATCAGAAGGGGCAATAGATGATGAAGTGCTTGAAGGAGCAAGTTTCTTATTCTTTCGTGAATGTAGGCGAGATATAGGCCTTTTCTTTAGCCCAGGGGGAGGATTGGTTGCAGTGGTATTGAGGTCTGTCCTCTGATTAGTTTCTGAAACCAAAAGTTGGGGATCTGGAGGAGGCTGAACACCAATTAACAGGCTTGAAGTAGGATTATTGATGTTGGGTGGGAAACTACTTTGAGTAGCTGCAGGAAAGGAATGTAAGTGCTGGTGATGAGTCATGGGGAGCAATCCTTTGCTAGCAGAGGGGAACAAAGACTGAGACGTTGGCAAACTTGGATTTAGTCCTGTGGCTAAAGTGAGACCACTACCCATGGGCCCAAGCACTGAAGTGTTGGTTTCCATCACATTGGGGGCAGAACTAACTGAGGGAGTCAGTTGTATTTTTTGAGTCACTCCATTTGGAAGAGTTTGGAGAACATAAAGTGGTTGCATATTCTGATTGACAACAAGGAGTTTTTCAGTGGCTGGTTTCATGTGAGGTGGAGTTGTCTGGACAGCTGCATTTGAAATCTGAGATGGGCCAGGGCTGTCTGTAGAACTGGGAACATATTTCTGATTCTGAAGGGGAACAGTAGGAGAAACAGGAACCTGAAGGCTAGGGGTGTTGCTATTTCTAGTTAAGTCCTGGTTATTGCCATGTCCTTGTTCTACTGAACCACAAGGAGGGCTAGCAATATGGTCTGTATCCATATGCCCTTGAATGAAATGATCTGGGGTCATGTGGCCTTCTGGGGTTGGATCTACTCCTGGACTCAACAGTGCTGAGTCACTTTCAGTTGAGGCCACAGATTTTTCTGTGATTGTCACTCTCTTCTCCCCAGTGTCAGAGATTACTGCCAGTCTGTTTGGGTTCTGGCTGGGGACAGTGGGACTTCGGGTAGTTAGGACAGAGAGATCAGACGGGAGCTCCAAAGGCAACTCAAATTGTTCCTCTGCTGAGATAGAGGATGACACACTACTATCCACAGGCTCTGCTGTTGGTAGCTGCTGAGAAAATACTTCAAAGAGACCCATATCTTTTCCACGGTTGCTGTCAAGACCTAACCCTTCCCCAAGAGTCAGGAGTTCAGATGAAGATGACTCTGGACTTTCTCCTAAAGCCTGCATGGATGGAGTATTCTTTAACACAAAGTCCATGATATCTGAGGGTAAGATGTTCCCACAGTCATCACTATTATTGTTGTCAGAATCAGATTTCAGAAGTTCAGTGTTATAAGTATCTAGTAAGTTTTTATCTGAAGGAGTACTTGTGTGGACCCTGCGGCCAGATTCCAATGAACTGAGCTGGGCCTCCAGGGAATCTTGTCCTTGTGTTTTCACCCTGCTTACAGAATGGCAATTATCTATCTTTGGCTCATTAGTTTTATGACCAGATGAACTCTTGATGACATGTTCCTTTTCCCCAGAATCTTCAGGTCGATCAAGCTTTAAGTTCTCTGTCCCATTTTCTTTTCCATTTCTTTTGGGAAGCTGACTGACTTTCCTTGCTGTGGTTGTAACACTAGTATCACTCTCTGTCCCATCATCTACACCATCTAGCTGTGAAATTTTAGGGAGTTCACACTGCTCTTCCTCCCGAAATAAATTATGAGATCCTAATCGCTCCTCCCCACTTGAAGAAATCACTGTTCTGGTGAAGTTGTAGTAATACAAATCATCTTCATCTGAGGTGCTTAAGTCATCAGCTCCATCAACCTGCCCTTCAGCAGATCTCTTTCCTCGTTTCTTGCCTGAAGAACTGCTAAAGAATGGAATATCTTCCTCCCCATAGGACCTCACTCCATAAAGAGGAGTGAGCCCAAAAAACATATTAGAGCGGGCTCGGGCACTACGGCGAGGATATCTCCTCTTGTAGGAACTGTCTTCTTGAGGCTTGGTGCCATCTTGGAGCATCAAATTTCTATCCTGGACAGGAAGATTTGAATAGGTATTACTCTGAGATTCTTGGGATGAAGGATCGTTGGGACTGGGTTGTGCCACTGAGCCATCTCCTGGGCTTTCTGAAGTTGAAGATGATTCTGCTAAAGTTGCTGATTCCATTCCTTGGGATGGGGAACCAGGAATAATTTCTTTCAATGTATTTTTGGATGGACTCTCACTTTCCATTTTCAATGGTGTCAAGGTTACTTTAACTGTGCGTTTCCGAGATGTCTGTGATTCCTTGGCTGGTCCCTCCAGTTGTACAGATGGAGCTTTGATACCCCCTGAAATAGGAAGGATCTTATCTCCACTCTTTTCAGAAGAAATATTATTACAAGATCGCTGGCTTATATGCTCAGATGTCAAAATCTGATTGACAAACTCTGGTTTTAGGCTTCCTTCCTCACCAGCCATCACCTGACCAGGATCTAAAAAAGATTTGATGGAATGTTTCTCTTTGAAAGATTCTTTCCCAGATTTTTTTCCTTTCTGTCTTCTATCCCTAGAACTAGATGTGATTTGTTCATTTGCAATAGATCTACTGTTCATACCTGGGGTCTTCAATGCTTTAGTTTCAGTGTCTTCACCTGGAGAAGGGTTTTCTGGTTGGGAAGAGTTTGTATGTTGGTCTCTTTCCTTCTTTTGCCCCCTCAAAGGGAGTGGAGGGAAGGAAAGGGCCTCTTTGGAAGAAAATGACACGGAAGAAGGTTCAACAAAAGTGCCCATTTTACTGACATTTACTTCTCCAGACATCGTATTATGAGCCTGAGGGACTGGTTTAGGATAAGCCAAGATATGTGTTGATCCCTCTGAGCCCTTGGAATTCAACATTTTACTTTTCTCTCCTTTCAAGGAGGAGCTTTTACTTGACAAATCTGCAACACTAATATGTTTCATCTCTGAAGGTGGAGGTCCATCTACATTAGTTGCTTTAGTCCCCACTGTAACCAATGTCCTTTGAGAACTTGAAGAAGTGTTTTGCCCTAAAGTATTTGGGGTGCTTGGATTCAATGACCCTAGGAAATGGTCAATTGTTTTTATACTTGAATCATGATCAGTGGAGACTCCAATGCCAGAGATAGAGGAAACACTGTGATGGGAATAAGAATTCCCAGCTCTCATTGGGGACATTATCCGGAATTTAGACCGCTGGGGTGACAGAGAGGAAGTGCTGTGACGTCTGGAACCAATACTTCGAAGCCCAGAAGAGAGTAAAGGGTCTCCCACTGTGACTATCTCATGGGTAGTTGGGGTAGGGCTCCCTAAATGAAAAAGAAAAGATAAAATCTACAATTTAAAAAAATGCTATCCACTGGTCTGAAATATCAACACATAGTTTAGTGAAATTTATAAAACTAGAAAAATTAATCACAACAGCATTGACTAAAACAAAACAAAACAAAAAACTAATCCTGACTAGGGTTTCTTATTCATTAGTCAATGAGGTCATTTCACTAATAAAACTCTTTACCTGCAGAAGGTAATGGACGACAACCAGGGGATCTCTGTGTTGGAGAATAGCTGGGCATTCGGATTCTAGGGGCTTTTGAGATGACATGATAGAAACAAGAGCTGGAGGTATGTGAATGAGGAGGTCGGTCTGGGGATGGAGGATTTATCATTTCAGCTGTATTGAGAATATCTCTTGGTGGAATTTCTGTTGTAGAAAAAAATTTCATTAAAAATCCACATACTAATTAAGATATCAAACTGATGATCAACCAAAAGCAGTGAAAATACTGAATTAGAGACAAATATGATCTCAGAGATATTCAATTTCTCTTCTCACTCTTCTTCCAAAACACTGTTTCTAAGTGTTCCACTTAAATTCTAGTTTTATAAGAGACTCACCAGTCAGAGAGGTAGGACTATGAGCAATGGTCCTATTCTCATCATGTTCAACAGTACTGTTGATATCTGGCTCTACAACTGGAGGACGGCATTCTACTATCTTGCACGTATACACACACCGCTTTCGAGCATCTGTGGTGCTCCAGTACACTCTGGAACATCTGCAAAAGTAGGTTTTTTAAAAGTTCCTTAAGCATGGGCAAGGAATTGGGAAACCATAAGATTTGTTGAAGCCTTATAAAAGGAAGCCCTAGTTCCCATTTCATAGATTTTACTTACTGATATCCAATAGGAAATAGCTTATCTTCACAGTCAGAAAGATCATTTAGAATTCCTAAGCAATCAATCGTCATTGAGCCTGATCAAAGGAGAAATGATGAGAAAAGAGAATTTGAAAAAGGTTCTTTACATCAACTCCAAAGGTAGGAAAAGAGTTCCATAAATATAGCTTCTTTCAATTGCTTATATCAGGTCTTACCAATCATCATGTGGATATTTTCTGGTTCTAGGCCACTAAGAAATTTCCTTCTCAAGCTGATGCCTTCAAAGTCTACAAATACTCTTCTAAGAACTTCAAATCCATTTTCAGGAACCACCTTAAATAAGAAATCAGGGACATTATTAAAATGCTAGTTTTAACTCACAGGATATGTTCACCATTTAGTCTATTCCAAACCTAAAGAGCAGAGTTAATTTAACACTGGTATTTTCTCAGTAACTTCAATATGTCTAATCAGAAGAGAGGTTAAGGCAATAAAAAAAGTCACAGGAACACTCTTTAGAAGGACAAATGAATTTTCCCATCCTGCCATTTTTTAGTCAGCATTTTTTCCCCAAGTCTCCAGATTAAAAAAGCAATCAAACACTTACCTCTCCTTTTATCAAATCACGATGTCGCTGGCAATAAACTTTTTTATCATCCAGAAAGACACAATTCTTGGCTCGGGAACACATGAAGTGATAGTTGCTAGTGCAAGATGTGAGGCAGCAACCGACAGTGGCCCCTGGCTTTTGGCAGTACTCACATCTCTAAAAATCCCCAAAGAACAAAAACTTTAGATATGTAGATTTTTTCTGCCTGTCCCTCAGCAAAGTTACTCCATCCTTAACTCCCCAACTCAGGAAATTTACTGCTTGTCTGTGGTTACACAAAGATATTAAATATATTATAAGCATACTATATCTTTTCCCAATTTTTGCAAAAATCTCCACAACCTATTAGGCTTAAATATCACCATTTGACTTAGAACCTGGGCTTTCTTCTAGAACAGTGAATAAAAAAAGGGAGTCTGTCTAGATCAATGCTTAGGACATCCTCCAGTAGATAGAAGGCCATTAAATCCAAAAAGGGTCTATGAGTCCAGATTGCCTGCAAAGATCATACTGTTTGAATGACTCAGCTCTGACAAGAAAAATAAAATGGCTAATTTATAAAAACTGGATATTTTCATTATGACTCTTAAAGCCACATACTTACTTGAGCCTCTATAGATCTTCATCCAGGCAAATTATATTTTGCTTTGCTTAATATTACCCTACCATATCACTCAAATACACTTATTCTTTCTATAATACATGCTATTTCTCCATTTTTTTGTTATGATCAATTCCTTCTCTTCCTTCCTCCAAAATACACCTAAGAATTCAGTTCTTCCATGAAAACTTGCCTGGTTACCCCCAGTTGATATTGGTTTCTACATTACTTCACATTCTCACTGCACTTATTATGAAGTCTGAACTATGTTAATTTATATTTGTTTTAATGTTTTCCTTAATGCCAAGCACACAGAAGGTGCTTCAGTAAATGCTGACTGATAATTTTATCATCTTAAAATAGGTCTGTATTATTTCTGTAGTTATATTTTCAGTGTCTTAAATCAGATTTTTTCATTTCTTTAGTATCTCTGCCCCAAAAATCAATACAGGTTTCCACAGAAAGAACAGACTCAACACATGTTAGTAACTGAAAATATAAAGGCACCAGTAAAGCAACAGTTAACTACAGTTAGCAGAGCATTAGAAAACTTTGAAGGAATTTCCTTCCATAAAAGTCCACTCCCAACGACTCACCAATTGCTTGCCTCTGATCACAGCCATGTGCACATTCTTTAGGGACCCATCATCATCTTCAAACACTTCTGCTGACCACAAAGCACAATTCACATGGGTCCACTCATTTTGACCAATGTAGAGCAAGCGGCCAGCATCCTATGAGATGTATCAAATTATTTTTCCATGACAAAGAACCCAGTGCCAGGAAGGCTTTCTTTGGCACTGATATTTAAATTTTGTCAAAAACAAAACAAAAAAATCCCAGCCCTTAAAAAATCAATAGCCTTTTAGCTTAGAAATTCAAATAAAATTATGTAATATTAAGGAGCACTGTTTTTAAATATTTTATATCAGGGACAAAATCTAGTATCCAAACAAATAAAATGGCCACATCTATTATCTAAAGAAGTGATAATATCTAAATGGTATTAGTTTCGTTTTCAATAGTATGTTTACAGAATTGAAACCAGACCATTACACCATTATGGACCATATTCCATGACTGATCACAAGCCTATGTTAATCATAAGTTATTTTACACATTATTTGTATTTTACTAACTTTCACAAAATCTTATCAATGTGCTTTCAGACTGCAGTCAGTAGAGAGCAAGAGGGTGAAACTAAGACCAGTCACATTAGCATTCAATTAGAACAAGCTGCCAGAAAAGTTCCAAGGGAAAACTATTGTTCTCTTAAGTGATAACTATACACAGAATATGCAAAAATCCCCATTATCAAAATTAATTACAAAGGGCAAATACATTTGTTTTCTTAAGTGACTGCTAAGTAGAACATTAAGATGAAAAGTACTTACATTAGCGTTATCATCACCATACGTCAAGCATAATGCACACTGTCGATTATCTTCTACACCTGGGGGTGGGTTCAGCTCAGGACTGTCTTCCCGACTCCTGTCAGTATCTTGGGCCCCCAAAGAAAGATACCAAAGTTATGTTTGGAAAGGCAGAGAGTATGACTTGCAAGAAAGAGGGATTTTGTTTTGTTTTAATTTCAGCTTAAGGAATGGCCTATAGTCCCATAAGAAGCTACAGGCAGACACAAAAATGGTCAGCTAATTTGGTATTTACCATGTCTTTCAGTACTAAAAGACTTGTGACAACTCCTTGGATAATCTCTAAAGGAGAAGATAATGAAGGTACTATTCTTAAGAATGGCTTACAAATTTCCCTCAGACTTTTAAACATACTAAATTTAGTCTCATAAGGCCAGCCTCTTACTATTATTATTAAAAAAAAAATCCTTACCTTCTGTTTTAGAAGTGATACTACATATCAGTTCCAAGGCAAAAGAACAGTAAAGGCTAGGCAATCAGGGTCAAGTGACTTGCCCAGGGTCACACAGGAGGTATCTGAGATCATATTTGAACCTCTGTCTCTAAACCTATTGCTCTAACCACTATGCTGCCTAGCTATCCCCAAGCCAGTCTCATACATAAGCTTAAATCTTCTACATACATCTAGGGAGAGAGCAAGATAACGGCTGGTTTCTTACTTAAGATTGGTGGTGTAGGAGGATGGAGAGGAATTGGTGAATCTGGTTCTCCAGGGCCTTTGGGTTTAGGAGCTGGAATGATTTTCTTCATCAAAGGAGGTTGCTCAGTGTGGCTGTTCTCTTCTCTCTCTTGCCACTGAGCATAGTTATGGTCAAGTGAAGGTGGTAGCACTGCATTTGGTAACATTCCACTGCTGAAAACACAAGTTCAATTACATTTAACAAAGATTTATTAAGTATTTTCTATGTGTATAGTTAATATAATTTGCCAAATACCATAACTTAATCCCCCCCAAAAGGACTGCAATGGAATATAAATGCTTAAAATAAAAAAACCCAAAGATATTTAAATTTCTATTATTAAATATCTATTTCTCTTTAAACAACTTCCTTGTCTCATTAATACAAGATCCTTGCTTATAATTCTGAATCAAATGGCAGTCCTATCATGGGTACACATTTTTATAAATTTAAAAAATTGGACATGGGTTATGAAAGAGGACACTCAGAAAATATTAGAAATAAGTTCAGTAGAACTTCATTATAATTCCCTAAATTAAGAGTTGTTTTGTGGGGCTTGGGGTTGGACCTATTATTTCACCCATTGAGGAAATTCTCAACTTCCCCAACCAAGGCAGATCTGCGCCTGCTCTGCAACATAAGAATATTAGAGGCAGCTAGTGGTGCAGTGGATAATACTACTGGGTCTAGAGTTAGAAGACCCAAGTTCAAATCCAGTGTTAAGTACTAGGTATGTGACCCTGGGCAAAGTCACTTAAACTCTGTATGCCTCATTTTCCTCAACTGTAAAACAGGCATAATAAGATATATTTCACAGGGTTGTTGTGAGGATCAGTTTAAATGAAGGAGTATTTATAAAAAATGCTTCCTTTCCCTTAGAGTTACCTAGGTCACTGAGAAGTTAAGTGACTTGCCCAGGGTCCCAAAAAGGCAGTTATATTTCAGAGGTAGGTCTTAAATACAGGTGTTTTTAACTCCCAAGGTTAGCACTATAATCCATTCATTATACCATACTATCACATGGCTTCTACATAAAGTAACTAAAGACTGACAAATTATAGGTTATATCACATTGTATTATTAACCAACACTAGATCTTTAAAGATATTTTAATGTGTTTGTGTTTTTAACAAAACCTAGACAATAAGGGTCTAATTCAATATTCTGAACAGCCATTTACAGTTGATAGATGCTAAAGCTACTTACTTGCTTGTAACTTTATTTGGTTCCCAAAACCTGGACTTTTTGACACTGAACCATGGAAAAACACGTTCCATTTGCTAAATAAAATGGACAAGAATTTTAATTAGACAATTTGACCCTAAATTCTTTCACCATGAAGAGATTTCAGGAGTAAGGAAAGGTCAATCAATTCTGACAACAAAAACCAGCAGCCCAAAATTCCTCCCTAAGAAAAAAAAAATCATAGACTGCCTAAATATACGTGGATTAGTATAAAAATAAATCCTACCAATGATGGAACAAAATATTAAGATAAAATAAGTTCATTCTTTTTTATGCAGGATAACAACACAGAAACAAAAATTTTAAAATAAAAACCTAATGTCACTTACCCGAATAAAGAAGGACTTGACCATACTATTAGCTTTTTTAACCTCTGGTTGCCCTCCATCTGAATTGATGGCTGCTTGAATAATCTTCACAATATCATCGCTGAATTCCAACTGCATTGGAAATACATAAAAATGTACATGCCAAAAAGGGAACATTTTCCATCCTTCTCAAAATATCTAGCACATGTATGATTAAAAAAACCCCCAAAACAAATGAAAAACTAAACTGATGCATAGCTCACTTAAATACAGTGACACAACATCACTATCTCTAGGAAATTTGGGAACCAGTTAATAATCAACTTTTGTCTGTCCAAAGGTATCAAATACAGCCAAATTTCCTCCCCAAAATACTTTCTAAGAGATTTGAGTGTTCTTCTGAATATGAATTTCCATAAAAGTCAGGTGAAAGCCAAACAAACCTATCTTATTCTAGCCACTTTTCTGAAATACAAAACTGAATTCCCCCCCAAGCTTTAAGTATCCATCTGAAGACAAAATGATACACTTTGAAATAAAATGAAAATTATCATTTTAATTGTCATTGTACTTTCAAGACATACCACAGAGGTGTAACTTCCTTGGTCCATTTTCCTCTTTACTCCTTCCAGGTCCAAAGGCAGCTGTTCTTCCTGCTTGCTAACCTCAGTCAGAATGGGGGGATCAGGTCCTTCTGGAGAGCTTCGAGAAGGTATACTTTCCTCTGTCTCTGGATTTAAATCAGGGGGCTTGGCAGCCTGTATCCAGGAAAGACGTACAGATATATTACTTTCAATCAGTCACTGAGCATGTGGTCTTCAAAGCAAACTCTTTCCAGTTAGAATTGGAAATAAAGCTCCATGGTTTCTAAAATATAAACTTCTACATTTATTATTTAAAGCCCTTCACAACCTGGGCTCCAATCTTTCTTTCAAAGCTTATCTAACTTACTCAACTTCATCAAGAAGTTTATATTAGATGGCCTGCTGATTTTGTTATTTATGCACAATACTATGTACTCCATGTAGTCCAGTAAATATTCCAACTCCTTTCCAGTTCTTATAACTAGCTTGGTACCTGGTGCACAGTAGTTGCTTAATAAATATTTGTTGATGTATGTTGATATATTATGGTGCACAAAAGTAAAGAGGAGGTAAGCAATCCAGTTTCTATGAATTGCTAAAGTTGACTTTCCCCTAATTGAGGACTGTCCATGTCATCATTCTACTTAATCAGCTTCAGTTCCCTATTACCTATAGAATCAAATATACAGTCTGTCCCTTACTATCTTTGTAGTCTTGCATATTACTTTCCTACAAATAAGTCTACATTATGACTAAACTTTATGTTGTTCCTTACACATAATGTTCCCATATCTATGCCTTTATACTGGCTGCTCCCCAGGCTTATACTCTCTCTCTCACCTCATCTCTACCTCTTAAGAATTCCTGGCTTTTTTCAAGTCTCAGATTAAATACCACCTACTATAGGAAGCCTTTCCCAAACTCCCCTGGGGCTATTTCATTACTCTCTATAGTTACCATCTTTTTACTCTTTATTTTGTACGACACTGTTCATATTAGAATGTAGGCTCCTTGAGAGCAGGGACTTATTTTAGCATATAGCAGCCTGCTATGTTTATTGCACCAATGGTTGTGGATTGACTGAGGGGTTATGCTTTATTTAATCTTTTTATCTTCTCTAACCCCTTCTCCAGTTTTCTGTATAGTAGATAGTTAACTAATATTTACTGAACTGGAGAACTCCCCACCATTTATCCCATGCCCTCCAAGTTGAATTTTTTTTTAACCTGTATCTTCTGTCTTAGATTGATACTAAGTATTGATTCCAAGATAGAAGAGTGGTAAGGGCTAGGCAATTACAGTCAAGTGATTTGCCTGTAGTCACACACCTAGGGATCAAATTTGAACCCAGAACTAAGTCTTTAGGCCTGGCTATTAACCACTGCGCCACATAGCTGCACCTAACTTTTGTTTTTTTCCCAAATGTAGCCTTAAGAATAATATTCCATGCGGAGAACTGCTTAGCACAATTTCTTCTAAAGATGGCAAACTATAGCTTTCTCCTAAAACATAAAGCACCACTAAAAGAGCATAAGGCAATCAAGCTCTGCATATGTACTAAGTAATTTCTTCACTAATAGAGATTATGCTTCCAAATAACTGCTTCTGAAATTCACCTGTTACTTTATAAATTACAAGGATTTAGGGGATTTAGGAATCTCCAAAAATTTTCATGTCTTACTTCAGTCTTCCTCCAAATTCATTAAACTTTCTTGTGTAAAAACAGCATCATGTCCAAAAAATTCTTATCTAAATACCCCAAATGCATTTCTTATCAAAGGAAAGGATAGGGAAATTTGTCCCGTATTTTTTTTTGCCCTCAAAACTAAACTTAATGGTGATTGCTGATAACTAGCAAAGCTGAATCATGTGTTGGGAATTTTAGACCCACCTGTCTGTAACGGAGTAAATGACTAGTTGTTCGAGAATTCAACAATGCTGTCAAAACCTGTTTCAGAGAAATCTGAAGCTCTTTTTCTAGAGCCAATCTCCACTCAGCAGGATGCCGCACTGTACAGTTCACACAGGTATAGGCCACACTCTCAGGCAGGTTGGAGAGGATCTCATACATTTCATCTAGGAAATAAAAAGAATCTAATGAAGGGCTGCTCATAAGATGAGGGGAAGAGGGAAAGAGGGTGACTAATCTGGTATCTTCCCAAATGATTTGACACCCCATACCCCCCCCCCACTGTATCCTTCCAGTAAAATAGGTAATGGTGACAATGTCCCTGGTACTCCTGGGGATCCAAAGGAACTGGTTTCTATGTGTTTTACAAAATGCCTATTACTAACTGGCACCAACACAGGATTTGGTAGTTGAAAGATTAATTACACAACCTATAAAAGGCAATAACTTTAACTTTAAAAATTATGTGGCAAGATGAATGAAGCTTAAATAGGCCTGGCAAAACTGGGAAAATGGAAGTTTAGATTAATTATTTACAATTACCCCAGGAAGCTCCATTTTTCTGTACCTGAAAGATTTTCGCACTTGGAGTGAACCCATCGATCACATTTCCCACACTGCATCATCTTGCTTTCATAGTCATCATCATCATAACACTTGTCACAAAGTGGGCAGAAGTTTCCTAAAAGCAAAGCCAAGTCAAAATACTGTTGTGTTTGGTTCAAATGATTATACTTTATAATATAAAGTCCTTATGTTTTATTTGGGGAGGGATACAAAGTCTGATTCAAAAAACTGTATTCTTCCAGAATCACTCAGATATCAATATGCTTTTATGTCAAGCATTTCTGGAAGACACCAATAAGGTGAACTTCTAGAGCTGCTATATTTATATCACTAATTATTTCTCTCCATTAAAATAACTTACACAACTATGGGTAGTTTTATTAGGAAGCTTCAAGAAAGGGAATAAAAGCAAATAAAATTAAAATTAAGATAAAAAGAAAAAATCTATCTCAACAATCCCAGACAAGATATGCTATTTACAACAACAACAAAAAAAGGGAGGAAAGGAGGCAGAGAGGAATATTATAATTACTGTGAGAAAGAGAATCTGCTCTAATTACTTTTACTTTTCACTTGTTTGCATTCAGCATCCTTGCAAAAATCTATCTCTATCTCAACATTCTATATGACTATATTAACATACTCAAATGCAAAGAAAAGACCAAGGATTTAGGAAATGCTTCAAAGTGATATATATCACTTGACAATATCTAACTACATTCGAGAAACTTAAAATTCTGCTAAAGTAATGATCATGTTATCATTAGTGATATTTTGTAAACAATATTCAAATACAGTTAATAAAATATAAACAAATTGTGGATTTCTCTCTTGTACCTTTAGCAAAGAGTTTGGCACAATCATGGCACAGTGAAAAATCGTGAGACCACTGTGCATCCCATCCTTTGCCTGGAGTTGTAGATCCACAGCTCTTGCATCGAACACACTTGGTACAGATCTGGAAAAGAAGAGACAAACTTTCTTCATTTTTAAAAAATAATTTTTGTAGGCATCTTTTGTTTATATTGTTTATATTTCCTACCAAATCTCTCTTGATACTCCCACCCAGAGATCATCTCTTATGATAAAAAATTTTTTAAAGAAAAAGTCAGCAAAATTAACCAACATATTAAAAATCTGATGTTATTACATGCAGTGTGCCAACATATGATCCCCTGCCTACACCTTTACAAAGTAGGAGGAAGTGAGACATTTTCAACTGGAGTTTACTCTTCATAACAATTGATATTCTTCTGTTTTATTTCTAAGAAAGTAAATTCCAATCTGTTCCAAACTCTCCCAAAAAGGAAGAAACATGCTATTTCTACTAGAATATTTATATTACAGAATCAAGAATTGGAAGGGCCCCTCAGAGATCATGTAATCAAACTTGTGACTGAACAGGAATCCCAAATATCTCTAAGAGTCATCCAGACTTCACCTGAATTAGCAGTAATGGAAGCTAAATAGACTCAAGTTATAAGTTCTCTTTGGAATAGTACAACAAACTCACCCAAACTTTCTTTTTCTTGGTGGGTTTGGTTGGGTAGTTTGGTCCCAGGCACTCAGGGTGATAGCTGTTTCGGCACTTATTACACTCCAGCAGCTGCTACAGAATTAGAAAATAAAAAAACCATGACAGTTTTACTCACCAATGAATACACAGCACTACTCCTTTTCCCATTTAGTATTTCTCTTTAAGATAAAGGTGACAGAATTCCATAGCTGAATTTTCCCCAGTCATAGAATAAGAATTGTCTCTAGAAATAGCCAATCAAGACTTAAGGATATTTCTTGAATTATCTCATTAATTTTCTCTTGGGCAAGCAAAATTTTAACAATAACAACCACCACCACCACCAAACAAACCTAAATATATCCCTCCATTTATCTCTTAAAAAATAAGATTTACTGATGATTCTGGCTTTTACATAATTAATTTCTGGATAGTCTCCCCTTTTCCCCTACAACCATGGAATCAAATCTCACTTGTAAAAAAGGGAAGCACTTAAGAAAAAACAACATATTCAGAGACCAGGTCAGCAATTACAGGGTATGCTTCAGTATCTATTATCTGGGAATACAATTAGATTTTTAAAAAATTATCTTCTTTTGTTGTACCACTGAAATTTCTACAATTATTCTTATCCTTTCCAAAAAGCCACTCCATAGATCATATATTTTTAAAGGAGAAAAAAAAATCAGAAAAGCTAATCACTAAGTCCTCAAAAAAAGTCTGAAAATACTGTAAATAGATTTTCAGTTACTCACAATTAACAAATCTACTTTGAGTCATCTCTTCATTCATACTATTCTAGTCATATGTGTACAATACATATTTTTCTTTTAGCTTTGCTCATCTCACCCAACATCAATTCAAACAATACTTCACAGATTTCTAACAAGTTCTCACATTCTTCATTGTTCATTGCATAATAGGCCTAATTAAGGCATTTTTATACATTTATGATTTTATCCATTTATCTATTAAAGAACAACTCTTCTTCTCCCTCATTTGTCAGTACCTATTATGTCTGATGCCACATGCCACTTTTACCAATTGATGCAAATATTTCCCCCTAAACAGTATTACTTCTAAATTTTACCTTCAAATGTTGAAAATTGTGTTTATATATAATTGGGAAAAAATAAAATATTACTGAAAAAAAAAAGAATTGGCTCTAGGAATTGGGGATATTTAACCCAGAGAAGAAAATGCTGTCAGTATGAAAGAAATTAAATTTGTTCTAGGATATAAGTAGAAGCAAAAGGTAGATGTTGAAAAAAGGGCAAATTTAGGCTTCATGTTAGGAAAAGCTTCCTAACAATTAGTTATTCAAAAGTTGAATGGGTTGACTAAGAAGTTAGAATGTTCTTATTGAAGCCTCTTTCAACTACAAAATTCTGTTATTAAACACCAGCTCCTATTTCTGTGTTTTGCTTATTTAATCTGTTTAAATGATTTGCTGGTTCAATTTTTTTAAACCACTACTAGTTTATTAATGCTCCTTAATTCCTTCTTTTTTCTATTTCTGTCCTTCAAATTATGAACCTTCTGATCCTCTAAATGAATTTATTTTGTCTCATAAAATTATAAGGTAATCCCATAGTAATTATAGGCATAGGACTAAAATTATAAATTAAGTTAGGCAACAGTATAACTTTAATTAAGTTGTCCCAGATCAAACAAGAATACCAAATATCTCTTCATTATTTATATTTTCTTTTGTTTTGTACATAGTATTTAGTAATTATATTTATATAAATCTTGAAAATGTCTTGATAAGTTAACTCTCAAGATATTTTATTTTATGCATTTTCTAATTACTGTGTGCAATTTTAAAAATAATTATTTCCTGTTTTTTAGTGCTACATAGAAATGCTAGTGATTTTTGTGAGCTTATTTTCTACCCTGCTATTTTATCAGATTATTTCAATTATTTTCTTCACTGATCTGTTTTTTAATAAGAACCATCATATTATTTACTAACACATAATTTTGTGTCTTCATTATTAAGGCTTATACCTTTAATTTTCCTTCTTTTATTGCATTATTATAGCTAGCTAGCATTCCTAGATCTATGTTAAATAGTAGTAGGGAGAAGAGACTATTTTACATCTGTAACAGTAAAGCTTCTAGGGTTGCAAATAATGCTAGCTCTTACTTTTAGAAAATGTTTTTGATCATATTAAAGAAGGGCCTCTTATAAGACTTAATTCTTTTTGGAGTAACATTTTTTAACAGCAAATGAGTCACCTATTTTGCTAAAAACATTTTTTTCTGTATATATCAATTTCTGTTTATTGACCATTCTTGTGCAACGCACTGGTATGAATCCATTTTCAATAGCTATTGTCCTCTATTTTTCTTTCCTTTTGTGGCTAAAATCCTTGAGAAGGCCATCTACAATTGGTACCTCAACTTCCTATCCTCTCTTTTTTTAACTCTAACTCTTGTTAACTCTTTGAAGTCTGGCTTCTGAATCATCTTTCAACCAAAACCTCTCTCTCTGAAGTTACTAAAGGATCTCAGTTGCCCACTATAATGGCTTCTCCCCCCCCCCCAATCCTCATCCTGTTTGACCTCTCTGATGTCTGACAGTGATGACTATCCCCTTCTCCTTGGTATTCTCTTCTTTCTAGGTTTTTGTGACACTGCTTTCTTGGTTTGGGGTCTCTACTATATGTATGATCTCAGCCTCCTTTGCTGGATCTTCATCTGCATCATGTCTGTTAACTGTGGGGATCCCCCAGGGCTCTGCTATCCTGGGCCCTCTTCTCTTCTTTCTCTTTACTATTTGACTTGGTGATTTCTTTAGTTCTCACAGTTTTAGATATCATCTCTTTAAGAAAATGACTCAGATATACCTGTTCAGCCCTAATGTCTCTTCCAACCTCCAGGCTAACATCTTCAATTGCCTATGAGGGTATGAAACATAAGGATGTGCAGGATTTTGAAGCCTACAAAGAGCTTCAAAAGTTAATTAGAGGATCTTCTATTTTAGCCTGGAGTTGATAGAGAGCCTATAGAATTGATTTTGGGTGTAGGGTGGTGGTGATGGTCAGATCAGATCTGAGCTTTAGAAAGATCACTTTGATGGTTGAGTGAAGGATAGATCAAAGTATAAAGAAACTTGAGTTGAACATATCAACTTTTTTTGAAGACTACTGAAATACTACAAGTGATGCAAGCCTACAATAAAGAGGTTGCAGAGACCAAGGAGAGAAGAGGGTATATACAAGAGATTATAAAACACAAAATCAACAGTCCTTGGAAATGGATTCAATACGAGGGGGGAGGTTTAAAAGAGAGTGAGGAGTCAAAGATGACCTTCAGGTTTTCACCTGGGCTAACTCAAAGGTTAATGGGACTAATACTCTCAACAGAAATAGCAAAGTTAGGAAGAAGCAAAGTTAGTAAGTTATTTTTGAACCTTCCATCATCTGTCAAAAATATCACCAGTTTTAGAGCCTACAAAATTCATAACTCTGGTATAAATCTTTAAAAATTGATTTTCCACCGCACATAATAAAACTTTGCCAGATTGCCAGATCTTGCCATTTTCACTTCTAACTCATTTCACTTACTTCCTTAAAAACTCACCTCACGTACTACCTTCTATATGAAGCTTGTCTAACATACCTTATATTCATATTGTATTTAATCTGGTTATATTTATATAGCCATAAGTTGTCTCCTCCAATAAAATGTAAATTCCAAGAGAGTAAAACTGTTTAATGTTTTATTTCGTATTCCCTAGGACCTAACACAGTGCTTGACATAGACTAGAAACTTAATATTTGAAGGATTGGTAGAGTACTATCTATAGTTTTGAGGATAAATTTTGTATAGCATGAGTAACTCTTTAAACATTTGATAATATTCTCTTTAAAATTCATTTGAACCAAGATTTTTTTTACATTGGCAATTCACTTATGACTTGCACAATTTTTTTTTTCTGAGATTGGGATAACATTTCTAGTTCTTGATTTGTAAACTTGGGTATTTTGTGTTTTTTTATTGAAATTCATTCACTTTCTTGTTTTGCTGGTATAACATTTATGCTGTAAATTTTTGATAATTGTATTCTATTTATATTATAAATTCATCTTATTCATTTTTAATTGGCCAACAAGGTTCCTATTTTTTGTTCTAATGAGATTTAGTCTTTTATTGCTAGCTAAACACGTCTTTCTTCCTGACAAATTTATATGTTAAATATATGCTACTTACCCATGAATTCTTTTGATGGTATGATGCAAAAGTTCCCTTTTCTGAACACCCATTTTTTTCACTGATGAATTTTGCTGGATATGCTATTTTTGGGAGAGGGGTAAACTAATCCCTCCTTTTTTCATTATCATATTCCAATTTTTCCTTTGGTCTATTGTAAATGATACCATGCTATTTATTGGTTTTCCTTAGAATATGAAAGATTCTCCCCCCCCCCCCCACATGCTTGCAATATTTGTTGTTTGATGTTCAGGGTGAGTTAAATTTGAGATTTCTTTCTGTTGATATGCTAAGAATTCTCCCAAACTTCCACCTGCTTCCAATTATTCTAGGCAATCCTCTTGTAGGGTCTTCTGAAGAATGCTTTATGGGAATGACTTTTATTAGCTTTTCTAGAGGCCTATAGTCTTTAGAAAATACTTTATTTTGTTCAATATTCTTGTTTTATGATACTCATGAGTTTTTCCAATCTTATCTTTTGATTTTGTTTAATTTTTCTTCCTATTCTGCCATTTAATGATCTAATTCTAATCACTTTTTCAAACAATTAATTCAGAGAGAATCTTTGTGTTATATAACTTGTTCTTATTATTGATTTCTTCCTTAATAACTCATTTGACCTATTTCTTTATTTTTTTATGCCTTAGTTTCTGTTGAAAATAGATGCTACATATTAATTCCAAGGCAGAGGTGAGGTAAGGGTTAGGCAACTGGGGTTAAGTAACTTGTCTTAGGTCACAAAACTAGGAAGTGTCTGAGGCCACATTTGAACCCAGGACCTCTCATCTACAGGCCTGTCTCTCCATCCACTGAGCCACCCAGCTGACCCAACCTAATTCTTTTGTGGCTCTTTCAAATATTGTGGAGGTCTTTGGAGATGCTCCATCATAATTTCTTGGGGCCTATATACTACTATAATAATCTCATCTTCCTTGGGTATCTTAAAAAAATTTGATTTCCTTTGCTGAAAAGCAATTTTTGTGTCCATTAGTGACGACTTTCCTTTGTTTCCTCATTTTCCTTCCTCTTACTGCTTTTGTTTTTATTAGTTGCTCTACTGATTTTTTTATCCTTTCCTGAAATCATAGGTGCTATTTTATCATCACTCTCTTTTCTATACTAAATAGCTTTAGATGAAGTCTAGCTTCTCAAACTCCTGCTGCTTTGTTCTCCATTCTTTCTAGGCCACCAGGGACAACGAAGAAGGGAGATGCTGAAAGACCAGCATAATTTGGCCTTATGTCTACTTTGTACTAGCTCCATTCTTCTAGGTTCCTCTTTCTTATTAGCAATCAACTTTCTTTTGTCCCTGGTCAGAATCCCAGGGCTAGGTGAGTTCATGGGGGCCCAATTCTCTGAGGTGTAAGAGAAAAGGTACAGTAAGGGCACTGGTCCACAGAAGCTATGCAGTCTGACCTCTTCCTCACTGGAGCCCTAACTTCTTTTTACAGTGACTAGGTTTTTTCTCTTTTGGTCAGAAATTGATCCTATAAATGAGTCAAAACCTACACTGGAGATGCTATGAATCTGGAATACATGGGACTGAGATATGTCACTCCAAAAAATGTTGTCTAAAACTAGATCCCATAAAAAGCATAGGTTAGGGTGAGGGACCAACCTGTGTCAGGATCATAGTGGGTTACAAAAGGAGTTTCCAGGAATAGGAGTGCTAGTTATCAGTTATTTTTTTCATAAAGAAATACTTTTTGGGTAATGTTTTCATTTTTCTTCTTTCTAATGCTGCTGCTTTTGTTGTATTTTCTGATACCTTTCTTATTGATTTGAGGTGGTATGGGGACAGTTGAACCCTAGGGTTATCTCTTCTTACTCCATCATCTTCCCAGAATTCCATTTATCTTTCCTTTCTATTAGTAAATCGTCTTTTGAGGAGAAAGTACTTTTTGTAGAACAAGGGAGGTGGGGTATGTATTTACTTAAGGTGTTTGTTGGTAAATAATTTGTCAAAACCAAACATATCAATACTTTGTAGAGAAACATTTTCATCCTAGCACACAGTGCCTTCAGCACTTCTTTTCAAACTGGTTTATCCTAGGACAAAATTCACTGGACCCTTACTGGGCAAACTGGACCCTTACCATTGCTTGACAGTCAATCTTTCTGCTATACCATTATTTCATTATTTTATATGCTAAGGAGATTTATCCTCCCCCCCTTTCTGGGGACATGCAGGTGACTTCATCTCTTGCAGTGAGCCTGAACTTGATTGTGTGAAGGAAATCATTGGGTGAATTGAGTCATGAGGATAGAATGGCATCTGGAAAAAGGCAGCAATAGTCAAGAGATCATGAAACAGGGGCCAGGGTGCTGTCCCCTGCACTTCCCCACTGAGTGGTCCAGGCAAAATAGAAAGCCATAGTTGGCTCCCAAGATGCATTGTGTTAGTGGGTGGAGAAAAGGTTTGATAAACTGAGGCAAGAACAGAATTCGCTCTCTTCTCTTTTGTGTTTGTTGCTGACTGGACTTCTTTTGAGTATGGCTTAGGGAGCCTTAATGGCAACCACAGAACAGCAAGCTAAATGGAACAACAAAGATAAGTTTAACCTATCTCTCTGCTATTTTCTATCTTTTCCCCTTATTACTTTTGATTTAATAAAATTATTAATTTACAACCAGTCTCATAATTTTCCCTCTTACATTTTTAACCCATCACAACTGTTCAAAATCTCTCTTCTCCCATCCACGGTTCTCCTCCCTCAACATATGTGGGGTGTGTGTGTGTGTGTGTGTATGTGTGTACACACATACTAGCCTTCACTGGGATAATAAAGGTCAGACAACATGAATTCCCTTTTCCCCATCTCCATTTTTCACAATTTCTCAAGAGGCTGAAAGCTGAAATAACAATTTTAGATCTGGAGTACCTGAGTTCAAATACTACTTCTGTCACTGTTCATATAACAGGGAAGTCACTTAATTTCCCTGGGTCTGTTTCCTATGTAAAATGGGTGAGGGTTAACTAGATAATCTCTAAGGTTCCTTCCAACTCAAAATTTAAGATCTATTAACATTTAATTCTCTTTCCTTCTAAAGAGAGAGCTGTATCTTTCTTCTTCCCTAAAAGCTAATACTTCAATCTATATCCTTGATCACATTCCCTCTTGACTTCTTAAGAACCTTGTTTCAGCAATTATCCTTTCTCAAATATTTTCAATCTCTCCCTGCCCATCTACCTTTAAATATGTCAATCCAAAAAAAGAAAAAAGCCTTCCCATGACCCTGCTAGCCCATCCTGCTCTCTCTCCACCTTCATTTCTTTATGGCTAACTTTCTTGAAAAAACTATTATACATTATAACATTATACAGCTATATTTCTGACTCTACTGAAACTGCTCTATCAGCGGATACCAATGCCTTCCTGATTATCAAATCCAATGGCCTTTAAAAAAAAGGAGGCTTCATCTTTCTTCATCTCTATGAAGTTTTAAACTGTTGCTCACCTTCCTACTAGATGGATATTCTCTGTTTCTTTTCTTTCATTAACATCAAGTTCTCTTGATTCTTTTCCTACCATCAGTAACTGCTACTTTGTCTCCTTTCCTGGTTCTTCATAAAACTTTAATACAGGTGTTCTTCAAGAATTTGTCCCTAGCTCTCTTTATTTTCTCTTCTTGCTACTCTTTTTTGGCAATTTCATGCATTCTCAGAGTTTCAAATACTATCTCTAGATAAAGGATGTCCAACACTATGTCTTTAGTTCTGACCTTTCTTTTGAATTTCAAACATCTTCAGTACACTTCATTTTGGATATGAATATCCCATTACTGATTCAACAAATTCCAAACCAAGCTCATTATCTTCCCAACTATATTTACTCTTCCCTTCTGACTTCAGTTTCTGACACCATTTACCAGATCTTTCACATACATAATCTTGGAATTAACCTTTCATATCTAACCAGTTACACCAGTCTAGCAATCAACAAAAATTTATTAAGCGCCAACCATGTGCCAGACACAGTAGATACAAAGGAATTAAAAAAGAAAAAAGAATCTCTGGCTTTCAAGCAAATGCTATCAAGTTTCTACCTTTGCAACATCTCTCATCTCTTCTCAAATTTCACTCTAATTTAGCCTCAACTACTACAACAATCTCCTAAGAACTTTTCTCCTGCCCCCTCCAATTTATCCTTTACACTAATTAGAACTGTGTTTTCTCATCCAAAGATCTGGTTTGCCACTCTTGCATAAAATCACTCAGTAGCTTTCTAATTCTTTTTGAAGGAGGCTTTCAAATGTAGGCATGGTGATTAGGGATATTGAAGAAAAATATGACCTCAAGTAGAATTTAGTGGTAGTCTCTCGGTGACCGTGAATGACTATTGTCTTTGTGCAGTTTCATTTACGGTTACCCTCATGTGGCTTTGAAGTCCAAAGGCTGAGGCGCAGAGTGTGTGGCACATGGGGCCTGGGACGCCAGTTGTTACGGGAGGTGCGGTTGTGGCCTGGTGTCGGCGTTCATGCACAGCAGCAAGACGTGGACGTCGTTCATCTTCAAAGGTGGTGGCGGCATGGTTAATGTGGGTTTGCCAGCTGCTTCTGTCAGAGGCAGCGAGTTCTAGTTGCTTTGTTGTAATGCCAGCCCACTTCAAGTTGGACGGCCTTGTTTCCTGAGTCCAGCTGACAGTTCACCATGGAATACCTGTCTTGGTATTTGCTGTGGGTCCATGCAGATGTTTTAAGGTAGAGTTTAAGCAAGATGTACTCTGAAGTTTCTTCCAGCTATAAGATTTTGACTATGAAGGTTTTCAAGGCTCTCGACGATCTAGTACTACCCTACTTATCCAAGCTTATCTTATACCATATTCCCCTTTATATACTCTACATTCAAGGGGAAATAAGCAAAACAAATTTTGGAGCTTGTAATGTCATATACTTCTTCATGTCCTCAAAAAATGGCAAACACAATGCCTTGAATAAAGTCACCATTAAATAGTTGATGATTTGGTTATTATTACTTGCTAAGTCAGAAATATCTGGAAAAGTAAAGTTCTTTAAAATGATACCAATTAGAAAGCAATCAACAAGAACTTAAGTGTTAAATACGTTAAACAACATGCAAAGGAAATAAAATGTTATTCCTTTAATATGTTTTTCTTCTTAAAAAACAAAACAAAACAAAACAAAACAATTTGAGCTTCTAAATGAGCACAACTTGACCTGACTACCAGAATGTTAGGAACAACATCAGGCAGTTAGAAATCCCAAGGAATTTAAGTTCAAGCTTATTTCCCTAAGGTAATACACTTAAACATTTTATCTCAGAAGGCTTGTTCAACCAAAGTTAGGAACATCATTCACCTAGTTAGCAACTACAGTATTAAGTTGTCAAGAAAATTAAAACAAAAAAGGAGGGCACTGGTCAATCCAATTGGATATCAAAAGAGATTAAGCTAACAAAAAAAGTACTCAGGGTAAAGTAAAGAAATTCTGGACTAAAAGTTAGGAAGACTTAGATATCAGTCCTGACTCATGCTACTACGTAGACATGAGGTCTTGGGAAAATAAAAGTTAAAAAAGATAATCTCAATACAGGTATAACCCAGATTAAACTCCTTACCATCTGAGAATGAAGAGGGAAGGGATAGAGAGAGACAATTTGGATCTTGTAATTTCAGAAAACACATGCTGAAAATTGATATTATATGTAATTGAAAAAATAAAATATCTTTAAAAAAATTTTTTTAAAGATAATCTCCAAGTTCTCTGACAAGAGTTAACATTCTATAAAAGAGGGTTACTGGAAAAGTCCAAATCCTAATAGTGGATACTGAGTAAATTTTATGAAGTCCTAGTAGTTATGTTATGCTTAATACCTTTGTGGCCTGGTGTTGTCTTCCACACACATGACAAAACTTGCAGCGACGACAACACCAATTTTCCAACTGGTCCTCCAGAGGGCGTTCATTCTCCTCCAAACAGAATTTATGGAAGGGTTCACAACAGACTTGGCAATATACAAACTAGAAGAGAGATCAGAGAGGGCATTAGCCACTATATGAAGTTTCAATCAATCCTCCTTTTTTTTTCTTTCTGATTTTATAAGTTGAATTTAACTGGTGAGACTAATTCGTACATGAAGCCCTAAAGGCAATAATACCCTTTTAGCCTTCCAATTTCAGTGATAAGTTGATTCACATAAGATAGAGGGGTTTTAGAAAACATTAACTTAAGGACAATGACTTTAAAAGGGAGGCAACTAGTAATTTCTTCTGATTAAGAGTCCTGTGGGTTTTTTGTTTAGTTTTAAGAGAACATGACTAAAATTACATAAGCATTAAGCTCTAAGAAAGTATCTGTGCTAGATTAAAATCTTAAGACAGAATGATTATTCTTATAAAATCAATTTATATGTTGGGGTCATGTATTCATATATGAAAGCCATTTGGACTTCTGAATAGTAATTAAATTTATATAGCTATCAACTGCAGAACCTTCACCCACCACAACCTTTTTATCCCATATGTTACACTTGGATACCTAAGAAGAAAGTCAGAAAAGTTATTCCTTCTCTAGTTTAATTCTAGTAAAGTTAAGTTTTTTTAAAGAAATAAGATCAGTTCATAAACTTTTTAGCCTCAGTATAGCCTTATTTCTAAGAATCTATTTCTAAGTCTCAAAAGCCCTCTTTCCAACTGTATAAAATTAGAAATAGTATCTACTAAATTATAGCAAAGTACCAAGTTCTACTAAACAGACCATCTATACTGCTATAGTTTTTAAATCTCTTAGAACCTCATTTCCTTCAAAACTTGCTTTCTGCACAAAGCCTATTCGAATTCCTGAGCTGCTAGTGCTACATTCCCTCCAAAATCACTTTTTATTTTCTTTATATATGCCAAAATATGAATGTACAAATATATCCTTGTCTTCAATGCAGGAAACTTACTTTCTGTTGAGACAGACAATATCCAACTCAACAAAAAGTTAAGTTCCCTGCATTGAAGGCAAGGATTGTTCCACTTTTCTCTTTGTATCCCTAGCACAATGCCTGGCACACAGTAAGTGCTTAATAAATACTTATTGATTGAGGATGTGTTACCTCCACATGTCCACTGCTGGCACAGAGAAAGCAAACAACTCTGGGTGTTATAGGAACTGAGGTCAGGATGCCCAAACCACCCATTTCCCACACATTTTCCACTTCACAGTCTTCCTACAAAGGAAAAAAAAATTGAACTTATTATTCTTCCAAGAAGGTGGCTTTGGGATGAAAGTAAATAAAACCACAATACCAACAGTTAAGAGCTCTACATTTCAGTGAATAATTTAAAAAAAAGCTGTGCTACTTTTTTCCTAATTGCCTAACTCATGCACGAATCATTTAAAACCTCACCTTTTTTAATTCATATTAAATAGGTTGTCTCAATATGGCTGGAATTAAATACCTCTTACAAATCTATTGACTCAAATACTCTTTTGTGGTTTAGTAATTTCTCTGTAATAGAATTTTTTTTCCACCCGAAAATTGTCTTTATCTAGCCATCTGTTATTGCTCAGGATGGGTTTGAGCAGAGTTCTTCCTAATACCTACTTTATTCAACTAGTGCAAGACTATTATTACACAAAGAGACAAAAGGCAGAATCAGTTCCCATTTATCTCAAATAACCTAAATTCTAGGCCCTTCAATTAGAGTAGGATTTCTTAATCTCTTTTTGTGCATAGACCCCGTCTTGCCATTCTGTGGAAGTCTATGGATCCCTTCTCAGAATAAATTTTTTTTAATGCATAAAGTAGAATACATAGGGTTACAAAGGAAAAAAAAATATTTTAAATAGTTTTAATTTTTTTTAATTCTTGAGAGGTTACTTGAAGAAATGTAGTTCTAATATTAATTTACAACCCAATATGTCCAAACTAAGTCATTTGGCCCCTTTACCTTAAAGTCTACCCTGATTCTGTGGACTCCATCTGCTGGCAGCTTTTGCTTGGAACTATTTCCATTGGAGAGGGTGTTGAGTAGATTCAGAGTGCCATTCTCTTGCTTACTGACTGGAGGTGGTTTTTCCTAAAGAATCAAGAAGTGGAAACAAAAGCAAACCACAACTTCCTTGCCTACTTATTCAGGACTATAGAGGATAAAAATATTTAAATGTATCTTATTTAGAACCAATTAGAAAATTCCCAAACAGGAATTTTGTAGGAAAGACAAAGAATTTTTACAGATAACCCTTATTCTTTCTCTGAATCCACAAATCATCAAAGGAAAATTACAATGAGGGTAGATAGGGAAGAGTGACTATTATAGATAGAAAGTAGTAAAGAACAAATTGTGTAAAGGGTAAGAATACACAATTCAGCTATAAGTAAGGCTGCAACATGAGCAGATTCTTTGGGTGGTGCCAGCAAGGACCAATCAAAAAGAGGCAACCAAAAGGAAGAGTACCAAATGGAGAAATGGGCTAAGCCTTGACTTTAGACTTCTTTCCTTACTCTAGTAACATCCCTGGACTCAAAGAAACAGAAATGTGGATTCATTTCTGAACCATAAAATACTTTTCTATAAAATAGTATAAATTAATGGACTATAGAGAAACAAACAATACCTCACCTTTTCTTTTGGTTTCTGTTTCACTGGAATACTTGGGCGAGGAGCTACTTTTTTCGGCTTGCTTTGCTCTGGTACTAAGAAATTAAGAATTAGAAAAATCAGGTGCTACCAAAATTACAATCATTTCTAGATAACAATGACTACCCTAAATATGATTTATTCACCAGAGGAAAAAATTGTTTTTGAAATTGGAAACTGTTTTATCCTATAAGAATTTGGGTAAGAAATCCAAGACAATTCTCCAAATTTGGTTCTTGTCCATTTATACTGTAACCATCCCAGTTCAAGTCATCATCTTTTCCTATTTAGACTATAATTTGAATAGCTAGGTCCTAACTTAAGTCTTTCTGCCTCATTCACTGCTCTGGCTAGACTCTTGTCATTCAAAAACCTTCAGTGGTTCCTTTCTACCTAAAATACTAATCCTATGTAGTCAAGGTATTTTGTAGTCTACTACCAATCTAATTTTCCAGCCTTATCTGATAACACCTCTTTCTGGTAGTCTATATTATAACCCAATCTGACTGTTCTTTCTCCTCTTTAATTTTGCTCTTTTCTTGTTCTTGTGCTTTTTCTCATGCTTCTTTTATGCCTGGAATGGAATCCCTCTTTATCTCATCTGGATATAGTAAAGTTCCTTTCTTACTTAAAGGCCCAATTCAAAACCACCTCATCCCTACCCCTACCCCTACCCCCATCCCAAGCTGAAAGTGATTTCTCCCCTCCTCAAATTTCTCAAAGCACTTTGTCTGGATCTTTCCTTTGCACTTACCACATTTCCTCTTGTACCACAGTTATCTGTGTATCTGTGGTACATGTCTTATCCCCATTAGATTGTAAGCTCCTTGAGACCATGGTCTGTGTCGTATATATCTTTGAATCCCCAGCATCTAGCAAAATGCCTTATGAGTAGCAAGCACTTAATAAATGTTTGTTGAACTGAATTTACAATTAAGTGTTGTTGGGTAGAGAACACATGGTAGCTGATTTTTCTGAACCCAGGACTTAAAATTACATAGTAATTTATATAGGACACACATTTTGGGCTTTTAGTTGGTCTAATAACACCTTAGAAGAATACTGATGTCTTTAAATAAGCAGAGTTTTAGTTGGTATTTTTGGCTTGGGGTTAGCAATTCCTTCTATCTTCATTTATTCACCTGATTCTGGAGGTGGTGGAGGTGGTGGTGGAGGTGGTGGAGGAGGTGGTGGGGGTGGTGGGGGTGGCTGCTGCTTTTTCTTGGGCTCATTAGGAGTGGTCTTGGGAGCTTCCTTTTTTAGTGATGCTGTGCTAGGTGGCTGTGGAGGAATGACCTGCACTGGCTGGGAGGCCTGTTTGCCAGTCTTCCTAGCAGAAGTACTAGATTGTTTAGAATCAGCCCCTGGAGCAGACACATTTCCATCCTCATTCTTTTCTTCCACAGGCTTTCGGGGGGGAGGTTCACTGCTTTTCTTTGGGGCATGATCCTCTCTTGCTGGTGTTGTTTTCTGGCTAGGGTCCACAAGATTTTTTACAACATTGCTCTCTTTCTTTTCACTGGTCTTGGACTTCTTCTCTTTCTTTTTCACAGCTGCTTTGGGGAACAAGATTACATGTAAATAATACAAGTACTTGTATTTAAAACAAAAATTTGAGAAATATCATGCTGCCTTTCTCAGCAAAAGCTGGCCCTAAAGGCCAGAGAGAACGTGGTGTCAGAGCTCATATATATCAGGGAAATTGGGCATAATTTATCTCTATAGGGGAAAGAAATGAACTATAAAGGAAAAAAAGTCTCATTTTAACCCCACTGCTAACCACAAGATTTATACAGAAATGCACTGCATTATATTAGCAGATGTTTTAAGAGGCTCTTGTTAAGAGTTCTTTCTACCTTTAGCTTGCTTCTGCAGGTAGGCTTTAGAAGGCATCCATTGCAAGTTCTGGCATTTCCTCATCCTAGAGTAACAAGAGATAGACCAGAAGCCAAGTTACTTTGAGAAGACAAACAATTAAACAGTTAGAAGGCTAATGAAAATAGATACATTAATTTGCCCTCAAGAACATCTGAGCCAGGGAACTCTAGATCTACTTCAGATTCAACAGGAGCAAAGCTTATTGTGAAAGGTTAAGAAAGGAGCTACTCTGAATCCAAAAGAACTAAGTTATAGCTCAGCCCTCAAGGATACTGGAGTCAGGTCAATTAACTTTTCTTGGAATTAAAAGGTATGCAAATTCCTGCCTATTTTTCCAATTCAGAACAGGTATTCACTGGGGTAGATGTCCAATTCTTAAATATCATACAACCAGATTAGCTAGAAGTAGGTGAACAATATTGACAGTAAAATTTAGCACTACTCCCTTATGAGTTACTTTTTTTAGTCATAGTCTGAACTCCAAATAAGATGGGAATTATAAAACAGATTCCTTATCTGCCAATCTAATTCTAAAAGTATACTTTTGGACTTTTTACAACATAATCCCCCTTTCCTAGCTTTCCAGTCTCCCACTTTATACAATCTAGCCATATGGATCTATTTGGCATTTCTCCAACATAACCCTACCCTTGCCCCATCTCTGTGACTTTATACTGGCTAACTCCCATGATGCTCTGCCTCCTCTTTCCACATCTTAGAATCCCAGGTTTAACGCTCAACTCAAATATCACTTTCTGTAGGAGGCTCTCCCAAGCCCCACAAATACTAAAACCCCTTTTCTCTACTTCTAATTACTCTGTGTGTCATTTCCCCCACTAGAATACAAGTTCCTTTAGGGAAGGAATTGTTGTTGCTTCTTTTGTCTCCCCATTGCTTAGCACAATGCCTGGCATAAACAATTAATGGTGAATGACTTGCTTAGGAGTCTTCATATTGCATTAAGCTCAATTCATCTACTTTTCTGTAATTTTGTCATCTAATTATTTGCTGAGCTATAGTTTGCTTGTCATTTCTTTCTGTTTTGACTAGAGGAGATTAAAAATGTAATCCTTGCATAAAACCAGGTAAAGTTGGGGTTATTTAAGATTTTCTGTAAGAGATTATTCTTCTGAAGATATAGGGAATACATCAAATCTTATAGGTATGCTTTGTAAATAGTTTTATATTTCCAAAATTTATATCACCAATTTTTTTTTCATTTTTCCTTGCTTTCAGTTTTTAATCAGGCTGACAGTCTCAGAAAGTGAGTAAAAGAAGATGAAAGATATGGGAATGAAAATTTCTAATTTTAACTTATAGCATATTACAAAATCATCCACTAAAGTTCTACTCCAATGTTTCACTATAGTATAGAGGTTACCCTGGATTCTCAAAAGCTATACCAATTGATGGCAATCTCTGGTAGATCTTTCAAAAGGGGAAAGGTTTTGAAAATAGGCATAGCAAGATGCCTGTTGTTGGAAGATCAACTGAAGTTCTGAGAAGCTCAACACAAGACTGACCATAGGGTGATATGTTACCATCAACCAAAAGATCACCATTAATTATTGGAAACACTTATGAAAATACCCTTAGAAAGAGATGTGGAAGGTGAGGGTAGTGAGCAAAGAAAGCAATTTTTATAGAACATACCCCCAATTTCCTGGATATAGCCTATATACAACTAATACCATAAGCAAAATTACAGTAGTTTCAATTGACATAATAAATGGCCACTGTGACCTATATGATTGATCTATTCCTGTGAAACCATTCTCCTGCCTACCTCACATCTAGCACCCTTATCTACTCCAACACTGCCAATTAATACCTCTCACTCTGCTTCTTAAGATCCACCCACACCTCTAACTAATCTCCCACCTCATTTGTCTCAACACAAACTTTAGGACCTTTCTGGTTCTGCCTGCCAAAGTTAAGAAATACTATTGTCCATTCAAAATCAGAACCAACAATACAGGGTTTAAATCCTTGAAATAGAATACCCACTCACTTGCAGCATTGCTTCTTTATGTTGCGGCCACCAAATTTGGGTTTATCTAAACAATTAGTACAGACACCACAGTCTTCAGGCACCTGACAGCCCGGGCACTGCCCACATCTCCTGGATCGTCGTCCTTTCTTCACTGGAGGTTCTTGAGGTGCCTTGTTCCTGGTGACAGGTTTAATTGGCTTAATGGGTGGAGCAAGAGGTTCTGCATCTTCTGAGCCGGCAATTGATGACTTGTCTGCCAAAGAAAGTATATTAGTTTCTTGACATTGGGGAGTAATAAAGACACTTTTTTAAATGAATACAAGAACCTCAACCACATATGGATAAACTATAGATCTGGCAAATGCAGAAAGAGAATCACTATAAAAAAGTTATTTTAATCCAGGGGTTCTTAACCTTTTTGTGTTATAGATCTCTTTGGCAATTTGATGAAGACTATGGAGCCCTCTCAGACAAATGTTTTTGAATGCATAAAATATACAAGATTACAAAGAAGCCAATTATATTAAATAATTATAAGATTTTAAAATACAAATTCATGGACCTAAGGTTAAGAATCACTGCTTTAAGCTATAAAAATTATATATAAGACCAACTTTCTAGAAATTTAATGTAATGACACAAAGGACATATTTTTACACATTCCCAAGATTATGATCTAGTTTAAATTTCAATTAACAGGTCCCAAGCTTGACAATCTCATACTTACCATCATTTCCCATGGAAGACAAAATCTTTTCTCGTTCTTCCCATGGTAAGGCACTCAGGGTGGGCATGTCATCAGGAAATACTGCTCGCTTTCGGCCAAGGGCAACAGCAGCCCTTCTACAAACATGCTTTATCCGGGGTCCTCGAACAGAAGTCTCTGATGAATCACTTTCTTGACCCTACATTTGAGAAAAAAAAGATAAGTTTCTAAAACTTTTAAGTTCCACATTGACAACATATACACTGAAAAAACATAGGTGAAATCACTGCTCTTAATGGACTGGTTTTTCTAAAAGTCAGCAGGCCAGGTCAAAAACAGAAATGTTTTATTTGAAAGTTTATAAACCCACAACTTAAATAGCCTCTAATCTCACTATAGAAATCCATCATTCTTATTATAGAAACACTCAATTGGCAGAACCCTTAAATGCAAATTAAACATTAAATCTAAAGCTCATAAAGGTTTGTTCTCAAACATTCAAGGTCAGGTACAACTCACCATTCTTAGTCAGATACTAACGGTCCTTCTGCTATATTTATTTTTTAAAAGAAAACATCTACTCTATCTTGAACTAAATTCTATATAGCTTTTCTCCCCCTCAACTTCTGCTTGAATGCTTCTTATTTAAATTTTACAACCATCTGTTATCTGTTGCTATAATCATTACACAGAGTAAAAAGGAGGGTGCACTCCCCCTTTCAGGTGTCACAATTATACTAATTTTACTGCAAAATACAACTTCAAAATTGCATTGAGAAATTGTCATATAGATAAGATGAAAATAATACCTGTGCTTTGGGCTGGTCAGCTTGCTTGAGAGTCTTGCTTTTCTCAATCTTATAAAGCTGGGCTTTGGCCTTTCTTAAAAGGCTGGCTACTCTTTTGTCAGCCACCGGAAGTTTGTCTGCCTGAGCCAACATGGAGCCAATGGAGGAAGTGGAATGTTTAACAGTGCTTGATGAAGAAGCAGAAAGACAGAGTGCTTTCTCCTTCTCCAGGGATGGTGCAGCAGGGGCAAGGTCCAAATTGTTTTTATCAAGGCTCCCTTTCCCTTTCTTAACAAGTATTTTGGTTTTGACAGCTGTTGTATCCCCAAGAGCTACAGTGGCAATGTCTGTCCCAGGATCAAGTGATGAGGATTTCTTCCGCCCTGCAGCTTTTTTGGCGGAAGATGAAGTGGCAACATCTTCAACAACCTTCTCTTTGGAAACTCTACCTATGGGAAACAAAGCAGAGCTACTCTGAATTTCTGACCCCTTTTTCCTTTTTTCTTTCCTTGATTCCCGCTTGTTTTCTTTTTCCCTCTCCCGGTCTCTCTCTCTGTTTTTGTCCTTCTCCATACTCTTGTCAACATCTCGCTCTTTGGACAGTTCCTCAGTGGCCCTGTCTTTGTTTCTCCCTCTTTCTGTCTGAGAGGTATGCGTGAACCAGGGGAAGAGAGGAGTAGGACTACTGGATGAGAATGGCTCTGCTGGAGTGCTAGTCTGCTTCCTTGGTCTCTGATTTTTCTCCGAAGATTCCCCAGACTGTGTCAGGGAATGAGAAGGAAAAGCAAAAGTTGGGTTTAAGGCACTAGTGGCAAGAGGGCTAACAGAAATGCTTAATGAGGAAGAGACAGAAGATGGTGGGGTGAGAGGTGATAGCTCAGAAGTACTAAGCCTTCCACTTCTTGTCCTCATGGAATGAGAAGGAGATCTTGGTTCAGATCTGATAGGGCTGAACACCCTTCTTTTCCTTTTTCTATTAGATACCCCAGTAGATGAAGTTCCAGCAGATGTTCGATTACTAGGCAAAGTTACTGACTCAAAGATTCTGGAGTGGGCCTCACTTGGAGTGAATCTGGGAGCTCTTAGAAGAGGACTTCTTTTGTGCATATCAAACCTAGTTCCAGAATGGAGTGCTGAAAATAGCTGGGCTGGAGCAGTGGAACCAGATGCTGAAAAACCAGAAGCAAAACCAACATCCTCAGGAGTCAGTGGAGGGGGTCGAAAGTTATCAAATATGGGTTTTCGGATAAGACCTTCTTTGGCATACTTCGCTGAGGAAAAGTACTGTGGCTCTGACCGAGAATGCTTTAGAGAGGTCCACCTGAATGTTGGTTCTCGTAAAATAGACTTTCGTTTCTCTTGTATGGGAGCAGCAGAGGCAGGCAAAAAAGGTGATGCTAAGGGGATTGTTGGAGGCATAAGCCAAGGTGTGTGGTCAGGAATACTGGAAGCGGGTTGTAGTGGTGGTGGTGGAGTGAGTAATGGTGGAGGTGGAGAGGAAGAGGTTTGTTGCTGGGGGGCACTTTGCAAGGCTGATAATTTCTTAGAAGCTCTAGACCCAAAGCTTCTTTCTGAGATTGAAAACCTTCTACTCCTCCTATCACTGTTATCATTTTCTGGGGATTGAGAAATAGGTATTGGAGCATGCACATCTGGAGTATTGCTCCGCTCTTCAGAAAGTGCCTGCATCTCCTCAGAGGCCTGAGAATCTGTGGATGTATCAACACTAGGACTGCTAGATCGAGAAGAGTCTGAAGACATCTGAGAAGAGTGTTGAGAAGCTGCACTTGATTTTTCAGAGGACCCACAGGATGTGGCACTGAATCTACTGTTTGGGGTAGACTCTAGTCGAGCAATTTTAATTGGAGGGTCATAATCTTCATCCTCAATAAACCGCCGAGGGGTTTTAATGATCCGTGAGGAGATAGCGCTGACAACGGGCATGATGAACTGTCGGATATTTTTGACCTGTGTTTTCACCTTTCTTCCTTGCAGCTGAGCTGCTTCTTTCTCAATCTTTTTTTGAGCTCCTTTTTTTGCCCTCTGCAAGAGTTGCTTAGCAATTGTTGCATCTGTCCTTTTGGTGGAAGGAATAATCCTAACAGGCTTAATCCTTCGAGGGCTCTGTCTGACAGCCGTCTTTTCTTCTTTTGTGAGTGGTGGTGTACCATCCTTCTCTTTCCGGACCCTTTGGGGCTTTTCCAGCTGAGAGCTAATGAGCGGTACTGAATCTGTCTTTATCCTTTCTGCTGATGGAGGCCTTCCTCTCCGTCGGACAATCTGTACCCCTTTTCTCCCAATTTGAAGCTTTCCTGCTTTAAACTTAGACTTGAGAGGGGAGAGTTTGCCAGCTCTCAACTTTTTTATTTTTGCTGCTTGCTGAAATGTAGCAGACGGTGTCCTTTTAATTTTTTTTAAGGTATCTTCTTTGTTCCCCTTTGATAAGTCCGATATGTCCTTTCCTTGTGATAATTTGAATTTGACACTGCTAAGGGTTGGAGGTCTTCCTCTTCTCTTTTCTCCACTTTTAGAATCTTTCTTCTTTATTTTCTCTCCAGATTTAGTTTCTGGTTTGTTTAGAGGGGAAAACACAGGTGAAGAATCTGACAGGATAGTAGAATTTCGGTCAGAAATGCTTCTGGGTCTCCCACGAGGTTTTCGAGGACTAGATTTAACTGTATATAGAATCAAACAATGAAGAGCATACATTTAGCCTTGTAATTCCAATTGACTGGCCTTAAATAAGTGCATGTGAATTTAGCCTAAGCCATATATATGCAAAAGAAAAAAGACCCCATTTTATTTTTATCCCTTTTTGTTCTAACATCCAATAAAGAACTTTATTTGTAGCTAAGATTTTCTTTCTTCTCAAAATTAACCTTAAAGGAATGAAGTAAAAAAGCTTTACTTTTTCAAGTAAAAAGAAAATTTAAAAAGCAATACATGTTTTCAATGTAACCCTAATAAGACTAATTTTCACGGAACTTCACATGAATAAGAGAAACATTTATCATAAGAAGAGAAGGACTTAAAAATCTGTTCTAACTCTCTAAATTCCAGCATACTAAGACCAAAATTTAAGGCATTTTTCATTAGTTCATAACAATTCCTTTTCTTTTTTTTTTAGAATATTAGTGAATGAATTTATTTATATAAGTAATAATTAGATCAAGGATCTGGGGGCAAGCTTTTATCAATAAGTTCTATTATTCCCCAAACGAACACAAAGGACTAATACCTAAGACTTCTAGGTAGCTCTATCAATAACTTATAGCCTAACGTCTTTCCTCTTAACAGTACCTATTTCTTAAAAATTTGTTCTGCTGAAGCAAAATGATGTTAGAAATACATTCAAAAGAAACCAAAATAAGACCACTGAACTCAATGGTATGTAATCTAATAAGGAAGTTTAAGTGAAACAGTAAGTCCACTAATTTACTCTACAATGCTGAACCTCTCGGCCTAGCATGGTCAACCATCCCAGTAAAAAAATAAAAAAATCTTTACCAATTTGTCATCAAGGGTAAATCAGTCACTAACTAAATCATATTTCTTTTAATCCAAATGGAAAGATTTTGTCAATTTGGATTAGCTAGATTTGCCTATTTATCAGGAGCGAGTTAAAAAAGAAAAAAAAAAGCTCCTCCAGTTGCCCATTTTCTGAAGTACTTCATTTACAAGTCAGCATTTAAAAAAATTAATCAAACATTGATATATCCTATTCTTTTCCAAGTCCAATGGAAATGAAGATATCCAGGATCTAAAACCTTTCTTGATGGGGTCCAAAAGAGATGAGCACCCATTAAACCATGGAACTAATCTATTAAAACATAAGACCATACTGGTCTAGTTACTAAGTCTTATAAATGCCTTTCACCCATTAACTCATGAGATTTTCCCCAATCCACAAAAGATTAAGGGACTCACAATCAAATTTAAATGGCTGCTAATCACAACGAATTATTACATTAAATAAAAGTAAAAGATGGCAGGGAGGTAGGTTTCAATCTTACATTAAGAAATTCTAGAGAAAACAAGACCTGAATCTTTCAGAGAAAGATAAAAGAATTTAGAGGAAATCTTGAAATGGACAGTTATGAACTATCAAAAGAAAATTCCTAGTCAGAAAAACACAAACAAAACAAATGACTGTTATAGAGTTGAACCTGACCACTCATATAGCTTTGTGAGCTCTCTTATTCTGTTTAACTATAAAAAGGAACTCTTTAGATAAGACTATTAAAAATGGGTATCCATTAAGGTATCCATATGTCAATCATGAAGTATTTAATCTGTGCTAGGCAAATAAGTAAAGAAAATGAGTCAAGGATCCTGGGTACCCAGCTCTATTACTAAACAAACGTGGGGAAGCTTAGGCAAATCACACAATGTCTCTAGGTTTCAATTTCTTCATCTGTAAAATAAGATATTTAGACTGCATGATCTATTGGCCTCTTTTTAATAAGCTCTAAGATTCTATAACTACTGTCTCTGAAAAGCACCAACTGCTGGGTTAATGCTTAGATATAACTGTCATCTGTCTCACTCAAATACCTTACAAAGAAACCCAAAACATCACCATTTCAAATCTATTACCCTGTAAATGTGAGTTCTAGGAAGTTCGTGTTAGTTTACTATATACTGATCATGACATTCTTAGGACAAAATTTAAATGTGAGTGATGGGCAAGAAATGATTCAATGACAATAACTAATAATTTCATATTTACTATGATTTTTCAACCCTTACAGAGCAAGGGAATAACAAAATACAGGAGGGAAAAATAGTAAAGGAAAATAGTTGAGGAATAATTTTTCCAAAAGAACATACTTCTTTCATTCACGTGATATCACATGACAGCACTGCATAAGTTTTCATTATTACTTCAATTTTTCTTCTCAAGAAATAAATTATGAGTCTTCCTGATGAAATCTAAAAGCTCAGGTCTAATTTTATTTTTGCTTAAGAGAATATAACAATGTTTCTAATATGTGGAATTTCATTTCATCTAAATTCTTTTCATTTGAATATAATCTTGCTGTTTCTTATTATGCTCTAGGCCAATAGTAAAGAACACTAACTTAAAAAAAGAATGTTAATTTTATACATTTTAAGACTCAGAAACTGCATGAGGTAAAAGTCAGAGTGGTAAAACAACATGGGCTGCTAAATTTTTGTTGCTAGCTATTAGACTAGCATTTCAATAGTAAACAAAAATTTGCCTATAAAAAGCCATCCCTGAATTATTTTCACAGAACATTCCTTGTATAAATCTAAAGATATTCTTGATTCTTCTCTTTCCCCAACAGATTCCTATGCCATTCAAGACGCGCTTCACACTATTTTGTTTCACAGAGCAAAAAATCTAATGAATGAATAAAATGGGATCTTGTAGAATATATAAAAGAAGCACTTGAGTAATAATAGCTCTGAGATAATTCTCCCCAATCATTGTGAAGGATACATATAAAAAGCTTAAGGAAGTATCTCTTAATAGGCAAATAAAGCAAGGTAAAATCACCAAAACCTGATGGTCTAAAATTCAAACACATCACTTGCTTAGCTGGCCATACCTGAAGGAGACCTTGTGGGACTTCGCACTTTGACTTCTTCATCTGAGCCAAAACCTAAGAACTGCTCATCCTACAACAAAGGAAAATTATTTTAAAATCAGAAGTAATGGCACAGAATTTGAACATATCCCATAGAAAAGTCCAAATGAGAAACAAGTGAACTTGGAAATAGAGCCACTGCACAATAATTATCATTATTTTAGGATGACACTTGAAAAATAACTAATAAAATGTAAGTTCCTTGAGGACAGGGGACGCTTTAATTTTTATCTTTATACTTCTAGTAGTGTCTTGTACATAGTAGGTATTTAATAAATGTTTGCTAAAAGGAATAACTGGTATTGAAATAGAAAGATCCAGCAATAAGCCTTTGTTACAGCCAGATGGAAGCTATGTAACAATTAAACAATGTATTGAAATATCATCCTTAGTACATGACACACAGGGTGAAGTTCTGTATTTTAACCTGCATATAATCCAAGACAATAAAAAATATACTTTAATTAATCCAAGTAAATGAATCATTAAAAAAGCAGAATGATCCAATCCTATTAAATTCACACAAGTAAGTTTCAAAAGGACTAAGCCCTACAGACATATATAAGGAATAAAATAAACATCAGTACCTCTCCTACTAAACACTGATAGCGATCAAATTACTACGGTTGTCAATTCCATAACACATGATTTGACAGCATTAGAGATGATTTCCAATTACTTGAGATTCATTAATTCTCAACATTGTATAGTTATAGCATCATCTAAAAATGCTTTGTGAAAAGAAATGTAATGGCAGGTAGCAGCATTTCTGGAAAGAATAATAAATTGACTATATAGAGGATGAAATCATTGCATTAAAACAATAGCTTGAGGTCAATTTCTCATTTTCACTAATACTTAAAGATGCCAAAATGTACAAACTCCTACTTTGGGATACCAAGGTATATATTCTTTGGTCTGTCTGACATTGGTCAATGTTCAAGAAATGTAAAATGTGCTCTATTTAGGCAAAATTATGAGTAGAAATTCACCACTGAAACTAGTGGTTAACAGATTTTTACAGATATAAAAGTAAACTTAAGTTCAAAAACAAAACTAAAATAGAAAAAGCAAACTAGGGAACAGAGAACAGATTTTCCTCCATCCTCTATTCCAACTAAAGCACAACTTCAGGGCATCAATACATTAAGTTTTTGATAGAGTTGTTTACTCAGTTAAAGCCAAAAGTTTAGGGGCTGGTTGGTTTAATCATTTTTCAAGCAGAAATATTTTATAAGACAAATTTAAATAATGAGGGACATCAATTCTAAATATAAATATTTTCTGAGGAGGAAAGTAATTTTGGACCAAGTCTCTGCAAAGGGCAAAGAGTTCTATAAAATCTTTTTCCTCTAGGATTAGGAAATTTCCCAGGAAACCGTCTCATTTAAGAAATTTGACTTCTCTTCCCACCACTTCCCTAAATTCCATGCTCTTCACCATGGAGTAAGAGACTATGAGACTTTTCACAACAATGCTGGATTTGGGTATGGTCATTTAGGCCTTAAACAGATGGCAACCTGAAGGTCTCTGGTGGTCATGGGACAAAAGGAAAAATTGATACCAGCTCATATATTTGGTTGACTCAATATTTTGCTTTGTAAGGTATGGGATAGTAAAAACAAAAACAATAATTAATTAAACTAAGTCAAGATATAACACCTCCAAAAGGCTAAAATTCTTTTAAAAAGTGTTTTGACAAAATTAAAATATTTACTATTAGAAATGTTTGACTATATCAGTTGAAAACCTGAGTTTATGTAATGTATTCTAAAACACTTTTGTCAGTTTCTATATTCAACACTAAATAAATTCTAACTGCTCAAATTTATCATCATGAATATTATTCTGAGGAAGAAAAAAGGCTGTCTACTAGTCTTCACACCAGACATGTGATAAAGCATGGGAGGTCTACAAATATTTTGTTTTTAATATTTTTAATCAATTTAATTGCAATATTTTAAAAAGGAAACTGAAACCCAAAAGTACTACCATATGTACACAATGAAAATTATTAATGGTAATGAATCTATGAGAGGCAGCTTGGGGTCATGGATAGAGTGGACCTCAAAGTTGGGAGGATCTATACTAAGGAAAGTCCCACTTCTGACATACAGGCAGAATGACTCAGGAAAAGTAATTTAACCTTTCATGGCTTCAGGCAATAATATGGTTATAAGAATCCAGCCCAGTCCTGGGTTCAAATGTGACCTCAGATACTTCCTAGCTATATGACCTTGGGCAAGCCACTTAACCCCCATTGCCTAGTCCTTCTGCCTTGGAACCAACACACATTAATGATTCTAAGATAGAAGGCAAGTTCCAATTTGTACTTGTAGAAGTTGTTTACATGCTTTCTAGAGTTCAAAACACGGAACCAATTTTTAAAAATAAACCCAAAGTATAATTGTTGAAACAAAAATAATAACATCAAAATCCCATATTATAAATTACTTCAAAAGCTGATAATTTTTTTTACCCAAATTGCACACGTTTCATAAAAATTTGCCAGAAACTTTGTTCTACTAAAGATTTCATGGGGTAAATAAAATTTAAATCACTATTTAAGATGATAGGAACCACAGTTGGACACATATACTGCTTTTTATCCCTTATTTTCAGTTGTCAGTAACTTTCATGTTTGTGCTCAAGATTAGTTTTCCGATCTATGCATTTTTCACTTTCCTTATTAAATTCATGAAAAAACCTGCTAATCAATGGATTTCAGAGACATAGGAAATTTCCCTGTGATCACTGGGAACACACTGCCAACTACACGAAATTTAATACTATCAAGTGCTACAACCGTAGGCATTCAAGAAATGCTAAAGGCTATCACTAACACTAGTAAGGTAAGTTAAGTGTAATGTTCCAAAAAATAGACATAAACACACACTGCCAATTATAATACCAGAGACTTATGTTTGTCCCAATACTAAATTTCAATTTTAAACATTCAAAAGATGCTGTCAGTTCAATTAGCTGTACTCCAACAAATTGTACATTTCTTATTGTTAAACTATAATTTAGCTAATTCTCCTTTAAAAAAAAAAAACTGCTAGTTATTCTAACTTGAAAGAAAACTAAGCATTAGCTCCCCCTACCCCCTTCTAATATAGAAAACAATTAATAAGCATTGTTTCCACCAAGAACTTTTCTTTCACCTAAAATATGGGTTACTTGAAATGGGAAAAAAAATCTTGGTTTGAGAAATCCACATCGTTTTTTATTCTAGTCCCTTAGTATACAATGAGCAAAAGGCTTCTCATCTCTCTCCTGCCACATTCCCAGAACTGTTGGGGGGGGGGGGTGTGTGTGACCAGAAAGATGTAAACAATTTATTAGTCCTGGTTTTCTAAGACTTCATATTTGCCCATAAATCAAAAGAAATGTACCAAAATGGACAACAAAAGGATGTATAATTATCGATATGTTTGGCACCATGAAATATTCTACTTACTGTACTTTAATAAACTTGAAATTGGAGCAAAGGAGACATCATAACTATATAAAAAATTGAGTATGACTGGGAATTGGGTTCAAAGAACTATTTTACACACCTACTTTAAAAGCCCTCAATAAGAGGCATTCTTTGACATGGTAAGAGAAAAAAGTAAAGGCCAGAGCCATTAAAGCTCATTCCTTGGTAGACAAAGATCTGATTACTAAATTCTTATATATTTTCTTGCCACAAAAATAAAAATAATACTGAGATAAACATATAAAAACTTATTTTTTAAAAATTAATCATGATAAGTAACTGGTAAATAAAATTTTAAAATTATTGTAGAGTTATTTTCTAGGTAAAATTTGCCCTTTATTTGGAGGTAAATGTTCAAACTACTGAATTACTTTAATGTACTTTCAAATTCTTTCCTTTTAATTACCTCTATCCCTTTGGGAAGTAATAGATATTATAGAACGAATTCCCAAGATACTTTTTCCATATTCATTTTTCTTTAGAACTACCTTACAATTCTGTTAAAAAGAAGTATTTTTATATCAGAATTTTAGTGCTGATTCAAAGTAAGAGATAGGCCTTTAAGTGATGATATAATACTTTTTCATAAGAGAATCAGAATCGATGCATGACATACAAATATTTACTGATAAGTTCTTTTGATTAAAGTGTTAGACTTGTTAAAAAAATTTTTACATCTTTGAAATCATCTTTACAAGATTCTTCCAATTTATAGTCTTTCTTTTGCAGAACTTTTATTTTAAAATACTGATCAAGGATAAGAATATATGGCTTTTATTTATGGATAAATAATTTCCCTAGAGAGGTGACTCTAAGACTAAAAGTGGTAGAGAGGATACTGATCCTTCATAAAGGAAGTAGATCAGAAGGATCTCCTTCTACCAGTGAAATTATAGATCTGGTTAAAAAAATGCTATATATAGCCATATATAATTCACATTTTCCATCCCCCCACCAATTAATAATTGTGGATTCGTTATTATTTTGATTAATCCTATGAAGAATGAACTAAAATTAGATCTATGAAGTCAAATTTTGAAATATGTATTAAACACCTACCATGTACTGGCACTATGCTAGGCTCTTGGTCAATACACATTTATTAAGAGCTTTATGCGCCAGGCATTGTTCTAAGCACTGGAGATACAAAGTAAAGTGCTCTTGCCTTCAAAGACTTCACATTCTATTGGGGTACACAACTGCAAAATAACTATGTACATACAAGATATATAGCAAGAATGAGAATAATCTTAGAGGTATGGCATTAGCAGTGAAAGGGACTGAGAGAAGCTACTGGTAGAAAGTGGAATTTGAACTTTGTAAAAGGAAGGCCAGAAAGCTAGGAGGGAAAAGTGAGGGGACAGCATTATAGGCTCCTGGGAATACAAAAATCAAACAGTTTGGCTTCTTTAAAAGTGCTGTTCAGGTTCACTACAGGGGCTTAGCTGATCAGTGTTTTATCCAACTACATTTTTGGTATCAATACTTACGTAACCCCATTAAAGTGTGAGCTACTTGAGGGCAAGGACCTTGCTCTAGTCTTTCTCTGTATCCTGAACTTAGCACTGTGCCTGACATAAGCAAAGGTTTAATTAGTTCTGACTGACTTAGCATGCCACTTAAACATCTTAAACAAGCTAGGGCCTCTAGAAAGAGGGACTGAATTTATGAATATTCTCAATACATCAACCAGAACAAACTAAGATGATAAAATTCAATATGAAGGGAAAATGTTCAATTCAGAGGCATCTATCAGACTCTAATTTCTTTCTGTTACATAAAATACTGTTCATGGAAAACTATTCCCCTACCCCTCAGTATTATGCATCAATATAATGTTATAAATCAGAGAGTTCAAATAACCAAAACCTGAATCATTTTTATAGTAATTAGATGGAATACTATACCCTGTTTCCACAGAACCCAGATTATAATATCATGAAGCTGGTAAATTTTTCATTCAAATATTTCTACTCTATCCACTGTCCCCCAGAGATATAAATGAATACACTAAAAATGAACTTCAACATTTTCAAATGGAAGAATCATGAAATAAAAATATCACAGAAAAGTTCCCTAAAGACCCCAAAACATCTAATCTTCAGTAGTGAGAGAACTGTTATATACATACAAATCTTTTTACCTATTTTTTATTTTAGAAAATGCCTAGGTGCTAGAGAAGAGAAAACCCTCTTTTAAGCTCTTCTCCCAGATTTTTTGTTTAAGTTGAGATTAATTCACCTCAAACTCTTGACCATCAAGCTGGATATTAAATAGTTCTTTAAATAGCTTCCATAGCTAGTTAGAATAACCTGTCCCAAAATTGGTACTAAATGGGGGATGAATGGAAAAGCAAAGATGATATAAAATGTACTGTACCTTTTCCCCCTCCTAAAACCTCTATATCCTTCTACAGAATAAAATTCTAAAGAATTTTAGGGTTCAGCATTTGGTCAGACAAATGAGAAAAATTCTCCAAGTTTTGTTTTGTTTTTTAAGTTAGCCTATCTATTTTCTCTGGACTAAATGAAGAGAGAAATTTTAGTATTATTTTTCAAAAGATTAAATTTTCAAAAAACAGTTTGTAACTACAAAAATAATTCCACTCTAGTCAAGTCATGCAGGAATAGTACAAAACATATTAGACATATATATGATGTATTTTCCTATCTATCACCCTTTAAAAAATTCATTCTTTTACTCATTTAAAGCATTTACTGAATATCTACTTTAAAAGTTTTTTTAGGTACTAAATGATATCCAGAACACTGAAGAGTTTAAACAAGGAGTTTAACACAAGAAATTACTAATAACAGATACTTTTACAGATACTCATGGATATACTGTATATCTCAGTAGCTATACTTAAAAAACAGTAGCATCTCCCCTTTGGGAAATTTATTTCACAGTAAGAAATCAATACTTCTGGCACATTTCCCTTTATAGCTGTATTTATGAGAAGCTTTTTACTAGACCCAGGTCTCTGTAATAGTTAACAATATTCGAACATAATTTAAATTATTTAAGAAGCAAAAGGAATGGAATTATTATAGAAGAATTCAAAATATTTCCATTCATTCAGGTCAATATTTATTAAATACATATATACATATACATATACATACATATACATATACATATATATGTATATATGTGTATATATATATATGCATCCCCTAGGGGAGGGGATGATGCCAAAGAATAAGAAAACATTATCCTAATTCTTAAAAAAAAATCCCTTATCTTCTGCTGTATTGGTTCCAAGGAAGAAGCCCAAAAAGTGATAGGCAATTGTGGTTAAGTGACATGACCAGAGTCACAAAGTTAGGAAGTGTCTGAGGCCAGATTTGAACCTAAGAACTCCTGTCTCTAGGCCTGGCTCTCAATCCACTGAGCCCCCCAACTGCTCTACAATTCTAATTCTTAAAACCCCAATTTCTGGGGGAAACATAATCAAGTCATAAAATGAGTTTTGAATAACAATACAAAATGTCAAGAAATGCAACTTAATATACCATATATCACATTAACGTATTTAAATTAAATTAGTATGTGCTGAAGAGATGCACAGGAAAGGAATAATCAAAGCAGAATGGAGTTAATATAAGATGGCTTTCTGGAGACAATGAATTTTAAACCAAAGTGTGAAAGAAATGTTAATAACAATAACATCTGATTTACATAGTACTTTAAGGTTTTAAAAGGTCCTTTTTTGAATAACATCACATGGTCATGAAGAAGAGGAAAGTGTCAAAGTGGGAAGGACCCCAAATGCACTAAACAAAGGAAATAGGAATTAGAAAGTCCCAGTTAGCCACAATGATAATAATAGTGGACAGGCAAAAGGGGGAAAATATTAGCTTATACATACTTTAGCAAGTCTGTTTGTTAGCCTGAAAAAGCAGAGTACAAGGAGTTTATAAAATTGTCAATTCTATAATGGAAAGATCAGAATGACTATTATTAGAAAGAGGGAACTAGTATAAAAGGAAAGGAGAAAGAAAGAAATATTTATATACCTTATGTACCAAATACCATATTAAGCACTTTATACAAATATCTCATTTAATTCTTACAATGCTGTGAAATAGGTGTTATTGTTATCTCCCATTTTACAGCTGAGAAAACTGATGAAGAGATAAAGAATTTTAAGTGACTTGGTCAGTGTCCCACCATTATCAAGTGTTTGAGGGAAGGTTTGAACTTATCTTATTGACTCCAGGCCTGGCTCTATCCAATGCACCAACTATTAAGCTGACTATGTCTCACCGATGCTTTTTTAAAATAGTACTATTAGGGGACACCTAGGTAGCTCAATAGATTAAGAGTCAGGCTTAGAAGATGGGAGGTCCTGGATTCAGATGTGACTTCAGACACTACCTAGCTGTATTACTTGGGCAAGTCACTTAATCCCCATTGCCTAGCCCTTACTGCTTTTCTGCTTTGGAAATAATACACAGTGTTCATTTTTTTTTTTTAAGATAGCACTATTACTTCCCAATAACTCTGCCTATCCCAGATAGACCCCTTCTTGGTAGCAAAATGAAGTTAAACAAAGAAAGTCAATATATTATACCTCTTTTAGTACCCACAGTCTACCACCTTTCTTCCCATAGGTTTCCAAGCAAGGGAACAATGTTTGATGTTTGGAATATGTTTGATGAATATTATTCTAAAAAGAGTACATATAATTGGAATAGGAACAGACTTAATAAAGTTGATCAGATAAGAAGCTATTGTAATAATCCAAATGTATAAGTATTTTTAAAAAAGGTTTAGGAATTGTAAAAGATAAATACTTAATTAGATAGTTCCCAAGAAAAGTAAATTCAAGAAGAATTTATTAGGCAAATGGTACAATGCTAGTTCTAGGAGATTCAAAAATGAAATACATGGTTCCTGACCTTAAACATTTTATACTTTAATGGAGGAGGTAAGAGTTCCACAAATAATAACACAAACTAGACTATTATAAGCACATACGGTTTCATTGTTGTTTTTATAAGACCTAAGGAAGGGGGGGATAGCTTCTGGTTGGAAGAAATCAGAAAATTCTTTATATAGGAAATCAGCACCCCTAAGAGGGATTGTGAAGGATAAGAAGGATTTTCAATTGGCAGAGATTTGGGAGAGATGCTTTACTGACACAGAGGACAGTGAAAAAATGTGGGATGAGATAAAAGAATAGTCTAGTTCAATGTAACTTTACAGGAATGAAGAATCTCAAACAACATGGCATACTTCCTTTTTTATTTTTTCAACCAGAACTTACATATTATAGTTCTACTAATGTTAATTCTAAACTATAACTTCAATACGTAAATATTTGCAGTAACATACTTATTTAACATTTTATAATTTTAAAAATGCTTGCATATATGTATATTATCTCATGTGATCTTTACCACAGTCCAATGAATCATTCAGGGCAGTTATTATTCTGATTTTATAGATAAAGAAACTGAGATTCAGAGGTTAAGTGATTTGCTAGGTATGTACTAAGGGCAGGACATGAACCTATGTCTACTTATTTGTAATACAATATATGCCACAAATTTCCACAAGTATGTTGCAAATAAATACACAAAACTTAATGTAAGAGAAAGTTGAGTTATCCCTAATTTCTTTGCCTCTTCATTTTTCATTTCATATCGTATAGCATTTGTAACTGTTCTACCAGAAAAAGTTTAGCAATAATAATTGTAATAGCTAACATTTACATAGTGTTTTAAGTTTTGCAAAATGCTTTATAAATATTCTCAATTTATCCTCACCACAACTTTGAGTTAGGTGCTATTATCTTCATTTTATAGATAAAACAGGAAGAGGTTAAGTGACTTGCCCAGGGTCAAACAGCCAGGAAATGTTGGAGGCTAGATTTAATGTTATTGACTCACAAAGAATGAAATACTGTGATTTATTTAAGTATAATTTGATAGCAGCAACTATACCAAGATGACCACTAAAATCTCTGCACACGAACATTGATTAGCAAAGGAGTTAAGAAAGGTTATGCAAGTACTAAATTGACACTGACATTCCATTCACAGAAAACCAAAAAGGAAGCAGGGGCAGGTTCTCTGTGGTTATTGGTACATCATTAAAATTACTATGAAGATATTAGTAGGTTGTAATGCATGACATGGGAAATGTTTTTTGAAAAGGTTCTCCCTTATCTGACAAAAGTAAGATAGTATAAAAAGATTACCTGGAATTAAAATATTACATTTTTTCATATTTTCATTACTTAGACAAAAATGACAATCCCAGATTGAAATTATAACTGTCACCTGAAGGTCACAAATGCTTCCCCTTTTTGTTATTTAATGAAAAGATGTATCTGGCTTCCTCCCTCACCCACTTTCCTACACAGGCAAGCTTCCACTATTGAAACAAGAATAAGATGCTCAATACAAGAATGCAATTAGGGCAGGTTAATGCCACCATCCTTCTGCAGAAAAAGCAACATCATTTCCCTTCTGTATTTGCAGAGGTGGGGAACTAAGGATGTTGAACAGTGCATAAACTGCCATATTTGGCTGATGTACTGGTTAATTTTGTTGAACTGTTTTCCCCTTCTTTTTCAGTATTTACTATAAGGGATGGATCTCTTGTAGGGGAACAAAGAGACTTTATTTGTAAATGAAGGTGATAATAAGAAAAGATATCAATGAAATTTCTTCTAAAGGATAAGAAGCAACAGTCTACAAAAGTAGTAGATAATTTGTTACAACTCTGAGGAGTAATAAATGCACTTTAAAGAAAGCACAGTAAGGATTCCCTCTCTACTTACAGAATCTTCAAAACAAATAAAAACAGAAAATTAAGGAGGCTATAACTTCCAGGTTTCTCTGATTCAAAGTCTAAAATGGGTTATCTGATCACTGAAATAAGAGAAATAAACCTAGTTAACTGATATATCAAGTTAATCCTCATAATCACTTGTTTGGAGAAAAAAATACCACAAAATGACTAGATTTATTTGAGCAAGCTAGAAAAATAAGTTGTGTTGAGTAGTGTACTGCCAATCTTACTTCATTATACTTTGTTCCTTAAGTATCCCAATTTAATTTCAAGTTTTATTATTAAAAATCTTTGTTTCTTAATACTTATTTTCTCTTTATTCTACAAGACAAACTATTAGAGTTTATCACATCCTAAGAAGGTAGGCCAAAAGTTCCTGTTAGAAAGAATGTCTAGTAGTAATTGAAATAACATTTGAGAAATCCCTAAATTCCTACTTCTGTCACAGATAAGCCAAGGTTAACTTAGCTATAAACAATTCTCTGAGAGAGCAATGTTATGTCAGATGTCAAAACTGAGAACCTTAAATTGGCAAAGCAACAAAATTACCAGCTAGCAAACATATCAACATCTAAGTAATTCCTTTAATTATGTTCAAACCTAAAGTTATCTCTAAGTTAGAATTTTCTTATTCTTTTAATTTTAAATAACTAGTCATAAGCTTATCAGACCACTAAATCATAATAGGTAGCTTAAGCTAAAATTCTGATGAGAAAGACCAGATCAAGGAGTATTTTATTTAATGAAGTGATACCTGCTTTTAATCACATCATCAAAGACTTTAAAGTTAAATCAAGAAATATTAACAAAAATGTTTTGTTTTATAGCAACTGCTTTCTGAATTTACACCTATATCACTAACAATTAAGAGTTACAGGAAGAACATTGGGAACACAATTGGATTTCCAGTTCCCAGAATTTCTCAAATGACTTCTAATTTTAGAATTAAGAGAATCAAATTGAACTTTCCCAAAGCTTGCTTATTTCCTTCAAAAGTATCCTATGTGAGATCCAATCAGATTAATTAATTGGTTAAAGACTGAACAGTATTCAACTATAGTCTTTCTATAGTCATTCAACAAAAATGTATTAAGTACCTACCATGTATATTAAGTATCTACTGTGTGCAAAGCACTGTGTTGGGGATGCCAGAGGGGAGATGGTTGATATAAGGCTTAGTTTCTTCCTTTATAAAGTTTATGTCAGACTAACAGATATTAGAAACAGATGAATATAAAACATAAAGGCATGGCACAAAGATAAGTGTTATGACAGATTTGGGTGGGAAGGTCATAACCAACAGAAGAGATCAGGGAAGATTTCAAAGAGGAGGTGGGATGAGAGATAAGCTTTAAAGAATTCCTATAAGTTGTGATGCTTTACCTGAACTTTGAAAGAAGCAAGGGATTATAAGAGGCAGAGTTGAGGAGGGAGTGAATTCCAGACTTCCTGTGCAACGACATAAAGATGGAATGTCATATACAGGGAAAATTAGCTCAGCTACAATTTAGGACTGTGTGAAGAGTCTGGAGTCAAATTGTGAAGAGCTTTTCATATCCAGAGACAAACGGGAATGGAGCCAGTGGAATTTCTTGAGCAAGGGATAAACCTGTCAAATGTGTTCTTTGGAAGCTATGTGAAGGATGGCTTTGAAGAAAGCAAGTATTTGGTAAGAAGATTAATCAGGAAGCTATTGTAATGATCCAAAACCTGAACCAGGGTGGTAGATGTGTGAGTAGAGAAAAAGGGGTTGAGACATACAGAAATTCAATCAATAAAACTTGGCACTGATTAAAAATGGGAAGTGAGAAAGAGGGAAGAATTGAGGATGTCTGAGGTTGGTAAATTGGGCTTAGTTAGTGGTGAAACAAATGTAGAGAAGTTGAAAAATAGCAAAGTTAATAGCAAAGTTAGGAAGAGGGGAGGATTTGGGAGTGAGGAGAAGTAAAGAGGTCTATTTTGGACACAAGTTCTAGATGCCTATGGGACATCCAGTTAGAGATGTGCTACAGGCAGTTGTTGATGCAGGATTAGTACAGAGAGAGTTTAGGACTGAATGAATATAAATGGAAATGATCTATATCATGATAGTTGAATAAATGGGAGGATAGGAAAGGGATAAGGAGATGAAGAAAGGGAGAGGTTCAATCAATTGATGAGTTGCTAAGTAAATTGTGGTATATGAAAGTAATGGAATAGTGTTGAACTGCAAGAAATGACAAATATGATGATTTCAGAGAAACTTGGGAAAATTTGTATGAATTGATAAGTAAATTAGTAGAACCAGGAGAATAATTCACACAATGACTACAATGATGTAAAGGAAAATCATTCCAAAAGATTATAGAACTCTGATCAATGAAGTAACCAAACATGACTTCAGAAGACTAATGATGAAACATGCCATCCACCTCTGGGCAATAATACGGTAGTCTAAAAACTGGAGACATGGTCAATGTGATTTACTTTGCTTGACTGCTAAGATAACTAGTAGGGGTAGAGGAAGGTATAAATTAGTTGGTACTAAGAGACTGAGGGTGGGTGGGGGAAAAGAGCATCAACACAACATTTTAAAACTATTTAGAATAAATTTAGAAGGGGACACAAACAAGGAAATTTTGTTAGCACTGGGCTGGGTGAACCTCCTATTACAAACTTTTAGAAAGCCACTGATTAAGAGTCATACGAGATTGGACAAGCAAATACAGGTTGCCAGTTGGACCTCTATTACATTGAAATCAATGAGATCAGAGATACATGGATAATATACATAATACAAAATAAAACAAATTATACATAAAAGTTCACAGTTTCACATATAATCTTCCTTTTTTGTTTTTTTCTCCTAGCATATTGAGATATTCATATTTGCTGAAAACTAAGACCATAAAAGAGAAAAATTTAAAAGAGGGTCCAGCAAAGAGCCCTGGAGTGTAAACACATTGGGACAGAATAAGGATAATGGTCCTGCAAAGGAAATTAGAGTAGTGGCCAGAGGGATAGAAAGGAAACCAGATGTGACTACAAAAGCTTTAAGAAAGGGGGGAGGAGGGTAGCTGGGTAGTTCAGTGGATTGAGAGCCAGGCCTAAAGATGGGAGGTCCTAGGTTCTAATCTGGCCTCAGATACTTCCCAGCTGTGTGATCCTGGGCAAGTCACTTAACCCTCATTGCCTAGCCCTTACCACTCTTCTGCCTTGGAACCAAAGTATATTATTATCTAAGAAGGAAGGAAAGAGTTAAAAAAAAAAGGCAGGGAGGGTGTCTAAGAGAAGGGGATGAATCAACAGTATAAAATTCTTTGGAGGGGTAAAGAAATATAGAAACCAAAAATTTTGATTGATAACCCTGGAAAGCAGTGATGAGGTTGGAATCCAAGACTAGAAGAGGTTTAGTAGTGTGAAAGCTGAGGAAAAAGGAAATGAATACAGACAGCTTTCTCTTCTAGAAATTTCTGAAGATTTCTTTTGATAAAAGAGCTATAAGCATGTTTATAGTAAGCACTAGGGAAGAAGTCAATGAAAAAGAGACTAAAAGTTAGGGAAAAAAGAAGGGATGATCAAAGGGATAAAATGGAAGTCAACAGGACTGAAGGTACAAATTAAAATGCAATAATTGCTTTTCCTCTGAGAGTGGAGCAAAATAATATTGATACTCAAGGGTATTTAGAGTGCAGAATTGAAGAGAAAGAGCTCTATAGACTCAAAATTTTCTGCTAAGAGAAAGGAGAAATGGGTGTAGGTCAGCATCGTCAAACTCAAGTAGAATTTTATTTAAAAATTTTGCATCTATGTTCATTAAGGAGATTTGTGGTTTTTCTCAAACTCAAATAGAAATGGGGGCTCCTAATACATCAAGATCCCTGTGAGTCAACACAATGACTTAGTTTTAAACTGAAATGTTTTCTATGTTTTACTGTATTTTATTTTATTAAGTATTTCCCAATTACATCTTAACCTGGTCCAGGCCATACTTAGAAGTATTGCAGGCCACATGCAGCTTCTGTGTTTGACCCCTCTGATGAAGGTAGTTTCAGAAGAGAATAGGTTTGGAACAGACACCAAGAGGAGTAGAACAATAATGATAAAGAAAAAAAGAATACTTGTTAGCAGGATCTTGTATTTGTCTGGCCTGGTAGCAATGAAGACCTTTACTGAGGAGGTTGTAATAGGAATTGAGAAAAAGAGACATGTGTGCAAGATGTTACAGATAAAGAATTAAAGGTCATTATCTTACTGTGTGTGAAAAAGAGATGGAGAGGGAAAAGTCAAAGATAACACCCAAACTATGAAAATAGGAGAAAGGGTGAATGGTGGCTTGTTTTCCAACAATATATGCAACATAAGAAACCTTCAATGTGGTTACGTTATTTAACTTAAAATATATATTACTGTTCCTTCACTTAAAAGATGGGAATCAAATTATTTTAAAATCTATTCATAAATTAATATGTTTTTTATCTTTTCCCCCTCAAGTTTTAAGAAGTAAGGATTGGTAGGAAAATATCCTGGCATAATAATAAGCCTGAATAGGTTTTTAGTTATCTATATGAATAATCCTAATTCACAATTTTCACTCTGACTATACAGGAAATGCTTTTTGCAACCCAACACATCTTAGAAAGGTTTCATTCTGACTGCAACAAGGCTTCTTCTGGCCTCAGAAACTGAGGGATAGAAGCCTTTATAACCTTCATTCACATAAAGCAAACTTATTAGACTGGGACTTACAATACCTTCTAATAATACTCTCATAAGCAAATAACTCTAAAAGGGAGCTTTCTGAAATACATGAATTACAGATTATAGAAGAATTACATGTTATAGAAGAGACTAGGCACAAGAACTATAACCACTTATGGTTAGTTTTCTATTGTAAAATTACAACACTCCTATGTAAGGCTTCTCTTGATATTTAAGATTCACCTCTAGGCTCCACTTAACTATGTTTACATATTTCCATATAGTTACCATAAAATCTCTGCTGACACACAATACAGGAAATACATACCTCTCCTAACACAGCAATTAAATATCACAAACTTTTGTGGAACCTTAAGACATCTCAAGACTATGGCTCTAAATTGGACAATTAAATCCATAAATATTTACTAAGTAACCATTATCCAACACCCCATCCCTTAGTAGGACAAAAAATAATAATTACAGAAGATAATCAGATATATATATTTATCTTCTTAAAGAACTAGAAGGTACTTTGAGACTTTATCCGGTAGAGGCAGGTCAATACCTAAACTATTCAAGATAAGAAACTCTTATTATTTAACTTCTACTAAGAATCTTCATTCAGTAAATTATGTATTTACCTAAAGTTCTTCCTATTACAATTTTGGAAAGACAGCTGGTCATCTTTACCATTAAAATATCCCTTTTATTTGAAGGCAGTTATTAAGTTGCCTCTCGATTTCTTTTCTTATTTTAAATCATCATAGTACCTATAACCTTTCTTCATATTCCAATTCCTTAATAACCTTTATAATATCTTTCAACTCTCTTCAATGTCAATGGGTAAAATAAGCAAGTAAAGGATCACAGTTCAATAGATTTTAGAACTGGAAGAGACCTTAGAGATCATTTAGTGCAACCTCTTCATTTTAAAGATTAAGAAAATTAATTTTAAGAGCTAGGATTTGCACATAGATCCTCTTGCTTTTAACTTGGGTTATTTCCTAAACTATTAAACACTAAACATTGGAAGAATAACTTCTTAGCTACTATGTGATAACTCTTCATTGCTCTCCAGAATCACATTTTTAAAGTATAAAAAAATAACTGTTAGAATACATTTTCATCTTATACTTCCGTAGAACACTTCAATTATTTTCAGTCGTGATCATTTCCCATATTGTATCAAATCTCACCTGAACTATTATAATGATCTCCCTGCCTCAAGACTCTCCTCTATCCAATTCATCCACAAAAAAGCTGCCAAAGTGATATTCCTAAAGCACAATGTCACTCCACTGCCTCCTGGTTCGAATGCAAACTCTTCTGCTTGGTATTTAAAGTCCTTCATGACTTTACAAATTCAAATTTATTATACATCACTTAGCTACACCTACTCTATGGTGCAATCAATCTTCACATATAATTAATCATCTTTATCATTGCAAAAGCTATTCCCCATCACTGGAATACAATTCCTTCTCCCTCCTACTTTTTAATTTTTCTTAAAACTCAGCTGAAGCACCACCCACCACATGAAGTCTTTACTTATTTACCTAGCTACTACCCTCCTCCCAAAAATTATCACAAGTTTATTTTGTATATACTTATATATAGGCGCATTGCCCCCCTCCCAAAGAATTTAAGCTCCTTGAAGGCAAGGATTGTTTCATTTCTTTCTTTGTATTTCTAGTGCCTAGAAAATGGTAGGCTCTTAATAGATAATTGATTAATTATACCTATTTATTGGTTCACTTTGAGTTACATAATAAATAGATGAAATATATTCCTAAATGACTGTGTGTAACAAACTTTTGTAAATTGGATTACATTTTAAATACAATAGAAGTGATTATTTAAAGGAAACTTATGGACAATCACTTCATAAAGTGAATAATCATAAGGAAAGCTCCTAGTGCATCTGTTTTATAGGTTAAGATTTTGGTATAGTTAGTTTTTGATAAAGTGAAACAAACTTATAATGTATCTTGCCTTACAACAAGGCAAATTAAGCCACTCTGTCCCAAATAAGACTCATTCTTTTTGTTTCTAACCACTTTGACTTATTAAGGTTGTTTTGAGTATAACCCTAACCTTCAAAGTAAGGCATATCTCATAAGGTGATGCCATCTATAAACTTAACAACAGGGATGTTTTACAATTGTAAAAATGTTAAAACAATGTCTTGCATAGGCCCCTTCAGATTATTACTTCTTTTCCTCAAGTTGAGATTCACCAATAATAACAGTTCTAAGTACTATGAACAGTTTGATATTTCTTCTAATAATTCTAAAGACAACACAAGACATGGTACTTATACTTCCAGATGGTACAACCATTAATGACAGTCCAGCTCTATATTCTTTCCTTTTCTCTTCCCTACCCCAACTCACCCAGTCTTCTGTTTTTTCTCTTTTCCCTGTATCCTTAAATATTTTATAGGGAGATTATAGAGTGTGTTCTGGGGGGAAAGAGTCATCAGGCCAGTTTGGCTAGAAGGTCATGTATATAAAACAGAATTATATATAATAAAGATGAAAAGGTGGTTGGTACCAGATTGTCAAAAGCCTTGAATGCCAGGCAAAGGAGTTGCTTTTTTAAACTCTTACCTTCTATCTTAGAATAGATACTATTCAGTTCCAAGTATCAGATCCAAGGCAGTAGTGCAGAAGGAAGGGCTAGGCAACTGGGGTTAAGTGGTTTGCCCAGGGTCACACAGCCAGGAAGTATCTGAGGCCAGATTTGAGCCCAGGGCCTCTGAGCCACTTAGCTACATCCAAAGAAGTTTTTTAATGTACCAGAATAGTCTTGGATTTTAAATCAGGCAATCTGGGTTTGAATCCTGACTCTCAGGGCTAAAAATGATGCTGATTTCTATCCTAGAACATCTGGTTTATTGAGAAGTATAACACTTGAAATAGGTTTTAAAACATTAATAAAGTCAATATTTATTATAGCCACTGTTTCTTCTCAACCTACCAACAAAACATCACAGAATAGATTACCCTGACAGAATTTGCTCTTTATAAAGCAATACTGATTTCTAATTAGCATGCTGTTCTTTCCTTAAATATTTAAAAGCCCTAGAGATTTTGTGAAGCTTGCTCTTTAACTAAACTCAGAATGCTATAACTCATATATCTAATGATAATTAAGTAATAACAATAAGGCAAACTGGAGTTTGTTTTTTAGCCTAGTTTTAAGATTAATCAAATACTACTGATTAGATAGAACTTTGAAACAAATATATATGTAGATATATCATAGATGCTTAATAAATGCTGAATATCTTGAGTTATAGAAGTTAGTTACAGAACTTCTCCCTTTTACTTTTAAAACAAAGTTTATACCACTCTCACTTCCCAATAATCCCCTCCCTACAGCACAATCTCTCCCAACCCAAACATTTAAGCAATTCAATAGAGATCACAACTGAGAGAATATATAACATTCCAAAATCATAATAATTCACCACCTTCCAAAAGGTAGGAAGTATTCTAATATCAGTCATCCTCTCAAATTTTAAAAACTAATATAAAATGGGAGAAAATTATTCCTAAGCATTAATACTATTCTTCCAATTAAAAGAAGAAAATTAAATCGCTTTTTCTCTTTGTAAAATGAGAGCAAAACAAAAGAATAGTTTTCAGTATAGATTATAAAAAGAAGAAAAGAATAAGGAATTGGGCCTGTGATTTCAGTGATACAGAGACCCAAAGAAAAGATGTATCCTCCTGCATTGCTAGAGGGCACTTCCTTACCTAATTGGGACTGAATGAACACCCAATGAAATTGGATGAGAAAGCCCTTTATCAATGCAACATGATTTATCTTTTATTATTATCATTTTTTAAAAAACACGCTTAGGGATATGATTGGGGATGTAGCCTCTAAATGATCATCCTACTGCAAACATCAACAACATGGAAATAGGTTCTGATCAAGGACACATGTAAAACCCAGTGGAATTGCGCATCAGCTAAGGGGCGGGGTGGTGGAGGGGAGAGAAAGAATATGATTCTTGTAACCAAGGAATAAAGTTCTAAATTGACTAATTAAATAATAATTTCAAAAATTAAAAGGCTATCTGTGACCATAAAAATAAATAAATAAATAAAAACCACCCTTATCTTCTAAGGCAGAAAAGTGGTTAAGGGATAGGCAATAGGTATTAAGTGGCTTGCTTAGGGCCACACAGCAATAATGCCACATTTGAATGCAGGACCTCCCATCTCTAGGCCTGGCTTTCAATCCACTGAGCCACCTAGCTGCACCATGCTCCATCCTCCATGCATCTTTTAAAATAAGTATAAATTTAGCAATGAGAGCAGTAAGATATAAAAGACATCAAACAAGATACTATAAGATTCCCACAAAATATTAATTCCATAAAAATAAGGGAAAATGGATGATAAGATCAATGCTAAAGTACTCCAATGCTAATCAATTAGTTGAAGTCTTAAGATTAACTCTAACTTCCGTTACTTTATAAGGAAGAAGGGTAGCAACAATAAAAGTAAGCTATCTGGGGAAATCCCTTTAGCTTGTCATACAGAAAAACAACCACTCATTTCTAGGGAAGGGGGATTTTCATACACAGCAACAGTATTAACTGCCTACTAACTTGCATTTCTGTCCTCATTACCTTTTTCTTAAAAGCAAAACTTGATAACGCAGTAATTTACTCAAGTAAGAAAAATTCAGTCTCCAAGAAACCTTAAAAAAATCTCATTTTGTGCTACGAGAGTTTTGGACCATCTAAAGTAGTTAGCACACAATACTATCTTACTTTTAAATATCTTCATCTCAAAACACAAAACCTGAGGCAGTGGTTGAATCTTTAGGCAACTTCATAGTTGGTTTCTCCTACTTTGTAACCTGACAAGATACCAAAGAGCTTTAAAATATTAAATAGAGGTGGTATGGATTTCTTTGGATGGGTTAAGAAAAGCAGCACATCCCTCTTAAAAACATAAAGGACTATTTTATAGGATATTGTTCATTGAGTCCCAAGTATTTGGATATGTCCTCAGGGTCTATTTAAGAGACTTGATTGAGGATAAAATTGAGAAGAGTGACAAAGGGACCCCTTTTCTTTCCCTATTCCCAACATAATCTACCTAAGCAACAGGGCCAACAGTACTGACAGTGTCATAAATGCAGGCAATTAGAGAATTAGGCCATAAAACCACCCACTCAGGTACAACAGCTCTGACCTCCAGCTTTAACACATGCAATAAAAGATCCTGTACTTCCTTCTTTCAGGCCTTCTTCACAACCAATGAAATGACAACAAAAAAAGAAATCCATTGTCTGCCTGCCTTATATTGACCTGATCAATGAAACCAAATAGATGCAGGTGAAGGATTTAAATTTTTTTTTTCTCTAAATGAAAGAGGAACAATTTCCTCTTTAGCATGCCACAGGATAGCTTTCTGAAAGGACATATTTCTAGCACTAACATGATATATAAATGTAAATAAAATCAATAAGATACTCTATGTCAAATGAAACATTTACTTCTTTTTTCTAACAATCAGAAACAAAACTAGAAAACCAGCCCAATCCTGTCCTGATCTAAAACTGTGAGAAGCACCAATTCCAACATTTCTGCTACCCTAGATGAATTAAACTCCAAGTTTAACTTTTATCCTGGCCATTTAATTTTATTTTTTTCTTTCCCCAAACTACATATCCTTAAAAATCACAAAAACCATTATCAATTACTCCTGGTTAAGACTTACTAACAAAATCTCCTTACAGTCAAATGAGATAAAAACCCAACAAGCATGCTGTGTATCATGTCCCCAAAATAACTACTATACTAATGTATAGGGAATAAGGATTCTTAATAAAATGTAGCAAGCTATGCTAAACACATCAAATAGTTTTTTTCTTAATCTGCTAAAATGATAGACACTGCAAAGTCTCACTAATCTTGGCATAAATTGTCCAAATTTCAATATGCTGGCAAATATATCTATCCATGAAAAACAAAGAAAACAAACAAGGTATCTGAGGAAAGCACTGACTGGAAGTATCGAGTTAAATACTAGAAAGGTGAACTGTGCCAACATCACTGGAATGTGGGCAGAGGCAAATAGATCTTAATTAGGAGACCTACAATTAATATGCAGTAACTCTCCAAAAGGGAGCAAAGCAGTTTGGTCTGTTATGCCTTAGAGCAAATAACTAGCATTATTGCCATCCACAATAGCCACAGGGTAAGAAATGTGGTTAGTGTGGAGCCTGCACAGCTGCTCTGTGGGAGGATAACTTCAGGGACTGAAAAGATGGGGAGGTAGCAACGATGCAACTATTTTTCTCTTCCATCTTCAAATCACATGTCACATGATTAAAGATGATAATTTCCTACAGGACTGCACAATGTAGGCTTCTTGAGGGCAGACTTTTTTTTAATTACCTAAGGCTTACCAGATAGTAGATGGTTGTTGAATGAATAGGTTGGGGTTAAGCTACTGTTAAAGTGGAAGAGAGTGGCAGAGAAGTATATCATAATTGGTTCACTTCAACAAATAAGAGAAAAAATCCTAGGGATCTATACAGGACCCAAGAAGCCAAATGTTTCTGATGATAGGTGCAATTCAGATGAAGAGCTTCCTTTCACAGCATATTAAAACTATTATTTCTTTGCAAAGCCAGTCAGTTTGGGTTTACAGCTATATTGGCATACTGAATTCTTTCTAACTTTTTAGGATCCTGTACTCCTGAAGGAACATTCCACTCAGAGAAAAATAACTTCCTTGTTGGGTAGACAAAAATCCTCAGCTTTTTAAAAACATGAAAACAAACCTTAACCAAACAAGAAGGTTTCTGAACACTGAAAGAATGCCTGGGTGCCTATTAGTTCCTAAGACTGTGGTTTATAATTTGATCTTCATTTTTCATACAAATGAAATTAATAAAGCTTGCAGTGCATATGTCAGAAAGGAAGCTTTTCTTAAAAAATGTCACTTGTTTTGTCTACCAAATATATTTTCATGCTCAAGGAGGTATGGTAAAGTAAAAAGAACACTGGCTAGAAAGTTGAGACCTATGTTCTAGTCTTGGCTTCGACTGTCATTAATAGTGATGGGTCATTTTGAACAAATCATTTTACCTTTACAAGCCTCAGTTACTTTACCTGCAAAAATCAGTGTTAGAATAAATTTTCCCACTGTTTCTAATAACTATGATGGACTAAACTGACAAATCTATACTCTACCTCAAGAAGAAAAACACGCAGCTACTGAACACTGATTTTCTAGAGAATTTGGAAAAGGAAAACTACACTGTGACCAAAATGTAAGAGTAAAAAATAAATCACAAAATTTCATGGAAAGGACCTTAGAGATTATCTAATCTAGTCCCTGTACATTTTTCAGATGGAAATACTGAGGCACCAAAAGATTAAATGATTAATAGAGGGAGTTAGTGACAAGTCCACAGATTGGAACTAATGGCTTATGATTTTCAGTCCCAATTTTCTTTCCTTTATTCTCATTATTTTTGTGTTCTCATCTTCATCTGTACTTATGTTTTGACTGACAGTAAGAAAGCTCCTCTCTTTCCTAGTACATGTGCCCACTAAGGCTTCAAAACAAGTCATCCAACAGTTTTTATCTACCTTTAATACTACTGGATTTTCTTTAACACTAATTCAAAATGCAAAACCCTCACCTGTTCTCTACCAGCTAAACTGTCACTTACATTGAAAACACACACACCACTTAAAAGAGTTGCAATTCAGTTTTAATGTATATCCAGTTTTAAATTGCCATATGTTGTAATCAGCATAAAATGTTTATACTTTATCATTTTATTGGGCTATGAGGGATAACAATTGGTAGGCTTAGAAAATTTTAAAACAATAGTAAGTAGTTGCTTACATGGAAAATATAATACAATCATCTCATATTCTAGATTACAAATGAAAATAACCTCACTAAAATCCTATCACAAAAGGTATAAGGTTATATGTTATAATTTTCTGAAAAGGTTCTTTGCTGTAAATTTAGAATGGTATTCCAACAGTTTAAATACATATTTAAAATCATATGTTATAGTCTTATATCATGCAGTCACAGATAAATACATTGAATTTATCAGTCCACCAAAAGTTTTTCCACTCTATAGCCAGCATTATCAATGGAATTTACAATTTAAAAACTGAAAATGACCAAAAACCTTACCTAGTCCAATCTCTTCTCTTTACAGATGAGGAAACTCAGGCCCTTAGAGGTTAAGTTAAAGTGATTTGTCCAAAGCCATAGAGCTATTGGCTGGTAAATTCTCTAAATAAAGATTTCCTGAGTTTCTGTATGATGCTCTTTCCATTATAATGACTGTATTATATCAAGATGTTTTTCTTTACTGTTACCATCTAAACTGTAACTGGCTAGCCTTGTAGCCAAAGCCTCCAACTATAATTCTAAATATGGATTATTTGAATTCTGTGTCCCTATGTTGAAGACCTAAATCAAAGAATATGGCAATTCTATGCACCATTGTACCAAATCCCAAAGCAAAAGCTTAAAGTAAAAAATATAAACTTTCAATTTCAGAAAGGGCTACAGGTCCAATAATAAACAAAAACTAAGCAATTAAATGACGTTAACAACAAAGGACAAAAACCAAAATCATTAACCCAACAGGATATACTGTATTGTTCTTCATTTATTGGTATTTTAATGGCCAGATATACAACATTAAGTTCAAATGAGATAGGCTTTAAGAAATCTTATATCTTATGATATAAGATTGGAGATTGGGTGGGGGGAACAGGACAGGTTGAAATATAAAAATAGACTTCTGAAATTTTTAACACTATTTAAACCATAACTTTAATTTCTGGTACTTGAGTAGAAAATGATACAATAGGAGCCTAGAGATACCTATTTTTAAAAAGTCAAAGACATTAACACATTTACCAATAATTTTATTATCAAAAATTCTTATATGTCAATGAGATGTTACCCAGATATTTCCTAATCAAAACAGGAAAAAGTCAAGAGAGCTGTAATAGTGAAGGACAGGTCTCCTCTTGGTAAAGAGAAGTAAAAGCAGGTAAGTTTTTTGAAGGCTCCAACTGGCACACTAAAACTGTAACTATTAATTTAAAATTTTTAATTGTACAGGACACAATTTTATATCAGTCACTTAAAGCAAAAAGAAAAAAGGAATTAAAATTCAGGTCTTTTTGAAAAGCTAAACATTCCAGAATGGTTTTGGTTTAATATCACCCATTCCTAGTGAATTCAAGTGAAATTGTGACAGAACACTCAGTACTTATTTTCTTGGAATGTTGAAAAAACATTTAAGCTAAATTGAATCCTGAAGAGAAAACCATGCTTTGATTGACTTGCAAGAATGTTCAGAAATTTGCTTTACAGAGAAATGAACAGTTTAAGAGGGCAGAACTGCCATGATTTTTCTTATTTTGCAAATACTATAAGTACAAAGTTAGCTTATTTCCATTAAAAAATAATCAGAAGAAAAGACCACTCTGTTCAGGGAAGACAGTGAAAAGTAATGCTTTAAGAGTACAGGTCACTATCTTCATTTAAGGTAGCTATTAATATTAAGGCAGAAGTTTTAAGGTGGGGGGGGGACCCTCCTGTTCAATAAAGTCTCATTTGAAATAGCTGTTTCTTTATCAACTTTGCCCTCTAAATTACTCAATTCAAATAAGTTATTTCCCATTAACTCATCATGTAAATGGGTAGGAAGTTGTTGGCATCTGTTTAAAACTTTAGTTTGTCACAGGCAGCAAGTAAAATATTGTGGTGCCCAAACATTAGGTCCTTGAATACAGGTGGATCTCTTTCTAACCAGTTTATGGAAAAACTATGATTGACAGCTGTAATATCTAACAACCTTTGAAATGTAAACATTTGGTGATGCAGTTAGCTCTTAAACACAAAATATAAGCATGCCAGACAAGAAAAAAATGTTTTTTTGACATCCTTTAAGTAGACTAACTAGCTGCCTTTAGAAAGTTTCTCAATTATACTGCAATATACATGGAGCTAAAATTGATATTATCAGGCAAATCTCAGTTCTGAAAATAAGCAGGTAAATTAAAAGTAAGTCTATTTTTTTGCTGCTGTATCTTTTTTAAAAAAGCAAAATCAACTCACATTTAAGCACCAACTCCATGCAAGTAACCTGAACGGTTCAGTCTTTTTGTCATGTATGAGGCCTTTGGTTCTCCAACTACATGGGATCTGTGTTGTTAGCTTAAAAAATACAGAATTGGCCTTTCAAAAAAATAATAATAATCTACAGCAACCAATAAATAGTCTCAAAACAATCCTGCTGACTGCAGTTGCCTTCTGAAAGCTGGGAAAAAGGAGGTGGAGATAGAGAAGAGTCAGGGAAAAGGGACGCTGCAGCTAGCTACATAGCAAGAAACACGCCCCCATCATGTCCTCCTTGCTCTGTCAAAAGGCGGGTTGTTGTCAGTCTCCTGACCAGGCTGCCTTAGAAACGCTCCAAAAAAAAAAAAAGGAGGCAGGAAGCCTAATAACTGAAAAATGCCAGCTCCTTCTTGCAAAGGAGGGGCCTGGGTCCCTTGTCTCCTCCCTCCCCTTCTTTCCAGGGTCTCTGGGTACATCTAAAGGGGTCCAGGGTACAATAGGGAACAAGGGGGCTTTGCCGAGGATATTCTGTGTGCACTAACGGCAGAGCACGCAGGAAACGGCTGGTTATCTTTCCCTTTCTGTTTCAATCAAGTGTACTACAGAACAGTACCCTCTTAACCCCCCTTCTCTTCAACTCCTGGCAGCTGCTCTTCCTCCTCCCTGAATCCCCCTACCCCATCCCTGTGAATCAAAACTCCCCCTCTATATCCAAGGAAAACAAATACAGCAATACCACTGGCTGGAGCTGAACTCAACTTCCCTTCCTTGGGCAACTTTCTTTATTCAGTTAAAAGGGTGTTCAACAGCACCCCAATGCTGAGAATCTCACCCAAATACTAATGGAGAAAGGGGAGAAAAGAGAAAGCTATTCACCCATTATCAATTCCATTAGAGGAAATGCTTTATTCTTCCTGGCAAGGTCTGTCTCATATCCTTTGCTTTCTCCCAACCACCAACAATCACTAACCCATATTAAAGGAAGGCTGTCCCTTTATCTGCCCTGCTCACCCCTAATCCCGCTTCTCCCACTCTTTCCAAACCTTAGGATTGGCCTGGAAAGAAATGGATCAATAATCAAATGACTGAAAAAAAGAAGCGAAGGGCGGGAGGGAGCCAGAGTTGGAGACTGCGTGCTCCCAGGCGCAGTGGGTGGGGTAGGAGAGCAGCTGCTTCCCCTGGGAGGAGGATGCTGAGTGCCCCCCTCCCACCTCCCCTCTCTGGGCCCCCTTCCCCAGAGCTGGAGGGAAAGCCTGCTGGGGCTAAAGGGGGGGGGCACCATTCTGTTTTCTTCTGAGCTTGGAAAGGGGACAGTAGTGGGCTCTTTTCCCTACATGTAGCTAATCCTTTTCTCTAGAGCCAGGGAAGGGTGGAGTTGAAACTGGGTGATCTCCCTCTCTGGATAGATATCTGTGCCCCTTTAAGGTTGGTAATCTATACTCCCCTCCAAGAAGGGATCAGCATTCTCTTCGGAGTGGGGACGGGGGAGAAGGAGAGAAGGGAAAGGAAAGGCATTTCTCATGGAGAGATTGGGAAAGTGAAGGAAGATCTAGCTACCTTGGGTGGGGGGTATGAAGAGGGAGTGGTTGGGAATACAGGGCTCTGGATGGGGAATGGGGTGAAAAGATCTCCAAGTCGAAGGAAAAATAAGGGAGGGGCAGAAGTTGGAATAAGGGGCGACAGGCTAGCATCTTCCCTCCTGGGTGTGGGGCAGGAACGCAGCTCCCCAATAAAGCCTACCTCAGGGGGAATATGCTAAAGGAAAACTGCCCCAAGAGTAAAACATCTGCCCAGAGAGAGAGGCGGGGATGTGGCGGGATCAGGTCTCTAGGATGGGAGGAGGGAGGAATCTTACTAGGATGAGGTAATCTGGTCAAAGGGGGGGGGGGGATCGGCCCCGGGATGGGAAACCCGAAGGGGGTAGGGAAGTCTGTGCCCGGGGTTAGGGTTGTTTTTGGAGGATTTTTTTCGGGGGGAGGGGTCGTCATAAACAGCGTCTGCCCTTGGCCCAGGCGGGAGAAAAACCCGGGGTGAGGGTTCCCTTAGGGGTCTGTCCTCGCAAGGGAGGGGAGGGGATCCCAGGTTGGGAAGGGCGCCGGACCCGGGTGGTCCCCGGATCAGGATGCTCGGTACTCAAGAAGGAGGGGTCATGGGGGAGGGTGGGTCTGGGGGCTCCCCGGAGGGTCGGGACCCCGGGCCCGGGGCTTCCCCGCCCCCTTACCTCTCCGCTGCCGCCTCCCCCGCCGCTCTCCCCGAACACTGCCCGGAACCGGCGCAGATTGGTGCCGATGGCGGCCGAGACCTGCAGCGCCGCGTCGAAGCCAGGGCCCACCCGGAGCAAGGACGGCCCTGAGGAGGCTGAAGACAACGACGAAGACGCAGACGAAGCGGACGACGACGACTGGGCTGCAGAAGCGGCTGTGGAGGAGGAGGAGGAGGAGGAGGCGGCGGCGGCGGCGGCAGCGACGGCGGCAGCGGCGGCAGAAGAGGAGGAGGCGGAGGAGACAGAGGAGGAGGAGGAGGCGACGGAGGCCGCTCCCCCCGGAGCCCCGGCCCCGCTGCTTCCCGCCGCCGCCGCCGCGGCCGCCGCGGCCGCCGCCACGGCCGAGGGGGAGGGGGGCGCCCCGGGGCCCCCGCCACCGGCCGGGGGCGCGGGGGGAAGCAGCAGGGCCGGGACACGTTGCCGTGGGGCGCCCCCTAGGCCCCGGCGCCCCCCGCCGCCGCCGCCCCCGGTGGTCCCGGGCCGGGCGGGGAAGCGCCACCGACAGCTGTGCGCCATGTTCGCCCCGTGAAGTGAAGCAGCGAGAGGGAGAGGCGACAACACAGGGGGGCGGGGAGGCTGAGGGGGGGCGGGGAGCCCCGGAACCTGCATAACCCACGCTTCGCTGCTTGTCCGCCAGCACCCCGCCGGCCGCTATGCAGAGCACCGGGCCCCACCGGAGAGCCCCGCAACCTGCATAATGGGCTCTGTCCACCCTACTCCAAGCCCAGAAACTTCTGCAGCATCCAGGGTCCGGGGTTTTCCCCTCCTGCCCGCTCGCTGGCCCCGCAACCTGGATAACAGAATGCCCCGCCCTCCGGGAGCGGCAGAGCTGGGGAGGAGGGGGAGGCAAAGGAAGAGGGAGGGGAAGAGCCTTCAGTGGAGCTGGAGCCCGGAAAGTAGGAGGGGGCGGAGGTGGAGAGGGAGGGATTAGGCGGAGGGAGTCGAGCCGCCTCCAGCCCCTGGAGCAGAGGAGGTTGATTACACAGGTTCCCGGGATGAAAAGGGACTCGAACCGCCCGGGAGAGCAGCTTCCAGTATAACGCGGCTGCTGGGGCGGGGAAGAGAGCAACCTTCTTCATCCTTTTTAGCGCCGGTTAGGTTACCCTAATTTGCATATCTAATGTTGGAGGGCCCCCCAAAATATTGCATGCAAAACAATATTTAAGGTTTTAATATATGCAGAAAAGGAAAGGCCCCGTAAAATAAAACGCAGTAAGGAAAAGAGCCCCTCCCATTTCAAAGCTAGAGCTCTCACCTAAATGCATAGACAAAGTGGAACAATTCTCCCGCCCCCGCCCGCCAACTCCATCATCCACACCGACTGGGAAAAGGTCCTTTGCTTTCTCAGTTCCCTTCATTGGGATTAGCATTGGGTTGCATTTCCAAACTGGGTGCAAGGGACACAGCATGCTCTGCAAAAGACTGAGATTATAACGAGAAGGGTTTCTAACGGGGCAAAGAAGGAAGAGGCGGGCGAAACTCCCCCGCCCCTTCTTCCTCCGTTCCCCGCCTGCTGGTGCATGCAAAGCAGACTCTAATATATGCAAGGCAAGGAAGGCGGGGGTGGGGGTAGGGGGGAATTGCTTGCACGTTTTTTATTAAGAGAGGGGGAGGAAGAGAGCTTTGAGCAGTAAGATCCTCTGGGTGGAAAGGGCCCACCGGCGGTTGCTCCTCTTCTGAAAGCGTTGAGCTGGATTGGGGGTGGAAGACTGGAGGGGTAATAGGAGGGATAAGACGGGGATTGAACATGCACTCGGTTATTTTATTGCAGTAGGAGGAGGGGTTCTCGGGGGAACTGATGCTTCCAGCTAGGCGTTAGGAGCCTGCAAGGCTTAGAAAGCTTTGTAGGGAGGGGGATGTACACATTAAGCAAAGATGAGTACACTAAGCCTGGGGGATCGATATCCTGGGGGATACTGCAAGCAAGCCCTCTGGTTGCACCCACCCCCTAGCCGAAGTGGAGTTCGCTAGAAGGTCAAGCAGCTTTCCAAGTCTCCAGGCCATGGGAACAGCACCCAGCTTGTAATATTGAAGCCTGAGGGAAAGAATTGGAGATGGGGAGGGGGACAGAAAAGAGGTGCCGGGCTTTGGCTTGTGGAAGGTTGAGGGCGATCAGGTTTCCGCCCAGATCCTAGGAAGGTACCACAAATCTTCAGAAAAGGTCCACGGCCTTCTGGTGCTGAAAATCTACGACGTTGTTAGTTCCTCTAGCACGATGCTTGTGCGAAGCAAATGACTTGGGGTGGGGTTGGGAGGAGACCTAGTCGAGCTGTGGCTTTCCCACCTCCCCCCAGATCGATAGTCTTTCCAATGGGACAGGATGGGGCCCAGATGGTTTTTTGTTGTTGTTTTTTGCAAAGCACGAGAGCTCGAACACACGTACTGTTGTTGAATCAAATGGTTTATAAGAGTGAGGATGGGAGTAACTGTAGGTGGTGGCACAGACCAGCAGTCACAGGATTCTGGAAGGAATTTGGATACCTATTGTGAATGGTTCGTCTATTGCAATATATTTCAGGCTCTGGATGTTTTGCTTCAATGTAGCCGCCCTGATCAGTTACAGATTGGTGACCACGTGGATCCCCTGAAGCAACCTGATTTGTTAATGTATCTTTTTTTTTTTGCGTTTGTATCTTCCCCCTTTTCATCTCTCTCTTTTTAATATGCATAACGGTTTGCAGAGGTAATGGGTCAGGGGACTGAGTAGCTGGTTTTATATAATAGTCACTCCAGGATTTCTTCAAACGCCAGCTGTCCCTTAAAAAAAAAAAGCATTATTTTTCGGAGTAACCTCCCCCTTCTCTAGAGCCCTCCTAGCCACATCCTCGTTTGGTCAGGTGGGGAAACTGAAGTATAGACTATGGGTGAAGAAGAATACCACGAGAAGAGGAAGGGATGCCAAAATAAAGTTTGCAGATCATTTCTGCAGATCTGATTATGCTTCTAACTAGAAGAGCTATTGAGAAGTCACCAAGTTCATCCATTTGTCTCCGAAATGGGGAGCTTCTGAGTCCAGGCACTCATTTTGTTAAAGATTTCTAAGAGGATCCTGTGCCTTATTCAGAAAGGATCCAATAGTGTGCGTTTTCTTCCTGCTACTTTTTTCCAAATGACAGATTCATCCCCTTTAAGAAGGAAGGAGAGGGTGAGAAAGAAAAGAAATATTTTTCCTTCAAAATTTTAACTTAAAAAGGGAGTCCTACATCTCATCCAAGACTCCTCCATTGCTTTCCTAGACATTTTAACACTCTGCATGAGATGCTGTGTCCAATATTCTGGTTGATGAATGTCCTCAGATTATAGATATAATATCCTGTCATCAGTCTCTAGCCTTTCTTGCCTAGTAGAACCTTCAAGGTCTAGTTTCCTCCCCTTCCTCCTCTTGCCCATACTTTCTATTTACTTCTCTGTGTACCTGTTGTTTTCTTCCAACAGAATATGTTACTTCATGGTAGAGAATGTTCTGTTTTTTCTTGTATTCACAGTGCCTAGAATATAGTAGATGATTAATTAAATATTTGTTGAATAAGTGGAAGGAACAAGGTAAGACTCTACTAGTATAAAAGTCCAACCATTTATACAAACAAATCTCTTCTGGGTGGAGAAAATTCCTCTCTCCAAAAATATTTTATCTCGCCATTGTGATAATTAAAATGTTTTGGGAGCAAGGGAAATATATAACAATTATGACCACTGAAGTATGTTTTCTACTGTGTCTTGGGTTTATATAAATATAAGATGGTCGCCAGGGAATATATTCCCAATTTATGAATGTGCCCAAGCCAACTGGGTTTTATAGAGAAATTTAATTTATAATACACTGATTAATCAATAGAAAAAGAGAGAAAGTAAGAAAGGAATAAGAATGAATAAATCAGTCAGTTGGTTTTATCACTCACCCAAGATCTCTCTAGGTAAGGCTTCTCATGCCAACCTCAGGCTCCACCTTCAAGAGAGCCTCCTTTCAAGAAATGTTTCCAGAGCCTTCTCCTCCTGACTCCTCCTCAGTTCTCCTTCCACAGCCTCCTTCAAGACCTCACCAGGAGCTCTCCCTCCAGGACCTCTCTCCTCTCTCTGTCCTCAGACCCCGCTATCTTTAAGGAAACCATCTAAGTTCCCTCCCCTCAGTTCTCACATCTACCAATCACTGTCGATGTCTCCCCTGTGCCAATGGTGGCTCTAGTTTAACCCAGGACCGTCCAGAGGTCTGTGGCTTTGCACATGTCTGTTGAAGGTTACATTCTCAAATAATTAAATCTTGATCTTGCTGCAGCCCTTCCTAAATCCTGTTACTCTAAGTAGGGTGGAGATTGTATTTTCCAAGACCTGGTTCTGTCATTCCAAGTATCTCTATTGTATCAATTCTAAAATCAATCATGACTCAAAAGAACTTCCTGTTCTATGCTTAAGCATAGGTCAAAACCCTTTCCATTGTTTAGCAAAAGGTTTCTGTCCTAAAGTAGTCTTAAGTAGGGAGGAGAAGGATCCTCCCATGCCAAGGGTTTTCACATTCCAATAGAGTTCTTACTATCAATAGGAAATTTTTTCCAGTATGAAATTTCCCAATGGTGAAATTTCCAACATTCATAAGTCTAAGAAATTTTAAGGTTTACACCATCAAACATTTGTGTCCTGCTTCCAAAACCCACATTTCCCAAGATTTCCTTTACACCTTAGTCTTTGATGAACAAGTAATGATCTTTTGTTCATTTCTAGATTTCACATTCAACACTGACACAAGCATTTGATATGGACCAAGGAAAAGGAGGTTGGCTAGGTCATTGGAATTTCCTCCAAGTGGGGCTTGACTAGCAGTGAGCAGAGGACTACTTGGAATTAATGGCACTAAGATACCCAAGGAGTGTAGCTAAGGATCCCCAAACTGACAGTTTATTATAAAGACAACATATAGGAGACTCTACCTATACTTTTCAACTACTGTGGACCCATACTAAGAAGCCTCAAGTTTGACTAAGAAGCAATGTCGTCAACAAGGCAGAGTTTATTGAGATGGGTTAGGTGCTCACTCATTCAACAAGCATTAATGGCCAACTACAGGCCAGGCCCTCAGGATACGAAGACAAAAAATGAAATAAACAATAATGAACAAATAAATGAAGGTCAGAAGAGGGCCCATTAGGAAAATATAATTCAAACCATTTAAAGGTAGATGGTATGTAAGCATGGTTGCCTAGTGGACATAGCTGATTGTTGTCCTTTGTACTCAGAGAGGACCAAAATTGGAGCCAAAGTATACTGTGTCTGACTGTGACTGCTTAGACTAATACAAGCTCTAAAGATTCTACTATAGGTCAGGCACAAATAATCTGAACATAAGGGATGGAGATGTTTCCAAATTTGCACACCTCATGTTTATTTTAGGCTACTGCAATTCTGTTTTGCTCATAGAGCACAGCACCCTTCTTTGATTCTGGCACAGCATGCAGGATGGTCGGGTCCCAAGATCTCCCATGTCTCACATTTGATGTCAGAGTTGTTCAGAGAGACCTCGAGAAGGTTCTTGTATTTACTTCTTCTGACTTCCATGTGAGCACTTGTTGTGTGTGTCGGTTTTCTGTAAAATAGACTTTTAGGCAAACATGTTTGGCATATAAACAACATGGTTAGAATTATGTTCTTTTCAACAGAGTCTGAAGGCTCAACAGTTCAATTTGAGAAAGGACCTCACTGTCTGTTATCTTGTCAGGGGGTCATCAGAATCTTCCTGAGACAATTCAAATGGAAGTGATTCTGTTTCCAGTGTTACATTATCCAAGTTTCATAGATAATAAGGTCTGCACAATGGCTCTGTAGACCTTCAATTTGGTAGGCAGCCTAATACTTCTTTTCTCCCACATTCTTCTGAAGACTCTCATATACTAAGTTATCTCTGACAATGTGCGCATCAATTTCATCATCTATTGGACTTCCCTGGAAAGTATACTGCCAAGGTAAATTAATTTATCCACAGCACTCAAAACTTCTCCATATGGATGGTGTGGTGCTGGTTGGTGGAGCCCAAATTGGCACAAGCAACAGATCATGCTCAGTTATATAAGCTGGTCTCAAAGCCAGGAAGGCTAGGGCTCAAGTCTTCCCTCGGACATATATTGCCTGTGTGATCTTGAGCAACCTTTTTAAACTTCAATGTTCCAGGCAGCTCTTTGAGATTATCAATTGCAGAGAAGGGGCCGATCTGTATTGGCAGAGGAAGTTACCCATACCATTGAAATCATGTCTACTCCTTATCCTATTTAAATAAATTAGTTTGCTACTTGAAGGCAGGTGCTTTTTAATTTTTGTCTTTGTATCTCCAATACCTTTCACAACAATATTCTTCCAATGACACTGTATAACTATAGTCTCTAAAGAATTAAAGTTGAAGGTCACCAGAAGGGCAATAGAACTCATGATGGATGTGAGTAGGCTGAAACACATTTCCAGTGAACAGTTGTGCAAGAGAAGTGGCATAAAGGGTGTCATTTGAGAAACATACAATGGGAAAGAAGTTGGGCCAGTCATGTGAGGAGAGCCAAGGAAAATTAATAGATAGCCCCATTAGTATAAATAAAATGTCAAAAGATAAAAAGAAGGGCCCCTAACACATTAAATGAAATCTGTGAGAAACTGAGGGGATTAGGACAGCAACTGGTTAATTGTGGGAATTGAGGGAATCATACTCATTCCATCTTGTGACTCAGTTCTGGACCCAGCTTAGTTCCCTTTCTATTGAATTATGAGTCTAATCTACATTCTATCTTGTAAGAAAATTTTATTCAGTTGTGAGAATTGGGAGAAAATACTACTGTATTGTTTGAACCTACCCTGGGAAACTGGACCACCTTTGCCTGCTATTTAGAGACCTTTTTGTGGGTATATTTTCCCCCCACTGAGCTTTACATGTATCATTGATCAAAACCTATTTCCATATTATTAATATTTGCATTAGGGTGATCGCTTAGAGTCTACATCCCCAATCATATCCCCTTCTATCCATGTGATCAAGCAGTTGTTTTTCTTCTGTGTTTCTGCTCCCACAGTTCCTTCTCTAGATGTGGATAGTGTTCTTTCTCATAAGTCCCTCAGAATTGTCCTGGATCATTGCATTGCTGCTAGTAGAGAAGACCATTACGTTCCATTGTGCCACAGTGTATCAATCTTATTTAGAGACCTTTAACCAAAGATATAGATTATGTTGAGCAAATACACAGTCCAATTCTAATATTGATATAAAGAGTTTTCTTATATAGTACTTGTACATCTCAAGCAATCTATGTGTCTTATCTGAAAACTGATCCCATACTATCAATCAGTTATTGTTTCCACGTTCATCTAATTGTTTATAGACTCTTGGGGGAATGGGATGCCTCTTTTTCTGAATTCAGGGAATTCTATCTGTTTACTCTCCCTCTCCTAACTTGGAAAGTCCCTAATCTTTCATCCAATTAGAAATCAGAATATCTACTGTTATCCTTTTAATAAATTGGTATTATTTAACTAGTTGTTTTGAATATATAAAAATCTGTCTCCCACTGTATTTGGGGTCCAAGCCTAAAAAGGGCCCAATCCTGATTTGTTAGGCAATTGGTATACAAAACTTAATAAATGTATATGCTTAGCTCAAACCTTTGTTTCTTCAGTCATTTCATCTTTTGCTTGTTATACCTCCACCTGCCCTAACTAGTGGAGAAATTCCTAGAGACATGGACAGAGGTCATACAGGATAGGCTGAAACATTGCACCAGTGATGGGAGAAAATCATTAATTCCTAGAAGTATAAAGGAATTCAAAGTTCTGAATTCAGTTTCTAAATTAGATTCTGTCAGTTTGGCTCAGGTACAAGTCCCCATTCTCAAGGAGCAGGTTGACTTGTCTGGAGTGTAGATTTCTTGTGCTATGCTGCTTTTATTTCCATTAAACTATTATAAAATTATTTCTGTCCTCTTTAAATGACATTGATGATCACAAGCTATCTTTTTTAAAGTAGAAAAATGGGGGAGGAGGGGCAGACAGAGCCAAGATGGCAGAGAAGGTACACAGACTCACCTAATCTCTACTAAATTACCCTCCAAATAACTTATATAATTCCTGCAAATGAATTATGGAGCAGCATAAACCTCAAAAAGAAAGGGTGAAATCATTTTTCAGCTTAAAACAATTTAGAAGGCTGGTTCAAAAGATCTAGTGCACCATGGTGGAGGTGGAGTGCAAAGCAACGTGCTAAGGCAGGTCCCACTGGCAACAGGCCTTAGGGGCAACTGAAGCAGCAGCAAAAGCTTCTGGAGCTCTTAGCCACTGATGGTAAGGGGAGGTTGGATAACTGCTCAGAAGATTACAGGGGTCCTTTTGCTGGCTCTGAGTACAACACTCTTGTCTTATAGCCCATATGCAGAACCAGGAAGCAGTTCATGGATAGAGTAGACACCAGCACATTTGTGGCCCTTGTGGCAGGGGACCCTGGCAAAAGTTCTAAGGCAGAAAAGAGTGCTTCTACTTACTCACAGACCAGAGCATAGGCCAGGAGAGTATTAAACACACTTCCCCTTAAGTCATTCCATCTTGGAAAAACTGAAAACTTATAGATCCCCAGAGTTAACTCTGAATGCAACTGCACAATGCTCACTTCAACACAGGTATAGAGTCCAATATTAAGGTTTGGGTTGTTTTTTTTACTTAAAAGAAAAGAAAAAAGTCTGGAAAACAAGCAAACAAACAACAAAAAAAGAAATTCACCATAGATATTTTGGTGACAGGGAAGATCAAAACACAAACTCAGAAGACAACAAAGTCAAAACTGCTGCATCCAAGGCCCTAAGAAAAATAGGAATTGTTCTGAAGCCCCAAAAGAATTAATGGAAGAGCTCAAAAAAGGATTTTAATAGACTATTCCATTGCAAAAATAAATAATATAGAAATAGGTATTAAGTGATAATACATATATAACCCAATAGAATTGCTTGTCAGTTTCAGGAGGGGGGAGGGAAGAGGGAAGAGAAAGAGCATAAATCATGTAACCTTGGAAAAAATACTTAAAAAGAAATAATTTTTAAGGATTTTAAAAATCAAAGAGGTGGAAGAAAAATTGGGGAAACAATGAGAGTGATATAGGAAAATTATGAAAAAAGAATCAATAGTTTGGTAAAAGGGCCAATAAAAAAATCAGGAAGAAATTAAAGGCACAAAAATCTAGTGAAGAGAAGAACTGCTTAAAAAAGCAGAATTGGTCATATGGAAAAATAGATACAAAAATTCATTGAGGAGAAAGAACTCTTTACAAAGTAGAATTGGTGAAATGGAAAAGGAAGTACAAAAGCTTACTCAAAATATATCATGCTGGGGGAAGCTAGGTAGCTAAGTGGACTGAGATCCAGGCCTAGAGACGGGAGGTCCTGGGTTCAAATCTGACCTCAGACACTTCCTAGCTGTGTGACCCTGGGCAAGTCACTTAACCCCCACTGCCTAGCCCTTACTGTTCTTCTGCCTTGGAACAAATACATAGTATTGATTCTAAGACAGAAGGTAAGGGTTTGTTGTTTTTTTAATCATGCCTTAAAAATTAGAATTGGGCAAGTGGAAGCTAATTACTATGAGATATCAAACAACAATCAAGCAAAATCAAAATAATGAAAAAAAAATAGAAGAAAATGTAAAATATCTCATTGGAAAAACAACTGACCTGGAAAATAAATCCAGAAGAGATCATCTAAGAATTTTTGAACTACTTGAAATCCATGATCAAAAAAAAAAAAAGAGCTCAGACATCATCTTTTAAGAAAAATATTAAGGAAAACTGCCCTTTTTATTCTTATATTCTAGAATATAAATTGATAGAATCCACCAATCACCAGTTGAAAGAGATACCAAAAGAATAACTCCCAGAAATATTAGAGCCAAATTCCAGAATTCCCAGGTCAACGAGAAAATATTTCAAGCAGCCAAAAAGAAACAATTTAAATATTGTGGAGCCAGTCAGGAGAACACAAGTTATCCTCTTCTGCCTTGGAACCAATACACAGCATTGATTCCATGATGGAAATCAAGGGTTTAATTTAAAAAAATGACTGAGCATAATCCTTCAGGGGAAAAAATGGGTATTCAATGAAATAGGGAACTTTCAAACATTCCTGATGTAAAGACCAGAGCTGAATGGAAAATTTGACTTTCAAATACAAGACTCAAACTAAGCATAAAAAGATAAACAAGAAAGAGAAATAAAAAACATTCTATAAGGTTAAACCACTTACATATCTACATGGGAAGATGATTATTGTAACCCCTAAGAATGTTTTCATTATTAGGGCAGTTAAAAGGACTATATGCAGATATAGTGTAAGGGTGTGAGTTGAATAAGATGGGATGATATTAGAAAACAAACTTAAGATATGAAAAAAAAAAGAATGCATTGAGAGGAGGGGGAAAGGAAAGTAGAATGCAGCAAATTATTGCACATAAAAGAGGCGTAAAAGAGCTTCTGCAGTGGAGGGGAAGATAGGGAGAACACCTGACTCTTACTCTAATTGGAATTGGTTCAATGAGAGAACATACACATTCAATTGGGAATAGAAATCTACCTTACTCTACAGGAAAGTCAGAGGGTAAGGGAATAAGAGGAGAAAGGTGGGAATGATAAGAAAAAGGGCAAATTGGGGGTATTGGAAGTCAGAAAATAAACTGAGGAAAATAGGATGGAAAGTAATGCATAGTAATCATAATGGTGCAATTTTTTTATGTGTCTCTAACAAAGACCTCATTTCTTTTTTATGATGTATAAGAATACATGTAATTCCCCAACTGATAAATGGTTAAAGAATGTGAATGTGTAGTTCTCAAAGAAATTAAAGCTCTTTATAGTTATGCAAAAAATGCTCTAAATCTCTATTAATTAGAGAAATTCAAATTAAAACAACTCAGAGGTATCACCCCACACCTATCAGATTGGCTATTATGACAGAAAAAGAAAACATCAAAACTTGGAGGGGATGTGGGGAAAATTGAGACACTCATATACTTTTGGGGGAGTTGTGAACTGATTCAACCATTCTGGAGAAAAATTTGGACCTATGCCCAAAAGGCTATAAAACAGTACATACCCTTTGACCTAGCAATACCATTATTAGGTTTGTCTCCCCAAATCAAAAAGTGGAAGGAGTTATATGGACAAAAATATTTAAAGCAACTCTTTTTGTGGGAGCAAAGAATTGGAAAGTGAGAGGATACTCATCATTTGGGGAAATGACTGAGTAAATTATAGTAGTGATTGTAATGAAATACTCTTGTGCTCTAAGAAATGATGAGCAGGAAGAGCTCAGAAAAACTCAGAAAGACTTACATGAACTGAAAAGGAATGAAATGAGCAAAACCAGGAGAATATTCTACACAGTGACAGGAATACTATACAATGAACAACTGTGAAAGACAGCTATTCTCAGTAATACAATGATCAAAAATAATCCCAAAGGATTCATGATAAAAAAAATGCCATCTGCTTCCAGAGAAGGAACTGATGGAGTCTGAATCCAGACCAAAGCAAACTTTTTTCCCCTTCTTAATTTTTTTTGTTCAAGTTTCCTTCTACAAAAGGATTAATATGGGGAAATGTTTTACATGTTTGCACATGTAACACCTATATGAGACTTCTTACTATCTCACAAGGTGGAGGGAGGAAGGAAGAAAATTTGAGGACTCAAAATCCTTTTTAAAATGACAAAAACTTTTTATATGTAATTGGGGGAAAATAAAATTAAGAATGATTGGGGGAAAATAACATAAAATAAAACAATTTAAAGTGGAAAAAACTGATAATGATTATTAATAGTTTGATTTTTCAGAGTTTTTAAAGTAAAATTTAGTCCAAAATATATAAAGAAAACAAGAGCTCACTTTTCCTCTCAGTGTAGCTGCATTTCAATTTAAAAAGATGAGCATAGTCTAGAGGAAAGAGTATGAGGTTTGGACTTATAGGATGATAGATTTAGAGTAAAAAGGTTCTTACAGGTTACTTAACCATTTTACAGATAAGTAAACTGAGCACAGAGCAGTTAAAGGACATGCCTAAGATCACACGTATAATAGATAACAGAGCTGGAAATTGAACTTAGATCCCTTGTTCTAAGTCTAGTGAATTTTTTGCTATACTATATTGGCTCAGAGGAAGAAAGTTAGATTTCCTGGTCTCTGATATTTATTGTCCATGTGACTTTGGGCAAATCAGTGGATCTAAGTTTCCTCATTTATTGAATTAGAAGTTGGACTATATTACTTTTCAGTTCCCTAACTTTAAATATTATCTACCTACTATTACATCATGATTGCTACAGTACCTTGGTTATAATAACAGTGTGTCAAAAAAGAGGCCAAATTTTGTTAATTCTTTTTTTTTGAAGAGGAATAATACCATGAGGTAAAGTCTTGACTTGCTCATGATTTGGATTTAAGTGAGGCAGAGTTGCATGATATCTTCAGTCTCCCTTCTTTCTTCCAGAATCATCCAAATCCAGTGGCATGACAAAAGTCAGGATAACATGGCTGGCAATGGAGCAGGATGTAGTAGATGGCCATAGCTTCTTTGATTTCTGACCATATTCTTAACAGCTCCACAGTGCCTCCTTCAGCCATCTTCATGGTCATTTGAACAAATTGTTCTCAACTGGCCATTCAGTCAGGGGAAGTTTTCACATGCTTAGGGTAGACATCCTCCCTCCACCCCCAATTCACTGAGGGTTTTGAGGTCTGTTGGTTGCCCTTACCTGGGCTGCCCTGTGTGTTGGGATGGTTTTTCCAAGGTATGGCTGCTACACATGCTATAGTTTCTTGAAGCCACAGGTAAGAATTGGGTAAAAGGTGGACACTAAAGGTGGAAAGGCTTTGAAAAGGGCTCTGTAAGTCCTCACACCAGAGGTGCTAGTCCTCTCTAATCAACTTATACATTCTTACATTTTTTAGTTATAAATAAGAAATGTTTTTTGTTTGTTAACTTTAACAGATCTAGCAAAAAGGATCTAGAGTAATGAACAAATTTTTATTTTTCTTAATAATCATCTTCTGGGGGGCAGAGTCAAGATGGCGGCTTAGAAGCAGCAAAAGTTCAGACCTCTGAAAACCCTTCCTTACAGATCACAAACTCAATGCTTCTAGGGGACTGAAATCCAAACTTAAGAACAGGACAGAGGCGGGGACCTTCCTTCTGGACTCAAATCAAAAGGTATGTCCCCCCAAAATCTGGAATCCGAGAATATTTGGGTCTAAGGAAAAGGCAGAGGGAAGGTCCCAGGACCCCTCCCCCCCAATCCAGAGCGCTGAGTTCTCAGCGGCAGCGGGAACCTCTGGGCAGGCAAAGGTGCTGGTTTGGAGGGTCTACCTTGTGAGCAGCGGGGCTCTAGGCTCCTTGCATCCAGTGTGGACAGCGGGGAGAAAGCCAGGGAGAGACGGGCCGTGGCTGGGTCCTTCCATCTGGCTCCAGTCTCACTGTTGCCTCAGGGAACATCCAGACCAATCCAGTTGAACCTAATCCCATCAGGATTCCTCAGAGCTCAGGGAGGACAGGATACCCCCTCCACCCCAGAGTACAGGGCCTCGAGCAAGGACAGGAACCTGGGGTGCGCAAAGGCACAGGGGAACCTTGCAAACAGCAGAGAAGCAGCTGGAGAGAACTGGAGAGAGTCTGGGCAGCCCAGCCTTCCAGGAGACTTCGGCCTCAGAGCACATACAGCCCAATCCAGTTGAACTTAATCCAATGAAAAGCCTCCAGAGGACAGGGAAGCTAACATTCCTCCCCTAGAGACTATACCAAGAGATCTGACAAAGCTCCAAGAGGGGAGACTGACAGCCCCAAAACCAAAAAAAAAAAAATGAGAGGAGCAAGAGCTCAGACAAATATGGGGAGCAAAGAAGGGGTAAACTCGAGCAAACAACAGAAAAAGAAGAAAGAAATTACAATAGACAGCCTCTGCACAGGTAATGAGCAAAGAGCAAACAAAAGAGAGGGACAGGGATCAGCAAAGGAAAAATCAGAAATCCCAGAGAATTGGATACAGGCTTTGGAAGAACTCAAAATGCAATTCAAAATACAATTAAGAGAGGCTGAAGACAATTGGGAAAAGAACTTAAAAACTAAGATAAGTCATCTGGAAACAGAGGCACTCGAATTAAAACAAGAAAATAGTGTCCTGAAAGCCAAAATCAACCAGCTGGAAAATGAGGCAAAGAAGATGAAAGATGAGGCAAAGGAGATGAAAGATGAGGTGAAGAAGATGAAAGATGAGAAAAAGGAGATGAAAGACGAGGTAAAGAGGATGAAAGATGACCTCCAAAGAAAATCAGACCAAAAGGAAAAAGATGACCAATAAGCCAAGGATGAAATCCAGTCTTTAAGAACCAGAATACAACAACTAGAATCAAGTGACCTCAAGATAGCAGGACACTATAAAACAAAACCAAAAGAATGAAAAAATTGAGGAAAATATGAAGCATCTCATTCACAAAACAGAGGATTTAGAAAATTGTTCAAGGAGAGACAATTTAAGAATCATTGGTCTACCAGAAGACCATGACAAAAGAAAAAGCCTGGAAATATTACAGGAAATTATTAAAGAAAACTGCCCTGATATCCTAGAACAAGAGGGAAAAGTGAAGATTGAAAGAATGCACAGATGACCTCCTGTACTTAATCCCCAACTGACAACACCCAGGAATGTTATAGCTAAATTCAAGAACTATCAGACCAAAGAAAAGATATTACAAGCTGCCAAGAAGAAGTCATTCAGATACGATGGAACCACAATGAGGATGACGCAGGATCTGGCTGCATCCATACTGAAAAAAAGAAAGGCATGGAATATGATATTTCGGAAAGCAAGGGAACTAGGTTTACAACCAAGAATCAACTACCCAGCAAAACTGACTATATGCTTACAGGGGAAAGTATGGTCATTCAACAAAATAGAAGAATTTCAAGAATTCTTAAAGAAAAGACCAGACCTAAACAGAAAATTTGATGTCCAAGCACAGAACTCAAGAGAATCATCAAAAGGTAATTAAAAAAGAGGGAAAAAAGAAAAACAAAACAAAACAAAACAAAAATTTTAAGAGATTCAATAAGTTAAAATGATATGTATCCCTATAAGAAAAGATGTCATTGGTAACTCTTAAAAACTGTTGTTATTAGCTGGGCAGCAAAAAGAAGTACACTTAGAGGGAACAGTGACAAACTGTATAGGATGAAAGGACAAGACATAAATAGGTATATAGATATATAAATGCATAAATACATACACATGAGTATGCATATATATATACAGACATATATATAACTAGAGCTTAAAAATAGGTTAATTTTAAAATAAATGGGAAAAGAAACAAATGGGGGTAAATTTATATGTCACAAATAGGCTCATGGTGGGAGGGGGGAGAACATCGATACACTGGAAGGGTAAAGAGGTTGGAGATAGGAGATACTCAACTCTTATGTGCTTTGAAATGGACTCAAAGAGGGAAAAACAATCCAATCCATTGGGGGCAGAGAATAGATTTGTGCCCTATAGGGGAGTAGAAGGGTAACAAACTGTCTGGTGGGGAGGGATGCAGTATAAGGGAGGGAGGGGGTGGGGGGTTAATTTTAGAAAGAATACAGGGAAAATAAGGGGGGGAATAAGAAGGGAGGGGGATAGAAAGGGAAGTAAAATAAGGGTGGGAACTAGGGAGACTGTTTAAAAGCAAACATTGGTGTAGAAGGAAATAGTGAAAGAAGAAAAGGCAGGAACAGGAGCAGAAATCAAAATGCTGGGAAATACACAGCTAGTAATCATAACTCTGAATGTGAATGGAATGAACTCACCCATAAAATGCAAGCAAATAGCAGAGTGGATTAAAATCTAAAACCCTACCATATGCTGTCTACAAGAAACACAAATGAGGGAGGTAGATACACATAGGGTGAAAGTAAGAGGGTGGAGCCAAATCTATTGGGCATCAACTGACAAAAAGAAGGCAGGAGTCACAATCATGATATCCAACAAAGCCAGAGTAAAAATAAATCTAGTTAAAAGAGATAGGGAAGGTAATTACATCCTGATAAAAGGCAGTATAGACAGTGAGGAAATATCTGTACTCAACATGTATGCACCAAATGGCATAGCATCCAAATTTCTAAAGGAGAAACTAGAGGAGCTCAAGGATGAAATAAATAGACAGAAAAATTATACTAGTGGGAGACCTGAACCTTCCTCTATCCAAACTAGATAAATCAAACCAAAAAATAAATAAGAAAGAGGTAAGAGAAGTGAATGAAATCTTAGAAAAATTAGAGTTAGTAGACATGTGGAGAAAAATAAATAGGGACAAAAAGGAATATACCTTCTTTTCTGCAGCACATGGTACATTCACAAAAATTGACCATGTATTGGGCATAAAAACATTGCAAACAAGTGCAAAAGAGCAGAAATAATAAATGTAACTTTCCCAGATCACAATGCAATGAAAATAATAATTAGTAAGGGAACATGGAGAGGTAAATCAAAAATTAATTGGAAATTGAACAATCTGATTCTCCAAAACCAGTTAGTCAAAGAACAAATTGTAGAAACAATTAATAACTTCATTGAAGAAAATGACAATGATGAGACATCCTTTCAAAACTGATGGGATGCAGCCAAAGCAGTTCTCAGGGGGAAATTTATATCCTTGAGTTCATATATTAACAAATTAAGAAGGGCAGAGGTCAATTAATTGAGCATACAAATTAAAAAATTAGACATCGAACAAATTAAAAATCCTCAGATGAAGACTAAATTATAGATCCTAAAACTCAAAGTAGAAATTAATAAAATTGAAAGTCAAAGAACTATTGATTTAATAAATAAGACTAGAAGCTGGTCCTTTGAAAAAAACAAATGAAATAGACAAAGTACTAGTCAGTCTAATTAAAAAAAGGAAAGAAATAAACCAAATTAATAGTATCCAAGATGAAAAAGGAGACCTCACCTCTAATGAAGAGGAAATTAAGGCAATCATTAAAAACTACTATGCCCAATTATATGGCAACAAATATGCCAATCTAGGTGATATGGATGAATACTTACAAAAATATAAATTGACTAGACTAAAAGAGGAAGAAATAAATTACCTAAACAACCCCATATCAGAAAAAGAAATTGAACAAGCCATCAAAGAACTCCCTAAGAAAAAAATCCCCAGGTCCAGATGGATTCACAAATGAATTCTATCAAACATTCAAAGAACAACTAATCCCAATATTAAACAAACTATTTGAAAAAATAAGCCAAGAAGGAGTTCTACCAAATTCATTTTATGACACAAACATGGTACTGATCCCAAAGCCAGACAGGTCAAAAACAGAGAAAGAAAACTATAGACCAATCTCCCTAATGAATATAGATGCAAAAATCTTAAATAGGATACTAGCAAAAAGACTCCAGCAAGTCATCACAAGGGTCATCCACTGTGACCAGGCAGGATTCATACCAGGAATGCAAGGATGGTTCAATATTAGGAAAACCATCCACATAATTGACCATATTAACAAGCAAACTGACAAAAATCACATGATTATCTCAATAAACACAGAAAAAGCCTTTGATAAAATATAACACCCATTCCTATTGAAAACACTAGAAAGTATAGGAATACAAGGGCCTTTTCTAAAAATAATAAACAGTATATATCTAAAACCATCAGCAAACATCATCTGCAATAGGGATAAACTAGAAGCCTTCCCAGTAAGATCAGGAGTGAAACAAGGATGCCCATTATCACCTCTATTATTTAATATTGTACTAGAAACACTAGCAGTAGCAATTAGAGAAGAAAAAGAAATTGAATTTATTAAGATTGGCAATGAAGAGACCAAGCTATCACTCTTTGCGGATGATATGATGGTCTACTTAAAGAATCATAGAGAATCAACCAAAAAGTTACTCGAAATAATCAATAACTTTAGCAAAGTTGCAGGATACAAAATTAACTCGCATAAGTCATCAGCATTTCTATATATCTCTAACCCATTTAAGCAGCAAGAATTAGAAAGAGAAATACCATTTAAAATCACCCTAAACAATATAAAATACTTAGGAATCTATCTGCGGAGAAAAACACAGGAACTATATGAACACAACTACAAAACACTTTCCACACAGTTAAAACTAGATCTAAACAACTGGAAAAACATTGATTGCTCATGGGTGGGATGAGCTAACATAATAAAAATGACAATCCTACCCAAATTAATTTACTTATTTATTGCCATACCCATTGAACTAGTAAAAAACTTCTTTACTAAATTAGAGAAAACCATAACTAAGTTCATTTGGAAGAACAAAAGATCAAGGATATCCAGGGAAATCATGGAAAAAAATGCAAAGGAAGGAGGACTTGCAGTCCTAGATCTCAAACTATACTATAAAGCAGTGGTTATCAAAACAATTTGGTACTGGCTAAGAGACAGAAAGGAAGATCAGTGGAATAGACTTGGTGTAAATGATCTCAGCAAGACAGTTTATGACAAACCCAAAGACCCCAGCTTTTGGGACAAAAATCCATTATTTGATAAAAACTGTTGGGAAAATTGGAAGACAGTGTGGGAGAGATTAGGTTTGGATCAACACCTCACACCCTACACCAAGATAAATTCAGAATGGGTGAATGACTTGAACATAAAGAAGGAAACTATAAGTAAATTAGGTGAACACAGAATAGTATACATGTCAGACCTTTGGGAAGGGAAAGATTTTAAAACCAAGCAAGACTTAGAAAAAGTCACAAAATGTAAAATACATAATTTTTACTACATCAAATTAAAAATTTTTTGTACAAACAAAACCAATGTAACTAAAATCAGAAGGGAAGCAACAAATTGGGAAACAATCTTCATAAAAACCTCTGACAAAGGTTTAATTACTCAAATTTACAAAGAGCTAAATCAATTGTACAAAAAATCAAGCCATTCTCCAATTGATAAATGGGCAAGGGACATGAACAGGCAGTTTTCAGACAAAGAAATCAAAACTATTAATAAGAGCATCAAAAAGTGTTCTACATCTCTTATAGTATTCTATATAATATCTCTTATTCTATATATATAGAATATATATATATATCCTATATAATATCTCTTATATATTATGATTTGCATCAGAGATGCAATTCAAAACAACTCTGAGGTATCACCTCACACCTAGCAGATTGGCTAACATGACAGCTATGGAAAGTAACGAATGCTGGAGGGGGTGTGGCAAAGTGGGAACACTAATTCATTGCTGGTGGAGTTGTGAATTGATCCAACCATTCTGGAGGGCAATTTGGAACTATGCCCAAAGGGGACTAAAAGACTGTCTGCCATTTGATCCAGCCATAGCACTGCTGGCTTTGTACCCCAAAGAGATAATAAGGAAAAAGACTTGTACAAGAATATTCATAGCTGCTCTCTTTGTGGTGGCAAAAAATTGGAAAATGAGGAGATGCTCTTCAGTTGGGGAATGGCTGAATAAATTGTGGTATATGTTGGTGATGGAATACTATTGTGCTAAAAGGAATAATTAAGTGGAGGAATTCCATGGAGACTGGAACAACCTCCAGGAAGTGATGCAGAGGGAAAGGATCAGAACCAGGAAAATATTGTACACAGAGACTGATACACTGTGGTACAATCAAACGTAATGGACTTCTCCATTAGTGTCAATGCAGTGATCCTGAACAATCTGCAGGGATCTAAAAAACACTATCCACAAGCAGAGGATAAACTGTGGGAGTAAAAACACCGATGAAAAGCAACTGCTTGACTAGAGGAGTGGAGGGGATATGACTGAGGAGAGACTCTAAATGAACACCCTAATGCAAATACCAACAACAGGGAAATGGGTTCGAATCAAGGACACATGTGATACCCAGTGGAATCGTGTGTCGGCTATGGGAAGGTGGGGGGGGGGGGAGGAAAAGAAAATGATCTTTGTTTCCAATGAATAATGTTTGGAAATGACCAAATAAAATAGTGTTAAAAAAAGAATTAAAAAAAATCCTACGGGGAAAAAAACATATGTGGAAAATTGTTATTACATATAATTGGTAAAATAAAATTATCTTTTTAAAAAATTAAAAATATAATTATCATCATCTTCTCCCTTTTACTGAGTAGCCACAGTGCCTGAAGTGAAACCCAGAACCTATAAAATGTGAACTCCTTGAAAGTGGAGGAATTGTCTTTTGCCTCTTTTTGTATTCCCAGCACTTAGCACATTGTCTGACACATAAATAATAAATGCTTATTGAATTGAATTGATTTATCTCACCCTGGGCACTTATGTGTTTGTCCTCCAAATAAGAGAACCATCAAAATAGTAAATTGTGTTGAATACTTGAATTCTTTCTAATCCATAGGCTCTCTTGATCAACCTCATTTTAATTTGTTGTCCTTGTTAAATACAACTTTTTTTTTAAACCCCTTACCTTCCATCTTAGAATAAGTACTGTGTGTTGGTTCCAAGGCAGAAGAGTGTTAAGAGCTAGACAGTGGATTTACCCAAATAGACTTGCCCAGGGTCACACAGCTAGGAAGTGTCTGAGACTAGCTTTGAACCTAGGACCTTCAGTCTCTAGGCCTGGCTCTCAATTCACTGAGCCCTCCAGCTGCCCCCTAAAATACAACTTTAAATTGATAGCCAATTACCTCCTTCCTGGGAAGCAGGATGTTCTGGAAGAAAAAAACCTGGGTGATAGAAATGTCTGACTTAATTGTGGCATGCCTGTGGCATACCATAGCTTCTGTGAACTTTAAGGTAAGATTCCCATTTCTGATTTCTGCCTTCTTCAGTTTACATTAAAACCATCTATACTTTATCATTCTATACAATTTATAAATTCATCTTTCCATAAATCCTCCAGAAATGATTCAACTAATGAGATGAGGCTTTCTTCTGGATCTTTTAAATATTTCATGGATCTCAGAGCAGCCCTTGGGCTGACTGTTAGCCCTTATTCTTGCTATATGGCCATGCTACCTCATGCCTCTCTGATCTTAGTTCCCATCTATATATTTTTAATACTTCAAAGATCTATGATTTTGTCTTTTTTGTTTCTACTCCTTTTTCTAATGAAGCTTCTGACCCATAGCACTTTAGTAGATGATCTTCAAGAGTTATTGTGGCTAAAAATCCATAATTCTACAAACAACTCAGCGATCAGTCTCTCTGAACTGGTTCTCAAATGACAGAAAACAGGAAGCTTATATACATGAAGTCTATTTAGCTTGGCAGGACCTAGGGTCATTTCAACATGAGAAAGAGGAATAGGACTTTAGTAGGAGATACTCCTGCCTGTGTAAGGTGAAAAAAAATAATGGACCCACCCCTCCCAAACTTATCTTCTAAAAATGTTATTAGAAAAAGGTTTTATGAGAGAAGAGCTTTGAGTTCCTTAGAAGATTGGGAGCAATCATTCTATCTTCTTTTCAGAGGTAAAGGACGCTGAGTATGGAATATTTTATAGTTCTCAGATACAACCACTGTGTTTAGTTTTGCTGAATTGCCTTTTTTCTCTTTTCAAAATTATCTGTTATAGGGAATGGCTCAAGAGTAGAGTGGGGGGATATATTTGGAAATCAAAGTTATATTAAGACAAAAATTATCAATAAAACATTTTTTAAAAGAAGGATGGCAGAAGATAAATGGATAATTTCTCATATGCTGCCTGCATAAAGAAGTTGAACTCAGGGGCAGGTAGGTGGGTTAGTAAATATAGAGTCAGGCCTAGAGACTGGAGGTCTTGGGTTCAAATTTGACCACAGACACTTCCTAGTTGTGTGACTTTGGGCAAGTCACATAATCCCCATTTTGCTTAGTCCTTATCAATGTTTTGTCTTGGAACCAATACACAGAATTGATTCTATGATGGAAGGTAAGGTTTGTTTGTTTTTTGAAGTGTATGTCAGGCATATAGTTTGTATTGTTTGGGGGAACACTTAGTAGAACAGTTTGGTTATAGCATAAAGTATATGAATAGGAGTAATATAAAATGTCTAGAAAGGTAGTTGAGTTTATAAGAGGCATGGGGAGCCACTGAAGATTTTTGAACAGGAGACATGTGATCTGACTTGTGCCTTTGGAATATTCATTTGGCAGCTATATAGAGGACGGTTTGGCAAGGAGAGAGATTGGATGTAGGGAGGACATGAGGAAGCTGATACATTCATCCAGATTGGAGGTGATAAAGTCTAACTAATGCAATGGCTCCATGAGGGGAAAGAAAGGGATGAATTTAAGATATGCTGCGAAGTTAAAAATGACAAGACTTTGCAACTGATTTGATAGATGTGAGGAAAAAGGAAGAGTCAAGAATGACTCCAAGTCTGGGAACCACAGAGTCACAGAATTTGAGAGTTGGAAGGAATCTCACTAATCCTTTAGTCCAATGTCCAGAAAGGAACTCTCACAGTAACAAACTCAGCAAGTATTCACCTAGAACAGTTTTGGACTTTCAACAAGAAAGAATTCATCACCTCCTGAGGTATCCATTTTTACTTTTGGTCAACTCTAATTGTTGGGAAGTTTTTCCTGATCTCAAACCTAAATTTGTCTCTTCAATTTCCTTCCTTCGGAACTTGATTACAGTTAAATCTTCTGCAGACTAAACAGTTTCTTTGACCTCTCTTCATATGAGGTGCACTCGGGTGCCTTTGCTATCTTTGTTGCTCTCCTTTGGCTGCTCTCTATCTTGTCCTTAAACTGTCACACTCAGAACTGAATGCAATGGTCCAGGTGTGGTCTGACGAGGGTAGAATAGAGAGAGGGACTACAGTCTCCTTGAACCTTTCTTCATCTAGCTCAAATAACATTAGCTCTTTTGGCTACCACAAGACACTGCTGACTCATATTGAGTTTGTAGCCCAGATATTTTTCAGACAAATTGTTGTTGCTGTCTAACCACACCTCACTCCATCTTGTACTTGAAAAATTAATTTATTGAATCCAAGTGTAGGACTTTACATTTATCCATACTGGGGCCAGCTAGGTGGCTCAGTGGATAGAAAGGCAGGACTGGAGATGGGAAGTCCTGAGTTCAAATGTGACCTCATTTCCTACCTGTGTGATTCGGGGCAAGTTACTTAACCCTGATTCCCTCACCCTTGCCACTCTTATAACTGATACTTGGAATTTTCTAAGTTGGATGGTAAGGGTTTAAAAAACATTTTTAAAATCCATGTTGAACTTTATTTTGTTAGATTTAGCCCAGTGCTCTACTCTGTCAATTTTTAAAAAATTTTATTTACTCAATTTAGAACATTATTCCTTGGTTACAAGAATCGTATTCTATCCCTCCCTCTCCTGCCCCCACATTTCCCATAGCCCACACAAAATTCCACTGGGTATTACATGTGTCCTTGATCAGAACCTATTTCCATGTTGTTGATGTTTGCACTAGGATGATCATTTAGAGTCTGCATCCCCAACCATGTCCCCTAGAAACCATGTAATCAAGCAGTTGTTTTTCTTCTGTGTTTCTATACCCACAGTTTTTCCTCTGAATGTGGATAGCATTTTTTCTCACAGTTCCCTCCAAGTTGTTCAGGATCACTGCATTGCCACTAATGGAGAAGTCCATTACATTCAATTGTACCACAGTGTATCAGTCTCTGTGTACAATGTTCTCCTGGTTCTGCTCCTTTAGCTCTGCATCACTTCCTGGAGGTTGTTCCAGTTCCCATGAAATTCCTCCACTTTATTATTCCTTTGAGCACAAAAGTATTCCATCATGTAAACGCCCAAACTTTAAGGATAATTTTTAGTGTTTTGACTTAAAATCTTAATAAGTGGTCACCATGGGAAATTCCCAAATATGAAAAATACCCAAGTGAGCTGGGGATTTATGGAGATTTTAATTAATAAAGAGAGAAGGAATTAAGGGAAGGAGAGAGAGCAAGCAAGAGAGAGAGAGAGAGAGCAAGAGAGAGAGAGAGAGAGAGAGGGAGGGAGGGAGGGAGAAAGAATTAATTTAAACTGCTCTGGCTCAGGCTGAGCCAAACAGTAGTTAAAGGCCTAGGCCAAAGTGGCCTCCCTGAAGCTAACAGAAAGAGGAGTCAGTCTTCTTACTCACCATGAGACCGTCTCCAAGCTGGGGTTCCAGTCCTCCACTCAACTCAATTTCCTGAACTCAATTCAGAATCTAACTCAATTCCAAACTCCGAACTCAATTTCCTCCTGACTTTTTATCCCTTCCTTTTAAGGAAATTTTAGCTTATGTCACCTCCCCTAAATTTTCATGTCTACCAATCACAGTAGATGTTTTTATCCAGGACTGCCCATTCTTAGTTCTCATCTTCTTTGGTTCACACCTTCTCTGGTTAGATTATATCTTCTGGGTACTTCACACCTCTTTGTTAAGCTTGCTTTTTGTAAGTTACTTGACCTTTTTGTGATTAATTTAACCTTTCCAGGTACTTAACACCTTTTTGTATTAGATGTAAAATAGACCTAGCTTAAGGTTCTAGCTTCACTATAAGGTATGACTTAGGGACTTTCATTGTTCAATCAGGAGTTTACAATTTTATCTTCCCCTAAGGCACTGTCTGAGTAGGGTGGAATAGTTTCCAAGTTCCCAATATATTCCTGATTCTTAAGTATCTCCATTGTTACAAAAGGAATAGCTAAACCAAAATCTTCTAAGGTACAGTCTGAGTAGTTTTTAAGATTCACAATCACCAACATATACCACAATTTGTTCAGCCATTCCCCAACTGAAGAGCATCTCCTCATTTTCCAATTTTTTGCCACCACAAAGAGAGCAGCTATGAATATTCTTGTACAAGTCTTTTTCCTTATTATCTCTTTGGGTACAAACCCAGCAGTGCTATGGTTGGATCAAATGGCAGACAGTCTTTTAGTCCCCTTTGGGCATAGTTCCAAATTGCCCTCCAGAATGGTTGGATCAATTCACAACTCCACCAGCAATGAATTAATGTCCCATCATCCTCTCCAGCATTCCTTACTTTCCGCTGTTGTCATGTTAGCCAATCTGCTAGGTGTGAGGTGGTACCTCAGAGTTTTGATTTTCATCTCTCTGATTATAAGAGATTTAGAACACTTTTTAATGTGCTTATTAATAGTTTTGATTTCTTTAACTGAAAACTGCCTGTTCATGTCCTTTGCCCATTTATCAATTGGAGAATGGCTTGATTTTTTGTACAACTGGTTTAGCTCTTTATAAATTTGAGTAATTAGACCTTTGCCAGAAGTTTTTGTTATGAAGATTGTTTCCCAATTTGTTATTTCCCTTCTAATTTTGGTTACATTGGTTTTGTTTGTACAAAACCTTTTTAATTTGATGTAGTAGAAATTATTTATTTTACATTTTGTGACTTTTTCTAAGTCTTGTTTGGTTTTAAAATCTTTCCTTTCCCAAATGTCTGACATGTATACTATTCTGTGTTCACCTAATTTACTTATAGTTTTCTTCTTTATGTTCAAGTCATTCACCCATTCTGAGTTTATCATGGTGTAGGGTGTGAGATGTTGATACAAACCTAATCTCTTCCATACTTTCTTCCAATTTTCCCTGCAGTTTTTATCAAATAGTGGATTTTGGTCTCCAAAACTGGGATTTTTGGGCTTGTCATAAACTGTCTTGCTGAGGCCACTTACCCCAAGTCTATTCCACTGATCCTCTTTTCTCTTAGCCAGTACCATATTGTTTTGATGACTACTGCTTTATAGTATAGTTTAAGATCTGGGACTGCAAGGCCACCTTCCTTTGCATTTTTTTTTCATGATTTCCCTGGATATCCTTGATCTTTTGTTCTTCCAAATGAACTTTGTTATGGCTTTTTCTTTTCTTTTCTTTTCTTTTCTTTTCTTTTCTTTTCTTTTCTTTTCTTTTCTTTTCTTTTCTTTTCTTTTCTTTTTTTAAACCCTTACCTTCCACCTTGGAGTCAATACTGTGTATTGGCTCCAAGGCAGAAGAGTGGTAAGGGCTAGGCAATGGGGGTCAAGTGACTTGCCCAGGGTCACACAACTGGGAAGTGTCTGAGGCCAGATTTGAACCTAGGACCTCCAGTCTCTAGGCCTGGTTCTCAATCCACTGAGCTACCCAGCTGCCCCCTGTTATGGCTTTTTCTAATTCAATAAAAAAGTTTTTTGATAGTTATATGGATATGGAACTAAATAAGTAAATAAGTTTGGGTAGGATGGTCATTTCTATTATGTTAGCTCGTCCTACCCATGAGCAGTTAATGTTTTTCCAATTGTTTATATCTAGTTTTAATTGTGTGGAAAGTGTTTTGTAGTAGTGTTCATCTAGTTCCTGTATTTGTCTCTGCAGATAGATTCCTAAGTATTTTATTTTGTTTAGGGTGATTTTAAATGGTATTTCTCTTTCTAATTCTTGCTGCTGAGATGTGTTGGAGATATATAGAAATGTTGATGACTCATGTGGGTTTATTTTATATCCTGCAACTTTGCTAAAGTTGTTGATTATTTCCACTAGCTTTTTAGTTGACTGTCTAGGATTCTTTAAGTAGACCATCATATCATCCGCAAAGAGTGATAGCTTGGTCTCTTCATTGCCAATCTTAATAAATTCAATTTCTTTTTCTTCTCTACTTGCTACTGCTAGTGTTTCTAGTACAATGTTAAATAATAGAGGTGATAATGGGCATCCTTGTTTCACTCCTGATCTTATTGGGAAAGCATCTAGTTTATCCCCACTGCAGATGATGTTGGCTGATGGTTTTAGATATATACTGTTCATTATTTTTAGGAAAGACCCTTCTATTCCTATACTTTTAGTGTTTTCAATAGGAATGAGTGTTGTATTTTGTCAAAGGCTTTTTCTGTGTTTATTGAGATAATCATGTGATTTTTGTTAGTTTGCTTGTTGATATGGTCAATTATGTGGATGGTTTTCCTAATATTGAACCATCCTTGCATTCCTGGTATAAATCCCACCTGATCATAGTGAATAACCCTCGTGATGACTTGCTGGAGTCTTTTTGCTAGTATCCTATTTAAGATATTTGCATCTATGTTCATTAAGTAGATTGTTCTTTCTTTCTCTGTTTTTGACCTGCCTGGCTTTGGGATCAGTACCATGTTTGTGTCGGTAAAATGAATTTGGTAGAACTCCCTCTTTGCTTATTATGTCAAATAGTTTGTATAATATTGGGATTAGCTGTTCTTTGAATGTTTGATAGAATTCATTTGTGAATCCATCAGGTCCTGGGGATTTTTTCTTAGGGAGTTCTTTGATGGCTTATTCAATTTCTTTTTCTGATATGGGATTATTTAAGAATTCTATTTCTTTTTCTGTTAAGCTAGGCAATTTATGTTTTTGTAAATATTCATCCATATCACCTAGATTGGCATATTTATTGCCATATAATTGGGTAAAATAGTTTTTAATGATTGCCTTAATTTCCTCTTCATTAGAGGTGAGGTCTCCCTTTTCATCTATGATACTGTTAATTTGGTTTTCTTCTTTCTTTTTTTAAAAAATATTTTATTTGATCATTTCCAAGCATTATTCATTAAAGACATAGATCATTTTCTTTTCCTCCCCCCGATAGTTTCCTTTTTTTATTAGATTGACCAGTACTTTACCTATTTTGTTTGTTTTTTCAAAATACCAGCTTCTAGTCTTATTTATTAGTTCAATAGTTCTTTCACTTTCAATTTTATTAATTTCTCCTTTAATTTTTAGGATTTCTAATTTAGTTTTCTTCTGGGGATTTTTAATTTGTTCGCTTCAAGTTTTTTGATTTGCATGTCCAATTCATTAACTTCTGCCCTCCCTAATTTGTTAATATATGAACTCAAGGATATAAATTTTCCCCTCAGTACTGCTTTGGCTGCATTCCATAGATTTTGAAAGGATGTCTCATCATTGTAATTTTCCTTGATGAAATTATTAATTGTTTCTATGATTTATTCTCTAACTAACCGATTTTGGAGAATCATATTATTTAATTTCCAATAAATTTTTGATTTGGCTCTCCATGTACCCTTACTGATCATTATTTTTATTGCGTTGTGATCTGAAAAGGTCGTATTTGTTATTTATGCTTTTCTGTATTTGTTTGACATGTTTTTATGACCTATTATATAGTCAATCTTTGTGAATGTACCATGTGCTGCTGAAAAGAAAGTGTATTCCTTTTTGTCCCTATTTATTTTTCTCCATATATCTATTAACTCTAGTTTTTCTAAGATTTCATTCACATCTTTTACCTCTTTCTTATTTTTTGATTTGATTTATCTAAATTTTATAGTGGTAGGTTCAGGTCTCCCACTAGTATAGTTTTACTATCTATTTCCTCCTTCAATTCCACTAGTTTCTCCTTTAGAAATCTGGATGCTATACTATTTGGTGCATACATGTTGATTACTGATATTTCCTCATTGTCTATACTTCCTTTTATCAGGATGTATTTACCTTCCCTATCCCTTTTAATCAGATCTATTTTTTACTTTGGCTTTGTCAGATATAATTGCAACTCCTGCCTTCTTTCTATCAGTTGAGGCCCAATAGGTTTTGCTCCAACCTTTAATTCTAGACTTTTGAGTATCTACCCACCTCAGGTGTGTTTCTTGTAGACAACATATGGTAGGATTTGGGATTCTAATCTCCTATTTGTTTTCATTTTATGGGGGAGTTCATCCCATTCAGGTTCAAGGTTATGATTGTCACTTATGTACTCCCTAGCATTTTGATATCCTCTCCTAGTTCTGCCCTTCCTTTTTTTGCTATATCCTTTTAAACCAGTGGTTTACTTTTAATCAATCCCCCTAATCCCCTCCCTTTATATGCTTCCCTTTATGGTCCCTCCCTTTTTGTTCCCTTCTTGGGTTTTTTGGGTCTGTTAAGTTCCCTCCCCCCTCTCTTTTCCTCCCTTTTTGTGCTCCCTCCCCTCTACCCCCTTAGTTTTCCCTTCTCACTTAGCCTGTAGGATAAGATAGAATTCAAGATCTCAATGGATCTAGATGCTCTTCCCTCTCAGAATTGATTTCACTGAGAGTAAGGTTTAAGTATTACCTATTAGCACTCTCTTCTTCTCCTTCTTATAAGAGTACTCTTCCCCTCCCCATCCCATGTGTATCTTTGTGTGATAAAGATTATCCTATTTATTTTATTTCTACAAGTATCTCTTGGTGCCATATTTGATTCCCCCCTCCCTTTTTCTTTTTTGGCATATTATCTTATAGTCCTTATTGCCCCAATCTCTTCCTGTGAATGATTCTTCTAATTACTATAATAATGAATACAATTTTTGAGAGTTATATTAAATATATATATATATAATTTTATCTAATTGTAGCCCTTAAAGAAGCGAGTTTGAATAAAAAAACATTTTTCCCCTTTCCCCTCTTTTTCTTATTTACCTTTTCATGTTTCTCTTGATCTTTGTATTTGGATATCAAACTTTCCACTTAGTTCTGGTATTGTCTTTACAAATACTTGGAAATCTTCTTTTTTTGTTGAATGCCCATACTTTCCTCTTGAAGTATATAGTCAGTTTTGTTGGATAGGTGATCCTTGGTTGAAGGCCCAATTCTCTTGCCTTTCTGAATATCGTGTTCCTGGACGTGTGGTCCTTTAGTGTAGAAGCTGCCAGGTCTTGTGTGATCCTAATTGGTGCTCCTTGGTATCTGAATTATCTCTTTTTGGCTTCTTGTAGAATTTTCTCCTTAGCTTGAAAGCTCTGGAATTTGGCAATTACATTCCTGGGAGTTGTCTTTTGAGGATTTAGTGTAGAGAGTGTTCTATGAACTCTTTTAATGTCTATTTTGCTCCCTTGTTCAAGAACATCAGGGCAGTTTTCTTGGATGATTTCTTGTAGTATGATGTCAAGATTTCTGTTTATTTCTGGATTTTCAGACCAATGATTCTCAAATTGTCTTGTCATGACCTGTTTTCCTGATCTGTCACCTTGTCAGTGAGATATTTTATGTTTCTTCTATTTTGTCAGTCTTTTGACTTTGCTTTATTAATTCTTGCTGTTTTGCAAGGTCATTGTCTTCCACTTGCCTAATTCTGGTCTTTAAGGACTGATTTTCAGCTATAATCTTTTGATTTTACTTTTCGGTTTGGTCTATCCTGCTTTTCATGGCTTCCAGCTGTTTCTCCAATTGGGAGTACTTATCCTTCAGACTGTTATTTTCTCTTTGAACTATTTCCCACTTTTCTTGGCAGAAGGTTTCCATCTTTTTGATAAGCTCCAATTTAAATTCTTAAAGAGCCTGTGGACAATTTCCATTTGGGGGGGGGGGGAGAAGGTTTTTGGGCTTTGGATTTATTTTAATTTCTTTATGTATTTCCTCTATAGCCTGGGTTTTTCCTCTGTAAAAAATTTCCAGGATCAATACATTTTTCTTGTTTGTTTGTTTGTTTGTTTTTGGTGGGGGGAGGTTGAAGCTCCTGTGCACAATTTGCCATCACTGTGGAGGTTTTTCCTTCCCTTTTTAGTCAGAAATCTGAGTGAGATGGGCAGGATCTCTGTGTATGGAGTTAAGGAGCAAGGATTTTGCCTGAGGCAAGCTCTTGACTCTCCACAGCTTTAGCTGCTCCTTGCCCTTCTCTGCACTACCTTCCCTGGAGCACCCAAGGTCTGCGCTCCCCAGCTCACTGGGGTTTCAGATGTAGCTGCTCTCAGGGGTAGGTCTTTGGTGGTCTTACTCAGCTCCCAAGGACCTAGAGGTGCCCCTTGCTCACTCTAGAGGTGCCCCTCGCTCACTCACTGATTCTGGTGCACTGATTCTGGCTCTGACTCTGGGTGGGAGCTTTTTCACACCCTTATAGTGTAGAAATGCCCAAATCCCACATACCTTCAATGCTGTGCCCTACTCTAGAGTCCCTTTGTTCTTATGAATTTGTTTTTTTTTTTTTTGGTCTTTTGAGGTAGTCAATATTGGTGGGTGCTGAGGAGAGGAAGTGTCATGCATCTAGACTGCAGCCAACGCTTACCTGGAAGTCCTACTCTGTCAATTAAAAAAAAAATTCTGATTCTGTCATCCATTGTGAAGTCTATCCTTTGTAGCTTTGTGTCATCTGTAAATATGATGGGATTATTATATCTGTCTTTTTCCAAATCACTGATAAAACAAAACAAAACCACAACCATTAAAAAGCACAAAGCCAAAAATAGATCTCTGAGACACTCTCCTAGAGACCTCCAGACAATCTGACATTGAACCTCTAATGACAAAATAGTCTACGCTGGGAGGCTAGGCAGCACAGTGGATAGTGAGACCTGGAGTTGAGAGCACCTGGGTCCAAATATGGTCTCAGATACTTCCTGCTGTAAAAATGGAGATTTGAACCCCGGACTCCAATCCCCAGAAGTCCTTGGCCACTTCCCAGAATGCTTTGTAATCTCACTGAGATCCTCACCTGGGTGAGATAAAAAATTTCTATTTAAACTGGTTGTAAAGCCTACCAGCTGGCTTTCCTGTTTCTGCTTCCAAGCAGACGCATCTCTCATGATGTAAGTGAAATTGAATGGGCCTCTCAGCCCACCTACGCATGTGCTTTCTTATTTGTATTTTCTTAAATTCTTAATCCTTAATAAACCTCATAAAAATATAATACTTCTAGCAGAGAGAGACTAATTTTTACCTGCTACAGTTTGTCCTTAAATTTTAATCTTAATACTGCTATGTGATCCTAGGCAAGTCACTTAACCCTGATTGCCTAGCCTTTACTATTCTTCTTGCCTTGGAACAAATACTCAGTATCAATTCCAAGTTAGAAATAGTCCAGGCATTCAATATATTCCAATTTGAATTAATTGTATTATTGCCCAGTCTATATGATTCCACTGTCACCACAAGAATACTATTAATAACATTATCAATTGCTTTGCTAAAATCTAGGTAAACTACACAGCTTTCCATTGATCATTTACTAATCCTGGAGAGAGAGAGAGAGTGGGGGGTGGGAGAAAAGAAAAAAGATTATTCTGACATGTTCTATCCTGGCTTAGCTGTCATTGCTTCCTTTACTAAATATTCAACTCAAAACAAAAAGCATTTATTAAGTGCTTACCATGTGCCTGGCAAAATGCTAATCACTGGGAATTCAAAGAAATCTGTCTAATGAGATAAGATGACATGCAGACAACTACACACAAACAAGATATACACAAGGATGAAATGGAGATAATCCGTAAGGGAAGGCACTAAGCATTAGGAAATGGGGAAAGGCTTCATGCAAAAGGGGGTATTTTAGTTGTTCAATAATCATCTCTTTAATAATCAATTCTAGAATTTGCCCCAGGAATTGAAGTAATCCAGTAGTTTATAGACTCTATTCTCTTCCATTTCTTAAAATTTTAAAATAAAATTTCTTCAAAATTCACTTTTCTCCAGGTCTGTGGCACTTTTCACTTTTCCTATGAGCTTTTGAATATCAGTTATATCTTGTGATCCTTTCTATACCCAATGGTGTGGTTCACCTGGATCAGGGGACATGAATTCATCAAAAACAACCAGTTGCTCTCTATTTTCTGACTTAGCCAAGCTATTTTTTTTTTCACCTTGTTGGATGAGTTTTATTTATTTTTTCCCCATTTGAATTAGTTTATTTAGTCAATTTAGAACATTATTCCTTGATTATAATAATCATCTTATTTCCCTCCCTCCCTTCCCCCACCCTTGCCACAGCCAATGCACAATTACATTGGGTATTACTTGTGCCCTTGATCAGAACCCATTTCCATGTTGTTGTTTGCACTAGGATGTTCATTTAGAGTCTACATGATCCATATATTCAAAAAGTTGTTTTTCTTCGGTGTTTTTACTCCCTCAGTGTTTCCTCTGAATGTGGATAGTGGTTTTTCTTGTAGATTCCTCCAAGTTGTTCAGGGTCATTGCATTGCCACTAATGGAGAAGTCCATTACCTTCGATTGTACCACAGTGTATCAGTCTCTATGTACAATGTTCTCCTGGTTCTGCTCCTCTCACTCTGCATTTAGCCAAACTATTAATACTCTATCATTCCCAGTGTCACACACATTCTAAAATGAAAGCAAAAATAGACCTGCATAGATTCTCCTCTTGATTACCATAGGTACCAAAGCTATCTTTCTATCCATCTACAAAGTGGTCCTGCAGTTTTTTAAATCTGTTTCTTTCCTATTAGTAGATTTAAAGAGAAATAAAAAAAAGCCCTTTCTGTGTAGTTTAGCTTCCCTTGGCAGCCAACCCTCTAATCACTTTGAGCTCTTGAACCCCTGACATTATTTTTATAGGACAGTGTCACACACTCTATATTCATGTTGTGTTTATCTTCCTTTGATTCTGCATTTTGTACCTAACTTTTAAAAATCTAAATTTGCTTTTTAATCCAAAGGTTCCCCTGCTAGAATATGATCATAATGATATCTAACATTTATATAGTACTAACTGTGTATCAGGAACTATGCTAAGTGCTTTATAATTATTACCCCATATATAATAGTTATGGAATTGTGCTCTAAGAAATGATGAGCAGGATGATGTCAGAAAAATAAGGAAAGACTTACATGAACTGATGCGAAGTGAAGTAAGTAGAACCAGAAAAAAAAATCATCGTACACAGGGACAGCAATTTCTTGATGAACAACTGTGAATGACCTAGTTATTATCAGAAATGCAGTGATACAAGACAATCTAACTCATGCTGAAAAATGCCATCTGTCCTCCAAAAAAAGAACTGATGGTCTGAATGCAGACTGAAACATACTATATTTCATTTCATTCCTTTTTTTTTTCCACTTAAAATCTCTTCTACAAAATAACTAATATGGAAAAATGTTTTACATGATTATACATATAAAATTGATATCAGATAGTTTGCTGTCTCACTGGAGGGAGGAGGGCCAGAAGGAGAGAATTGGGAACTCAAAACAAATGTTAAAAATTGTTTTTACCTATAATAGGGTAAAAAATAAAATATTGTTGAAAATAATTATTTCATCATTTGACTGTTATGACAATCCTGGGAAGTAAGTATTATTATCATCTCCATTATTCAAATGAGAAATTGAGATAAATAGAGGTTAAGTGACTTGCCTAGGGTCACACAGCTAGTATGTGTTTGAGGTTAGATTTAAATTCAGGCCTGTCTGACTCCAGGCTTGAGCACTACCTACTGTCATCAAGGTGCTTCCAAGAGTTGGAAGACAAAAATAAAGGCCTCATATACACCAAAATATTTATAACTTTTTTTTTTTGTAGTAGTAAAAAACTGGAGACAATGTAGATGCCTATAAATTAGGGATTGGCTGAACATGTTAAGGTATGGAATATAATGGAATATTACTGTATTATAAGAAATTCTAAAGAATAGCTTGGGGAGACAGGTTTGAACTACTGAGAAATGAAATGAGTAGAATTAGGACAACAATTTGCCCAGTAGCTGCAATCATGTTAATGGTAAGAAGAGCCACAAAATAATTGAACTCAATTCGGTAAAATTATAATGATCAAGCTTGGTCCTAAATGAGAGACAAGAGAAGGTACCTCCTCCATTATTTACAGAGCTATGTGATCCTGGTCAAATGACTCAATTCTGAATTGCCTTGCCCTTGCTGCTCTTCTGTTTTAGAATTGATAGAAAGACAGAAGGCAAGGATTAAGAAAAAAAGAAAAGAGAAAAGACATGGAGGGGAGATGTGGAGTGGTGACAGGGGAGCAAGTAGTCCAGTTTGGCTGGAATATAGAATGGAAAATAAAATCTGAAATCAATCTGGAAAGATGAAAGGTGTTAGAGAGTGAAGTACTTTCAGTGCGGCCAAACTGAGGAGTTTATATTTTATTCTAGAGGTGATGGGGAGGCTCTGAAAAAGGAAAGTGATAAAATCAGACTTGTGCTTTTGGAATATCCATTTAACAGTTGTGTGGAGCAGAGATATCTAACTTGCAGCCCATGGATAGTCCCCCACACTCCTGAACCCAAACGAAATTAAAATGGAATTTGGAAACATTTTTAAAATAGATAAAAATACAATAAAACTTGGATGACAATTTGTCATTTTCTAGGTCAATATGTGACTTGCAGGGATCCATTTCTGTTTGAGTTTGACACTGTTGTTATAGCGGGTAGGTTGGAGAAGGAAAGAAATACTGGAGGCAGGGAGACTAATCAGAAGTTTATTGTGAATAATACATGTAAAAACCTGGTGGAATTGTGGGATGGCTATGGGAGGGGGGGTGGGAGGAGTAGAGGGAAAGAACATGAATCATGGAACCATGGAACATTTTTCTTAATTAAGCAATAAAATAAAATTAATATTGGGAAAAAAGAAATTTATTACGATAATCCAAACAAAAGGTAATGAGATGGCTTAGTCAATGGTTATAATTGTATGAAGTGGAGAAAGGGGGAGAATGTGAGAGAAATTGTGGAGGTAGATATCATGGGACACCATTTCAGTGGCTATGGAGAAGATGGGGAGAGGAATAGTGAAAAAGTTAGGGATGACTCCAAGGAACAGTGAAAAGTCAGGATTGTGAACCTGGAAGCCTGAAAGCATAATAGTGTATAAGACAAACAAACAAATTGGATTTATGGGAGGTGGGCAGATATCCCGGTTCTGCCACATATTACCTGAGTGATCTGGGTCAAGTTGAAATAGACTCTCTGGGCCTTGGTTTCCCCAATTGCAAAATAAGGGACAGATATGGGGTTGGACAAGATGACCCTGATCACCCCAAATCTATAATCCTATGAACATCAATTAAGATGAAAAATGTGCTTAGGAGTAAGTTAACAGTTTTAGCTTTGGGACTGTTCTGGGGTTCTTGGTCACAAAAGTGTCTCAAAGAAATTAAAGATCATAGTCAGGGTCTGCTCAGTTTCCCATAGCCAGGATAGGCAGCTGTCTTAGTGAAAGGATTTAAAGGAAACTCTTCTTAACCAAGTTTGAATTAAAAGGCAAATACCCCTTGGGGTGGGAGAGATTAGGAATCAGCACTGAGCCTATCAGCAACTAACACCTTATTGTGAATTACTTTATCAGTCACTTTCTCTTCTCATAGTGGAGATCAAAGTATTATAGGGGAAAGGATATTTGGATAAGAAAGAATGCTTTTTAAAACCTGTTAAAGGAGGAGGCAGCAAACTGAAGAAGCAAAAGTACTGAAGGAAAGAGAGAGAAAGGGCACCAGATCCAAATTTTATTAACTTAAAATTTTGTATAAGGCCAATTCTGACAGAAAAGTAAAACTAGAAAGATAAAGAGATGATAAAGGAGATTTTAATGATTTCAAAAGGCTCACTTTGGACTAAAGTTCCAAAATCTAGTTAACTGAAATATCTTTCTAATACACTGCAGTTCCTATAGCAACATTCTTCTTTTTTTTTTTAAACCCTTACCTTCCATCTTGGAGTCAATACTGTGTATTGGCTCCAAGGCAGAAGAGTGGTAAGGTCTAGGCAATGGGGGTCAAGTGACTTGCCCAGGGTCACACAGCTAGGAAGTGGCTGAGGCCATATTTGAACCCAAGACCTCCCATTTCTAGGTCTGGCTCTCTATCCACTGAGCTACCCAGCTGCCTCCCCCCCCCATAGCAACATTCTTATAATTACTCCCCTTCCTCCACCTCCTGATGCATAGTAGATGTGGGCAGGTTGCAATACATAATAAAGAACGAAGATGAACTGGGGGAAATGCTGTCATTGAGGATATATATATATATATGGTTGGAAAGGATGGGCTGATCACAGTGAAAATTAGGTATAATCAATCAGTGAACAGGTCATGTACTTCACCAAGGTCTTGCACAAGGTCAAGAGCACTCAAAGAAAGTCTCCAGAATGTTGAGGGGACCCTCTATGATAAAATTTGAGGAAGATATCAATACGAATTCCATACTGGACAAGCATAGATGGGTTTCAATATGCATCTCTGTAGGAACCTCCCATACCAGTAAGAACACAAATCCATTTGAAATCATGAGATTAGAGTTGTTTTAATAACTGTGAAGAGAATACCTACAAGAAGAAATGCTGGCCCTTTCTAACCCCTCTTAATATAAAGGTGACAAAAAACATGAAAGGTTGAAAGAGGAAGAGTTAAAAAAATCTCCAGCCTAATATGATTATAATCCTATTGTGCTTTAAACTTCAATCATCCTATCTTTTGGTATATACTCAAATGCATCACTGTCAAAATATGCTATCAACCTCCTGCAGATGTTGGGGAATAGAAACACTCTTATATAACTTTTCATTCACTATTATTTTTTTAAAAACACTTCCAGGACAAGGGAAACTATAATGAAATTATTTCAGAGATAAAGAATAATAATGGCAGAACAAGAAGAGGCAGAAACAAGAATTCCATATTGAGAAGTATTTGGGAGGTGAAGAGATGAAAGCAAAAATCTTTACCATTTGATCAGCTCTTCTAATTCTTTCTGTTTATAAAGAGTGAATATTGTAAAGTCTTTGGAATAGAGACTATCTTGTCTGCCTCTAATTTAGTAGAGAGAGAGAGAGAGAGACAGACAGACAGAAACACACACACACACACACACACACACACACACACAGAAACACCAATACATTCCAAAGAATCAGAGTTGCCACCTTAAGTATCATCTAGTCCAACTTCAGACTCTATGTTGGAATAACCCTCTATAGCAACCTTGGTTATTTGTTATATAGCCTCAGTTAAAGCACTTCTAATGATGGGTAACTCATTATCTGCCAAGGGAACCCATTCAATTTTTTTGATAGTTCTAAATGTTAAAAGTAATTTATTGTTTTTATTGCAGGGAGGAAAAGAGGAAAGTTTTGTTTCTCTAAGAATAGAGAGGCTGCTCTTCCATCTCTACGATCACTTACATGATTTATTAAGTACATACTCTGGAAGAGGCAGTGTTAGATTAATAAACTAATGTCACCAATATTTCTACTCAGGTCAGTCTGGCTCAAGTATGTTTGATCTGGCAAAAGACAAAAAATCTTCTCTACAGAATAGAAAATCCAGGTGAGGATTAAGGTCATGGCCACAGCAAGCTGGTGAGAAATCAGAATTAATTGTAAACAAAGCTTTTAAGTCTTAAATCTAGGAATTTGTTCCTTAATTTGTTAGATGACTTTTGGTTCGGGACTTTCTTAAATTCTGTCAGTTCTAAGTACAAAGGTCCCAAAAAGTGTGAGTTTGTAGATAGGAGAATATCAGTGGTAGAAGAATGTAGACTTGAAGAGTACAATTTGGTGGGGATTTAGTGATTTCGGCCCCCCCCCCTTTATGTGTCAAATGAGAAGGACCCAGAAAACTTCACAATTAATCACTTTTTGCAAAGTCAGTGAAAGGAGCGTTCTACACTGACACTACTCAAGGGGTGACGGTGTTGCCTTCTGACACAGGGTTTGACTTTATTTCTAGACATGGGAAGATATATTCTTGATATTTGGATACATGCCCAAAGAACAAAGAAAATGACCAGAGCAAAATAATCATGCTCTGTCCCTTTCTGAGGCAAGAACAGAAGCCTGGATTAGTAACTATACTTCTTAGAATACCCCATAGGTCAGAATATCCAAGCTTTGGATAGTGACTATCCAGAAAAGATTAAAGGTAGAGGTCAGCCAAGTAGTTCCCAATGACCTCAGCTGTTGATGGGATGTTTAAAATCAAAGGTATCCTGATAGCCCAAAGTGGGTATTCCTTGATTTAAAACAAAACAGATTTAAAACCACAACAGAATAGCAGATGATACAAATTATATTATGAAGTATCAGTTGTTTCTGATGACACTGAACTAAAGCATCACATATCACACACACACATACATATACACGGTTAGAGTATGGGCATATTTCTGAAAGAAAATACAGATACCCCCAACACCACCAATTTATCAATGCAACAACCAAGTATCCAAAAGTAAAGAGGATGTGGGTTATATTAAGAAACCAGGAATTCAGTCCTACATTCCACTGTCCCTTCTAACTCTTCTGAGTCAATTTATGATATTAGGCTAATGGTTCTACTTTGTTGCATTTTGTAGTGAGAACTGAAACTAACATTTGGTTTCAAATCCACTTGGATGAGGGGTTTTGAACAAAAATGTAGAATAAGGTGTACATGTATGTGTATGGAGGAGCATAGTGGGTTCAAATTAAAACTCTAAATTATTGTATTCTGTTTATGAAGAGGCAAACTGGTATAGTAGGAAGACTGGATTTGAAATTAGGTGAGTCCTAGGTTTAAAATTCTACCTCTCACATTTACTAGCTATATGATTTAGGCAGGTCTTTGCTGAACTTTGAGGGTCTTCACAGGGGAATTACACAAACTGGTTGATGTGGAAACCAATAGGCCCTTTTACTGAATTGCATACTTTTGAAAAGACTATCTTAACCATGGATACAAAGCTGAGTACTTAGACAGGGAAGTATTGGCAAGAGAAGAAGGCTACCTGGGCAGCATATTAGGTCTCCCCTTTCCTCCACATGCACTAGGACAGTAATTGTTATCTACAAAATAAGAATAGTACTTACTTGACAAACTAGGGCATTAGCGGATGCCCTCTAAAGCAGGACAAGGAAAGTGAGGAGAGGGATAAAACCAAAGATGTCACCAGAGAGCCTCGAGTATGTGATTACTCCCAAGATTTGAGGTATCTCAAAAAACAGGCATTTACCAGTTCTGTGGGTAGAACTCCTGGATCTGTCATCACTACCTGCCTTATGACAGGTCAGGGATATTGAAGAAAGCCAGGTATTTTATAGGGAGGACTACGGTCTTGACCATGTGCTTCTGATTGGCTTCCCACCTTAAAGATAATGGTCAGGACAGAAAAAAACTATCAGGGGGGAAAAAGACCCTTTTTCTGAACTAAAACAATGACTGTGGATAAATTACTTAATCTAAACCTCCATATAGGTCACACTTTAAAGGCTTATTATCAGCCAGGAGAACATAATACATAGTAACAACAATATAATGATCCAGGACAATTCTGAAGGACTTACGATAAAGAATGCTATCCACCTCTAGAGAAAGAACTGTTGAAGTCAGAATGCAGATTAAAGCATACTATTTTCCACTTTCGTTTTTGTTTTTATTCTGGTTCTGGTTTTATGTGAGTATTCTTTTACAACGATGACCAATAGGAAAGTATGTTGCATGCTAATACATGTCTAGCCCAAATCAACTTGCTTACCACCAGCGGAGGGGAAAAGAAAGGAGAGGGAGAAAATGTGAATCTTATAATTTCAGAAAACGTATGTTGAAAATTATTACATGTAATTGGGAAAACAAGATATTTAAAAAAATTTATTATTATGACTGAATGAGATACAAAGCACTTTGCCATTTATTATGAAGAAGAAAATAACCAAATACTGTGCTCAAGGTGTTTGTCATGTGCTGGATATCTGTAAGAAATTTCCCTTTTTGCCCTTAAGGACAAACAAAGAGTGGTTTAATCAAAAACCACTCATATTTTTTAGAAATGTTAGGGTGTGGTATCCAGTACCTGGCACAAGTAAACAAACAAATCAAGGGTACAAATTACTTAGAATTCCAGTAATCACTAGTGTTAATAGAATTTAGACTCTAAGACAAAAATGGCAAGTATTTACCCTTAACTGGTAATTTGGACATAAGGTAATAAAATCCATTTGATTTCATTCTTGAGACATAACAGAGACATTTTTAGGGGGATGAAAATGAGTTGTTTTGAAAATGCTGTTTGCAGCATTGACTAAATTGTTATGTGTCCTGGTCTAAGTAGTCACCCAGAAGATGACATAAAAGTCATGCTTGACTCTTCTCAAGAATCCCAGGAACAGCATGCTCCTCAGACCACCAGCCCTGACTTTATCCCAGATTTGGTAGCCATCACTGAGAGGAGTATCCTTGTGCAGAAACAACCCACTATCTATCCCTTCTACACCAATTGACAATCAATTTGCACTGACAGGGCAGGCTAGTTAACTGAGCTGAAAAAGGAAAATGCTCGTAAGAGAGATAGAAGTATCTACTGGGTGGATTAAAGCACCTCAATCACCACCTCCACTAAGATACAAGTAGAGACAATCCAGGACCATGAGTCCAAAGAGAAAGGGAATAGGAGTGCCTAGCTTCATCTCATCAGGTCTGCTTCCAGCTTAGTTCTTACCACCATCATGGAGAGCAACCCATGTAGAGAAGGGGATCAACTATCTCTGAAACTAGTCAGTGAGTCAATCAATAAACATTAAGCTCTCACAATGCTCCAGCTACTGTGCTAAGCACTATGGATGCAAAAAGAGGTAAGATAGTCCCTGCCCTCAAAAAGCTCATGCTATATAATGGAGAAGACAACAGGCAAATAAATGTGACCAAAAAGGCTACATACAGGAAAACAGGAAATAATTAAAAGAGGGAAGGCACTAGAATTAAGAGAGGTTGAGAATTAGAAGGCATTATTTTTTTTTTAAACCCTTATCTTCCATCTTGGAGTCAATACGGTGCATTGGCTCCAAGACAGAAGAGCAGTAAGGGCTAGACAATGGGGGTCAAGTGACTTGCCCAGGATCACACATTTGGGAAGTATCTGAGGCCAGATTAGAACCTAAGACTTCCCGTCTCTAGGCCTGGGTCTCAATCCACTGAGCTAACCAAGAAGGCATGATTTTAGTTAGAATTTGAAGGAATACAGGGAAGGTAATAAGGCAGAGATGAAAAGGGAGAGCATTCCAGGAATGTGAGATAGCCAAAGAAAATACCCAGAGCAGAGAGACGGAGTACTTTGTTTGAGAAACAGTAAGAGATCCAGTGTCACTGGACTGAAGAGTATGACATTGGGAGTAAGGTGTAAGAAAACTAGAAAGGTCAGTGGATGGATGAGGCTAGGCAATGAAGGCCTTTGAATGCTAAATAGAGGATTTTTTATTTGCTCTGGGAAGGAAAAGGGAGCCAGTAAATAGTAATGTTGAACCAATTTCTATGATAGGGTAGTTAAATCAAAGAACTATTATCCTGGGCATAGCAGTGTCTCTCACACCAGACCACATGCAAAGGTAAGGTTTTATCAATGAAAATGACATTAAAGGAGATCGATTACCATTGGCTTTGCTGCTATACTTTTATGATCATGGGGTCTTCCCATTTGACTTACAGCTTGAATTTGCTATATTTGTTGTCTACATCATTAGGACATGAGCTCCCTAAGAGCAAGGTCTGTCTTGCTTTTCTATTTGTAACCCTACTACTTGGCCCAGTGCTTTTGCACATAATAAATGCTTCATTAAATGGGTTTCCATTTTCATCCATATGCCCACTCATCCATTCATTTTTCTCCTTCATACCTCAGTTCAATCACTTGCCAAGTTTTGCTGATTCTCACTCCTTAATATCTATTTTGTCTCTATACACCTCAACACACACATAGCCATTATCCTCATTCAGGTCCTCATCAGAACCTGGACTACAGAAAAAGCCTCATAAATAATATCATTGTCTCCAGTCTTCTAATTCTACTCTAATCTCCACATAGCTGCCAAACTGACATTCTTCAAGTAGTGGTCTAGGTTTAAGCTCAGCATGTTTCAATGGTTCCTGTGTTGCCATTAAAATACACATTGTTTGGCATTTAAAATCCTTCACAAAATGGCACTAGCCTATCTCTCCAGTTTGATTATGAATTGCTTTCTCTCATACTCCCTAATCTAATCAAACTGAGCTACTTGCTGTTTCCCATAAGACAGTCCATCTCCCACTTCCATTCCTTTACTTGCGATGCCCTCCATACCCTCTTCACCTATATCTCTTGGAGATTAAGCACAATTTAAGATTCGTTCTAAGTTGTCCTGATTCCCATAATTATTAACATCTTTTACCCCCAAACATCATGTACTTATTTCCTGTACTTGCTTATCTGTGAATCTGTTGCATTCCCCTTACTAGAACACGTTTCCCTTTGGTATTTATTTCCTTGGCATATAGTAGACACTTAATAAATGCATATTGATTTAGATGGGGATAACCAGGAGACAGTTACAGCTCAGGGTAAATAAACTAAGTTCAGAGTAAACTGTCAAGGACTGAAATGCCATTAATGACCATTTTTACTTTATTTCGTGGCTTCATTTTTTGTTTCTTTACCCATATTTTGGGCTACTCATTCTTCATTACTACTGCTTGGGTAAAGAGAATTTCACAGAAACTAAGGTTACACACAACTCAGCTTCACTAACCTGTGAGGATATAGCTTACAGAATTTGGCACCCGCTTTTGCATCATCTAACTATTCCACAGAAGTGCATCTGTTAGTGCAGTCTTTATTTTTATTTCTTGTCTATCTCAACCCTATCTGTACCCAGAGTGTTATGACATCAATGTAAAAATATGGGCTTTCTTAAGGAAAATAAGGTCTTTTAATATGTAGGCTATAGTTGAAACCACATAATGTTGTTTTAATTGACATTAGATTTGATGACACTGGAATCCACTTAAAACTAGAAAAGACTATATAGTCTTATTTACTTCTATAATTCTAAAAGAGATCCACCCACAAGGCTCAACAGGAAAAACTAATTTGCAAAGAATGGCTGGTGTTACAACCCTGCAACCTGTTTGTTTTCTTTCAACTACATAGAAGATATGGGCCCTGAAACATATTTTACAGAATGTTTTTACTCCCAAGAAAGGATTGAGGCTATCTGATCCTAAGGGAATCCTAGGATTTTCAACCTAAGACTGGGCACTTCAGAAAATATTCCTTTTGTTTTGCACTTTGCTTCTGTAGTCCCCTTTGTCCATCTGATGCAAAAGTAGCCTAGCACTAGCTTTGCTTTATAGGACTGCTTATCAGTGGTCCAAATCAATTTTCAGTGTCAGAGACTGAGCGGTGCAAGAGTAACACAGCTGATATCAGTTCTGCAGCACTGTCATATCCGCCTCTAGGCCTTCAGGAAATGGGTCTCTCTAGGTCCCTGGGCAACTCATATTGCCCTCTGTGACAGTTTGCCACTATATTCAGTCTATTTGTTAATCCAATCCCAAACACTGATTATGGCATATTGTTACTTTCTAGCTGATTTAAATAGTATCAATGATGGATAGAACTTTTTTTGAACTTCTGGAAACTTAAGTTTCTGGAGGCTTCATCTGAAATCTGATAAACCATCAAGCTAAGTATTTCTGCTATCCCCAGAATGCTATATCAGGGCTTATACTCTCTCTCATTATTCTCAATTTTAGAGTTTAGTTCGCATAAATACCCTAAAGATTAGGAGGTATTATAGCATGTTATAGAGTCCTACATAGAAGACTTAGCCAACAATAAAGTCCAAAGAACTAAACAGGAGACCAAAACAGGTCTACATATATGTGGGAAGATGAATAACAGGATACAAAAAGGATCCAAGGCAACCAGAGAAATCAGAGTTCTGAAATACAGAACTCTGTTTAAGATAGCTAAGGAGGGAGACTGATGGAATTTTTGATTATTTGTGCCTTGGGAGGTGGAAGGATAGTAGTAGTAAAGGGAAGTTAACCAGATTTTTAACATTATAACTTTAGGGAACATCTGTTACCAATGCAGACTGACCACTATTTTGCAATTTCTAGTCAAAGGTCAAGGCAGCACATGAGTAGCACTTGAATTCTGCACTCTTCCTGACGGAGGACATTTTCCTAACCATTACAACAGATTGCCCCTCCTCTGGCTATTTATTTCCTTAATTTCTGCCAGTTTCCTCACTTATAAAGCTAGGATACTTTGAGTTCCTACTGCTGTAAAGCTCACGGGTGAAGAGCTTTGTAATCCTCTTAAAAAAACAAACAAACCAAAAACCCTTACTTTTTATCTCAGAATTGATACTAGGCATTGGTTCCAAGGAAGAAGACTGATAAGGCTTAGGCAATGGGATTTGAGTGACTTGACCACTTAGCTAGGAAGTATCTTTGGCCATATTTTGACCTAGGATCTCCCATATGTAGGCCTGGCTCTCAATCCATTGAGTCACTTTGATGTCCCTGAACTTTGTAAACTTTGAAGTGCTAAGTAATTGCCAGTGATGATCATGAGAAGTGAAGGTGATTTAACTGAGCTGTATTCAAAAGATGATACACCTATTTTTTAGCCTTCATATCTTCATACATTTAGGCATCACAGGCGTTCTGCTTCTTTGTTAATGACATATTTAATAAATATAATGTTTTTTTTTTGTAGCCAGCACAGCTATATTATTGAACAGAAACAAGAAAGCACAGTAACTGGCAAGAGAGGGAATAGGCAGACAAGCAGCAACTTCGTTCTTCTGTGACTCCTCACAGTGGTCCCACTAGCAGGGGCAGCTTTTTCACATGGAGAAATACTAATCCACCTATTCTATTTTAACAAATTAACCTAATTCCCCAAATGTAAGATCCTGACATTTTTATCATCTTGACAAAATATCTAATGAGAGGCATAATATAATGGAATAGGTCTTGTGAGGCCCTGAGATTTTAATTTGGAAGGAAGCTTTTTATGTTATTCCTTGCCAGTTCAACTATTTGGTCATAAAGAGGAAACAGCTCTGTAGTACATTTGTTTTGAGATCTTTTTGGTGTGATCATCCAGTTAGTGTTAGAAATTTTCTGTCACTCTCACTCTAAGCCATTTGGAAAGCTTGGTTTTAAGTTTTGACCACACATTTACTGAAGCAGTAGGTAAAGACAGCAACATTTGTTTCAGCAAAACAACACCCTGGATTTCAGCTGACATTTCACTTCCTTGCCTATCATTTAGAAAGGTCATCCCTTTTGAATGAGTGATAGTAAACACTCTAAACCTTTACTATGTGCAAAGCACTGTGTTAAGTGCGAGGTATACAACAAATAGAAAATTAAGGCAGTCCTTGCTTTTAATGAGCCCATATTCTAATGGAGAGCCAAGAGAAAAAGAGTTTCAGCTGTAACTCAGATGGAAAAGTTCTTATGATGGACTAGCAAAACAGGTAGTAATAAATAATTTTAAAAGTCATTTCAAAGTTAAAATTACATCATATATGCAAAAAGGAGCAAATAGTGTTCTGCATTTGAGGCAATAGCCATGTTTGCAAGATGTTTTGAATAAATTATAGTTGTTTTGATTCTTACAATATTGTGAGGTTAATTTCTAATATTGCAAATTATAAAAAAAGGAACTAATGTTTAGAGATAGTGACTTGCTTATGGTTACACAATAGGCATTAGTGGCAAAATTTGAATCCAGGTCTTTTCTGACTCCCAAATTCTGTTTTCTTTCTACTACACATTTCTCTACTGCATAAAACCCCCCAACATTAGTATCTATATGCTATCTACAGAGAGAGGTATTTAACATTTATAAAGCACTGTTAAAGTTTTCTAAAGTGCCTTGGAGGAGCAACTAGGTAGCACAGTGAACAGAGCATCAGGTCTGGAGTTGTGTGGACCTGGGTTCAAATCTGCTCTCCGATAATTACTTTGTGACCCTGGGTAAGTCACTTAACACCAGCTGTCTAGCCCTTATAGCTATTCTGTCTTGGAACTAATAGTACTGATTCTAAAACATTAGGTAAGGATTTAAAAAAAGTGCCTATATACTATTTCACTCAATTCTCAGAGTTCATTGAAGTAGTTATGGACTTGCCTACTACTGCAGTAGATAACCATGCCAGAAGACTGTAAAGGTATCAGGGAACTAAAAGCAAGGTTCTTAACATCACACAAAGACTGTAGCCATATAATCATAAACTATTGCAAGTTTTCAAAATAATTCTAGTTGACTAACTCCAATCCAGTGTTTCAGGATATGGTCTTCATTTTAGATCTTCATATACCATTGGCTAAATAAGTGAGAGAAAAAAACCAAAAATTAGGAGTTTTCATACCAGTCTGTTGCATTTATTCTTTCATGAAACTGGTAACAATGGTGGAATATTTTAATATTACCAATATTTAAGTTGTAAAGAGCACAAAGGCTCTGTGAGTGCTAGAAAAACTGTATCTGCCTGTGAACACACCTTATTACTTCTGAGACCTTACACTGTTTTTCACAACGACAGAACTTAATGTTTTTTGAAAATGATCATAAAACCCTAGAGTTTGGTGGCATAACAGACTACTGCCAGAATGAGATGTTATAAAAATGAAGGTAACATATTTCATTCACTCTATATTACTTTTATTTATTTATTTATTTTTTAAAAAACCCTTACCTTCCATCTTGGAGTTAATACTGTGTATTGGCTCCAAGGCAGAAGTGCAGTAAGGGCTAGGCAATAGGGATGAAGTGACTTGCCCAGAGTCACACAGCTGGGAAGTGTCTGAGGACAGATTTGAACCTAGGACCTTCTGTCTCTAGGCCTGGCTCTCAATCCACTGAGGCACCCAGCTGACCCCTCTATATTACTTTTAACAGAAGTCAGCAAGTTCCCTCTTTGCATACCTCTACTATTCTCTTACAGGTGAAGCTATGTTGAAGACAAGAATAAACCTGCCAACATTTCTTTTGGCAGAAGTTTCCTACATTTTTCTCATAGTTATTTATAGTAAAAAAAATAAATTTTATGATAAAGATATCATAGTTTTTCACACTGATTTTGCTATCATAAGTAAAAAACCTTTTGTCACTGATTTTTTTCTGAATATACGGTGCTAGACTAAAACTCCTTATTCTCATGTATCTAAATGATCGACTCAAGTTAGAGAATATACTAAAGGAAAATCAGACAGCAAACTAAACAGGTACATCACATTCTTCAGAGTGGGAAAGATACTGAAAAGCATCTGTGTGATGATTTTAATCATTGAAAAAGAGTACCCAAATGACAGAAGAAAAAAGGTATGAATACTAAGGGAACAAAACGTCCCCCATCAACCCTCCATACTATGAGACAGAGAAAATACCAAAGTTTACATTATTTCCTTCTTTTATTTAGAAGTCTAGGCATATCCGTTCCACAAACACACAAAAAGGATAAATCAAACACTCGGATGCTAAGTGTTGGTCTTTAAACATCATATCCAACGATGCCACCCTTGCCTATGATCTCGCCAATGTAAAACCACATGCACACCTCAGTGGCCACCAAACTATTTAGCACAGCTTCCTGAAAGAAAAAGAAAAAAACAAAAAACAACCATAGTTTATTTAAGGCATATGTTTTCTTATATCTATTCTCCATCACAGTTTTGTGATGCTGACCAAAAGAACACTATTCAGTTCAGGACAACTAAATTTTAAGTGAAAGTTAAGAATTACTGACAGGTTAATAAATTTATTCAACTGCTGAGAACATTAGAAATCTCAATAATGAAAATGATAACCCAGAGTTCATACTTTAAAGAAAATATTTTCAAATCATTCTTTAAAGTTCTGAGCTGACTTAATCCTTTCATTACTAGTTTATAGGATGATTTAGGAGCTCTGAAACTATCCACATATCCTAGAAATAGCTAGAATACTTAGAATCTAAATACATCTAGAAATACCATTCATAGGGAAGGAAAAGTTACAGAGAAATAAGACATTTCTGTCTGGCAGAAGAAAATATTAAAGGATGAGAATTGTCTCTTAGACAGATACCATTTTGCTGAGGGCCATCAGTCTTTCACTATTATCTGGTCCAAGAAAATTCTCAAACATTCAGCTGATAACCCCTGAATTTTAACAAGAATAACTCAACCTGTCTTTTCCGTTTGTATTTTCTGTAACAGCAAATGTTTAAATGAGTTCTTCAAAAGCACTTTCTCATGTAGACATAAAACAAACTCTTGATGAAAAGAAAAATATGATACTACTTTCACAGTGAATTCAAGACTTCCTTTCCTTGGGGAGTTGGCTGAGGTTTTTTTTATTTTGCATTAAATTTACAATTACTTACTGCAATTTTGAGTCTGTGAAAAATTACTAAGTTTTTCAGGATGTGGGTGTACTTAGTACTTTATTCCCTTTGCATCCCATAGCCTAGGTCAAGCAATAGAAGATGGAATTCCAAGCTCCAATCCTTATAGCTTTTAGATTTTTATCTTCATTCAATTTAATATTCCTTTATACCATATAATATGCTTTCCAGGTCTGGGTTTGTTTTTTTTTTCTTCTTCTTCCAGGAAAGTACTTTCTGCTTATGATATATCCAAACAGCCTTTTGACTGAACTAGAGAATCTCGGGGCCAGAAATGCACAAAAATGGAGTCAGTAAAAGTAAGCAACTGGATCTTGGTGCAATCATCAAAGCAGAAACCAATGTAAAATTAAGAAAAGAGCTACCTAATTGGAACGTCAGTTACTTGCTTTAATTGGGGTTGGACATTGATCTCTACTATGGAGAAATTAGCAAGGTAAAAATCTTCCTTGACATTTAAGTTGGAGCTAACATTCTGTTGATTTCAGCTTCACTTTGAAAACACAAGTGTTAATCAAAATGATCAGAAAAACCTCAGGGGAAAACATTTTCTGTTATGCACATCCATTTTCATTTGGTCCATGGTTACCTTAACTGTGAGATTTCTGAAGCTACCAGTTCGAGCTGATACAATTATTTTTTTCAGGCCCTCAATGGCTCCAGGGATCTCAGCAGGAGTTGGAGGAATCAGCTCAACCTTGGCATAGTGCCAAAATATAGCCAATCGAGGCTTCGAATAATTTGCAGCAGCTGGAAGAAAAAAACCCAAAAAACCAGGATGAACTCACTGGAGACTGAAAGAAGCAGATGTGTGGGTTGGACACAAATATTTATTCATGCATCACATTCATTCACTGCTTATACCAAATGTGCACCCTGTATGAAGAGTAAAAGCTGCTCCCTAGTAACCAGCAGCTATTAAAGATGCCTAACACCTGTGTCACAGGGGAAGTTCAATCAGGCAGGAAGCCTTTAAGCACACTTATGCAAGGACTTTGCTAGTCAGAAGCTGTACTGCTTGTTGGCTGGTTTACGAATGGGAAATCCATTTGACTACATAGTTTGTACATGTTGGTCTTATACATTAAGGAAGTAACAGCAATTTTATTATAAATACTTGATAGAGACTGGACTGGAGTGAGTGGGGGAGGGAAGAATAGTACATTTTGAATCACACTGAAAACCTGCCACAATATTTGGCTTGAATAACTTGATCCAAATGGAATTACACCAAAAGCATCCATTTTTAGTATCTATTATCAATATGTGCTGGATTGAACCTTCCTTTAACAAAAGCACAGCTGTTCCTCTTTCAAAGGCAGTAGAAACAATACTGCAAAAGTCTATAGCAGCCAGGATAAAGAATGTGTATTTAACAAAGATTAAATTTCCTTATTTATGTTAAAAATTCAAGAAAAATTTGTCATCTCCTGAGTTAACTGAAGTCACTACTTACATCAAAGTAGTTATAGAACTGTAGCAGTAACAATATTAAGATGGCTTTTTTTGAATGAAAAATTACAATAAAAACAATAAACAGAACAAACTTGTGAACATACAATAAGGTATAAAGATCCATACTCCTTATTTGTTCTTCCTCCCTCCTTCCTATTGGAATTTTTTTTTAAACTAATGTCTTAGAATTAAATACTATGCATTGGTTCCAAGGCAGAAACAATGCAGAGTAAGTGAATTGCCCAAGATCACCCAGCTAGGAAATGTCTGCAGCCAAATTTGAACCAAGACCTCTCAATCTCTAGGCCTGGCTCTCAATCCACTGAGCCATCTAGCTGTCCCCTTGGATTTTATTTCTGATTAGCATCCAAAATACCAAGCTCAGGAAGGGAAATTTTTTTGTTTAAAGCTACTGAGTTTTTAGTGTTAGTAATTTTGCTATAGGATTTGGCTGAGAAGAAAAATTAATGGCAAATATAAGGTTTGAGGCTTCCTTGTGAACCTCAATTATTCACTGCAAGGCAGTGTGGTATAATAGAAAAAGTACTAGGTTTCTGTCAGAAGACCTGAAACCCAGGTCTTCATTTATTACCTGTGTAGCTTTAGTAATGTCTTAGATTCTTTTTTTTTCTTAGATTCTCAGTTTTTTCATCCATAAAATGAAAGGAATGGGCTAGATGACATTCTAAGAGTCTTTCTAGCATGTAAATATTTACAGAGATACAAAATCTCTAAGAAATGATGTAGAAAAGTCTGTATGTTGGCCAATGAGGGAGGGTTAACAAGAAGCATGGTTTGAATAGGATAACACAATTTTAAAAAATTAGTTCACTCAATGAACCGATGCAAAGTGAAATGAGCAGAACCAGAACATTGTACACAGAAAGTAAAATATTGTGAAAAAATCTGCTACTGTAGCAATGCAACAAGCCAGGACACTCCTGAAGGACTTATGTAAAAAAATGCTATTCACATCAAGAGAAGAAACTATGGGAGTAGAAATGCAAAAGCAAAACATATAACATTACTTATCACATGTATATATAGATATGTGATTTGGGGACTAGGCTTAAAAAAAATCACTCTATAGCAAAAATGAATAATATGGAAAAAGGCTCTGGGAGTGGGGAGGGAAAGAAAATGAATCATGTAAACATGGAAAAATATCCTAAAAAAAATAAAATGAGAAAAAAAACTAGATCAAATTCAAGTTAATTACATTGCTTTTTTTCTAACAATTTCATAAAAAATTTAAGGCTGGAAGGGTTTTTAGATATCATTTAGTCATCACTTAGCACCGTGATTGAAACAACAGGAGGGGGTTAATTGTATGTTTCTTGATTTAGTCTAAATATTTTATTTCACAGAAGGGGTGAAATGACTTACTCAAGGTTACTAAACTCATTATAGCCAAGTTGTGACTAGAAATGAAGTTTTCAGACTCATTTATGTTCTTTTAATTTGATCTTTTTTTTCCCTTCAGGGGTGGGATAGGGTGGTGGGGAAGGGTTAAGTTTTCTATTCTTGACACTTTACTGTAGCATGGAGGTGAACCTGAGGTTCTCAATTCCCTATGCCAGGGAAGCATAAACTCTGGCAGGTCCTACCTAAGCTGAAAAGACAAGAGCACAGGTTTGTCATGAGTTTCACTACATTGGAAAGGTTTATCACAAGTGGTGAGATTATTTAAATTAGAGATAAGCTGTAATTTACCTGGTGTAAAAGTATCCACACTGTCAAAATTAGATGCTTTATATATATTATTAGAGTATACATTCATATAATCAGATTTCTACTATACTGAGAATCAATTTGTTAAACAACTATTTGAGAAGTTTGATGGCTATAAAACTGTGATGTATTATAAACTACACCAAGACAAAGTTAAAATAATATAACCAGCAGACATTTTAATTTTCAAAATATATATACTCTGGAGTAATTATTAGAATGAATTAAATATGTGTATTTTGTTACTGACTTGGCTCCACCAACCTCTTTTGCTATAACTTCTAGAATTTAAATACCTCTCAATAATCCATTTAACTATCCAATAGCTAATAATGTTAAATTTTATGTTTTACTTGAGCATGTACAATGATATTTTTACTATTTATCTTTATTCTTCTGTTTTGATTGGTAAAATCAATCTATAACCCTCCATTACACACCAGTTGGTGAATGTGCTGGTTCTTGGGGGTAAGGTGTAAAGCATCCTAGATCCCAAAAGCAATATTCACTAGTAACCCACTAAATGGATAATCTGATACAGATAATAAAAAAAAAAACAACCTCTTTATTTTGGAAACCCCTCCCATTTATCTTGTCTAAATGAGGATGTGCATCATAATTGACTTTCAGATGTTATCTCAGTTAAAGGACATTTCACAAATATGACTGTTTCATTGGCAAAATACTAAAAAAGTATTTCTTTATTAATTAGTAATTTGATCCTATAAGAAAACATGAAGAGACTGTATATGGTTTTTGCAAGTTTGGCACTATCCCTTTTAGTACCTACATGAATAAAAGGACAAGGAGTAAGACTAGTTTACTACCAAGGAGGGGCTGCAAGGTGGAAGAAACTGAAGAGAATTAGATTGTGTCAGGCACAGAATTACACAGTATTTATTTTTTTAAAGTAAGGAAGCTCATATTTCTTATGTTTCCTACAACAGAAAAAAGTTTCAGATGTGTTATCAGGATATGGGTTCCAATTCTAGCTGTCTTTACCACCACCCAAGGTTTCATTTAAAATAGGGATGCTGCACATCAGCCCTAATTGTTAGAACCCAGAAACTTGTTATTTGGGACTGAAGATTTGGAGCTAGAGGAGATGAAAGAGCTTCAAAGGAATCCTTTGCATAAAGTAAGTAAACTTTTGGTAAAACTATAAAGTGTGATCCAAGTGGAGTAATGCCAGGACTTTACAGATGGATAAAACAAACAAAAAGGTTTATCGATAAGCATTCAAAAAATGGTTCATCCAGAATACTAGTTATTACTCATAATTTAAAGTTACCAAAAAAAAAATTATCCAAAAAAGTATCAGTGATTCAATTCCTGCAGAATGTTCTATCCCTTAGCCAGATTGGATGGTATCTATTCACACTTACAAATCGCTCTGCTCATCTACACAACCCTATAATATGCAGTACAAAATACCATTTTATTTGCTTAATCAGAGATTTAAAGTGGGTAAGCAGTCTAAAGACACCAAGCTACTGTTAGAACCAGTATTTAGGACCAAGTCTTCCCAGGTTCCAAGGTCATCAGTACTCTTTCCCCTGTCACAATGTCCATCTCTCAAACTTGTGATCTCTATTTCTCTTCTGGTTCTTAGGATGCCTGGAGTTTAAACTCACAGAAAGACACCCCATGAACAGATTTACGTGCAATGAATGGCTTACAGGGTCGCCTGCAAGGAAGAATGGAGACAGAACCTTAATTCTGTGGGATTCAAAGCACTTTCGTGAACCGCTGGGTTCTCGGGGCTGGGAATGGTCCTCAGGACCGCCGCCTCTCTGCAGCCAGTTTCCCTTTTGTTCTAAGAACCTCCAAACTAGGAGGATTCAAAGAAGTCCTCTCTAAAGCCCAGCGAACAGAAGCAGGTAAAGGGGATACGCAGAGCAGACCTTACAGGAGCTTCGGACGCGACCCCCACCCATGCCACGATAGGAACTGAAAGGGGTTGCTCCTGTCCTCCCAGGCCAGATATTAATGGAGCCCGCAACCAGGAGCCCTGGGGAGGCCCGGCCGGGTGGTCCTAGACAGGACAGCGAGTTACCCGGATGCCTCCTTCCTCCCCACCCGCGTCCCTGGCCCAGTCCGACAGGTCAGGACAAGAGACCTGAATCCGCTCACCGTTAAGCAGCGTTGGGGCCTTCTCGATTGCATTACGAATCAGCTGGGCCATGACGATGGGGAGCGAAAGAACACAAAGCTGGTAAAGATGGTCTTTCACTCACTCAGGGCCGCAGGCTCCCGGTTGAATGTCACCCTCTGGAAGGACCCAAACCCTAGGACCTTTCCTCGCCCCATTCCTAACTAGGGCATCCATAGCGCGCCTCGCCTCAGGATACCTAAGGCTGGGAACTTTTAATTCATTTGCCTCAGAGAAGGTGGATCCAGAATAATGATAACAGGCACGAAAAATGTTTTTTATGTATTACATGTGCCTTGTTGGGGCCTCCAGAAGCACATAAAGAAAAACCCAAACAGGCGATTACTTGGACAACCTTAGTTAGGAGCTAGGAACTGACGGAACGGGTTGCGGAAGTTAGGAAAGGAGCCTGCGTGAAGAGTTCTGGACTTTACATTGCGCACGCACTATTTCCTCTAGCCCTCCCCCACGCCTTTGGTCCGCTGGTGGGCTCTACGTCTTCCCCAAAGTGTGAGGCGCAGTTTATTGTTGTGCAGGTACTCCGATTGAGAATGAGCCCTGGAATAAGAAAGGCACCCCGGGCTCTTGTCCTGACCCGCCTAGTGACCGTAGCCTTGTCATTACTCTCTCCTAAGGGGTTTCCTCACATGAAACAGAAAGTGAGATTTCTAAACCAAAAACGTTTATTGGAGACCGCGGTGGGTCCAGCAGCCTTGCTGCCATCCCGCCCCCGGGAACCGGGAGTCTTGTGTCCGCTCCCCTGATGAGGGTCACCTCTTCCGGCTTGGCTCCCTCTGCTCTCTCGCCCCTTCCCCTGAGGACTTCTCGGGCTCGGACCCTAAGCCCCGGGTGGCGAGAGCCTGGTAGGCTGCCTTGAGGGACCGGGGATGGGGAGTTGGGGGGAGGGGGAGGAGAGGGAAGGGGAAACGCACCCTATGGAAGACAGCAATAAAGAGAGGGAAGTAGTGACGGTGGCTCTAGGCAGGTATTGGTTTATTAAATACAAGTTCTGCACAAACACCCAGGCAAAAGATTGACAAGCCGTAAACTCCCTGGAACCTTTCTACACACAGTTTGGAAGACCACGTATTTCAATGGCAAAACTTTTTTGGTTCTCCATTTTTCTTCTCCGGATTCTTTTTCTATTAGCCAGGGCCCATGGATTATTTCCTCACGTGATACTGCAACACAATGCAGTACCAGACTCGGGCTTGCAAAAGCACCTGAGGAGCTGATGCCTTTTCTAATGGCGACACAGCAACCAGATCAGATAAAGCAAAACAGCCTTGTTACAGTTGGACACCTTTAACTATTTTAAAAAAATCACAGCTACCAGCTGCAAAGATGGAAATGATCCTTCCAATTTTCATACGCATATTAAGAACTGTATTTAAAAAAAAAAACCTTGTAACACTTGATAAAACCTACTAAATATTCAATTTTAATATCACTTGTAAAATTATAAGCAGTGTTGGAACTGATTAGTCTTTATTTTCTTATCAAATGTTCCAACTCTTTAAGAAACCTCTTTTAATACCCTTCAACATATAAATTTAAAGAGTTGCTTCTGAGTTTGCTGGAAATGAAAACATTTCCTTGAGCTTCATTTACACCCTTGTCTAAAGGAAGATGATCATTTGAAAAAGGTTGTTTTTTTTTTCCAGAGGTGCCCTTAATTCGTTCACTTTGAGAAAGAAAGGCACAGGGGGGCAATGGCTTTACCACCAATGGGTAGCCTTAAACTACATACTTCTTCCATTCTGTTGGACTGTGATGTGAATTTAAAGGAATTCAGCAGCAGATGATAGGCACTATTGCTAGTGCTGCAGCCATACATGGAGATTTTCAAGAACGTAGATTTTTAAACACTTGCTAAGAAAGGCTTACAATGTAAAGGCCACACAGAGAAAGAAATACAACTACATATCCTAGAGGCAGCATAGATAGAGGTTGTTGTTGAGAAAGCTGCTGGGGACAGCTGACTTGAAGTTTCATTGCTCACCCTTTCCAATCACTTTTCCCTGTAAAACTTTGTTTTATTTTCTAAGTATATGTATGAGACATATCAGTAGTAGCTGGACAGCTTGATTCTGTATACAATTCATTCTTAGAATGCTATAGGTTATGGATTTGAAGTGAAGCAAATGACAAGATAATAAGCAAATCCTGGAGCAACTCAAACATATCCTGGCATTGGTAAAAGAATCCTGGGTTCCTAGAGCAATATAATCAAAGCACCAGGTGGAAGCCATCTCACACTCTAGAACACCCCTTTCTGGCCCACCTGATTTATGGTTTTCCAAATGAGACAAACACTGAGACAGTGATAATCTATTACAACTACTTTCAATGGACATTTGTCCAGAGACCTATACCAACTCATTTTAAAGAGGTCATAGCCCATCCTAATGTATGTTAAATCAGACCAACCCTCCCTACTTCCTAAAAAAACAAACAAACAAAAAAAACATTTAAACATGTTAAATTAATTTTCAGTTATGGAATTTCTTATGTTTACAGGTATAATACATATAAAAACAGTCCTTGAGGGAAGGAAAAGTTTTGAACTATGATGCATTTTCCAGCACATAAGTGGGGAACTCAATTTATAAAACTCAACAAATGTGGCCTGCCTATCATCACAGTCCATCCATTCTAAAGAGGATAGGACTGAAATTCACTGGCAAATATGCAAAATGTCTGTGGCCTTCAAGGTTTTTTTCTCAAGCTACTTGCTGGGCTGGGACCAGCTCTGTCAGATCCTCTAGCCAAAGGCCCAAATATACATTAATATACATTCTTTACATTCTAAGACTCTTATTTAGATAGAATGAAAGTGTCAGCAAATGTGTCTACACACTACACTGCACACATATGATCATGCAAGAGGCACAAATATAAACTGGCATAGAGTTTATACTACACCTAAATAATACATATACACACAGAGAGATTACAGATTTTGTGTTGATCTCAAATGACATGGAGAGGAAAGAACCTTAGTCATAATACAACTTGTCATACTTTCTCCTACTTAATTCTAGTCCCTGCAATTACAGTTTAAAAAATTTTTTTTTGCAGATGCCAGAGGAATCAACAGACATATGCCTTTATCCTAGAACACACAGACTAGAAGTATCAAAGCTGCTACTATGTCCCACTTATCTTCATAAAAATATTGTAGTGTTACCTTATAATTGGAAAGGACTCCCCACAGGGGAGTGTTTGGATAAGATGGTATCCCTGGGTACCATTCCAAAATAACAAACATCACGATCACACAACTGATGGCTTCAGACAGAAATTGCATAAGATAACCTCTTTCCATCCTGTGTATCACTTTCTTTTAGAAAGCCTATCTATGCAAACATCAAGGCATTTTATTCACATTAAATTTGTTATTATCTAACACAAGTGTCAGTAACATCACAGAGCTGTAACAAGGAGAAAGGCTGAAGTCCAGCTTACAGAATGATAGGGACCTGGCCAAAATATTTTTTTGGTGATACCAATTGCCACCAAAATATGTGACAAGTCCTTAATAGCAGTGAATAAAAAAATAATGAGCAATTTTCATGGTAAGTAGCCAGTACTTAAGAGAAAAGCAATAAGGAATTAGCCTCTCCCATACTGAGACCACAAAGAAGCTTTAGTAAAGCTGAAATTATTACAGTCTAAGTTGAAGGGGGGAAATAAAGGAGGAAGAGGACACAAAAAGGTGAAAGTTGGAGACTTTCTAAACTTGGTGATGTCACATAAAGCATAATTACCAGCAAGCCAGAGGAGCACAGACTTGAGTTGTAACTACAATTATCTGTGCAATAGCAATTCTCCATTTGAGGGAAAGGTGGAAAGAAAGGGAAGATAAAGAAGAGAAGGGAAAGAGACTAGGGGTCAGGGAAGGGAGAGGAGGGGGATCGAGGGAGTCAGAGGGGAGAGAAGGTTGGGGGAAGGGAAGAGGAGAGAAACAGAGAGAGAGAAATCAATAGACTATATTATCTACATTCTTGGGGTTGGCTTTTGGTTTGTTAAATTCACAGTTATTTACTCAAGTTGTTCCTTCTGTAATTTCCTCTCTGCGAGCCACCGCTGGATTTTCTCTTTCAGTTCTGTGTTTGGCCGAATCTGGTCCATAGTTAGGGGGCTACGGTTAAAGGGATCAGTCTGATCACTGGGATAAAGAGAAGGAAGAGAGAAATTTACCATCATAATATCTAACAATGCAGATCACTGAGGCAAGCAATATAAGATCTTGCCTCACTTTGTATTAAGCAGGATCAGTGACTGAGTGACTTTCAGAGCAACCTATTCTCTGAAATGCTTATTTTGGGTTTTTGGAAAGGGCAGAGATTAAGAAAATTAGACTTTAGAGCAGGGGTCCTTGACCTGAGGTCCGCGGATTTCAGGATGTCCATTAACTTGAATGGGAGAAAAATTATATCTTTATACCATATATTTAAAAATATTATTCTGAAAAGGAATCTACAGGCTTCATCATATATCCAAAAGGGGCCATTCCATTCAAAAACAGTTAACTTTTTGCTCTAAAAAACCCCCAAACCCTACCATTTATTTTATTTTATTCAATTAAAGAAAAAAACTTTACCTTTCATCTTAGAATCAATACTAAGTATTGGTTCCAAGCAGAAGAGTGGTAAGGGCTAGCTAGGCAATGGGGGTTAAGTGACTTGCTCAGGGTCATGTAGCTAGAAAGTGTCTGAGGCCAGATTTGAACCTGGAACTTCCCATCTCTAGGCCTACCTCTTAATCCACTGAGCCACCCAGCTGCCCCCAAAACTAGCATTTATATAGTGGTTTAAGTTTGTAAAGCCCTTTACAAATATCTCATTTTATCCTCACAACAACCATGGGAGGTAGGTTCTATTATTATTCATATTTTAGAGATGAGGAAATTGAGGCATAGAGGTTGGTTGACTTGCCCTGGGTCACATAGCAGTAAATATCTGAGACTAAATCTGAACATAGGCCTTTCTGACTTAAGTCTAGCACTCTATTCACTGTATCACTTTACTGCCTACATGGACCCTCCAGGGGAATCTTTTAGTATAAATTAGCTTCTTTTCTTTCTGAAAACAAAAAACAAACAAAAAATATCACCCAAATGGTGGTACAGTGGATAGAATGGTAGGCTTGGAATCAGGAAGACTTCCACGTTAAAAAAACACTAGCTGTGTTGATCCTGGGCAAGCCATTTTACCTGTTTGCCTTAATTTCCTAAACTTTAAATGGGGATAGTAATAGCACTTACCTCCCAGGGTTGTTGTGAGGATCAAATGAGATAAAATTTGTAAAGCACTTAACACAGTACTCAGCACATAGTAGGTGCTCTATAAAGGTTTCCCTCCTTTTCTCTTCCCTCTTCTCAAATGTTATGGCCCAGGCAATACTTAGTTGATAATAGAAGCTTTAAGTCTCATCTTTCAGCATTCAAATTTCAGGTCTCCTTGAGGCTTAAAGGAATCTACATACAAGCTATTTGTATGGAGCTGCTAGTGGGGACAACATGATAAGTTCTTAAAAGTTATAAAAAGCTGAGTTACCATGTGGGTAATGATCCTAAAATAGGGAAGAGACCTTGTAAATATCCATTTGACTCAATATTGTTGAGTTATGTTGGCTAACTAGAGAATAGGATTTTCTAAGAGAAGGGAAGGTTTATAATTTTGTGTGATGCTAAATTTTCCCTCTATATATCAAGGTTATTACAATATGAAAATTCTTACAAAAATGTGAAAAAGTACCACCTAGTACAGTGTCATATACCCAATATCCCCAATTGTGATGTGGCTTTCTTTTTCTTGTCCAAGTCTATAGAAAGAATTTAAAGGATTTGTTCAGTGATCTGTGTATGTGTTAGATGTGTGATTTGAATTCAGGTCTTCCTGACTTCATATTGCTTGCTGTCTGCTTTTCAAAATAAATTTACTGATGTTTGTTCCTTTGTTTTTTTAAACTTATCATTTCCTGGTGACTAACTCCTATTCTACATTGAAACATCCCTTATATGTATTATTCTTTTATGGTTAAAAAAAAAACAAAACCCTTCCACCAAATTCAGACCAACTTGTAAGGGCAAGGATCCTCTCAGTCCCTAATTCTGCCTGCAATTGCTGTTAAAAACAGCAATGGTCAAGATTCTTAAGTAGCTACTTAAGAAATAGTATTTTGCCCCTGCAGGTGATATTCAGTTCCAGGTAGCTGCTGAAACAGAAGGCTGAGGAAAGCTTTCATATACTGACTGCCACTGCCAAATACAACTTCAGCACCAAGATAAGAGTTAACCCATATGGTGAGTACAGACTAAACACTAAAGTTTTATGAAGAAAAATTCAAATTGACATATTTCACAATGTATACTCTTTGTTGATTTTCTCAAGAAAGAAGTGATAAAAGTATGTATTTAAAAAAAAACAAAAAAACCCTCCTTACCTTCTGTCTTAGTATCAGTTCTAAGATAAAAAAGTGGTAAAGGCTAGGCAGTTGGGCTTAGTGGCTTGCCCAGGGTTACAAAGCTAGAAAGAAAGTCTAGATTTGAACTCAGGTCCTCCTGACTCCAGGCCCAGGCCTCTATTCACTGTGCTACTTAGCTGCCCTATGAATATGCATTTCTGAGTGGGATGCCTAATTTGTTGTTTTCTAGTCATTGGGTCTGATTCTTCACTATCCATAGCTATCAATTTTCAAGTTTTCTTGGCAAAGATACTGGAGTGATTTGCCCTATCCTTTTCCAGTGGATCCTTTGTCAGAAGATGTTAAGGGACTCCTCCAGAGTTACAGTTAGGAAGTATCTAAGGCTGCATTCAAACGCCGGTCTTTCTGACTCCAGGTCTAGCACTCTTCCCAATGAATTACTCAGCTGCCTCCTAGGCATACAGAGATTAAGTGACTTGTCCAAAGTCACACAACTAGGAAGTATCTGAGGCTGGATTTGAATTCAGATCTCCTTGACTCCAGACCTAGGGCTCTTAACCACAGCTCCTTCTAGTTAAGACTATTTTGGGGGCATTAAATTTCTCTTAACCACACAGATCAAATAGTTAATAAATATAGAGAAAACTTATTGTATTCACAGCTCTATACTTTGTGGCAAGAGATGGTACCAGAGAAATAAAATACATAGTTTCTGCTCTTGAGGTTTGTTTAGTTCTTGAGTGTACCTGAGCAGATGCCTGGCTATTGTGGATCTATCCACAGTGACTCTAGAAGATGGCAGCATCACAGGGTCTGACATCAGTGTGCTCATGATGGGATCTAGAAACTCATCACAGGCATCTGCATAGGTCTCTTCTTCCTGTTGTTGGAGATCTGCAAGAGACTGAAAACAATAAACCATGTAGTTAGTGCTAGATTTACAAAGCAACTGGTTATGGATGGCTCAATGGCTATGCCTGGACATTTAAACATTAACTATTTTGGCATTGATACGTGAGTCTAATGCTTATTTTTTCACCAAGAAAGTACCATGAACATCGAATCAGACACAAGCAAGATGATCAATCTTGCCCAATGTATAATTGAAAATCTGTTACCCTAAAAAAGAACTACATATCCTGAGAGCCCACTGATTTCCTGTCATTATGTACTTCCTGTAGACAGAGGATAAAGGGTGTGGGTGTTGAGGCTCTTCCTCTCTGATGTAGAATCAGCAGTGATGGTGGTGAGTGGGGATTTTAAATGGGCTAATCAGCCATGTACACGTGGTTTTTATTTTGTTTCCTCTTTATTCCTTGATTTCTAATGATCTTTAATAAGCCTCCGTAAAATATAATATTTTTATTATTAGAGATTAAATTTTTAATTTTTATACCTCAGACAAAAATTCATCTTGGCTGCTTTTAGCTAGAAATGAGTTCCAAATGTTGGTATGAAAAGGTCAAACAACACAATAGAAAAGAATCTTTTCTCTTCCTCCACCTGTTTTCCTAAATGTCAGAATTCAGATAAGGTCATCATTTGCATAGTTACAGAATCTTCCATGTAGACTGAATATGAATATGAAAACCTATTTCTGGTTTTAGGTAGAGAAACCACAAGAGCAGTGAAATTTTACATATGGAAATATAGCTATCAATGGTCAACTATTAAAAGCAAGGCACTAAACTGTTACCTGAGTTTAAAACTTGGCATTACTTAATTTCTTTAGCAACCCATTAAATTGTTCAGGTTCTAAGTATAAAGAAAGCCTCACTCATTGAAAAATAGTTCAATTAAAGAAAAGATGATGTCTTTTAAAGGGAATGCATTAAATAGTCTATGTATAAGGATAGTTGGGTCCCAGTTTCTTTACTGAACCTCTTAATCATTTCTATTTCAGTTTTTATTTTCTGTGAAAGAAGATAATTGCTAATGGAGTTCTGTTATATTGGAACAGTTAATTATTTTAACCTTAAACAATGCAGAAATATAACAGTGTAAATCAGCCAAAAGAATTACTAGATCTAGAGGAGATGAATTAAGGGCAGCAAAACATATACTTAGGTTGGGGAGTTCTATTTCACTAGCTCTTATGCTAGGCCTCCTTGAGCCACCTTACACCCTTACCCCTACAAATCACCCCTGGGAAGAAGAATAAATGTATTTTTACAATAGTCTCTTCCCATAGTAGGGTTTTGTGTTCTCCCTTGTATTTGTAACTCACTTCTAGGATCTGTCTAAAAAGGACCATTTCATAGGAGAGAGTGATTATAAAGCACCTAAGACAGTCCTTTTCAAGTATTCATTCTGGGTAATTATTGGAAACATTTCTCTCAATGAGAGACCATATGGGATTGAGGAGATACTGAGAATAAAGTTTGCCCTCCAGAGGGTAAGATAGGAAAAAAAAATTTTCACTTGAGCATTTCAAATGAATGAAATTGACTGGAAGAGGGTACACCAAATCATTAATTAACCCATGAAAAAGCTCTTTTTATATACCTTCTTTACACTTCCTCAAAGCAGTATTTTTTGGGAGTAGTGAAAGTGGCAGCCTGGTTTTAGCACAGGATGTAAATAGCCAAACAGTGTGGCTTCCTTGGCTCACCTTGATCTTCTCTGCCAGATTGCTGAAAGCCACAATCATATTTCCAGGCTTGTTTATTTTCTTCAGGACTCGGACTGTCTGAGCAAAGAGCATCGGAGAATAAGATCGCCCATCCTTGGGCACAGTGGCACAGAAATTCTCCTCGTCGCTGGATGGCCAGCATCAGAGAGACACAATGTGGAAAAGAATAGGTCAAACAAAGGACATGTATACTGTGGTTCAGAAAAGGTCTCCTATTACCTATAAGCCACGATTGTAAATGTAATATAGGAAGACTACATGCAACTCTCTGGATGAAAAGCCTAGTGAGTTTTTTCCTACAGTTTTAAAAATTATATTTATTTTTCTTATAAATCTAGAGCCTCTCAAATTTAACTCTATGGTGGGCAAATGATTTATTACCCTTAAGATTTCTCCACACATTGCATCATACAAAATCTCATTGGGGTAAAGTTCAAATTTTCAAAACATGCTTTTAAAGAAATTACAAATACATCATTACATTCCTGTTTCCACAAAATTACCATTCTTCCACCCCACAACCAATACCACATTAAAAAAAAAATCATATCAGCCTTCTCTCTGATCTGAAAAGATCTACTTTCATGTACCCAAGATTTAAGTAGATGTTGCAAATGTCTGAAACGAGCTGCTGGGGTTTGAAATCAAACTCGCTGAAGTCTTTGACTTTTAAGGCTCCCATCTTAGGACCAACTAGATGCTGCAGGAAGTAATTCAGCATGGAGATGATGCGTTCAGCCAGGAAGGGATGTACAAAGAGGGACTTGATCTCTGGAACATAAATGGATAGCACCCTAAGAACTCAAACTGTTAGCAGTTTCTTTACTATCTACAGCCAGGACAGGTAAAATACCTATTTCTCTATGGAAATAAGGTTATAGTTAAGGAGAACAGGGACTTCATATTCTAGTGGAACTCCTTAGGGGTTCATTTATTTATTCTAACCATAGGAGGACTCAGGCTCTTTATACAAAAGCTAACTACACAGAAACTCAACACAGTGAAAAAGACCCTGAATTAAGTAAAGCTTGATCAAGTCATTTACCCAACAAGCCTGATATGAAATATTCTTCAATGACCCACTGCCCAATCTTAGAAACAAAGATGCTGCCAATAAGATTTCTAGGTTTAGCTGTTCAGGTTCCCCAAAAGAAGTTCAGTGCTGCCACTTACTAATTTTCAGATAAGCAGATCTTCCTGTCCTTACCTGATGTCAGAAAGGCCAAGGTACCAATTGTTTCATTGGACATAATGTTGTGGAATCGAGCCAATTGCCCAAACATCTGCAGACTGGCCTCCTTTTCTCTACGGGCCTCTGGAGACAAACTGTCCCATTCACCTTGGTCCCTCTCAATCTGTTGAATCTTTATCTTGCTTAAGTACTAAAGAAAGTGGAAACAATTAATGGGATGAAGCAAGATTCTTAATTAAATCTCAATTCAAAAAACAAGGATTATTTTGCATAAGGCAGTGAGCTAGATAATAAGGAAAAATGAGAGTCAAGGGAGGGAAAATACTTCAAGGATTTGCTTAAAATGAAACTGAATTTTAAAAAAAGGTCAGTATAAGTCACTGTAGATGAGATTTTCCAAGACCATATAAGAAAAATAGAACTCTAGAGGATATCTTTACTTAGAGTTTAAAACTTTAAGATATTAAAATTTAAAATAACACTAAGACTTTTGGAACATCCTGTATATCTCATCATGGAGCTTGAATAATAGGCAGAAGTTGAAGAGATACTGATGTCACCTCTAAACTGTTCTAAAGTTTCCTAATTAGAACTGTGGACAAGTGAAATGGGCTACTTCAGGAGATAATGATGGTGATGGTAGGTAACATTTATATAGTGCTCACTAGTGCAGCACTAGTGTAGGCACAGTGCTAAGAGCTTTACAATTATCTCATTTTGTTCTAACAAATGGGGTAGTTGCTATTATTATTTCCATTTTACAAATGGCAAGCTTTTCTACCTTTGAGAGTATTCATAAGGAGGCTAGATGACTCTCATCTGCAAAGGTATAATAGAGGGTTCAGATATGGGTTAGACAAGAAGACTGTGAAGTTCTCCTAAACATTACATATCTGTAAAACTGTGTATTAGGTGAAAATGAATACTTAGGTCAACTAGGCAAGTAGGAGGAATCAGAGGATCATAGATGTAGAAGTAATAAGGGACCTTAGAGATCATCTAGTCCAATACTCTCATTTTACAGTTAGGGAAACATACTAGAAAGGGAAGCTGACTTGCAGAAGATCAAGATTTAAATTCTGGCCCTCAGAGTCCAGATCTGATGCCCTTTTCACAATCAGGATACTTCTTGTCATTAAGAAAGCTCTTATCAGGTTTGTAAAAAGGACTGTACTTATTTAGAAGTCTGTTTCTCTTGATATTCTTTTGGGAAACACAATAACAAATAGCTGCATGCAAATAACATCTGTTTTGCCTTTTTGTTACAGTGGCTCTTGCAGGGAGGAAGATCTGCCCATAGCATGGCCCGTTCTCTTACTCTTCTGAGTTTATAAAGAATATTACCTGAAAATGCCAGGTTCAGAAAAGTAACACAAGATAAAATCTTTGGTGTTTCTACATAAGTAGCAGTGGGCATGGCTAATCAACAAGAGGTCTACATGAACCCAGTAGGCTGTCCCCAAGGTTTAACTGCTTGGCTTCCATCTGGGGAGTTGTCCTCCCTTGCTCCCATCATGGGGAAGGGAGGTTTTTGCTCAGTGGATAAAAGCTGCTTTTTATAGTAGTAGCAATAAGCAGTTCTATTAGGTGAGCTTAATTACACCCAAGGGGTTGAAAAATACCCAAGTATGTTTTATAGTTTTTAAAACCTCAAAATATAATTTTTTCTGCAATACCTTGTCATTATTACTCATGATTTGTGAGATGAAGAATACTGACAATTTGGGATTCCCCACATAAAAACCTACCCTAAACCAACCTCTCTTATTTTGCAGATCTGGCTGTAAGAGTTAATTTTACCAAATCCCTTTGTCCAGATTCAATATATCTTTTCATCTCTTTCCTGAGGCAGCTCATTCCTACCCAGATTGCTTCAATGCCCCTTGATATTGGCTAAAAGAGGGAAACTACTTGGTAGACTCCCCTATCGGGTGTGATAACCATATCTAGTTCTACTTGTGTACTCTCAAGCTCAGTGGGAGAGATTGATCTTGCTTTTATTACAGAAGCATGAGGTTGCTTTGTTATGACTAGAAGGGTATGAATTTATGATCTCATAAAATGGAGATTGTCAAACCAATTTCTTACCTGTATGGCTTCATCCAATAGGAAGATGGCATCATTCATCAACAGGTTAAGGAAGCGGAGGAAGAGAGGGGGATTCATGGCCTCCAAATTTTCAGAGGCATAATCAGCTAGACCCTGCAAACCCATTCCAAGAGAAAAAATACATTAACATAAAACCATAGTCACTTGGGGCTTTTTAAAGAAAATGAGAGATTTCTTTTCTTTCCTTCTTAAAAAAAAAAACCGAACCAAAAAAACCATATTTTCTACATGGTATAAGAAAGAAGGGCAACAAGGGCTAGGTAATCAGGAGTTAATGAATTGCTCAGGATCACACAGCTAGGAAGTATGTGAGTCACATTTGAACCCAGGCCCTCTGGAATCCAGGCATGGTGCTCTATCTGCTATGCTACTTTGTTGTCCCCAAGAAGACTGGTTTCACAATAAATCATCTTACCTTTATGCTTTCTCTATAGGAGTCTGTTCCCCACATGTACTTTAAGATAGGATACATGGGGCGGCGGTAGTTAAACTTTTGTTCAAACTGATGAGGGTCTCCTAGAGAAGGCCGATAGAAGAAAGAATAATCAGGTATGGTGTGGGTGTTAGTGAGAGTGAGGAGAGTAGCAATCCCCTTTCATTTCAAAGCTGCCAAGGTCCCTTGTGGTATCTGTGTTCAGTTACCATCTGCCCAGGGCAAGGATGGGATGTTTGCTCATTTACTTATAATGGGCAATGGGTATACAGAACACCTTGCTCAGCAAGAAAGCTTTATCACAACAGGTATCTGAAAAGCAATCAAACTACAAAACAAAGCCAAGTCACTACCAAATTCAAATACAAGGCACCCATTAAGCTTTGCCGTGAAAGTGCCATAAGCGCAGCAATAGAAGTGAAGACCCAATGCAGAGATATATTTCTTAACATATTCCTCGTCCTAGGACAGGAGATGTGGTAGTGGACTGTGATTTCAGAATCTTGACTTTCCTAGCTATTATCATGGTTATTGACTGGGGGGGTGGAGGAGTGGGTGGGAAGGGATTGGGAAGCAGGAGCAAAGTTTTCCAGTTTTGTTCAAATTTAACATCTGTACTAAGCTCAATTCAGTCTCTATATTCTTGGAACTCCATCTCCCAACCATGAGATCAACTGGTTCCTGATAACACTGAAAGACAGGAAGTCAGAATATGACACTGCATCCTAGCCTCAGGGACAGATAACCTGGTGCTCAGAATGCTTTTGACATAATAGTGCTCTCATTGACTACCCTGTAACAGGGCTTGAATGACAAATTGAGACATTCTGCTTTTTGGATGTGTCGCTATTGGCACACTATCTGGCCACAACTAGTGGTCCCACTGCCCAGCAAAGAAGAGAAGACCACCTGACAGCATTTTAAGCCCAATAGGCAGATAATAGGGTGGCTAAGATGGGAAAAGCCTCAGTTAACAAAAGTTGTCTTTGCTCCTGATGTTTTGCAGTTTTACCCAGATAAGGGAAAAGAAGGGTCTGTGTGCACTCATTAGATAGACTAATGGGTCTAACTGACTCTGATTTGATCAAGTCTGGTACTCAAGTAGCTACTGCCCCCTCCTCACAAAAGATTTGCCAGGCTGTCTGTCAGTGTCTAAGTGTCAGGGCCCTTCACAGTGGCTTACCTGTAAACTCGATGTCTACAAAGACTTTGATAAGGGCCTCTGCAAGCTGGGCTGCATAGGGATAGTTGCAGAACACACGCTTACGATGGAAAACGCTGGACACCAGGGGATTTGGAGGTTGGTCTAGATGTGGCATGACTGCTTCTAGTACCTCTGCCAGTTTGGCCCTCAGGTGGGGGTTCTTCATTCTATAATGTATTTAGAAGATGGGATAACGTAAGTATGGGTAGAACCAGCTGCCTAATTAGTGGCGGTCTATTATTTTTAAACAATCAATTTGGATGAACGTGTACAATCCATGCTCCTCTCTAAAACAAATGAAGCAGGTATATACAACTTTAAAATAATGAGTTTCTGGGGGTAATGCTGGGCATAACATGATTCCTAAGAAGGTATCTCATGTGATGCCTATCTGAAGACTTAGAGGTCCTTCTTAGTGTCATAATTCTATAAAATATAGAACTTTAATCTTTGATTCAATTCCACAAACATTTATTCAGTGCTTCTTGCAATGGGCTAGGCACTAGCTACACAAAAATAACTAAAAATAGTTCCTGTCCTCTAGAAGTTTCCATCATGATCAGAGACATGTAAAACAGGTAAGTAAATATAAGAGAATTTGAGGAGTGATAAGGAGAGTAGGCGTGTTGTTAGGAAGGAGCCTGGAAATAAATAAATGAATGAATGAATAAATGAACAAACATAAACAAACAAACAAATAAATAAGTAGGAATTTGGCCTGGCTGAACTTTGAAGAAAGCTAAGGATTCTAAGGGGAGATGAAGAGTCCATTCCCGACTGGAAACACATGGAGAGACAATGGAATGCCCAATTTGATGAAGAGTAAATAGGCAGGCCAGTTTGGTTATAGAGTGAGTGAAATAAGTCCAGTGCCATATTGTGGAGGAATTTAAATACCAAACTGAGTTTGTATTTTACTAGTCTCAATAAGGAGTTTCTAAATCCTATTACACATGTTAATGCTTATTAATTGTTTAGTTTTCTATTTGTTAAATGTATCTAATATTTTCATCACAATTATATTTTAAGTTTCATGAAGGTTGAGAACATGACCTACACATAATTTTCATTATCGTTAGTGCCTCCTACACAAAAGGTGCTTAATCAATGCTTGGTGATTGATGGTTTCTCATTAAGTCCACTAGTTCTATGAAAGCTAGGCAATGACTTCTGGTTTCCATCTTTAAAAATTAGAAAAATGTAGGCCCACCTTTTCATTTAGATGAACATACTGTCCTTGATAGAAGATGATTATAAAAGGGAAGATTGGAATAGAGCAGAGATAGTATAGCACATCTCTAATAAAAACAACTGCTCTCCAGAATTATGGAGCATTTTAAGGTTTGTATAGCACTTTCTTTATAACTCTTATATGAGATAGGTAAGAGCAAGTGTTATTTTACCACTTTACAAATGAGAAAGCTAAAGGCTGAATGGGTTAAATCACTTGCCCATAATCAGAACTAGAGAGGTAGAATTTTTATCAGTCTGTAGACTCCAAATCAAGGACTGCAAGGCCAAGCTTTACTGTTGCTATTATTGTTTGCAGTTAATTATAAGTCATTAGCTGTAACTGGTTAGGTTTGATATGATGGTGGTTCTGCTTTAACAAGGGATTAACAGTTGAAATCCCATCTGCAGGCCAAACTCTCTGAGGGCAAAATCCTTTGCTTATTATGTCTCTCAAGTGTGGAATTCTTGGCTACCCCCAAGGAAGGACGGGTGAGTCATTAATGTTAACATAAGTGCTCAAGGCATCCCCTTATGATTTAAGCTTGTTTATTCTTGGTTTGAAAGCACTCTGGATATTCAGTAGCTCTATATAGTGACAGAATTCAAGTTGTTGGCACATTACCTCTCTACACTCCCAGTGAAAATGGTGACAAAATGAAGAACTTGCTCCAGGGAATCAGCTGATGTCTCCAGGATGTCATCAGCAAAGCGCCGTAAGAAAATGAGAAAATCTCCCAGGTTATCCGCAAAAAATTCTGTAAATGGAAATGTTCACTCATCTTTCTTGATGGGTTAGGAACCCGGGCCGTGTATTTGATCCTTTCCCACTTTGCAATATTTAAATTTTCCTTTACCCTACATTTGTGGTAGAACTTAAGAGATTTTCATTTGATTTGTGTAAGTTTAGTGGGAAAGTGTTCAATTCCAGTCAAGGTACAGAGCCAAATGAGAAACTCTATTTTTACTAAGTTGATTTCTATGTCTATCAACTCATTGAGAAGTAATGGTATAGGGTTCTGAACACATCATATCAATGATTACAGAGCTTAGCAAACTGATATATTATGCTAGTGATTTCCTCTTTGGCCCACAAAGCTAACTGCTGTTTTAAAAAATATTTATATGGATGTTTAAAAAGTTTCTAATATGGATAATTAAACAATTAGCTGGGTAAAAAAGCCTATATTGTGATTGCTGATGACATTCCTTATCATTCACCTTCTTACACACAACCATACCCTCCTATACCACATTTCTGGGTGTCGCTTTTAACTTTTTAGACATCTCATACTCCTCTTCTTCATATAATTTTTGCTTTATCCAAACTGGATTAATAGTCATCCCCTTAACGATAGTCTTCTCCTTAAAGTCTTGAACTTTCCCACTTTTGCTTATGCCTTCCCCTGTAAATGGAATTTCTTTTCCTGTTATCTCTGCCTTTTAACATCTTAATCCTTCTTTAAGGCCCATAATAAATAGCACTCATTCTATGAAGACTTCCCTGATCCCCAAAAGATAAGTGATCTTTTTCTCATCTGCCTTTATAGGACTTTGTGTTTTTATTACACATATACATTCTAATTTGTATTACATATGTGTTTGGTCATAACTACTATATAGTAATTCCTTAAGGGGAGGGACTATCCTATTTTTGAATTTCTTCCAGCACCCAATGTGGCACATTTCACAAGGTAGACACTTAACTGATTAGCGAAGTTGACATGAATTGTTGAATAAATGAATAAAGAATATTCTATGGGCAGGTAGGTAGTGCAGTGGATAGACAGCAAGGTCTGGAGATGGGATGTTTGGGGTTCAAATCTGGCCTCCGACACTTCCTATCTGTGTGGCCCTGTGCAAGTCACTTAAGCCCAACTGCCTACCACTCTTCTGCCTAAGAACCAATACTTAGTATTGAATCTAAGACAGAAGGTAAGGGTTTGAAAATAACAAAGAAAAAAAGAATATTCTATTTTTGGGGAAGACCACAAATGATAAGTCTATAGATAATAAAAGCTAAAATCTGGCCAAAAGACTTAACATAAAAAAAAATATCATTGGTTCTATGCTGAAATTCTTCTCCTGTATATAGTCAGTAATATAAAAACTATATTCATTGAGGAAATCTTTATATAGGTAGAAGCTTGTAGAAGAATAATGGCATCTAAATAAAAATGATTGCTTTGGAAATTTTTATTAATCCTTAGAAGACTAATTTTCTGACTTGCATACCAGTGGGTTCCTTCTACACTTCTACTGCTAAACAACATACACAACATTAAACGGTTGCTCTCTGAAAAGGACTGAAAATAACCCTGAGGGAGTTATATCTGAAGCTTAAGCTTCTGGAATGACTCAGTTCAGAGTCAGTCAGTTGTAAACAGGAAGCTCCCAAGAAGAATCAACTCACCTGGCACATAAGCCAAAGAGCTATACTGATCTGGCAAAGGGAAGATCAGCTCTGCTGGCTCTGTGCCTTGGTTGCCAATGGCTAGCTGAACAAGAAGAACAGCCATGGACACCTGCAAATTGAGACAGTTTTGCAGCATCTGTGGCTCAGTCATGGCAGTCTTGGTGGAGAGATAGATGGTCATCAAGCGCTCAAACTGCTCTCGGAGGCTGTCTGCAGTAGGGCTGGCGCTTTGTTGAGCTTCACGCCAGGCGACCTGTAGCCGGTGCAAGCTCTGGTTGATTTTTACCATCTGATCATGCAACCTGCCCAAGGGAGATCAGTCAGAATAAGTCTAAATGGAGGCACAATGGAAGCCAATTGGAATCAATTATGAGAGTCCTGATTTAATCGCAATATTCACATTCTTGAAAGGGATAAAACCCAATGTCATCCCCACACATTGCAAATGCTTAAAAATATCTGCTGAATTGACTTGAGGAACTTCTTAGTTAAGTAGCATGTAGAGAACAATCCACTAGTTTCTTATCTTAGAAAACAATGAAATGGCCCAACCATTCTGGAAAGCAATGTAATATTCTGTGTTAAAAAGTGTCTAAAACAGAGATATCTTTTGACCCAGAGACCCCATTGCTAGGAATTTATTTCAAAGAAGTTAAATGAAGAAAGGTCCCATAGTCACTAAAATTGCAGCATCTTTTACAGCAGTAAAAAAAATAGGAACCCAGTAGATATTCATTCAGTGGGTGATGGCTACATGAATCCAGGTAGACAGAGTGTAATAGATTATGTTGTGAATAATGAGTATGACTGCAATGAAGCATGAGAAGGCATGAACTGATGCAAAATGAAGCAGATCAGGAAAACAACACATACATATCACACACACATATAAAATAACTATAAATGGAAACAAAAAAACTCACTTTATAAAGATTATGCTAAGTCCCCAAAAAGGGGAGAGAAAATGTACCTCCCACTCTTCTTTACAGAGATGGGCTACTACAGGTAGGAATGAAACACTCAATATATACTGTCAGGTTCTTCTGATATGTTGGGCTGGTTTTGTTGAACTGCTTACAGATAGTGTGGTGCAGTAGATATTGAGGTGGGCCTGGAGTCTGAAAGACATGAGTTCAAATCCAACCTCAGACAGTTACTAGCAGTGTGACTGAGCAAATCACTTAATGTTTGCCTCAGTTTCCTCAACTGTAAAATGGGAATAATAATAATATCTATCTCACAGGGTTGTTGCAAGTTGAGATATTTGTAAAGCATTTAGCATAATGTCTAGCACACAGTAGGTGCTTAATAAATTCCACATAGCCTTGTACAATAGTTTCAGGAGGCAAAAGTCATGATTTCTTAGTATCATATACCTGGTTTATTTTTTAAGCTAAAAAAAAAAATCTCAACTGGTGGAAGAAATTAATAATGATCTCTTAAGATCCAGCAGCCAAAAAAGGGATAAGTCACAAAGTAGCTCCCAGTTCTTTATTTTTCAAATTATAACTAAGTTATTCTAAATAGGCTATTATGTAAATGCTTCTCAAATGAGAGAAAGTCTTACAACTCAGAATTAAGAAGTGTCAGTTTTCTTTGTGAAGAAACAGAAATTCTCACCAATGGCTAATTGATCATTATGCTCTGTAGATAATGGTCATTAATCTTTAGATGTTATTTGAAGAGTAAATGAAACTCATTCTTGTTTTTGAACTCCAGGAGATTGGGGGACACTACACCCTGAATTTTCATCTGTAGTCTGATTTCAGAGGTCACTGGTGGAGAAAGAAGATCTCTAATAAATGTTATTCTACATGACACTGTAGTAAATTCTAGGTTTCAAAGTGCTTTTGGTATATAGGCAGAATTTTATTTAAAAATTTTTCAGAAATCTTTGGCTGATCTTGAAAAGCTCTAGTGTAGATTCTCTCTAATTACTTAAAGTTGTTATATCTAACTTCCTTTACTGGAACATTCCACTAATTGTGTTGGGTGTTTTTACCCTTACAGAATAGTCCAATCAGAAAAATCTTACAAAATACTGGTCAGTAGGCCAGAACTGAGACATCTTATCCACTCTTAAGCTTTTGGAACCCTAACCTTCTTGTCATCAAAATTCATATTCCCCAAAGCTCCTAATTCTTAATGTAAAAGTTTTTGGGGATCCTTTTTATAGCTGGATATCTCATGAAATAAATTGTTTAGCTTTTTCCTACTCCCACCTCTGTGCAGTGTCCTGGTCCTTTGCATTATAAAACAGACTATCAGTGTCTTGAGAGTAGAATGGTATACAGAGAGCCAATTATCTATCAGAAATTTCAAACTGATATCCATAGGCACCTCAAATTCATTAAGTCCGGTATAACTCATTCCCTATCTCCCCCTACCAAATCCACCTCTTAAATTAATTCCCCTATTTCTGTTGAGGGTAAGACAATCCTCCTATGTTAGGAATGTCAACATCATCCTCCACTCCTCAATCTTCCTCATCTCCCTCACTCCACATATCTCATCAGTTGCCAGACCTCGCTTCTCTGCTTCTACAGCAGCTTTCTCATATGTTCCCTTCTCAACACTCCAAACAGTCACTACTTTAGCTTTAGCCCTCACCACTCCTAGTTAAGGCTATTGTACCACTTCCTGATCAGCTTCCCTGCCTCTTTTCTCTCTCTACCCCAACCCAGCTCCACAGTTGCCAAAATTATTTTCCTTAAGTGACAGTGGGACCATGTCACTCTCCTACCAGGGCAACACAGTCTCCCTATTACATGTAGGATAAATTATAAACTTCTTTGTTTGGCTTTTAAAGCCCCTCAAAAACTGGCCCCAGCCTATTTTACCAGTCTCATTATATACTGTTCTCCTTTCCTAAACTCTAATCCAGCCAAATTGGCCTTCTCTCTATTCTTCATGCATGGCACTCCCCATCTCTGTTTTCTACGTTTCTGGATTGGCCATCTTCTATGCCTAAAATACACTACTGCCTTCTTACCTCTGACTTATAGAATCCTTTGCTTCCTTTTTAAGACTCAACTCAAAGATCACCTTATTCATGAAGCCTTTCCTAATTCCCTAACTACTACTAAAGGAAGGAGAAAGGGAAGGGAATAATTATTTCTATAGGCCTTATTATGTGCCAGGCACAGTGCTAAGCACTTTTTTCAAATATTATTTCATTTTATCCTCACCAAAAAACACCCTCCAAAGTAGGTGCTATTATTATCCTCATTTTACAGTTGAGGAAACTGAAGTAAATAGAAGTTAAGTGGCTTGCCCAGGGTCACACAGCTAGTAAGTGTCTAAGGCTGGATTTGAATTCAGGGAGATCCATAACTATGCCATTTATTTTGCATTTGTCCTATATATATATATTTATTCTGCATATACTTATATTCATGTGTTATCTCTGATGGAATGTAGTAAACACCTTGAGAACATTCCCAAAGTATTCCCAAATATATTCCCAAAATCTTGGATAGTATCTAGAACATAGGGAACATTTAATAATTGCTTGATTAATTATTATAATTGTCTTCCCAGACTAGTGTAGTGAAAAGAATTAAGAGAAAAACTTAAAATTGTTGATCTCTTACCCGCAAAGTGCTAGTGAAGATTTCATAGACTGAGATTGGTATCCAATTTTTAAAGGTTCTCTCAAGTATGAAACAAATACATTAAATTCTATTTTTTCCCCTTAGAAACTATTATAAATTTTAAGTCTTGAATGAGACTTTCCTTCTGAGATTCATCTTGGACAATCCTGGTTATAGAAGATGATTATATTATACAACAGCAGAGTTACAAACCTGTGAAACCCCACATGCAAGGTGTACTGTGTTAGGACCAGGTTCTCTGTCACCAGGTTGTAGTTTTGGGCAAACTGTATCTCCTGGTCACTCTCTTTAGGGATTAAACAGGTCTCTTTCTCTAAACCTTAAAAAAAAAAAAAAATTAGCACAGAGTAACCCTGTCCTTGACTGCTAACTTCAGAGAAAAGGAACTCATGGTAGAATTGAGAGTCCAGTTGAAAATTACCTGATTACCTGACATAAAGTCATTCATTCACTTCTATGGTTACCTTTCTTACATCTCTCCTCTCTGCCTCATCTATTTTTCCTTAGAAAGAGATTGGAAGGGGGCAGCTGGGTAGCTCAGTGGATTGAGAACCAGCCCTAGACATGGGAGGTCCTAGGTTCAAACCTGGCCTCAGACACTTCCTAGCTGTGTGGCCCTGGGCAAGTCACTTGACCCCCATTGCCTAGCCCTTACCACTCTTCTGCCTTGGAGCCAATACACAGTATTGACTCCAAGACAGAAGGTAAGGGTTTAAAAAAAAAAGAAAAAAAAAAGAAAGAGACTGGAAAGGATTGGGAGGAGCAGCTAGGTGGCTCAGTTGACTAGTGGGCTAGTGGCTCACTGCCCAGCCCTTGCTACTCTTCTGCCTTAGATCTAATACACAGTATTAATTCTAAGATAAAAGGTAAGGGTTTAAAAAAAGAAAAGATATTTTATTTTACCAATTACATGTAATAACAAATTTCCACATAAGTTTTTCAGTAATATGATCCAAATTGTCTCCCTCCCTGCTTCTGGAGCTGGCAAGCAATTTGATCTGGGCTATATATGTACTGTCATGCAAAATATATTTCCATATTGATCATTTTTATAAGAGAATAATCAAATAAAACCAACCCCCCCAACCCAAATAAACTAAAGTGAAAAGGTAGATAGTATTCTTCGTCATAAGTCCCTTAGAATTGTCCTAGATCACTATATTGATGAGAGGAGCTAAATCTATCACAGTTCATCATTCCACAATATTGCTGTTTTTATGAAGTCATCCTGTTCATCATTTCTTATAGCACAATAGTATTTCATCACCACCACATATATAATTTGTTCAGCCATCCCCCAACTGATTGACATCCCTTCAATTTCTAATTCTTTGCTACCACAAAAAGAGCTGCTATAAATATTTTTGTACCAGTATGCTCTTTCAACTTTTTTTTTATCTTTTTGGGATAAGATCTAGTAGTGGTATTTATAGTTTTTTGGGTATAGTTCCAAATTACTCTTCAGAATGGTTGGATCGATTCACAACCCCACCAACAATACATTAGTGTCCCAATTTTGCTAAATTCCCTTCAATATTTATCACTTTCCTTTACTGTCATATTAGCCAATCTGATAGGTGTGAGTGAGGTGGCACCTAAGTTGTTTTAATTTGCATTTTTCTAATCAAGAGGGACTTGGAACATTTTTATATGATTATTACCTTTGATTTCTTAATCTTATTCATCTGCTTCATCAACTGCTTATTCATATTCTTTGACCATTTGTCAATTGGGGAATGATTTGTATTTTTATAAATTTGACTTAGTTCTCTATATATTTGAGAAATAAAACCTTTATCAGAGAAATTTGTTATAAAATTTTCCACCAGTTTGTTATTTCCCTTCTAATCTTGGTTATATTGGTTTTGTTTGTACAAAAACCTTTTTAACATAATATAGTCAAAATTATTCATTTTACTTCTTATGATGTTCTCTATTTCTTGTTTGGTCATAAATTCTTCCCTTCTCCACAGATCTGACAGTAAACTATTCTATGAGATAAGGGTTTTTTGGGGGGGAAAAAAAGAAAGATTAAAAGAAGACAGGTAAAAATATAAGAAGAAACTTCTTTGGACAACACATATACAACATAGGTTGATGATAGTCTTCTGTTTTACCTTGCATATGCACATTCTTTATCCTTCTCTCTTCATCATTTAGCTCTTTGAGGGCACAGTAGGTAGGATTAAAGGTTAGCAGCCTAGTGGACTTAGGTTTGCAAAAAGGCTGGCACAGCTTCAGGAGGGCAGCACCCAGATTCAGGAAGAAGGCATCTGAGGCATACATCTGGAAGAAGATTTCTGGCATCTGATTGGCCCAGATCTTGGTACGGCCTGAATTAGCATATAGGCAGTTTCCAAGCCAGGACAAGATCCAGTGCTTGGTGTCTGGAGAGAGCTGGAGCAAATTCTTCAGCATTTGGTAAATCTTCTCATGGAATTGAGCCATGAACTATTAAAAACAAAACAACACCAAAAAAGTCCAGTTTTACATTCCTAACATTTATAGCCAAACACTGTCAGTTCATTTCCAACAACATGCCAATCTTGTCCTCTCCACTTCAGATTTTTTTTTCTTTTGGAACTTTTTTGAGCCCTCAACAATAATTTTCTTGATAAGGTTCTGGATACAGAAGGCTTTATAGCCTTGGAGAAAGTCATGTTAATTGGATAGTTCCCCTACCTACTATATCAGATTTCTAGGTGCCTAAAATGAATTCTGAGAAAGTAGTGAATTCATCTGAGAAGAGGGAGAGAACAAGAGAGTGAGTGTAATAGTATATGTGTGAGGTTAAAGCAAATTTTTGGATAGTATGGCAGCAAGGGACGGAGATATGCACTGCAAGGTAGAAGCCTATTCTCAACTACACCTCCAGTTTTATTTCTGCTGTCTCTGCATTTCAACAGGAGCTATTTCTTTCAGTAGTTACAACAGAACACCAACTACTTCTATAATGATCAATGAAAATTATTTACTCCCTAAAAGGAGCTCAGACCACCTTATTTACAACTATTTTCAGAAGACCCTTTGTTTTCCTTAAGGCTTGGGGCCTGGTATCCAAGTGAGAAGTTCCACCTGATGGATGTTGGCCTCCTGCACTTTGATCTCTTGAGGACTGGACCGGGATGGATTCAAGAAGTAGCCATGATTCTCCACTACCCCTGGAGTCTTTAATAAGCAGGAGATACTCAGAATTACTCCTAGTAAGGTCTTCTGGTACATCTGTCCATTGCTGGGGTCCTTAGGCTGAATGTACTCTACAAAAACCTGTAGGAAAGTGGAAAAGAGCTCTTCTGATCTGCCTGTACAGGAATAATTGGATCATTGTGTCAAGATCAAAGAATCTAAGGAATAGGAGACAAGAAAAAAACAATATTTTGGGGCTTCATTCATCTCTAAAGATAATTACACTGAGATAAGTCATCTGAAAATCATCCAAGGTTAGAAGAATATTGGATCTTTAGCACAAAAAGCTGCAGTAGGACCGTCTCAAATTTGTGGACTTACTTTTGCAATATCCTTCTGCCTTGTGAAATAGAGGAGAATATCTAGATATGTGTATAGCAAGATTTGACAGAGATCTAAGTCTTTTATTCTGCTCAACAAAATGTCAAATACTGGAACCATGACTTCTTGAAATGTCCGAACTTCTTGATCCATTGTCAGGGCTTGAATGACCTCTTCAAGGAACTCAGTTACATCTTCAAAATCTAATAATGGAACAAGAAAATAGGAAAAGAAAGTGGGCCAGAGAAACTGAAGGTGGCTATATAAATCTAGTACTTTACCCTTTTTCATATTTATACTTATATTCTAGCATTCGTCTATAAGATATAGCTTCCTTTGATAGAAAACAGCATGATGTAATGAAAAGACTGTTGGATTTGGAGTTAGGAGATCAAGAAATGAATCCTGCTTCAGACATTTACTCATATATGGTTGTGAACAAATCGTGTAGTCATCAATAAAAACACATTAATTAAGTGCTTACTGAATGCAAAGCACTGTGCCAAGGGCCAGGAATACAGCTTACATGGTAAGAAAACAGCATGGTAAAGTGGGAAAATCCAGAGTTTGCTTGTCAAAGGACATGGTTTCAAATCCCACCTCTTACAAGTCTTCCTAAGAAAGCAGGACATTATCATGAATTTAATCACCCTTTCTATGAGGATGACTCATAGGTTTGTATATCCAGCCCCTCTCACATGTAAGCATTAATTCTGCATTCCCGATTGCCTAGGGAATACTTCATACTGGACTCTGTCACAGAGGCATCTCAAACTCAACATATCCAAAACTGAACTCATTCTCTTCCCCATGAAAACCCTTCCAAATTTCCCTATTTCTGACAAGGGTACCATTCTTTCCCAGCTTTATAACCTTGGTATTATCTTCAACTCTCCACTCTCCTTTACCCTAGCTATATCCAGCTGTCATATTGGACCATTTCTACATTTCTTTACACTCACATAGCTACCACCTAAACAAATAGTTCAGGCTATTATCACATCTTAAATAGATTATTTTAACAGCTTCCTAATCAGCTTCCCTGCTGTAAGTCCCTCCTCACTCCAGTCCATCCTATATGCTGGCTGTGTAATTCCTCTACTCAATGAATTCCAATGGCTTCCTACTGCCTCTAGGATAAAACAAGCAGCTACCGAGCTGACCCTGACTTCTTTGTCTAGCCTCACTGGATATGCTCTTCATCGTTCACTCTATGATATGGCCAAACCAGGCTTCTCTTTGTTCCTCAAATCTAACACTCCATCTCCAGGCTCTGCTGTTCTTCCTCCTTACTCTCTATTAGGCCACCTTCTTCCTTTAATATGCATTTCAGGGAACTAAGATGGCAGGGTAAAAGGACACTCCAATCCCCAGATCCCTCCCCACATGCAAATAGAAAAAGAAAATAAATCGCCTCAAAACAAAAGAAAGCTGTAAGAATACTTTTCATTGAGGTAAAAGGACAGAGAAACCCAGGGAGCACAGCATCGACAAAAACCAGCAGATCTTGGAGGATTCCACCACTCTGCCAGAGGCAACAGAGCTATAGAACAAGAAAGAGCCTAGCTGGGACTACTCTACATGGGTAAAGAAGGAAACCTACTAACTCTCATGTGGCTTTGGAGCCCTGGAGCTACAAGGGAGCAGAGAGGGAGAACTGGAACTACAGTGAAGTAACCTACTCCCTCACATGGCAGCCAGAACTCAAAGCAAGGGACCTGCTCAGCATAGGCCAGTTGGTAGGGGCTAGGAAGCAGCAGAGTGGGAACCAGACCAGCTCACAAAACAATAGGGTAAATGGTAGCATGAAGTACTGAATATAGCTGGACAAAACAGCTATAAACCTCCTTAAAGCAAGTCAGCAGGGCCAACTTCTTGATAGATACACTGCTCAAGGAACAAGGGCAGTCAATCCTACCCCAAGTACCAGAGAAGAATACTCTGTAAGCTTGAGGTGGTGCACCCCACTATCCCAGGAACAAAAAAGAACCTCAAGAGATAGATAAGGTAATGAGGGAAAAACAATCAGAAAAATGAGCAAAAGACAAAAAACAAACAAACAAAAACCTGACCTGAGAAAGTTACTTTAGTGATAAGGAAGACCAAAATATGAATTCAGAAGAGGACAACTACGACAAAAAGGAAATATGGGAAGCCTGAAAAGAAAGTGTGAAAGAATGCCAGGCCTCAAAAGAATCCCAGAAAGAACTTGAAAATAAGTTAAAAAACCAAATAATAAGAGAATTGACAGAAAAATTCAACACCTGAGGGAAAAAATTTCACTGAAGAAATCCACTCCCTCAAAACTAGAGTAGGGGGCAGTTAGGAGGTACAGTGGGTTAAGAGCCAGGCCCAGAGATGGAAGGACCTGGGTTTGAAATCTAGCCAGAGATATTTCCTAGCTGTGTGACCCTGGGCAAGTCACTTTAACCTCCCATTGCCTAGTCCTCACTGTTCTTCTGCCTTGGAATCATGATTCTAAGATGGAAGGTAAAAGTTAAAAAAAAATTATGTAAGACTATGAGCCATTCCTTAATGTCAAAATATATGAACAGAGTTTTTGGATGAAGAAAATCAAAGCTATATATAAAAATTACTGTAGATCATTATTGATTAGAGTAATACAAATCAAAACAACTCTGAGATATCGCACACATTTCAGATTGGATAAAATGATTAAAGGGAAAAATGACAAATGTTGGAGGGAATGTAGAAAAACAGGGACACTAATATACTGTTGGTCAAATCATGAACTAATCCAACCATTTTTTGTAGAACAATTTAGAATTATGCCCAAAGAATTATAAAACTGTGTATACCTTTTGATCCAACAATACCACTATTAGGTTTATTTCCTAACATGATCGGGAAAAAAAGAAGAGAATCTATTTGTTCTAAAATATTTATAGCAGCTCTTTGTGGTGACAAAGAACTGAATATTGAAGGAATGTTTATCAATTGGGGAATGGCTAAACAAAATGTGGCATGTGACTGTGATGAAACACTAATGAACTGAAGAAATGACAAAAGTTTAATTGTTTAAAAACATGGAAAGACCTACATAAAGTCATGAAGAGTGAAATGAGCGGAACCGAGCAAACATTATACACAGCAGCAATAGAAATATTGTTTGAAGAATGACTTGTGTATGTCCACCTCCAGAGAAAGAACTAAAAAACAGAAATAAGTAAGATATGATGAGGCACAAAAATCCTTGAAACAAATAACTCTCTAAGGAATAGAAGGGACCAACTGGAAATGGAAGTAAAAAAAAACAAACAAAAACTGAAGAAAACAACTCTTTAAAAAAGCAGGATTAGCCAAATGGAAAAGGAAACCCAAAAACTCAAGGAAGAAAATAACTTCCTAAAAAATTAGAATTGGACAACTAAGTTAATATAACCATAAGATATCAGGAAACAATAAAACAAAATCAAATTAGTGGGAAAAAAAAGAATCTAAACTACCTCACTGGGAAAACAACCAACCTGGAAAACAGATCCAGAATCTCTAAGAATCACAGAATACTTGAAAGCCATTACCAAGAAAAGAGCCTGGATACCCTATTACCGGAAATCATCAGAGAAAACTGCCCTGATATTCTTGAACAAGAAAAAAAAATAGAGAATTTTCTAATCATCTTCTAAATGAGCCCCCCAAAATAAAATATCCCAGGATAACCAAATTCTACAACCCCCTGGTCAAGGAAAAAGTACTAAAAGTTGCCAAAAGGAAATAATTCAAATATCAAGGAGTTAGGGCAGGATTATATAGGTCCTAGCAGCTTCTTTATTAAAGGACCAGAAGGCATGGATTTTGATATTCTGAAAGACAAAGGACCTAGGACTACAACCTAGAATTAGATAACCAGCAAAACTGAGCATAATCCTCCAAGGGGGAAAAAAAAATTTGATGTTTAGTGAAATAGAAGAATTTCAGACTTTCCTGACCAAAAAATCAAGAACTGAAAAAAAAAAATTTGATGAGCAAATCTGACACTCAAGAGAAGCATAAAAAGGTAAAATGAAAACTTGAGGTTTTTGATAAAGTCAAACTAGATACCTGAGAAGGTGATAATTGAAATCATAGAAGGAAGCTAAATAAGATGAGCAGAAATAAAAAAAAAAAAGAGATGGGAAAGAGGAACACCTAGGGGAGAAGAGGAGAGATAGAAGGGCATAAATTATCTCTCATTAAGAAGCACATAAGTGGCAAATACTGTGGAGGAAAAGATGGAGGGATAGTTACGATTGGATTTTACTCTCATCAGAACTAGCTCAAAGTGGGAATAATATCCACTCAGTCAGCTCTAGAAACCTTGTCCTATAGAAAAGTAGGAAGGTAGGAGATGGACAAAAAGAGAATGAATTGGAGGGTATGACTGTTGAAAACAAAACACTTGTGAACAGGGAAAAGTTAAAAGAAGAGAGAGAAAAGAATAAACGGCAAAAATAAGAGGGAGGGAAATATACAGTTAGTAATCATAACTATGAATGTGAGTGGGATGAACTCACCCATAAAATGGAAAAGGATAGTAGAGTGGATTAAAAACAAGAATCTCACAATATTCTGTCAACAAAAAACATTTAAAATGAGGAGACAAACACGGAGTAAAAGTAAGAGGCTAGAATAGAATTTACTATTCCTCACTAATGTAAAAAAAGCAGAGAAAGCAAAAGTAAAAACTGATCTAATCAAAAGAGAAGGAAATTGCACCATGATAAAAGGCACCATAGGCAATGAAATAGTATCAAGATTAAACACATATGCACCCAATGGCATAGCACATAGATTCCTAAAGAAAAAGTTACATGAATTATGGAAATGGACAGTAAAATATTACTATTGGGGGACCTCAACCTTCCCCTCTTGGAAGTAGATAAATCCAACCAAAAAATAAACAAGAAAGAAGTTAAAGAGGTAAATAGAACTTTATGATGCATTTCAAGGGGGAACTAGGTGGCTCAGCAGATAGAGAGCCAGGCCTAAAGATGCAAGGTCCTGTGTTCACATCTGGCCTTAGGCACTTCATAGCAATGTGACTCTATGTGACCCCAACTACCTGGCCTTTATCACTCTTCTGCTTTGAAATTAATACTTAGTATCAATTCTAAGACAGAAGGTAAGGGTTAAAAAAACAAAAGACACATTGGGGGGGCCACCTTCTAAATGAAGTCTTTCTTGATTCCCCATATCAACTACTGAAGTCATGCCTTCCTTCCCAAACTCCCTTGTACTTAATGGTTCTGTATTGATTCTCTTTATATTTATTCTGTACATGTTGTTTCCACCACTAGAACATAAGTGTTTTACAAGTAAGGATTGTTTCAGTCTTTAATTTTATATGCCCAGATTCTAGCAGTGCTTGGCAAATGGTAGGCACTTAATACAACTGATTGATTGAGACTACTCTAATTGTTAGAAAGTTCTTCCTCAGACTGATCCAAAATCCTGCTTCCTTATAAATGACATGCACAAGCCTTTGATTTTTGAGGCAGCATGATATGGCATAAAGTAGCTCTGGTTTGAGAGGACCTGGATTCAAAGCCCATCTCTGACACTACTTTTGTGACCTTGGGTAAGTCATTTAACTTCTCTATATCTCGGTTTCCTCATCTGTAAAATGACAGGGTTTAACGAGATGGCCTAGAGTCCCTTTCACCTCTAAATCTATGAATTTATTATCTGTAAAAGTAGGATAATTCTTGTGCTACTTATCTCATGGAGTTGAAAGAAACCTGAAATTCTTAAAGCACTCTATAAATGTAAATTATCAATTGAAATACCACACATAGTAGGTATGTAAGGAGTATTTAAACTCAAAGGCTTGGTTTCTTGTTTCACTTAAACATCTTTCTCAAAAACATTATTGTGCCAGGGCCATCTGACCACTGAGCTTGCTGTTCCCCTAAGATGCAAGACTTTAATGTTACTCATAGCCAATTTCTGCCCCCTTCCCAATTTTGATATTCTATGCAAGCCTTACTTCCCTAAAAAGTCCCATTCCCTTTTTACTTTTTCTTTCTTTCCTCTTCCTTCACAATCAGTGTGGCTGTCTCATCTAGGTGTTAAGAATAAGTCAATCTGATTGATTTAGATTATAAACTGACGGCAGCTATAGAGGGTAAATGAATATATGTCCAGGTGCTTCAGAAGGGAGGCAGACAATTTGACATTCTTTTAAATTTTGGGATTCTGATTCATTTTCATCAGAGCCAAAAATGACAATTAGACCATGAAGTGACTATTATCTAGGTCTTCAAAGGTTCAGGTTGATAAGGCTTCTCTTCTATACTTACGGGCCCCTCGAATTGCTTCCAACATCAGGTCTACCAACTGATCATAGACATTCTGGCCAACATAAATTTCTGGGGTGAGGAGGACAGTTCGGGTATTAGACACAGTTAGGTTCCTACATCTCACAGCAAAGGGCAGCAATTTTTCTGGTACTTTGGTAATCTGAAGGGAAAGAAAGAGAGAAAAGAGACTGAGACATCTTGACCTAGAATGAATTTGAATGCAGTCAATCAAGGGGGAAAAAAAGAAAATAAGAAAACAGTTACAGTCTTTGTGAAGCTTAGATATAGGAAGAGCAAAACATTTTTTAAAATGCTGTAAGTAAACTTTGAAAGTGCATTAAGAAGTACAGAGTAGCTTGGGAGTTCAGAGCAGGGAGATTAGGAAAGGATTTGTGAAGGAAATGGCATTTACATAAGGCCTCATAGAACAGGAAGGAATTGGGCAAATGAATCTGGCAGTGAGAGGGGAATTAAGAAAATAAGGGAATTATAAGTGGAAAAGTGAGAATGAGGTAGAAGGCAGAAAACCCTACACTATGTTCCGACAACACTTAACAGTCAAGTCTGTTGGAAGGTTAAATAAGTAATTCTAAAAAGGGAGTAAAGGGGGATAGTTAGGTTTGCTTAGTGGACAGAGTCAGGAGTTCTTGGGTTCGAATCTAGCCTCGGACGCTTCCTAGCTGTGTTACTCAAGGCAAGCTACTTAACCCCAATTTTTGCCTGTTCCTTACCATTTTTCTGCCTTGGAACTGATACTTGGCATCAATACAAAGTCAGAAGGTAAGGATTAAAAAAAAAAGGTGGGGGAAATAATGGGAGGGAAAGGCTTTTGGTGCTAGATTTCTAAGAGCCTTAAATTCTAGGCCAAAGATGTGGACTTTATCCCTTAAGCAATGGAAAAATATTGATGTTTTTAGGTAGAGGGAGGTGATATGGACTGTGCTTTATGAAAATGACTCTTAGAAGCATGTAGAATGGTTTGGAGGTGGAAAAGGAAGAAACCAAGGGCCAGGTTATTCATTAGAAGGCTATTTATAACAATCCAAGTCATAGATAATAATGATCTGAATTAGGATGGTGGTAGTGGGAATGGATACAAAAGATATTTGAGAAATAGAAAGGATAAAATAATTTACTGGATGTGGGAAATTAGAAGGGGGAGAAGTCAGAAATAACAGGTTTTAAGTCTGGTTCATTGGGAGAATGGCAGTTCCAATTCTCAGAAAAGGAACATGTAGACACTGGATTTCTTTTATAATTACTATCAAGGCACAAGGGGCTTTTCAGAAGGTCTCTGAAAATTTGCATCTATTAGGGAGGTAGTATAGAAATGCTGCCATTCACAAAAGAGTTATGATACATTGTAAGAAGTAGGTGATCAAAATTATTCCCCTACCTCCTCTTTTGCTCTTAGGAAACAGGAATAAAGGTAGCAAAGAATGTGCTTCTCCCCTGCATCTCGATCTGCAGAGAGGTTTAATGTTGTGGAACAGGTCATGTTAATCAAGTGGTTGCTTGGATCCTGAAGCAGCAATCGTGTAAAGAGTGCCTAATAACAATGACAATTAAAAAAAACATAAAAAGTTGAAATTACATTGTAAAAGCTAATACTAGAGTATAAAGGTTTGCAAAGTCATTGCTACTCAATGCTAAAAAAGAAAGTAACCCCTGGCTAACCCTTCTATTTGTTTAAGAGATCCGATTCCACCTATCCTGTCTTCTGGAACAGATTGCCCTCTCTGTCATCCCTACTACTTTCTACCTTTATTCAATGTCTCCCTCTCTATTGACTCATTTCCTACTACTTACAAACAAGTCCATGGCTCCTCTCTCTTGAAAAAACCCTCACTTGATTATCTATCTCTGCTAACTACTGTCTTAGATCTCTTCAATCTTTTGTAGCTAAACTCCTCCAAAAAAGCCATTTACTATAGGTGACTCCACTTCAACACTTTATGATCTAGCTTCTGACCTTATATTCCACCACACTGCTCTCTCCAAAGTTACCAATGATCTCTTAGTTGCCAGATCCAATGGTCTTTTTTCAACCCTCATTCTCCTTGACCTCTCTTCTCCCTCTATGCTACTTCACTTGGTGATCTCATTAAATTCTCATGGACTTAATTATCATCTCCATGCTGATGATTCTTGTATCCAACTTTCCTGCCTCAATCTCTTTGCTGATATGCAATCTTGAATCTTCAACAGTCTTTCAGATATCATAAACTGGAATGTCCAACAGATCTCTCAAACCCAGTATGTCCAAAACAGAATTCATTAACCCTCTCCACTTATACCATCTTGTGATTTATTTAAGACCTTGTGTCTTAGAATCAATACTAATTCCAAGACAGAAGAGCAATAAAGGCTAGGCAACTGTAGGAGTTAAATTAATGTCCAATTCTTCAAGTATTATTTTTATAAAGTTTATTATCTGACAAAACAGAACCACATGACTAAGAAAGTGAGAGAGAGAGAGAGAGATCTCCACTCAATTTATATCCTGTCTATGTCAGCACATAACAACAGGAAGTGAGTGGAGTTCTGGGAATTTTGCCGGGGATCATAGTTTTTTGGGTAATAGATTTTAATTACACAATTCTCCCTAAGATTCTCTGGAAGACTAGTCTCCCCAATGGATCTTGTAAACATAACCAACTTATAAATTACAATAATTGGGGGACAAAAGGGAAAGAGAACAAAACCAATGATTGCTAGGCACATTGACAAAAAGCCAATAAGGGGACAGTCCCCTTCGGCATAAGAGTATACATATAAAAATAAATGTGTTATAACCCCCCACAGTTCAATTTCACTGAAACCCAATGTTCATTCTGAATCTTTCTGTACAGTGTGAGGTTTCTGTAGGCATCTTCATGGCGCCTTCTCCAAGCAGTTCACTTCCTGAACTCTGGGAAGTAGCAAGTTTCTTAACTTTTATAAAACTAGAATTTTATGACAATTATACAATACCCCTTGAGGAGGGTGTTGACAAACAAATGGATCAACTCAGGATATATTAATTTTCACTAAGAAAACAGTTTTTGTTACCCTAAAAACTACAATCCCCAGCAAAACTATGATTCCCAGAACCCTACTCACTCCTGTTGTTACATGCTGACATAGACAGGATATAATTTGGGTAGAGGTCTGTCTCTCTTGCTCTTTCCTTTCTGTCTAGGCTTTGATGGAGCAGGGATTTTTAGGGTAACAGATTCTAATTACACACAACTGGGGTTAAGTGATTTGCCCCAGATCACACAGCTAGGAAGTGTTTAAGGTCAAATTTGAATCTAGGACCTCCTGCCTCTAGGACTGACTCTCTATCCACGCAGCTACCTAGCTGCCCCCTTTCTTATGACTATTGAGGGTAACAGCTTCCTAATCTCTCAGGCTCACAGTCTAGGAGTCATTCTGGATTCTTCATGCTCTTTCACCCCTACCCTATATCTAATCTTTTGCTAAGGCCTGAAGATTTCCCCTCAACACCTCATGCCAGGACTACTGCAATAGCTTGCAGGTGGATTGGCCTGCCTCAAGTTTCTCCTTACCCCAATCCATCCTCTATTCAGCCACTAAAGTGATTTTTTCTAAAGTGCAAGTTCAATCAAGTTCCTCTACTTAATTAAAGCCAGTGGTTTCCTATTTCCTCTAGGAGAAAATACAAAATGCTCTGTTCTGGCACTCAAAATCCTTCATAACCTAGCCTCCCTTACCTTTTCAGCATTCTTATAGCTTATTTCCCATCATGTACTCTTTGACCCAGTGATGCTGGCCTCCTTTCTGTTCCATGAACAAGATATATCATCTCTAGGCAATCTCTCTGGGTGTCCCCTATGCCTGGAATACTCACCTTCTGCCACTCTGACTTTTGACCTCCAACTAAATCCCACCTCCTACAGAAAGCCTTACCCAACACTTTTAGTTCCAGGGTCTTCTCTCTGTTCATTATTTCCTACTTATCCTGTATATAGTTTGCTTTGTCTAATTTTGTTTGCAATTTGCCTCACCCATTAGATTGTAAATAGACTGGGACTGTTTTTTGCTTCTTTTTTTTTAGGTGTTTAGCACAGATTCCTGCAAAGAATAAGGGCTTAATAAATGTTTACTGATTGATTAGAGAGTGAGGCCACATGAAAAATGAATAAACCAAACATTGCCTTTTCAATTCCTGCCAGGAGGTATCAAGATATCCTGATGTACCAAGAGAGGTTATCCAACTTGATCAAACACACTTGATTTTTCTTACTTCAGCTTTGAGAGAAACAATAACTAGGCTTGCTCTTAGTAGCATGTATGTGAGGTTTATCTGTATGATTTCTGAAGTCTTTGGAGATTAATGGAAATGTTTTAAATGCTTAATGATGAGCTGCAGGGGTTTAAAGTCCAGCTTCCTTCACAGTTACATTCTTGCCCACAAAACAAGTGAACATAAAAACAATACCTGCTCAATGTTGTTCATATCAAGCCAGTCTTGTTCATCCAAGTCTCCTGCCATTTCCTCCAAAAATACGCAACGGCTGGGGATCCCATTCTCACATTTCATACTTGGGTCACCTGGAAAATGTTTTTTAATTAATTAAATATATGCCTCTGTCTTATCTGAATGCTAATCATGACAGCATTTCTATTAATTTATGAGCTCTCAGATGACATCAGAGTGGTCCCAAAAAACATAAAGAAGCAAGGGAGCCCAAAACAAAAATCTTCTCACTGGTTACAAAGAACCTTGCCTTGTCATAAATCCAACAATAGTCATTTAGAAAGGCCTTTGTGATAATTTTTCTGGTGTCCCACCACAGACACAGTGGAAGAAAGAAAGCCACATTTCAATACATAAACAGTAATTATGCATATGCCATTTTGGTGAAGAAAGTGGGAATATCTATTATGCTTATTTGTTTGTTTTTAACCTAATTTTTTATTTTTAATCTTTCTACTTGCTCAATTCTCAAACAATGAAAACATTTGTCAAAATGCATGACTATTCTTTTAAACTGACTTTAACTTCAGCAGAAGGCAATAGAAACAGTCCTAACAAATCACTACCCAGCAAAGACATAAGAAAACTATAGGGATAGCCAAGACTCTTCCCTTCTATAGAAAAGCAAAGGCCTATGAATACTTCCAGTAGGGGTATCAAACATTTATGAGGGTTCTTTGGTCAATATCAATCTGTTCAGAATTTGGGAGAAATGGTAAGACTCCAAAGAATGATAGCATACACACACTCAAGGTTTACAAAGCAATTTCCCTAGAACAAAGATAACTTTCTGTTTAAAATAATGTTTTTTTATTTTATCACCCAACCCATTCAGAAGACAGCACTCATGGGCCCTGCTGTTCTGTTTTTCATATCAATGTCACTACAGAGAGGCAAGAAATTTCAGGTTATCAACAGGATCTAAGAATATAGAGCTAAAAGAAACTTGATTACTTAGTCCAATTCAATTAATTTTTAAAGAAGAAAATAAGGAACTTTGAATTCAAATAAACATTCTAGTATTCTAAATTAATTTTAAAAGGAGATATTCAATTACTTTCTGTTCAGGAAAGGGAATAAATATTTATATAGCACCTACTTATGTACCAGGTAATGTGCTAAACACCTTTGTATAAATATATTATCATTTGATCTTCACAACAATCCTTCAAGGTATTGTAATTCCCATTTTATAGCTGAGGAAACCAAGGCAAAACTGGTTAAGTAATTTGCACAGGGTAACAATGCTTGTAAGTATCTAAAACTGAATTTGAATTTAGGTCTTACTAATGATTCCAGGCCCATCAATCTGTTCACTGATGACCTCTGATTAAATCAAACAAAACTTCTGCCCCCAATTAAAAAAAAATCTTTAAATCGTTTCAGCTTTAATAGCCTATAGCATTGATTGAAAAGATGTACAACTTAAAAATTTTTCATCTTAGATTGATTGCCACCAAGCACAGTCAGGAATACAAGCAAATTGATACTAGATTCCAAGAACCAAATGTACAAAGGAAGTAATTTCAAAGTTGTGAGAATGGGTTGAGTCAAAAATTTGGGTTCTTTTTGAATGAGGTCTGTTAGGTAGATCTTTGGGCCAGGGTCCTTGGTGGTTGCCACTGCTTGATCTGTTGGTAACTGGTAAGTCAGAGGACCAGTCATGCTTGTTGGGTCATGAGAACCTTGAATCTCTTCTTGATAGTGATGTGGTATTTTGAGTACTTGTCATCTGGAGAAAATCTGGCTGGGTGAGCTGAGCAGGTCTGTTGTCCTGCAGGATCTGTTTTCTTTAGGGTGTAGACCTGATCCCCTTACTCGTTTAGGTAATACTGCAGAAACATCATGGCCGATTCACTTCGGAAACCAGAAATGCCACCACATAAAGGATCGCTTTTCAACTACACCTCCAACTCCGCCACAGCCTCGGACCCTCCAACTACAACTAGGAAGCCATGCTTATTTTTTATATGCAGAATAAATGGTAAAATTGGGTCACAAGTACTGAAGAACTAAAAATCAGAAAAAAGAACCCACAATTTATTTGGATAAAGAGGAGGAAAATTAAAACAAGTAGGGATGCCAAACAAGTCTGTGCTAGTTAAGATGTTCTTTTGAGATGTAAATTCCTTATTCTAGAAAGCATGATAATTTTGTTGGACTATAAGGAACATCCAATAATGATTTTGATCAGAATAAGAAAGCAATGAAAATAGATAGTTGATGACTCACTGTTGTCCAGGGTGATGAGGAAAATCCTTTGGATCATGTGATTGATGTTGAGCTGCTCACATAGCTCCTGCTTGGAACGGAATGACTGGTTAATCTCACAGACAGAGAAGTCACAGTCATCCAGGCTCTCTGACACACTGTTATCCGAGTCATCAGGGCTAGCGGAGGGTTCATCTGTCAGAAAATTTGATCTTGTAAATATTATATTTCTCTGGGAAAGAACCTAGTCCAATACCAAGAGGGTAGAAAAGGGGAAAAAATTGGTAGTATGGGATTTAAAATTAATTAACTACTGATAGTATCATGGCAGAGCAAGTTTAACTGCAGAATGCCAAATCTCAACTTTGTGACCACTGCCAAATTTTACAAAGAGGAAGGGTTGGTTGCTTCCCTCTCCACCCTCTTCCCTGCCAGTATAAAGTTGTATTTCACACTACAAAAATAACACGAACTTTCCTACAGAAATCTGGAAACAAGTCAGTGTTATTTATCAAAGTATAACTCCCTTAATGTTCTAAAAAGCATCTTAGAAAGCTACCCCATTTAAATGTGGTGCCACATACGAAGACCAAAAACTGGTATTATTCACGAAAAGCCATGAAATATTTGGGGTCCATCAGTCCTTTTTTATGAAAATTCAGTCAGACCATTCAGAAGCAGGCTATTTTTTCAGTAGTAGGGCTTTAAAAGAATACGTTTCAGAGCAGGAAGCTAAAGCTTTTGGCACAGTATTAATTGCTGGTGGAAAACAAGTTGGACCTGATGGTATGATAAACCCTGGGGAATTGAAACAATCCTAATGCCAAACTAGTCCCAGCAGAGCACATGCCAGAACTGTTCCCACTGTTTGCTATCTGCTCTGCTCCCAATTTCATATAGTTTAACTTTTGCTTACAGTTAGAAAGGGAATGTTTAGCAGCATTGCTCCCATATGCAGATAACCCATACAGATTTTCCTATTTACCAGATAAGTTTGATACCAGCCAAATCACTTAAAATATATTTGCTATTACCTCATTTTCTACTGTTTTTCATTTCTCAGTTTTCCCTCCTTAACCCAATCTCTTATATAAGGTAGGAAAAGAGGAGCTAGGATAACGGAGTATAATAGTAAACTACAGAAGGAGCTTAAAAATCTTCCTGAAACCTTTCAGCATTCCCAATTCATTTAAAAATATTTTATTCTGAATTTAATAAACACTGAAAAAGGAGCATTTCAAAATACAAGGTAGAACAAAAAAATGGTTACATGTAAAAGCACAAATCTTCCTCCTCAGTTATTTACATTACACTTCATTCCCTTTTAGCCTATAATTCAGATAAGTATCTCTCCAATCATTCTTGAAATGAAGAAATAAGGGGAAAGTGTCAATAAGTCTCCTTTTCCACGAATGACAAAGCATGGGAATCCTGAAATCCTGTGACACTTTCTTTTTTTGGTAGAAGCACACTATGGTATTTAGGGAATTATGGGAATATTAAAAGTGATAAAAGACATTCTACACGTGAAAATGGCAGACTCCTAGTTATGCTCTGTCTGGTCTCAGGTCATAGAGGCTATCTTCTGATGAGTGTGAGTGACTGTTCTGTCAGCACCATAATTGCAAGGATCCAAAGCTAAAATGGTTTACAGAGACCATTTAGTTGAATCCCCTTATTTTACAGATAAGGAAATTGAGATCTGTGCAGATTAAGTGACTTGCCCAGGGTCACACAGCTGTTTTGATTCGTGTCAATATTCTTTGCCAAGCTGTCTGATCTTTTTACAATAAGGTTTGGGATCAGTTTGCCTTCTTAAGTAGTTTGTTTTAATAGCATTAGATAGAAAAGACCCTAATCAGTAGAATAAGAGGTTACTCCTAAGAGAATCCTTGTGGCAATCAACCTAGGACCAAAACATTTTGATTATTTATCACTTTCAGGTCAAAAATCTCTTCTAGCACTTATCTTTAGTTATCTCCTACAACAACAACTATGGCTTGTTTCCTACACTAAAACCTTTATCCTCAGCTGATCATGTTAACAAGAATACAGTTTTATGAGGTGCCTTTTGAGAGTACTAGAAAAAGTGATAGCTTGACAATCCTAGGTCCACAATGAGCATCTGAACCCTTGGAGCCACCTGTTAGGTTCTTTACCTTTGTGGAAAAACTCTTATCTGCTACAAACTCTAAATCCATTGCTAATTTGGGGGGCCCCAGACACACTGGTTTTGGAAAGTCCTCATTCTGGGTCATCTTGTCTGCTGCTGTTGGCTCATACACTTACCAGATTGCTGCTTCAGCTGTTCCTTCTGGATTTCTGCAAAGTGCTTGGCATCAGCCAGGGAACCAAAGAGAGCAGCAAAGGGGTTACTGGAGATGTTGTTGTTATTGTCCTGGTCTGTCATTTCACTTTAAAGTAGACTCCATCCAGACCTGGGGGAGGGGCTACAGAAAAGGCAGGTGTCAGCTACACTAGCAGCTGTTAGATTCCCATAGATTTTTTTCCCCGTCTTTCTCTGCAACACATCATACTTTGAAGGGATTCTGGAGACAAGACTGATCAGTGTTCCAAAGTTTAAAGTATTTAGAGGCAAAATAGCTACAAATTTACCTACTGAAGGAAGTGATTGGGCTTCATGGAAGCTAAAATGAAAGGAGCTAAAATGAGACCAGGAAGGATGTATTTGCTTGTAATTATCTTCCCTATATTTGCCACTCCTTGTTTGAAAAGGGAAAGAATAAGTTGAGGCAAAAGAAAGAAAAAAGAAAAAATATGTATTGCTAAGGACAATAGCAACAATATAGCTATTTTCTTTGAAAGAAACTATTGACTACTACTGGCCTGAGTGGGTGGCTTCTTGCCCATTTACATGAATGATGACAACAGAGTATTTGCTCAAAATTACAGGGAGGGCAACTAGTGCTAGCGCTAGGACTGGAACTGGGAATGAACAACCCTAATCTTAGAATTCAACTTCCTATGCATATAGGCTAATTTATAGATCCTCAATAAATATTAAAGAACTACCATTTTTCAGACACACTCCTAGGCTTAACTATTTAGTAGTTTTCTAGACCTAATAAAGATATGTCCAGAATATCCTTCATTATATTTAAGACAAAAAAAAAATCTCAAATTTGGGAGGTCCTTCATATAACCCCAAACTGATCAGTAACTTGGGAATATTTAGTGAATTTGAATTTGATAAGATTTTGCTGGTCAAATATCTCTATTCTGGATGTGACAGCCTTAATTAAGCCGAGAGGACCTAGTATCGCAACTGGATTGACATAGCTCACTGAATGTTTTCCCCTCCTTTCTAAAATTTCAGTTTAACTTGAACCAAGGCCAGAGAACAGCTATATGACCCTGAAGGAGAGAGAGGGGTGAAAGAAGAGATAGGCATAGCCTGTTTAAAAAAATTTGATGAACCTATCCAAGGACAAAAGTCCCAAAGGGGGTTAAGGAAAGTCAGGAAAAGGAAATAACAATTTGTATTTACAAATTACTTTTGGATTCATAAGCACTTTCCTAACAATCACTGTGAGTTGGTGTAAATATATTTCTATTTAACAAGTACAAAAACTAAGGCTCAGAGAGGTTCATGTTTGCTCTTGCTCATAAAACTAGTTAAGTGAACTCAGTTCTCCTGACTCTGAGTGTAACACTGTTTAATAGTTCTACTTTTCATTTTGCTGGGATAAAACAAGATTATTTATAGTCATATAAACAAAACTAATGACATTTGAAGGCTTATCTTCATCTCTAGGAGGAGTCTAATAATACAGGTTTACGTTCAATGGCAGTTTTACCAGTTGCTTTGCTGAGCTATCCCCATATTTTCTGCAATCAGGCTAGTGGCCAATTAGGAATAGTACCAACAAATTTGGGGACATGACTTTTCTCAGCATGGTGCTGAAATCTACTGTATCAGGTAAGTGAAGTGGTATATGTTGTTACATATAATTTAAACAAGATTAGCATTTCATATAGGGATAAGTTAAAAGGGCAATTGAAAGCATTAACACTTTGAATCAGTGGCAATTAGCTGAGAGGCCAGTGTACATATGCCCAAGAAGGCATATGTAATACAAATGAACTTTTTGAGAAATTAAAAACCATTGGTCAGGCTACTTTAGTTGAGGCACAAAGGAATTTCTGGGAGCTTTTATTTTATTTTATTTTTTTTTAAATATTTTAAATATTTTATTTATTTATTTTATTTATTTTAATAGCTTTCCAAAATATCATATGGCACTCAGACCTTGAAGCCCATAGAATTCTACATTTACCATGCTATGGATGGAAGGAAAATGAATTAAATGTTGCCTAGCATGGTGTAGGAGTGCTAGATTTAGAATCAGTAGAGATCTGGGTTCAAATTCCACCTGCCAATTACTAGCATGGGTTAAATCCCTTTGACTTCTCTGAAACTCGGCTTCCTAATCTGTAAAATGGGGATAATACCTGTCATTTCTACCCCCAGGAGGACCCAGGGCAATTCCCTTAACTCCTTGGTGCTCCTGACAATATTCTAAGATTTTTAAACTGTAGAACAGTTGCCAATCTAAATCAAAAAGGGTTTCTTCTCTAAAAACTTCCCAATAATAATGAGATCAAATGTAAAAAAAATGTTTATACTTACAGAACTTTTTGAGGATCAAATGAGATATGTGTAAAGTATTTTGCAAATTTTACAATGCTACAGCAACATCAGCAATTATTAAGAATATAAGAGAGGAGACAACTAAGTAGCATAGTGGATAGAGCACCAGGCCTGGAATCAAGAGGGCGTAGGTTCAAATCTGCCTTCAGATATTTCCTAGCTGTGTGACCCTGGGGAAGTCACTTAACTCCAAATTGCCTAGCCCTTCCCTCTCATTTAGTTAAAAAAAAAAAAGAGCATAAGAGAAAATTCTAGGGCTACCAAGAGTTATTGGAGATTTCAAACCACAGTTCACTTAGTGCTCCTGTAAGATACAGAAGCTGCACAAATCTCAAAAATCTTAATCACCTCATAGGAAATTAGTTCTATTTGGAGATCCATAAGACTAATAATATACTGATATCCTTTCTGCAAAACTGAGAAGCAGCTTGATCGTAGTAAGGACACTGGACATGTAACAAGAGAACCAAGTCATGGCCCAACTCCTCTTTACTCAGTAGGCATGTTACCTAGGGCAAAGCACTCAACCTCTTATCTATAATGGGCATATTGGTGTATCAGGATGGTCTATTGAAAGGAGAGGATATACAATCTTAGTACTTCAGAAAATAAATGTTTTAATCTGCCTTTTTTTCAGTTCATCTTTTCCAGAGACATTCCCAGTTGCTCTCCTACAACTAGAAAAGATTGATTTTTGCACTTCAAATTTAACATGTCCAAAATCGAACTAATTTGTTTTCTCTCTAAACCTGTTGCTCCTTTTGATGTCATGATTTCTGTCTGGTACAATCTTGTTTGTTCAGTCTCCCATACTCATGACCTGAGGGGTCTCTGATGATACTCTTGTGGTTCTTATACTTAAGTCTGACTATTCCCTTTCAATCTCTTCTACTGGATACTGTATCTCAAACCCCACATATTTTCTTTCCTTTTTCATATGCAATTATTTACAAAGTCTATTAATTCAAACTCAAAAATAGCTGAAATATGTTCCCTCCTCTCTAACTCAAGCTACTACCATTCCTTATAGTATTCCACAACCTCCTTAGGCTGCTGCAATAAGTCTTCCCATCTTGAATATTTTTGTTTCAATCTATCCTTCCCACCACTGCTGGAAAAACAAATAAATGAACAAAAAAACACAAAGATCTGGTCATGTTATTCCTCAAGGGGAAAAAAAATCTTCAGTGGATCCCTAATATCTATCAAGAAAAATTTAATTTCTTGGTCTGCATTCAAAGTCCATAACAAACAATTTGGCCTTTCTATCTCACGCTACTGCCCCAAGCACAGGAGTATACTCCAAACAAGTTGGATTAGTCTCCTCTCCTTCCCCCATTCACCTTTTTACATGTCTGTCATTGCTCACATTATTCCTTTTGCCTTTTCCCCCTCACATCCTCTAAAGCCCAATTCTCCCCACAGCAAGGTTTTTGTATTTATCCTGAAGATAATGACCTTTCCTCCCCATCTCTAGACCTTATAATGAACTTAGCTTTCTAACACTTTAATCTGCTTATATAATTGTGTGTATTCTAGTTATCTGTATTGGTGTCTTATTCCCTTAATTAGACTATAAGCTACTTAGGACCATAAGATTTTAGATCTAGAGGCAGAAAGGGCCTTCAAGGTCAGTCTAAACCCCTCATTTCTCAGACAAGGAAATTTAGGCTTCAATAGTTTGAGTAATTTGTCCAAAGTCACAGAGGTGCTTAAGAGGTAGCACCAGTATTTAAACTCAGATCCCAAGTCTTCAAGTATAGTGGTCTTTAGGATGTACTGAATTACTTCTCCTCAGTGCAGAACTCATTCCTCATTTTGCTGCCTAAAAGACGGGGGCATTCTTAAAAGTGTTTTTGCCATGGTCCGCTTTGGCAGTATGGTGAAGCCTATAGGCTCTAATATTACTATAGTTTGAAGTTTATATTCACAATTGAAGGAAATGCTAAATTCCAGTTAGAGGTTAATGAAGATAAAGATGTAATTTTTTTCTGTAAAGGAATCCTAGCCTCTATGGGTTAAGAACTTTTGCTAGAGGCAAAACTGTGAAATGCAGTTTGGTGGTATATTGGATAATGTGCTGGGTTCAAAATCTGCCTCCAATACTAGTTGTGTGACTGTAGGAAAGTCACTTAACCTCTGCCTACCTCAGTTTCCTCATCTGTGAAATGAAGAAAATAATATCACCTACCTCTCAGGGTTCTTATGAGGATCTAATGAATTTTTACATATATATGTATATACAACTATAAATAGCTATATCTATATTATGTAATGTGTTTTACAAACTTTAAAGAACTACATAAATTTTAGTCCCTATCATTAGTGATACCACTGACCTTGGAATCGAGAGGACCTAGGTTTGTGACCTATAGAGAAACTCACTGTGTCCCTGGACACATCTGAATCTTTGTATGTAAAATGAAGCAAATAGTACCTACCTTCCAAGATACTTATGAGAGTTAAAAGAGATAATGTATATATATATAATACTCAACAAACAATATTATCTAATTTAATGTCTTCCCTGGATGCACACTGAAAGAGCTTAACAAATATTTAATGCATCTGCCCAATGAGAATATACTCAAGAAAAAGAGAAAAAGTATTTCTATAAGTACAAAAAATCCAAAAAAAGTGACTAATCAGAGAAGGTTAACCAAAGAAACAAAACTTTTTTACTTTAAATAAAGTTTCTGAGGAAACATTTTTTTTTTCATTTTCATATGCCAGATATGATGCGATAAATTTAAGAACTTACTATGTGCTGGGGATACAAATTTGAAAAAGAAAGACAACTTTTGCTCTCAAGTTGCTTAATCTTTAAGCAACTTTTGGACTCAATTCTTTTTGAATGTATATTCTCCCAAATAATGTGTTTCTCTCTGGTGGATGTAAGAAATTCTCTGCAGATCCCAACTGAGACCTTAAATGTTTTTGTCTCCTCTAACTACAAACAGCTCAATCTCCACAAGATATAGGATCATTCTCATTACCAAATGTTGCCTATGAATTATGCTATTTTATGCAATGGAGAATTGGCAAATTTCAAAGGGAAAGTCTTTTTGGATATTTTATGCAAACTTTCTGACATCAGTGCCTGTCTGAATAGAAGAGAAACATGTCTATGACCATTAAAATGAAGTCTTACCAAGTCATACCCATAAGCTCACCTACTTTGAACATATTCATAGAAATCTACCTTCCATTCAACTTTGCTCCATTACTAAGGGGAGAATATCTTTCTCCCAAAATATAACTCACATTTTTGTAGTGCTTTAAAGTTTATGAAGTGTTTTGCCCTAAAACAAAATCCTATGAGATGGGTGGTATTATTATTTCTATTTTTATAAATGAACAACCAGGCTGAGAAATATCTATTCATAAGATTTGGAGCTGGAAGGGATCTTGGGGGGTTGGTACTTTAGGCATACTCTTGTCAATTGAAAAAGGAGGAATCTGAAAACTGAGGCACCATGCCTCACACAGAATTAAGATCTGAAGTCAGATTTTCACACTTCAAATCCAGGGCTTCTTTCCACTGTGCCTAAGTCTATCAGTCTCTTAGGTAATCCGTCCATCTCTCCAAAAAATGTCTGGGAACAATTTAGCTGGGATTTTATATGTCTCATCGGATCAAAAAAGGAGTGCTATTCTTTGAGACTCCAATTTCGACTCAAACGGGAGTTGAGTGGTAAAATAATGAAGTAAACACACCTTGGGAGCGTGGAGTTAGGAGCAGAAAATACAATGCTGGAGACGAAGGCGCAGCAAAATGAAAGTCTGTGAGCTGCCTTTCTGACCAGAAACCTGTCAATTGCATCCAGCTGGGGAAAAGGGCTCTCTTGATCGTAGTATTGCCACTACGCAATCTCCAAGCCCTTACCAAATAGCCCAGCTCTACCACTCACTCCTTTGTACAAGCTCCTCTGACCAGACAGAGCGGGAAGGGGCCGCACTGATCACTAGGTTAATTTCCTCACTTTTTATTCGCACACACCCAGGAAGAAGTCGCTGGACAAGGACTGGGCAAAAGCGGGATTTGAAGCCACTTTCTTGGAGCCAACCCGTCTGTCTTTTCTCCAAATCCTTAGTCCTGTGACTGCTTCCTCCACGAGGGACTTGGGGGTCCACGAACAAGCCTGGATCGGACCTGAGATCGTCTTCCTCCTTCCTACCCCGACCTCCCACGTTTGGCACGCCCTAAGACGGCGACCCCAGATCGCCCCCGGCCCACACCCACGTCTCTCCCCCCAGGCCTTCACAATAAGGGGACGAAGCTGGAGGGGCGGACAGAAGAGGAGCACAGGGGATGCAAACAGAGGAGGGGTCCCGAGCTCAGCACAGAGGACCCGGGGGGAGGGAAAGGTCTGGCAGCGGAATCCGGGCCTCGGGAGGGGACGAAGGGGTCGCGGTGGATACTGCCGGGGGATCCCCGCGCCGCCGCCTCTTTCATGGGACGCACTCCTTCTTACCGGGGCCTGAAGGTGCCAGCGGCAGCAGCACCGGGAACTCTCCGAGGCCAAGGGCTTTCAACACTTCCGACTCAGCCCGGGCAACCGGAGCTGACGTCACCCGCCCTCGGCCTTTGCGTCAAAGCTGGGCGCCGGAAGTGCAGCCCGTGGCCGGGAGGGCGACCCTCTGGGGTGGTGGTAGGCAGCCCTACCTCCTCCTACTCGGAAAGGAGGGGTAAGCGGGAGGTTTGTGGAGAGTGGCCGGAGATGAAAGGAGCACCCTCAGAGCGATCAAGCGGAGTCTGGACCTTTCTCCCTTCCTGTGCCATGGAGGTGGGGAGGAGAAAAGAACAGCCAAACAGTGGGCATGGCATAGCCCGCCACGTGTTCATGTGATGCCAGCCCTTCTAAAAACAGGCTTATAGATTGAGAAATGAGAGGAGGAGCTCTACAGCTCATTTAGTCCAACCCCTCCTTATACAGATCTGAAACCTAGACCTTCGGGGACCAAGAGGAGATGGGCTTTGTCCATGGTCACACAAAGGTAGAGCCAAGATTGCAAATCATGTATTCTAATTCCAAATCCAGTGTTCTTTCCACTAGTCATCCACAGGATACCTCTCCCTAATAATTCAAATCCAAGCACCTCCGGGGTGCCTCTTGTATAGTAATACTAATAGTAAAATTTTATATAATAGACTAATTTTTACAAGAAAAACCGAGGGCTTTGGAGTTTTTCCTCAAGACAATCAAATGTAAACAAAAGATCACTCATCTATAAAGTAGGCACTTTTCAAAAGCTTGTTGAATTACAACAGGAAATTCTTCTTATTATGTATCATGTGGCTGACTAGTGGAAAGAGCATTAGTGGTACCCCCAAACCTGGAATAAGGAGGATCTGGGTTCAAATGTGACCTCAAACATTTCCTAGCTGTGTGATCCTGGGCAAGTCGCTTAACTTTGAATGTCTAGCACTTGCCTCTCTTCTGTCTTAGAATTGATATTAATCGGTGAACTAGTTTAACAAAGTTAGATAGAGAACCAGGTCTGAAGACGAGGTTTTAAGTTCAAATGTGACCTCAGACACTTCCTAGCTACGAATCTGGGCAAGTAATTTAACCCCAATTGCCTAGTCATTACTGCTCTTTTGCCTTGGAATCAGTATTAGATTCCAAGATAGAATGTAAAGGTTATTTAAAGAGAGACAGAGAGAAACTGATAGAAGAGATAGAGAAGTTAAGGATTAAAAAACAAACAACAAAAAAAAACAGCATTGGATTTACATTCAGAAAACTTGCAATCAAAGGTATATTGGCAATTGTTTGACAAACCATGCTTCTAAATTTAATCTGCATTGTTAACACTTTCTCCATCACTTTTAAAATTCTAAACAATCAACAAAATAATAAATCAAGCATCAGTTTGAGGTGGTTACTGATTTCCAAAGTATAAATGCTCACATTGAAAACTGAACAATCAGCTTTACTTGTAAGAGGGACTCCAGCAGATCTCTGATTCCAGTCCTGACTCTACTGTTTGATCTTTAATAAATCATTTCCCTTCTCTAGATCTCAACTCTTCATTTGTAAAATGAAGGGGTTGGACCAAATGATCTCTTAAGGCTCTTCCAACTCTATACCAAAATGTTTATGGCTTTAATCTCTTTTCAGAGAAGAGTTAAGTTTCATCTGATGACAGCTCTTTCCACCTTTCAATACTCTTCTCACATACCCCATTTACGAGAAATGTTCCTCCTTCTTTTCCTTCCTTTTTACACCAGGGTTTTCTTCTTCTTATCTTCCTTTTTTCTTTCCTCTCTTTCCAAACCCTCAGAACCGAACCAATTCCTTCTTGCCCTCCCCTCCCCAATACTATGTATTGATTCCAAGGCAGAAGAGTGGTAAGGGCTAGGCACTGGGGTTAAGTGACTTGCCTAGGGTCACATAGCAGGGAAGTGTCTGAGACTCTAGGCCTGGCTCTCCATCCACTGAACTACCTAGCTGTTCCCCCCCTCCCCCAATCTTTTAAAGATATTAAAAAAAAATAAAAGCAAAAACTTACAGTATTTTTGAAGACATTAAGCTTCTGAGAGATCACTTATTTCTTTTCTATTAAACTGTTAAAATTATATTGTCATATATACCCTTCTAATATTTTTCAGTTTATCCTTAGCTCTAGGCTTTTTGTGAGAAAAGTAATAGCTAGCATTCATATAGCACCTATTATGTGGCAAGCACTGTGCTCATTTCATCCTCACAACAACTCTGGGAAGTAGGTGCTATTAATACCAATATTTTACACCCAAGGAAACTGAGGCAGAGGTCAAGTGACTTGTCTAAGGTCACACAGCTAGTAAATGTCAGTCAAATTTTACTTCAGGTCTTTCAGACTCCAAGTCCAGGACTCTATTCTCTATACCACCCAGCTGCCCCTATCTCTTTTATTAAAGGTCCATTTTCCTTCCAGTAGGATTGTACTTTACTTGACTTTACAGGGTTAGTATTCTTGGCTCTAAGTCCATTGGTTATGCTTTTGAATATAATGTTACAATATCTATTCTTGTTGAGAGTAGAAGTGAGATTTTATATAATCCCAACTAGTTCCTTGGTACCTGACTGCTGATTTCTTTTGTTTTTTTTTTTAAAGCAAATTTTCCCTCCTTTAATATGGGAACTCTGGATTTTGATCGTGACATTCCTGGGATTTTCCTTTTGGGGATTATTTTCAGGAGGTGATTGATAGCCCTTGTATCCCAGGATGAATGCTACTGTTCTTGGTAACTTCCAGAATCTCTGCTAGAGTTTCTGACTACCCTAGGGAATTTGTGACCACCTTGGGGCTTTGACCAGGTGAGCTCTACACTCTTGCTGCCTTAGAAAACAGAATCTTGCAGGCTGCATGTATCTTTGGCTCATCCCTAGTTGTGTTTTTTTTGTCCTGGGCTGGCACTGGCTTTGTTCAGCACCCCCTTTCCTATTGTCTATGGTATTCTATCTGATTTTTTGTGTAGTTTTGGGGTAGAAGAAGTTACAGTAGTTCTTATTGAATTTCTTGATCATTATTTGGTGTAGTATGAATTTTAGGTTTTGCTGGAATAGATGTGTGGGAGTTGCATTCAGGCAGGTATTTTGGACAGGTGTCTGGTCTTGACTCTGTATGACACATAGGAAAGAGTGACCTGTTTTGTTTTGTTTTTTTCCTAGAGGAGTTCAAATCACAGGGTGGGGCTATTAGCCTGGAGGATTGCCTAAGCATTGGGTAGAAGGTGGAATCACTGAATTGGGAAGGAGAATATTAGCAATTGTTTGTGGGCCTCTCTAAATCCTTTGTACATTTCATACATTTTCTATAGAATAGAATAAAGGTTGTCCTAGATATATATACATTGTTGCCTTGAGTATGAGTTCTGGAAACATTTTTATTTTCTTGTGTAGAGATAGATACATGAGATATATCCTGAGATTGCCTGGATGTGACTATCTGGGAACAAAATGAGCTAGTAATTTTGAGGGTCATAGCCCAGGATTAAGATCAGTTTATGTAAGCTCAGAGTTTGATTATATTATACTTTAGAGGGATAAGACACAAATAAATCTGATTTAAATTAAAATGTAAGAAGGGCAAAAGTAGGAGGAGTATAGTAATAATGTTTGTCCTTTTGGAAGAGGACCAATGACATCATCACAAGTTGCTATGTAGCAGGGGTTCCCAAACTACAGCCCATGGGCCACATGTGGCCCCCTGAGGCCATTTATCTGGCCTCCAGGGAACTTTTGGAAGGGGCACCT